>NC_056733.1:1399533060-1400277000 GCF_019279795.1 Protopterus annectens
ATGTAATTATTTCCTACATAATATAGGGCTTTTTTTACATGTTTTTTTTTGTTACCAACAGTTAGAACTTTACCTTCATATATTTGTGATGTTTTTGATTTTTTTAATAAAATTAAGGATGTTGAGTGGAATGAGAGTATGTACTGGTTAACCCTTGACGTTAAGAGCTTATATACAAACATAAGCCATGAATTTGGCATGGAGGCCTTAAGGTTTTTTTGGGGTGATTATCCCGTTACAGAATACATCAGAGAACTTATTTATTTCTGTTTAACACATAATTTTTTTGAGTTTAATAATAGTCTCTATAGACAAAAAAAAGGTACGGCCATGGGGGCAGCTTTTGCCCCCATGTATGCAAATTTGGCTATGGGCCTTTTTGAGTCTGAGTATTTGTATAGAAATTATTTTTTTTGTAAATATGTTATTAGATATTATAGGTTTATTGATGATTTAATTTTTCTTGTTCAAGGTGGTGAGGTTTTTGTTGATAACTTTATTTCAGAATTACATAATAATAGATTTTTGTTAGAATTTGATGGTTTTAAAATGGGTGTGAATGTTTCTTTTTTGGATGTTATGTTAAATATTAAGGATGGTAATAGATTGGAAACATCAGTTAATAGAAAATTTGATGAAGGTACTCAATATGTGCATGGGGGGAGTTGTCATCCCCCTCATACATTAGAAGCTTTACCATATGGTGAAATGTTGCGGGTGTCTAGATTATGCAATGTGGAATCTATTCTCCATCGGGAATTAGATGCAACTATGGGAATGTTTTAACACAGAGGATATAGTGATGAACTGGTTCAGAGAAGTTATGAAAGGCTGTTTAATAGAGGTGTTAGGAGAATTAATAATAATATACATAAAAAATATACCTTAACACCTAGCTTGGAAATTAATAAACAGTATGAGATTTTATATTTTGTGACTACATATAGTAATTTTAGTGCTGAATTGGTTAGGTTGGTTAAATATTATTGGGAATATTTTGTTTCACTTAATAATGTGGCTTTATGGTTAGATGGTAGACTGAGATTTTCTTTTAAGAGAGGCAGGAATATCCAACATTTCTTGGTGAACAGCAAATTTCTTTTGTCCTCTGTTAGTCTTGCTGATAGTATACCCCTTAGTGGTACTTAAAGTATGGCAAATGTAGAGCATGTAACTTTGTAGTTAATAGTTTTCCTTATATAAATAAATGTGGGCTTTAATAGATGTAACTATTTTACTTGCAATTCTGAAGGTGTGATTTATGCACTTAGATGCCCATGTAATAAATTTTATATTGGGGAAACCAAAAGGGCATTTAAGTTGAGATTAATGGACCATGCTAGGGATATTGTTAATAAGAAAGAGGAAAGTTCTGTGGCTATGCATTTTAAAAAAATCCATGATAGCAAAAATGAGGGGCTCCAAGGTACTGTTTTGGAAAAAATAAGTTTGTCCTGTTTTGATACTTGTAATATAAAGCATTATTTGCTATCTAAGGAAGCTATTTACATTTTAAAATTTGATACTCTGTACCCTCATGGGTTAAATGAAGAATTCAATTGGAGGGTGTTAATTTAATTATTTTTATTGTTTAATTAATTTATGTTTGATATATATGTATTGTGCATTTTGTGAGTTCTTTACTCCTTGAAGGCTTAGGCCGAGACGTCAGAGGAATAAAGTGTTTCTGCTTTTTTGTGGATTACTTTGTGGTTTTCTTTACTAGAATAAACTTGCCTGTTGGAAGGTTTGTGTAAAGACAGAAGAATTTCATGAACAGCAGATGGGATGTCAGGCAGCCTGGCAGTCATTGGAGGTGGAGGAACCAAGCTGTGAGCCTGAGACTGTGGAGATTCGGATGAATTAGTCCCGGAGGATGAGATAACAGGTGTTAGGAATCATCCAGGATCCACAGGCTGTGAATCAGATGAGGCAATAGAAACAGGAACAAGACTTGACGGGGCCAACAGTGGGCAATGAGGATCACTTTGCTTCTCAACCTCTGAGCTTTTTGTAGAAATTTTGGAATGAGGGGAAATGGGGAAAGGCATACAGAAGACCCAGGGGCTAATCGTGCATTAAGAGCGTCCCTCGGGGGTTCCCCCTGAGGGGGGGGATCAGGGCACAGTAGCTTCTGCATTTGTTGTTTAGGGGGGAAGCAAACATACTGCAGCAAGGCTTGCCCCAGCATTGGAAAATCCAATCCGCTGTTACAGGCTTGAGGGACCACTCTTGAGATAACAGGATGTTCCTGCGATTGTCCGCAATAAGGTTGGAACTCCCGGGAATGTGCATTGCTATAAGAAAGCAGTTGGAAGCTATCCCCCAGTGCCAAATCCTCATGGCTTCCCAACACAGGGGGTAAGACCTGGTTCTGCCTTTCTTGCTGGTATACCACATGACTGACATGTTATCTGACTGAATTGCAATGGTCCCAGAAGGTAGGAATGCATGGAACGCTTGCAACGCTAAGAGAACTGCCCTCAGTTCCAGGACATTTATGTGCAAACTGGCCTCCATGGGGGACCAGGTGCCTTGGACCGTCTTTCCCTGGAAATGTCCCCCTACCTTAACAGCGAAGCGTCCGTGGTCACCGTGGAAGACAAAACGGTCGACACCAAAGATTTGTTTGTGGCTTCATCCACCATAGCATTTCTTCCTTGCAAAGGTTTGTAAGACATATCATGTGGGTGAGTTAGAAATGACCACTGTGCAGAAAGGCGCCACTGCAGGATTCTCACGTGCAGCCTCGCCAGTGGTACTAACATAATGGCAGCCACCATTAAGCCTAAGAGTTGCAGTACAAGGCATGCTGGTACATAGGTCTTAGGAAGAAGGTCTTGGATTTGCTGTTTTATTTTCGAAAGTCTGTGAGGGGGGAAGAGAAGCTTGGCAGGAAGTTGTGTCGAAGACCGCTCCAATAAGTTCCAGTGTCTAAGGTTGGGGACATTTGAGATTTGTCCTTGTTGATTGTAATCCCTAAGCAGAGAGCAAGACCTTGGAGTGTAAGAGAGGCTGCGGACTAGGAGATTCCTTGTCGGAGCGGTAAGGAGCCAATCGTCTAGATATGGAAGCACCTGGAATCCTTTAGTTGAAGATAAGCTACCACAACTACCATACATTTGGTGAACACTCGGGGGGGCTGTCAAGAGACCGAATGGCAGTGCCCTGAAATGGTAGTGATTGCCTCCCAGCTGTAAGCGGAGAAACCTCAGGGAGCAGTGATCCATCTTTATGTGGTACTATGCATCCTGGAGGTCTATAGAGCACATCCAATTGTCCCTCCCTAGGAAGGGGAGAATGGACTGTACTGTGACCAGCCAGAATTTTTGAGGTTTGATAAATTTGTTCAGTAGGCTGAGATCCAGGATTGGTCACCAGTCCCGTCATTTTTGGCACTAAAAAGAACGTTGAGTAAAACCTGGATCCTGTCTGGTCTGGTGGGACTGTTTGGATGACACTTTCTTAGCAGCTTTTCTATTTCTAAGGCTGCTAATTCCCTTTGATTGGGTGGGTACATTGGGGATTCGTTTCATGGGTCTGGGAGTTAAATCGAAAGTTATCTGGTAGCCTCTGGATATTATTCTCTGCACCCAAACATCGGTAGTAATAAGTTGTCAGGCTGGTAGGTGCAGAGAAAAATGACCCCCAACCGTTTCCAGAGGAAAGCAATTGGGCCGCTGCTCAGGAGCACTGTCAGGGTCTGCCGGAGAAAGAATCTCTAACTCCCTGGTTATGCGGACCCCCTCTACTCCGAAAGGGGCATCTTCCAGATGAGGTGCCCCCTCTGCCCCAGGGGGATTGTTCACCACAAGTGTCAGGAAAAAATCCTTGGGATTTCTTGAACCACATTCTTCCTCCCTTCTGGTTCCTGGAGTAGGACCTCTGGGGACTGGAAAAGCATATGCCCACAGCAGACAAGGTCTTTCTCACTTCGTGTAAGTGTGTCACGTACTTTGGGTCCAAAAAGTGCAGATTCGTCGACAGATGCATTGACGTAGGAAGGTTTAGAAGGGTCTGAGAAGTCACACAACCACATTCAAACATTACGTCTCGTGACAATGCCTGATGTGGCAGCTCGAGCTACCACCTTGGTGGTGTGAGATATCAAACGCATCAGGAGTTCAAGACAGATTCAAGGGTAGCTAGCTGCGAGGCGACAGTGTCACGCACCTCATCAGGCAGTGCCCTCGCTAAAGAGGAAGACATTTTAGAAATTAGGTCTCTTTGGAGGCGAGTGAAGTGTGCCAGATAGTTCAGCGACCAAATGGCAAAGGTCACTGAAGCATAGGTCCGCCTCCCTAGTATGTCCGTGGGCCGAGGCTCCCTGTTCAGAGGATGGACAGTGGAACTATCTTCTGCCAGTTCCCTCTTGGTGGCTGCTGCCACGACCATTGAATCAACTGACAACTGTTTGGACCAATGGGGCTGTTCTTCAGGTGTAGATAAAATTTTGTCTGGCCTCTGGGGGACACGTTCTATGTTGTCCGGGGCCTTCCACTCATGCTGCACAATGAGCTTAACAAAGTCATCTGTCGGTGGGGTCACCCAGGGAGTAGATGGCCAGGAATGGAAGGCCTGTAAGAACACCTGGGGGTGGGAGGTTGACATAACAGTTAAGGTGTTTACCTGGCAAACACAAGGTACAGGGTTTGATTCTTACATGGGGTAATTGGCTAGGTTTAAAATGGCCCACAAGGGCAGTTAGCATAATACTAATCTATGAACAACGATTCCCTAGAAAAAGGGTTAGAGGACTTCCAGTCTCTCCGCTGCTTGAGGATTTCGAGAATGTCTCTGAATGAGACGTCGTCTGGGGGAGACCGTGGGGACCCTTACCCCCTCATCACAATCGATGTCTTTGGTGATAGATTCCTCCGGGGAATCAATGTCCTTCCTCTTGCACCATTTCTTCCGGGGTGGCTCCCTAGTGGGATCTTCTGAGGACAACTCTGGAGAAGGGGTTCCCTTTAAAGGGGGATCTTGTGGCTCCCGTGCCCAGGGTCCCGAAATAGGGGGGTGGGACAGCTGCATGCTAGGGGGGGTTCTGATGCTGTCACTGGTGCTGACTGCGAGCCTGCAGAGGCAAGGGCCATTTCCATCACCTGGAAAGCAGGCCTGCCCGAGGAGGGATGGGAGCCCGAGAACAACAACCTCTGAACCGGGGTCACATCCTGCCCTGAGGAGCCCACCTCTAAGTGAGGAGCTCCGAGAGGAGTGGAACCCATCTGAGCCGTGGACAGACGGTGCCAGTGAGAAAATGGGCGCTGGGTTAGGTACCAAGATAGGGATGGTCCAAGCACTGCTCCGAGAGAGCATCGGCTTCACCGGAGCTGATGCAGTAAGGGTGGCCAGTGCCGACAGGGAAAAAACTGCTGTCGGAACTGAGACAGTATGCACCGGGGTGGACATCGGTACCGAGCTCCGGGACCTGGGTAGAGAAGAGGATAAACAGGGGAAGATGTAGTAAAAGATTCCGAGCCAAGAGGGACGGAAGATCTAGCTGGAATGGGCAATCCCCTAGCTGCCAGAAGCTGGTCCATAACCCACACTAGGTCTAATTCAGAAAAACTCCTGGTGCAAAAGAGGCTGCTGAAGGAGAATCAGGTCTTTCTGGAAAGGGGCTAAACCTCTGCCCCAAAAAAGGGTTGTAAGTTGGAGAGTATCTTGTCCTTGGTAGATATTCGAGTTTAGGAGCCTTCGGAACGGATGGAGCAGAACAAATTATCGGCACCGTGGCCGGAGATGGTATCGAAGCAGGTACAGTCATTGGAGCCAATGTCGGATCCAAGGACAGCACCGAAGTCAGTGGTGCCAAGTCTGGAACCAAAATAGGGGTGAATATCATGGACGGCACCGAGGGAGAAGATAGAGCGCCTAGTGCCGAGGGCGCCAGCAAAGCACAGAGCCGACTCGGTTCCATAAATGATGGAGATGCAGGAACAGAGTGACTCAGTTTTTCCTTATGTTTTTTGGTCTTTGGAGGGGGATGTGATGTCCGACCCACACAGAGCCTCTGAAAAAGGTGTCTTGATTAAACCTTTTAAAATAAGCTTATTTTTACGTTCTGCTAGTGTACGATTACTAAAACTATCGCAAATGTCACAGTCAGCTTTAATATGATCCATGCCCAAACAGTAGACACAATGAACATGTCCGTCAGAGTTGGGCATCTTATGCCCACACTTGTCACACTGTTTAAACCCCATCTTAGCTTTGTCTGACATAGTAAGGAAAAAAGGCTGTCCTAATAGAAAAAAACAAAAGAAGGGAGAGAAAAAAGTGAGAGAATACCAACAATGGTATTTAAAAAATACCACAAGTGGTAAGGAAGGGCCTACCGAAGGCAGGAGAGAGGGACAGTACCAATAATGGTAGAAATTCAATTACCAAGGTAAAGGGTACGGAATACAAGTAGGTTATAGGCGATAGTGAGAAAAGGCTAATTTGACTAAAAAATAAGAAATTTTGAGGAGAAACTATCTTAAAAATCATAATTTTCCACTTAGGTTTGAGAGAGATGGCTAGCACGTCTGACGAGGAATGCGGCAAACAAGATCAGGAGTAACTAGGAGAGGAGCGTTATGGGTAGGTCTTAGCTGAGAGTGTTTGGCTGGCGCAAGCTTGGAAACAGCAGTATCGGCTGAGGACGGAACCAAAGTCATATTTGTAATGAATAAACAAAGATTTACAACATCACATCATGATTTGCATTATAATATAAAAGCTGTTGTGTTTAGACTTGTATCTTGAGTTACCATAGGAGACCACCAAAAAATGGGTACTTAAAACTTCATAAACCAGCAAACTGCTTAACTCCCAATATACATATTGCAAAAATGATCCCCTCTAATTGTTTTGTAACCAAATATTTCACTCACACTTACAAACACTGTGGGAATGCTCATGTTCCCATCCTGCTTAACTTTCCCAGCCACTATCTTATCCCTTAGCCAATAACCAGATCACCTCTACAGGAACTTACATACAGTAAATAAAACTTACATTTAATTCTGTGTACACACCTTCACACTATTGTCTTAATCTAAATATCTATCTTAGTGATTATAGTGACTTAAAAAAAAAATTATTTTATAAACTGATGTGAATTGTTACATATTGTTATTCTTTACCTTCTATTTCTGCTTTAATTTACTTTGGCTTAAATGTACTCTCCTTGCATTTTACTGTGTTTTTATATATTGTATTTCACTATGTTTTTTATTGTATCCTTGGAGCTTTTCTCCCCAGGACTCCATTGAAAACGGGCTCATTCGGCCCAATGGACCATCCTGGCAACCAAACTTCAAATAAATAAATAAAATAAATAAACTAAAACATAAGAATTTGCTACATTTTAAACATTTTATACAGAAATTCTGTCAAAGCACTACATGAATGTTTTTAAGAAATCACATCCTCCATGCTGGTTCCCAAATGCCTGATTCATACACTGTGCCTTTCTTTAAAACTCTTACACAGTGACTAGAAAGCTTTGTCCTCTAATTTTACCATTTGCCTGTTAGCAAGTTACTAACTCCACATCCTCTCAACTACAACACTCAAAAACAGATACTTTTTTTTTTTTTAAATGAGCATTTCTTACCAAAAGTTTTACTTTGCCCTTTCATCTTTGCCATGTTGTTTGATGAAACAACTTTACATACTATATACAGTTTACCATAGCAAATTACATAGCAAAACACATTAAAGAAGTTAAGTTTTGTGCAGACATGCATAAAGCCAGAGGTCTGCAAATTTACTACAATAAGCAGTTATTTCACTATGTAGCTTACCCTTCCATGATACAAATAAACCTTCCTCCTCCTTTGTCACTCACATATGAAAAAAAATGTATTCTTCTGGGTGTTCTACTGCCATAAACTCATGAATTTTTAAAAATAAAATCCACAGCACTCTGGGGGAGGCATACTTCTCAACCTGCAGACAATGATCATAGGTACAAAGGCCCTTGATAAGTACAGCCAGCAAAAAATCTTATACGTTCATAGATTACTACTAGGCTAACTGCCCTTGTGGGCCATATTAAATCTAGCCAGTTCAGCCGTGTGTGAATCAAACCCTGCACCTTGTATCTATAAGGTAAACACCTTAATCATTATACCAACCTCACACATGATCTTGACATCTAATTAGCATAAAATGGTATACCAAACATCACAGAACTCTTCCCGCCTCCAGTACAAATGTGGGAAACTACTCAAACACTTCTTTTTAAGCAAACAGTGATAAAATGATGGAAAAATATAAGCACAACTTCAAAGAGAGTGTAAATCTGTAGAGTGTAATGAACTGTACACTGCAAAATTCTACCACACAAATTCATTTAGTTTTATTCTGAAAAAGTGAGAAGTAAGGTGTGTGTGTGTGTATACTCTTTCTTTAAATTACTGGTGACAGAACCGTAGCATGAGTTTGCTGTACTAGACAGCTTCAAAAATCATGTGTGAGGAGGGGAGATTCAGAAAATTGTGTACAGAGGTAATTCATGCCTGAAAGAAGTGATATGCCTCCAAAACTAGGTATATTTTGTGCAGGGTTAAATCAGGCCTCAAAACAGGAATGTTGTGCCACAATAGAGACAGCTGGGAGGTATGGCCCAGGCAGAAATTACCACTGAACAGCTATTAAAAAAAAAAACTAAAGTACACATCATAAAGTTACTGGGCTTAGCACTGATACCAGTGGACTTGAAAAAATTAAAGAAGGGTGGTCCAACATTACCCTCTCAGTATCATGAGAACTGACAGTGCTTTTCAGGATCTACTTAGTACATTTAAGAAGCAATGTTAGTCAGGATCTACTTGGAAAAAACATTTAAGAGGAAGGGCTACTATACTGACCAGAGTGGTCCTTTAGCATTCACAATACTTCTTCCATATATTACGCAAAATATAACATAAAAGCACAGTTGCGGGAACTCAACATACTAATACTTTTCAGTTCAGCAACTGCATTTATAGCACAGTTAAACTAGATGTAAAGTAATGTTTTATTAAACTAGCCTTGATGACTACATCTAAAATGATTGCCTGAGTATATTTTTTCGACAATCCTCGATTCTGCCTTAGAATTTCAAGGAGTCTCACAAAATGTGTATCCTTTTATTAGACCACAACAATTAGACTCAGAAAATGTCATAAATTACAGAGTTATTATTTTCCATAATAATGTGTTTATACAAAATTTCCAGGTGACCAGCAGAAATATTTAAAGCTATCCCAGACAGAGTATTGTTGTGAAGGATTGACAGCTGACAACTACCAAAACTGGTCCAGGTGCTCAAGTTAACGGGAATACCTGCTTTTACAATGTCTCATGGTTGGTATGGTCGAAGCAGATCTAGAGACAGGTGCTCTGTGCCTCTCCAGGGTGACAGAGGTTGACTGATCCTCTGGCATATAAACGTTCAACCCACAAGGGTGCAGGCGATGAACACAGCTATAGCTTTAGTAACTACAAATAAACCATTAAGCTATCAAAACTCAGCAAACAAAAATAAGGTTAATCTTATGCATTTTACAAATGCCATACTGAAAAATGATACTTACCGTTAACACCAGTACCAGTATCTTTAAAACCCATGATTCTATTTAATCGGTCCTCAGAATTCATCAACAGTTTTCTTCTTCTAATCTCTGCCCTTCGTTTAGAGACAGACATGACAGTTTGTTCGTTTAGTCCTGACTCATTTTCACACGGTTCCATAACAAAGACTATGAAAGTGGTCCACAGAAACAACTACAACAACAAAAAACACGCAAAACAGCTGCACCACACTGATAGGTTTCATCAACTGCAGTCCCTATGGCCTACGCAAACCTTGTCGTCGATAACAACGGGGCGCGGCTAGATTACGTAGTAGCAGCATTAAAATGGTGAGTATTTCACTCAGGGCGTCAGATATATTTTGCTTATTTTTCCCGGTTATTTATGAATATGTTATATATATCATATTATCAGATAAAAGTCAGTTTAGTTAGCGTTATCTGCCCGCATTCCCTTTTTGATCTGCAAAAAAAAAAAAAAAAACTGATATGTATCTTTTTTTTTTTTTTTTTTTTTTTTAATAACCAGATAGAAGGGCTGGTCTGAGAACTTTTTCAGTCTCAAAAAGGGCCAAAGACATTTCAGTTGAATCCTGTAGAAGTAGTGCACGTTCCCTGACGGAACAAAACCTGACAGTTAATTACAAGCTTTACAAAATCAAATTAAAGCTGTATATGTTATCTTTAAAAAGTTTACATATGGAACGCAAGGCTAGTTCATTGATTCCGGTTTGTCGACAGTTACCTTAGACTCATTGTACTTTATCAGCTTTTATTTTTGGTAGGTGTTGATAAACTGGCGCATGCATTAATTTAAGTGGAGGGACATCGTTAAAGAAAGAGTGCACAATGTACAGGTCAAGACAAGTGTTTGGAGGGTGTTTGTATTAACTAGTTTTCTCACTGGTTGGTAAGCTTTTTTTCTGTAAGCTGTTATTTGTTTCCCTTATTCGCCACAGCATTCCATTTAGCCACTAGTGTTACATTTCTAAATATGCTCCTATTCTTCCATTAGTGTTACATTTTTAAACATTCTCCTATTCTTTTATGATTTGTTGCAACGATATTACTTACCTTAGTGGCAGCTGTTATGCGATTTCTTCTAGAAGTATTTATTTCTTAGTTGAAATCAAACCTAATGTAATGAATCGTTTGAGCATACAGAGAGGAGGAGGAGAAAAAAAAAAACAATGACTGAACTTATAATAGTGAGAAAACAAACAAAAAAAAAAAACACCGACAACTTGCATATGAATAGCCAATATACACACACATTATTTATTTATTTATTTGACATTTGTTGACCGGATTAGTCCGACAAGCTAAGTAGCCCTTTTTCAGCGGATGACCGGGGAGAAGAGCTCCACAGTTTTACAGTTTTAGTGTTAACAGTGACGGGGGTTACAGTGTATACATACCATGAAATACATTTTATCAGAAAAAATAATAGTGGGGAAAAAAGCATAATAAGCATACATAAGAGAAATTATTTGATACAAACTTTTTCAATAAACAGTGAAAAAGTTAATAGTGTATGTAATTATTTCATGAGATATGTGACAATAGAAATGGAGATAAGAGATGGAGAAAAGAGTGATACTTTGAAGAGATTTACCAGCTAAAAAGGTTTGAAGTTTTGGTGATTACATATGAATTAATGGGCTAGATCATGGAGGATGAGTGCATAATACAGGCAATAAATATCCATCCACAACCCCTTTTTCCCCATTTGTGCACATGTGGTAAGGGGTATCACTTCAACAGTGACCATTACCTAGAGCCACGGTTCATTTACTGGGTGGGTAGCCCTGTTGCAGAAATACAGGCAATACAACGATAAGAAAAATCATTTCAAAGTTAGATCAGAACGTGTGTTTACAATAACAAAGTTAAGGCCCATAGTATTTTATAATAGGACAGTGATAAAGTGAACTTTCATAGCAATGTAAAGTTGAGGAGAGTATGGTATACTTTATTTGGCCAAGCAGATATAATTGTACCAGATAACATTCAAGATTACAGGCCAAGTAGTCATTTTAGAGCAGGATTTACCACAGTATGGAGACTCAAGAGCATTGCAGTCATCTGAATGCTGAACTCAAACAAGGGTAATCCTTTTAAGGATTTAGAATTCCAACATCAGAAGCTGAATCGGTAGCTTGAATGTCAATACTTTCAATAGAAAAAAAACACCCTAGTCCTCTGAATTACTTTCATGCACTGAACTGATAGCTTTAATGACATGTCAAACATAACATTAGAGGATATTCCACACAGAATTACAAGGAAGCAGAGCAATCCACAATGACAAATAACAGAAAAAAATGTAAAAAGAATTGTAAATCACGAAATGATTACTGCAAAACTATATAAGGAGACACTACAATAATAAAATCACGTAGTAAAAATAGTTACAATTCACTTCAAATATTGTGACTTACACTGCCAGATATGACCAGACACCATTCCCTACAAGATCAAGGAAATTATTATTTTTTTTAATTTCATTTCTAGCTTGAACAAACATGTTGGTAGTTATTGCACATACTGATTACAATCCCAAGTTTTGTTTGTATGTTTAGAATGCTTACGTAGTAGTATTTCTTCTGAAGGAAGGTAGAATTACTGATGCTCTGGGTGTCTACTCGAACCTGTATTTTAGCAGTTTTCCTTATTTATATTGCTGTGTTTTGCACCCCACTGAGCTTGCATTGGGCAGGCTGATATGAGCTGCACAACAGAGCTCAGGCTGCTTACTTTTCATGATAAGGATCCAGGTTTGATTTAAAGCAAGTCCCTACACTATAAGGAAAGTTATTTTTAACTTGGGCTTTATCTTGAGCTACTGTATTGTTGATTTTTGTTGTTTTTGATACTGCTTAATGTGCCAAGTGTTTTTGCTCATTTGGAACACTGAAAAAGTAGTTTATCTTGTAAGAGAAGGTACAATTACTTGTGTTAATGGGTGTCTGCTCATGCCATGCATTGCAATAGGAAGATTTTGTATTGATTATTAGCTTTTTCTGTAGCTGTGACAGTGCTCTACTTTACATGCTAGTACATTTAACTGGACTGTTCTGGCCTGTGCAACAGTGCTACTGCTACTTACCTGTTGTGAGGTACATCACTGGAATTGAACTGAAACTAGTCCCTACAAAATGAGGGAAGTGGTCACCTTAGTTTTGTTTCCAATTAAACTATTATATTGTTGATTTTTGCTGCTTATTGTGCCTTATATTTATTGTTTGTTTGAAACATTAAAGAGTTCATTTTGAGAGAGAAGGTAAATTTGCTGATGTTCTGTTATCTACTCATACCAAACATTATATTTCTAACTGACTATTAGCTTCTTTTCCCCCCTGCAGCTCTTATACTGCTGTGCTTTGTATACTCCATGTGACTGGGTTGCGCAACAATGCTATTGCTACTTAATCTTGTGACTGTGTAGCTGTTATATTGCACTGCTTTGTGTGCCCTTCTATTTTGATTGACTAGGCTGCTCTGACCTGCTCAAGAGTGGTACTGCTGCTTAAGTATTGTGACCTACATCAATGGATTTGACCCAAAACCAGTTCGTACAAGATCGGGAAGTGATTATTTTAGTTTTGTTACCAATTTGATATACTACTGATTTTGCGTGAGAAAAGGAAGATAGCTGGAGTTCTGGGCATCTACTCTTGTCAGGCATTGTATTAAATGGTTTTCTAACTGGCAATTAGTTTTTATTTGCAGCTGTTTTATTACTGATCTTTCTTTATCATTGCACTCCATTTGGCTGGGCTGCTGCAAGTTACAGAGAGTGCTGCTGCTCAGATATTTTGACCTGCATCACTGGACATGACCTGAAACAGTCCCTACAAGATCAGGGAAGTGATTATTTTAAATGTGCTTGTTAAAAGAAAAGGAAACAAGGCTGATCACATCTACTGAAGTCTCAAGTATTGCTGATTATAAGTAAAATAAAACCCCCTCTGAGAATCCATAAGATGCAGAAAACAGTCACCTAGACCTAGATATTTCAGGTACAGATACAGTCAGGAAGCTAAATCCTTTGATTAAACATAATGTCAGATATAACCCATGAAAGAATGGTTAGAAAATATGCCTGGCATGCCTTTATAGAAAACATAAGGTAAAATGACTGTAAGGCTTTCCAAGTCCGAAAACCTCATTAAGCAGAGAGAACCAAAAAACTGCATTGTTAAATGGAGAAATACAAAAGAAGGCTCAATTTCTAGAGTCAGTCTAGATAGTAATGCTTGGTGAAGGTGTGAACTAAGGATCAAGTGCATATGTTTCAGATGTCCCCATTAAAAATATTTTTGAAGTAAGCACTCATAGATGCCATAGCTGTAGTGAAGAGACATTTGATAACATTTTCATTAGGTAGCAAACTGTCTGAGGGCAACACTTTATGAAGATGCCCACCCTCACACAACAAAGGAAACAGTTCAACTTTTCTTAACATATGTATATTTTTTGTTAAAAACTGAACTGAAGATGCACATATCTAGTGCATGAGCAGTCTGCTGTTTCCATCTGGGTGAAGAAAAGATAAATGAACTAATTCAGGGACAATTAAAAAAAAATCTAGTAAGAAAAATTTGATCAAGAGGGGAAACCTGATCCATGTGAAAAACTGTACATGGTTTCCTACATGAGGGTCTGCAGTTCTGCGATCAAGGCCATCAGAAAACAAGGACTTTCTAACAAAAATTTCAGCTATTCTAAATTGTTGGATTTGAATGGCAATTTGAGTAAAATTGTTGGAAAGGCTCACCCAGCTACACTTTGCTGTGAGGGAAAGGTTGGTTTGCTTTTTATTTGTTGTAGTTTGTATTAGTTTTATTGCCTTTTTATATTTTGAGTGCTATGATTTGTTTTCTTTACCTTGTGTTTTGCTTGTGCTCTGCTTTTAACTGCATATTAAAACTTCAAAAGACTCCACAGCTCTGTCTCTTTGTGAGTCAGGCAGAAATTAGAACTGATCAATTAAGGACTCATACATAAGACAGAAGAGGTAACGCAGCCACTGGGGATGCACAAGCCAGTGCATTTCTTTGTGCCGGTCCCAAGCCCGGATAAATGGGGAGGGTTGCGTCAGAAAGGGCATCCAGCGTAAAACCTCTGCCAAATGACTTATGCGGACAACATTTCATATTTCCATACTGGATCAGTCGTGACCCGGGTTAACAACAACCGCCACCAGTACTGTTAGCCAACAGGGTGCTGGCAGAAATTGGGCTAGTGTTGGCCGAAGGAGAAGAGGAGGGGGAAGGCATTCCCAAATGCAGGAAGAGAGGAGGAAGGTTAGGAGTGTAGTAGTGAGGGTAGGGGCTTTGAATGTTGGCAGTATGACTGGTATAGGGAGAGAGCTAGCTAATATGATGGAGAGAAGGACGGTTGATATATTGTGTGTGCAAGAGACCAGATGGAAGGGAAGTAAGGCCAGGTGTATAGGAGGCGGGTTCAAAATTTGCTATCGTGTGGATAGCAGGAGAAATGGGGTAGGGGTTATCCTAAAGGAACAGTATGCCAAGAGTGTTTTGGAGGTGAAGAGAGTGTCTGATAGAGTGATGTTGATGAAGCTCGAAATTGATGGTGTAATGATGACTGTTGTTAGTGCATATGCTCCACAACTTGGGTGTGCGATGGATGAGAAGGAAAAATTTTGGAGTGAATTGGATGAAGTGGTGGTGAGTGTACCCAAGGGTGAGAGACTAGTGATTGGAGTGGACTCCAATGGGCATGTTGGTGAAGTGAACAGAGGGGATGAGGAAGTGATGGGTAGGTATGGTGTTAAGGAGAGGAATGCAGAAGGTCAGATGATTGTGGATTTTGCGAAAAGGATGGACATGGCTATGGTGAATACGTATTTTAAGAAGAGGGAGGAGCATAGGATGATGTAGAAGAGTGGAGGAAGATGCACACAGGTGGATTATATCCTATGTAGGAGGGCCAGTCTGAAGGAGATTGGAGACTGTAAAGTGGTGACAGGGGAAAGTGTAGTTAAGCAGCATAGAATGGTGGGCTGTAGGATGACGTTGGTGATCAAGAAGAGGACGAGGCATGTGAAAGCAGTGCCAAGGATTAAACGGTGGAAGTTAAAAAAAGGGTGAGTGTGAGGTGGAGTTCAGGGAAGAGTTAAGACAGGCACTGGGAGGCAGTGAAGAGTTACAGAATAGCTGGGTAACTACAGCAGAGCTAGTAAGGGAGACTGCTAGAAAGGTGCTTGGTGTGACATCTGGACAGAGGAAGGAGGACAAGGAGACCTGGTGGTGGAATGAGGAAGTACAGGAGAGTATACAGAGGAAGAGGCTGATGAAGAAATGGGATTGTCAAAGAGATGAAGAAAGTAGACATGAGTATAAGGAGATGAGGCGCATGGCAAAGAGAGAGGTGGCTAAGGATAAGGCATATGGAGAGTTGTATGAGAGATTGGACACTAAAGAGGGAGAAAAAGGACCTGTACCAATTGGCTAGACAGAGGGACAGAGCTGGGAAAGATGTGCAGCAGGTAAGGGTGATAAATGATAGTGAGGGAAACGTACTCACAAGCCAGGAGAGTGTGTTGAGTAGATGGAAAGAGTACTTTGAGGGGCTGATGAATGAAGAGAATGAGAGAGAGAGAAGGTTGGATGATGTGGGGATAGTGAATCAGGAAGTGAAATAGATTAGCAAGGAGGAAGTAAGGACAGCTATGAAGAGGATGAAGAATGGAAAGGCTGTTGGTTCAGATGACATACCAGTGAAAGCATGGAGATGCTTAGGAGAAATGGCAGTGGAATTTTTAACCAGATTGTTTAATGAAGTTTTGGAAAATTCAGAGGATGCCTGAGGAGTGGAGAAAAAGTGTTTTGTTACCTATCTTTAAGAATAAGGGTGATGTGCAGTAACTACAGAGGGATAAAATTGATCAGTCACAGCTTGAAGTTATGGGAAAGAGTAGTGGAAGCTAGGTTGAGGTGATGATTAGTGATCAGCAGTATGGTTTCATGCTGGGAAAGAGCACTGCAGATGCAATGTTTGCTCTGAGAGTGTTGTTGGAGAAATACAGAAGAGGTCAAAAGGAGTTGCATTGTGTCTTTGTGGACTTCGAGAAAACATATGACAGGGTGCCTAGAGAGGAGTTGTGGTATTGTATGAGGAAGTCAGGAGTGTCAGAGAAGTATGTAAGAGTGGTACAGGATATGTACGAGGGTGGTGTGACAGTGGTGAGGACTGCGGTGGTAGTGACAGATACATTTAAGGTGGAGGTGGAATTACATTAAGGATCAGCTCTGAGCCCTTTCTTATTTGCAGTGGTGCTGGACAGGTTGACAGATGAGATCAGACAGGAGGCCCCGTGGACTATGATGTTTGCAGATGACATTGTGATCTGCAGTGAGAGTAGGGACCAGTTGAGGAGACCCTGGAGAGGTGGAGATATGCTCTAGAGAGGAGAGGAATGAAGGTCAGCAGGGATAAGACAGAATATATGTGTGTAAATGAGAGGGAGGGTAGAGGAATGGTGGGGATGCAGGAAGTAGAATTGGTAAAGGTGGATGAGTTTAAGTACTTGGGATCAACAGTTCAGAGTAATAGTGAGTGTGGAAGAGAGTACAGGCAGAGTGGAATGGGTGGAGAAGAGTGTCAGGAGTGATTTGTGACAGACTGGTACTAGTAAGAGTGAAAGGGAAGGTCTACAAGAGGGTAGTGAGACCAGCTATGTTATATATGGGTTGGAGACTGTGGCATTGACAAAAAGGCAGGAGTCAGAGCTGGATGTGGCAGAGTTAAAGATGTTAAGATTTGCACTGGGTGTGACTAGGATGGGCTGGATTAGGAATCAGTATATTAGAGGGTCGGCTCAGGTTGGACAGTTTGGAGACAAAGCAAGAGAGGCGAGATTGCGTTGGTTTGGACATGTGCTGAGGAGGGATGCTGGGTATATTGGGAAAAGGATGCTAAGGATGGAGCTGCCAGGTAAGAGGAAGGCCTAAGATAAGGTTTATGGATGTGGTGAGAGAGGACATGCAGGTGGTTGGTGTGACAGAGCAAGATGCAGAGGCAGGAAGAAATGGAAACAGATGATCCGCTGTGGTGACCCCTAACGGGAACAGCCGAAAGAAGGTGATGATGATGATGATGACATAAGACAGAAGAGGTCGCTTAAGGTTAATCATTTGTGAACTGAGGGGGTGGAGCTAGGAACTAAACCTTCAACTTAAGGGGTAAAATAAACCATTTCAGAGCTTTATTGGAAAAGCTCACCCAGACTCTGCTACACTTTGCTGTGAGGGAGGTTTGCTTTTTATTTGTTGGTTGGTTTGCTTTTTATTTGTTGTATTTTGTATTGGTTTTATTGCCTTTTTATATTTTGAGTGCTGTAATTTGTTTTCTTTACCTTGTGTTTTGCTTGTGTTCAGCTTTTAACTGCATATTAAAACTTCAAAAGACCCCATAGCTCTGTCTCTTGTGAGTCAGGCAGAAACCCCCCCCCCACCCTGTCACTGTCGTGTTCTTAAATACCACTGTCTTTCTAGTTGCCTGCTTCTTATGTTAATTTCACCATATATCCCATTTCCTCTCTGCTTTCACTAGCTTGTGTGAGTAAGCACAAAATTATCATTTTGTGAAATCACTCCCCTTCAACTATTTAAATGTATTGGCCATTCTACTGTATTCCATAGTACCGGAATACAAAAGGGATCACCCCCTTTCAATCTATCTTGCTGTTTTAAAAATAGTGACTCTCCACTAAAACTTAACTTTTTAGACAGGTAAAACTTAAGTTACCTACTTTCACATCTAACTTCTCTAGTGCACACTGCAGTGTTTAGGGTAAACCATTTGTTTTCATCTTACCTTTAAGCATCCCTGTGATTAGCACTTGCTCTTATACCTGCTGGAAAGCAATAGGAAGCCTTAAACTGATACAAGCACTCAACTCTCCTTATTAATAAGGAGAAATTAATCATAGGCACTAAACAGCCTATAAATGCAAAGTACCTTGCTAAGGTAAGGGAAAACAGCTCCTGTACTTTTCAAAAAATAGCACCAAACCAGGCATGTCCAAGGGTCAGCTTCCGTTGATTTCTTCTGTCCACCTGGTGAATCTGGGCATACTGGGGCAATGCAGCAATTGCCTCATGTACACAGACAACCCTTTCCTACCACCCAACACTACAACCTGTGAGAGATGCACTTACATAGCCAAACTGGAAGCAAAGCTCACTTCACCCAAGATTGTGCTAGACAGTCAAGAGGAGAAGGTTAACACCCACACAACACCTCAAGCAACACATAGCACTTCTAAACTCACACCACCAACATCCACACATAGCAACACTAAATCCACATATGCGGAGGCCCTTAACTGTAACCTGCCCAAGCAACAAGGACCTCTGAAGCTGAAACGCAAACACCAATCACAACCAAAGTGTCACATAGCTCACAACACCAATGTGCCACCCAGCAACAGCCCCTAAGGCAAGACAACGTACCTAACACTTTAGTCATAGGTGACTCTATAGTCAGACACACTGATGTCCCACTCACCAGGCTGAACAAGGAGAAAATTACAGTGAGCTGCCTGTCGGGTGCCAGGATCTGCCACATAACTCACACACTCAAGTCACTCCACAACAAGTGCAAATATGACTCTTGTCATTGTCCATGTTGGAGTGAATGACTTGAGAAGTACCTCCCTGGACTACATGAATAGAGACCTGGGAGAGCTCTCGGGTCATGTGGCCCAGGCAGGTATGACCCTAGCCCTGAGTAGCATCCTGCCTTCACCCAGAATTATACCACAATTAAGGACAAAATGATTGACTTCAACAATTGGCTAAGCTTCTGGTATCGTTCAAAGGAGATCCAGTATCTGTCTGCCTGGGACGACATGATCGACAGACCATGATGCTTTGCACCTGTCGCCCCTGGGATTCAGGTTACTGGCAAAGGCTCTTGCCACCCATATAGTGCCTTTTTTAGGCAAAGTTCAGAGGACAAAACCACCACCGTAACAGGTAAAAGCATGCAAAATCTGAAGGTAATGCTACTCAATGCTAGAAGTCTAAACCTCAAAGTGCACTCTCTCGAGACACTCCTAAAATGGAGAACATCGATATCTGTGCAGTAACTGAGACCTGGTTCAAGGCTCCAGAGAGCATCCCTGCAATACCAGGCTACAACTCTTACCACACTTTTCGGCCACCGAACCAGGATCGAAACACTAAAGTGGAGGAGTGTCCATATTCACCAAGGATATTCACACCACCAGGTTAGTTGCCCAACACAATGCGTCTGAAATTCTCCAGGTGCAACTAACACTAGGTAAGACTGCAATCCAAATTGTAGCTTGCTACAGATCCCCCACCATGCCCCAAGATTCTCACTACACCTTTCTAAACATACTGGAAAATATTAATATACAACCAAACACCCTAATACTGGGTGATTTCAACTATCCTGCCATTAACTGGGAAAACTACTCATGTACCAACACCTTTGCCCAACGGTTCTTGGAATTTATAAATTCCAATGCCCTGGATCAACTAATCCATAGTCCCACCAGGAGCTCCAATATCCTAGACCTGGTCATTACCAATATGGGAAATCAATGCTTCCTCGTTGGTCACGTCAGACCATAAGCTAATCACCCTTAACATCCACATCCCACCCCCACCCCCCAGTAAGGAAACCTCCATAAAAAAACTTCTCCAAAGCCAAATTCCTGCTACTCAAATCAGAAGTTACAAACTTCATGACACCCATGCAGACGGGAACTGAAAGTTCGACTGCTGAGTCCTACACTAAGGCACTGTACGAGCACATCCACTCATGCATTAATCGTGCCATCCCAAATAGAACCAAGATGCTCTCCACCAAAAAAAGGAAGCCAATCTGGTGGTCCCCAGCCATAAACAAACTTTACAACAAAAGGAAGAAACTGTTGTAGAAGAGAGGAAAATCCCAGGATGCAAAATACTTCCTTACCAGCCTCAGTAAGAAGCTGAGATCCCTCATAAAATCCTCTAAAGCTAGTTACAAAAATAAAATTGCCAAAGATTCCAAAGACAACCACAAGGCATTCTATAACTATGTCAAGAATCTAAACGGCAATGCTCAGATCTGCTCGGAGCTACAACAGAATGGCATTAAATATACTGATCCCAAGGATATTGCCAATATCCTAGCAGATCGATTCAGTGCCAGCTTCACCCTCCTCTCACAAAGTGCACTCTCCAAAGCTAAGAATACAGCATTCATGGGACCAGATGACATCCTGGGCTGTGTACTACATGAACTACAAAATGAACTGGCACCTCACCTAAGTACCATGTTTAATCATACCCTCACCTCAGGCTTCATGCCCACTGAGTGGCGCACAGCTCACGTTATCCCACTCCACAAGGTGGGATCCACTTTGGATCTCGGGAACTACCGCCTCATCAGTCTGATGAGCCTGATCTGCAAGGCCATGGAACGTATTATCATGGAACTTTATAAACAAAGACATTGGCAACCTTAAAACACTGGACCCCACCCAGTTTGGGTTTGTGAAGGGCCGATCTTGTCTCCTGAACCTGATTAACTTCTTCGAATCAGTCTCCAGAGCCGTGGATGAGGGTATGGCAGTCCATACAGCCTTTCTGGACCTCGCCAAGGCCTTTGACACCATCTCCCACTCTGGAATCATAGATAAACTCACTAAGCTTGGCATTAATCCCTACGTCACTCGATGGGTTGCCAACTGGCTTACTGACAGAACCCACACTTTAAAAGTATCTGACTCCAAATCCAGCTCCAGACAAGTGGAATACCTCCGGGTTCAGTCCTGAGACCTCTCTTGTTTGGCATCTTATTCTCTGAAGTACAGGCCAACACTAAGGGACTCTGGCTAACAAAGTTCGCAGATGACTGCAAACTGGGAGCCATTATTGAATCCCCAAATGATGTCGATACTCTACAAAAGGGCATTACAGAAACAGATGCTTGGTGCCAGAGCCATGGGCAAAAGCTCTATGCCAAGAAATGTATAGTTATCCTCTTTGGGGAAAAAACATGTACCCATGAATTACCACATAGGTGGCAGTACAGTAAACACCGAAAGTGTGATAAGAGACTTAGGGACACAGGTGGACAGTGGTCTCACCTTCAATAACCACATCGCCACAGCAGTCAGGAAATCCTTCTATGTGGCACACCTCATCACTAAGGGCTTTCCATCCAGAAAAAAAGAGGTCATTGTCCCACTGTACTCATCCCTCATTAGACCCATTATAGAATACAATGCCCCATTTGGTATATACCTCTCAAGACATCTGCAACAACTGGAAAGGCTGCAGAAATACCTCACTAAAAGAATCACAGGCCTAAAACAGATGCCCTATGCTGACCACCTTAAAAAACTCCAGCTTTACTCTGTCGCATATCGTCTACTCCGAGGCTATCTCTGCTTAACATAGAAGGCCATGTCAAACCCAGAGCTGTTGGACATGCTACACTTAAAGAAATCCCAATCGCTTAGAGCCACACGCTCCATGGATCTAAACCTTGTCATCACAATAAACAAAACATGCTGGAGGGATAGGTTCCTGGCCCAGAGACTCCCCAGACTCTGGAATAGACTGCCCATACATGTCAAGCAGAATACCTCTTTGGCCCACTTCAAAAGGAACCTTGATGACTGGATGGGAGAAAGGAAATTCACCCCAGGGATCACGTCAGTCACCCTGCTAGACAGGGGTCCAGGGAAGTAAATAGTGTGGGAAGAAATAGCCAGGGAATTGTTATGGCTAGGCTTGTATAGGCCCTAGGGCTGATAGCCTAGTACCAACCTATGAACCAAGTCCCACATAGGGGAGTGTTTCTTCAAAAGTTGCTGGAGATGCAGTATTCATTTAAGTTAGTGCCTGGTCAGATACTACAGGGCCACACTTATGAATTCATTAAGGTCAACATGGTGAGAAACAGCTGACATGTATCATGACTGTAAAATAAATAAGGCTTAATTTATACTACTGCTGCTTGAAGTAGGAGAGGATGACACATAGGCAGTATCTGGTAAAAATGTACCCAAATAAGTAACTACCTCCACTTTGCAGAGTAACTACATCTGTTTGAAGGATTCCTGGTAGCTTCAGTCACTTCTAAAACCCCTAATGGAAGATGCCATGAACAGGAAGTCAGGCACTGGTGTGGAGGACTCTAGTGGCCAGAACTGTGAGTTGCCTGTATTACTTGAGATGTAAAAGCATTTATCAATCACCATGGGGTAACAAGACTCATCTTTGGTCAAAAGAAATGCAGTCTTATTATTTTGTCCTATTATTGTTTGTTTATTTTGTCATGTTATTATACTTGTTATAATAGTTCAAATAAACTATATTTGCAAAAAAAGAATAACTTTTGGTCTTTCTTCCCCAAACTTTGTGGTGAAGTGTGGAACTAAGGGAATAGTGGTAAGGATACTAAATGGAAACTCTAGCCCAACATGAACAGAGTGACTTGTTTGCACCAAGAAGAACACAGGCTGCAGTGCATTCTCTAAACTGGTGAAAAGTCGGGGCATCAGAGCATCCAAGTTCTGGAACAAAAAAAATCCAAACATGGCTTCTGAATCTTAGCTCCAAGACAGGACTACAGAAGCTTCTCAGAAAGTCCATAACATGTATGTTTACCTGGATGTGAGCAGTTGAGTGAGTAATACCTTTATCTCTGGCTGACTGTAAGATGCACATTGCCTCTCCAGAAAGGGGAGATAACACCATGCCAGTTTGCTTGCAATAGATTCACTGCTTGACTAACTCAGAAGGTTCCAAAATGCAGATTTCCACCCAAGGTCTTTACAGCAAGGAGGATTGCTTACAGTTCCGACTGGATCATGTGGTATCCCTTCCCAAGGTGGACAATATCCTCAGAACCATGACAAACTCAAAGTAAGCTATCCAATCCACTAACAAAGTATATGCCAGAAGAACCTGAAACAGAGTCACATGCAGAAATTACAGAACCATTGGGACACTGGTTTGTATTGTCCATCATTCCAGGGTCTAGTAAATTAGGTCTGACATCATTCAAGCTTTAAGACTGTGGTGACAATGCAACATTTGCATTTTTAGACATTCAGAGAGTACTTTGAAGGTCATAGTAGCCATCAAGCCCAGAAGGATCAGAGAATTCAAAGCTTGGACCCTCCACTACATCCTTACTTAGATCGTCAAATCCATGATTTCCTGGGCGCACTCAGTTATATAAAATTAACACAGGAGAGTGTCTAGGTCTTTGTTGAGAAAGGTAATCTTCTGATTTAAGGTTAGAAAAGACTTCTCCCAACTTATGATCACCTGCCTGGATTAAGTCACAGTAGCATCTACTACAGAGACACTATTCCCTCAAAAAGACCACCAACACACAAGATGCTTCACTTGCAATGTCTGTGAAAAACTCCTTGAATATAGAAGAAAGCCAGAATATTAGCATCTTGTAATGGGAGTAATGTCCAGTGAAAGCCCAAGTACCACATATGCACCTAAAGTCACAGAGGGAAATTTAGTTTCCTTTGGAATTTGAAGGGGGCAAGAACAGAACTCCGCAGCCTCCTCCCAGTGAAGGAAAAGCTTTTACAACCATTTCAGGAGTAGAGTCTGAGTTTTTCCCAGAAGATTTCTGGAGGTTTTCAAAGCTGTTTCTGGAGGACAGCATATTGTAACACATGGCTGGCAATGACCACCTCCATAAATTACTTGACCTTTGTGATTATTGTCCAACTCAGGGGAGACTTGGAGAACTACCTCAGACTACTTCTGAATGAGTTCTGACTGTTGGGCCAGCAGGGATATCATTTTTGGTGACTTACAATATGAAAGCAAAATATAATGTTATGCTTCAAGGTCTGTCTCTGTCTTTGAGGAGGCATCTTCCTCTTTTTAAGGGTCCACCACATCTTCCTTGAGCTCAGTTGTATGTGGCAGTTCAGTTGTATATAACTTTATTATAATAGCATTTATAGTTTTTATAATATTTTGTTGGGAACCTATTTAATATAATGCATTATTTCTGTCTGTGGTCTGGCACATGGCTGGAAAGGAACCATCCCACTTACATGCTTAATAATTGTTCATATAGGACTTCCAAGATGGTTGCACACTGATCAACAGGTTAACTTCGGCTCTTCCAATGTGAAAAAAGAAATTGAAAAAAGCTAGTAATTCTGCCAACATGAGTAAAATTCAGTTACTGGCTAGTAAATATACTGTCTGGATTCCAGTGAAGAAGAAATTTAGATAACTTGAAAGAAAATCAACTAGAAAAGGAACATTGACTGGGAAGAATTCTGAAGCTGTTCCGCAAAAAAGCAACTCATGTTTCAGCTTTGGTACAAGAGATAGCTTCTAGTTATTTAGAAGAAAAATAAATCATATATACTCAGAAAAAAACAAAAGGCTGGAGAAATACAAGACATTTTAACTAGCTATTCAGATGAACTGAT
Source organism: Protopterus annectens (assembly GCF_019279795.1). Taxonomy (NCBI): domain Eukaryota; kingdom Metazoa; phylum Chordata; order Ceratodontiformes; family Protopteridae; genus Protopterus; species Protopterus annectens. Next base: position 1,399,558,108 of record NC_056733.1, read on the forward strand.
AAAACTGCAAAAATCAGAGGAAGAAATGAAGAAAAGGCTGGCTGAGTATGAGATTTTTCAAGAAGTGATGATAGAATTAGAAGACAGAGCCCACGGAAAAAAAACATGAACTCATCTGCTGTACCAGAGAATCTGAAAGGAACAAACTGTATTCATTTTCTGAAAGCACAAATAAGCAGCTAAAGCAGTATTCCACATAAGGATTTGTTACTTGAAAGGGCACACCGAGTTTATGATCCACACATGACCATGAGAAAGCAGCCATGGGCTGCATTAGTAAAGATGCAATCATACCAGCAGAAAGTGTTGATCCTGACAAATCTGTGCCAGAAGGGAAAATATTTAAAAATTGGAAACAGCACAGTGTTTGTGGAAAATGATTAATCACTGTACACCAGGCAGAAGAAGCATATTTATCCCAGCAATCAATGAGTGTCAAGAGGCAGGTGTGAGATTCAAGCTTCTGCATCCAGCGGTCTTCCCGGAGGATCAAAGACATTTTTGTATGTATAACAGACAGAGGAAATGCACAAAATTTCCAACAAAAAGTGAGGCATTAAACAGAAGAGGACAGTATTTCTCATTCTTCAGAAAATAAAACTCATAGGGAGACTTTATCAGTGAAACCTTTTCCAGTGGAAAATGCTTAAAGATAGAACAAAAGTACAGGAGTTGACTATAAGAATCTGCAGTACCTTGGACTTAAACCAGGGTTTGGTGTTGGGAGATGGACAGGACATGTTGGAGATAAACAGGAAGAAGAACAGTAACACTGAAATTAGTGAATAAATATCAGATTATAAAGCATCAGTCACATTTATGAAATATGGCTTTGCAAGAAAAAGTGGCTGAGAAAGATTGGACTTTTATTGACTTTGCTAAACTTATAAGTGGACTGTAAAGCATATACCCCACTTTACATCTTTAATGTTTAAAAGCACTCAAAAGAGAGAAAAAAGTAAATAAAACAATGTTTGCCTTTTAATAGTATTTGTATAAAACACTTCATGACATAAACTGCATGTTATACAGTGAATCAGTTTTGTCTAGTATGTTTTGAAGAGTATTTTAAATGTGGGGGTGTGGTGAGTCTTTTCAGTGATTCTTGTATGTTGTAAAGATAATAAAGTAAACAAGTACTTTTTTAGTTGTAAGAAATATAGGTTTCACAATGAAAAATTAGGCTGGACAAAAGCAATTTTAAGTTAATATGTTGTAATTGTGGGGTGGGTGTTGGGTGCATACCTCTCAAGTGTATCTCATTACAAGGAACGCTCCTCATTTTGAGTGTTAAAAAGTTCACATTCTTCACAGTTGCACACAGGGTCTATCATACATTCATTGTTAAGAATGTTTTTAAGTGATATCAATGATAAATAGTATTGACTCATATTAATTCATTAAAAGAGCATTTCATAAGTATAAAACAACACATTTTAACTATCCTGTAGGCTTCTTAGATGAAGTCCTTTAGTAAGTATTCCACATTCTGGAGATAGCATGTTGATAGCTGTGGGTATAAAAGTGTACAGAATATACTGTATATAAAGTTGAGATGTTTTCTATTATTTTTGCAAAGGTGAATGTCTAAATCTAAAAACAAGTGTTTTCAGTAAGCAAATTGGCTTGAAAACTATGACAAAATGATGAAAGCCATTTAAAGTGCTAGTTTTCTGCGTCTGCAATGATATTAGCTTTTTTTTTTCCTTTATCAAATGTTCAGTGGAAGTCAAAAAGACTGCAGCTGAAGTCAGTTGTACACTCTGTTCTGAGTGAAACTTACAGAATCCTTCATGCATTTGCAGAGTTATTGGCTTTTTGTTTTATACTGCTGACTGTTTCAGCAGAGATGAGCTGTCTGCAGGTGCAAGTAATTAATCTCAAGAGTTCCGAACATTCTTTGGAAATTTGAAAGTTATGTACTTACCATAATGATGGATCTGTGTTGTCTGTTTCTGTCCTTCCTTGATTGATGGGTTTCAGATCTGATGTCTGCCACTTTCTTAGACTTAGGATTCGTATCTTAAGCTTCTACTATTACCCATAATCCCCTCCTATCTTCAACATCAGACTGAGTTTGCCTACTGTAACTTAAATGCAAGCAAACTGCATATCACTGTAGAAGGCAGGCAGAAAAGCATATTGATGTAAAAAAAAAAAAGAACTGTTTGGAAGTTTCTTTACTAGATGGGTGAGTGTACAAAGGGAATGAAATAACTTCTGGTAATAACTGTCCACGCTCAAGACATCTTCAATGATGGATGTCTTGGGTTCTAGGTGCAGAGACAAGCACTCCCAACTGCCACCAGAATGCAGCAGTTGAACAACTGTTTAGGTGGGCTAAGTATTCTCGGTGAAAGGACCTCTGATGCTTTGATTCTGTAGACCTCCACTCCATGAGGGTGACATCCACTATTACAGTGGAGGATCTATCTCTGGAGGAGTCTTAGGAGAATCTCCAGGACTTTCGGAACCATGTTTTCTTACCATCTTTCTGGACTCTAGAAAAAGTCCTCTGGGGGATAGAAAACCATACACCTGTAGCAGAAAGAGTTTTCCCATCCTTCTCACTCCTGGAGACCGTCTCTTTCATCTTTAAGACTGAACAAGATCAATTCATCAACAAGGGCATTGATAAAGAACATCTTAAAAGGCTCAGCGAAATCACAAAAATGCATCCAGCATGTCTCCTAATCATTATGCCCATGCCAGAGGCTCTTGAAACATCCTTTGTAGGATTGGAAGTTAATCAGAGGGAGGTGTTCGATATTGTTTAAAGGGTGGCCAGTTGGTGAGTATATGGTTTTCTAGTCTTCTGCAGACAAGGACCCAGACAGGGACTTGGAGAGTTCCTTTGTCCAGTCCCTCTGAAACCTTATCATGTGTGCCATATAATTAAGTGACCTTGGTGCAAATGTAGCTGATGCATAAACACACATCTGATGTTGTAAATCTTTATTCATTCTTTACTGATAGGACTTCGGTTCTGAACCGACACGGCCGTTTCCAAGCTCACACCAGCCAAAAACTCTCAGCTAAGACCTACCCATAATGCCCCTCTCATAGTCTCTCCAGATCTCGTATGCCGCATTCCTTGTCAGACGTGCCTAGCCTCTCTCTCTCAAAGCTAAGTGGAAATTTGTGTTTTTTGTGTAGTTTTCTCTCAAAACGTCATTTTTGGTCAGTTTAGCCTTTTCTTCCTGTCGTCTGTAACCTGTTTCTATTTCCTATCCTCTACCTTTGGTAGTTAACCCTTTACCATTGTTGGTACTGTCCCTCTCTCCTGCCTTTGGTAGGCCCTACTTTATCACTTGTGGTATTTCTAAATACCATTGTTGGTATTCTCTCCTTTATCTTCCAAAAAAAAAAAAAATGAACAACTCCCTTTTTCTTTTCCCTTGTTGTTGTTTCCTTCAGGATAGCTCGTTCTTGTCAGTAATATGTCAGACAAAGTTAAGTTGGGGTTTAAACAGTGCAACAAGTGTGGGTGAAAGATGGCCACGCTCGCTGCATTTACTGTTTGGGCGTGGACCATATAAATGCTGCTTGTGACATCTGCTTTAGTTTTAGCACTCGCACTCCAGCAGAGTTAATTTTGAAAGGCTTAGTCAAAATGCCTTTTTCGGAGGCTTTCTCTCTGGGTTGGAGGTCTCACCACCTCCTAAGATCAAGAAACACAAGGAAAAATGGTGTCACTCGGTCCCTGCATCCCCAACAGTTATGGAACCGAGTCGGCACCGAGCTTCTCCGTCACCTTCAGTGCAGACTTCTTCGGCACCAGGCTCTGTGTCTTCCCCCTCGGTGCCATCTCTGATGTTGACTCCTATTTCGGTTCCAGCTTCGGCACCATAGGCTTCGGTGCCATCCTTGGTTCCGACACTGGCTTTGATGACCATACCTGCTTCGACACCATCCCTGGCCATGGTGCCAGTAGCTTATTTGGCTCCACAGACTATGACCTCGGTTCCTAAGGTTGAACATCTCCCAAGAACCAGATAGTCTCCAATATACGATGCTTTTTTGGGGCACTGGTTTTGCCCCTTTCTTGAAAGACCTGATTCTCCTTCAGCAGCCTCCTAAAGATCCACCAGGAGCCTTTCTGAACAAAATGTGCAGGTTGTGGACCAGCTTCTGGCAGCTAGGGGATTGCCCACCCCGGCTAGACCTTCTGTCCCCTTTGGCTCGGAATCCTTTACAGAATACTCACCTGTTTATCCTCCTCCAGCCTCTACCCAGGCCCCAGAGATCTCTACCGATGCATACTGTCTCTGCTTCGACTGCAGAGTTTTCCCTGTCGGCACCGACCTCCCTTGCTGCATCGGCTCCTTTGGAGCCGGTACACTCTCACAGTGTTTGGATGCCCGGCACCTATTTATTTGCTGACACCATCTGTGTCCACAGCTCCGAGAGCTTCCGGTCCTCTCGGATCCTCAGGGCGGGGTGTGACCCCAGTTCTGAGGTTGTCTCTCTCGGTTACGGGCTCCCATCCCTCCTTGAGCGGGCCTGCTTTCCCACCAATGGCATCAACACCAGAATCCCCCTCTAGCACGCAGCTATCCCAACCCCCTACTTTGGGATCCCGGGCACGGGAGCTGCAAGACCTCCCTTTCTCCAGAGTCCTCCTCAGAAGATCCCACTGGGGAGCCACCCCAGAAGAAACAGTGCAAGAGGAAGCACCTTGAGTCCCGTGAGGAATCAATCCCTGAGGACTCCGATTGCGATGAGGGAGAAGGGTCCCCATAGTCTCCCCCAATTGATGTTTCATTTGAAGACATTCTGAAAATCCTCAAGCAGTGGGAAGACTGGAAGCCCTCTAACCCTTCTGAGGAATTAATGTTCTTGCAGGCCTTCTGTGCCCGGCCATTTACTTCCCAGGTGACCCCACCTGCGGATGAGCTTATTAAGCTGATCGTGCAGCATGCCTGGAAGGCCCCAGACAACGTAGGACCTGTCCCCCGGACAAAACACTATCCACCCCCGAAGACCAGCCCAACTGGTCCAAGCAGTTGACGGTTGATTCGATGGTCGTGGTGGTGGTCAAGAGGGAACTGGCAGAAGATAATTCCACTGTCCATCCTCTGAACAGGGAGTCTCAGGCCATGGACAGACTAGGGAAGCAGACATATGCTTCAGCGACCTTTGCCATTCGGTCGCTGAACTATCTGGCATACTTCACTCACCTCCAGAGAGACCTAATCTCTGAAATGTCTTCCTCTTTGGTGGGGATACTGCCTGATGAGGTGCGTGATACTGTTGCCTCACAGCTAGCTACCCTTGAATCTATCTCAAACTCACCAACGAGGGGGCAGCTCAAGCAGCCGCATCAGGCATTGTCATGAGACTTCATGCTTGGATGCATTTGTGTGATTTTGCAGACCCCTTTAAATCTTCCTTCGTCAACACACCTTCGATGAATCTGCACTTTTTGGTCCCAAAGTACGAGACACACTAGCACAAAGTGAGAAAGATGTTAAGACCTTGTCTGCTGTGGGCATACATTTTTCCACCCCCAGAGGTCCTACTCCAGGAACCAGAGGGGAGGAAAATCGTGATTCAAGAAATCCCTTCGATCTTTTTGTGACACTCGTGGTGAGCAATCCCCCTGGGGCAGAGGGGGCAACTCATCTGGAAGACACCCCTTTCGGGGTAGAGGGGGTCTGTATAACCAGGGCACTGGAGATTCCTTATCCAGACGACCCTACCAGTGGACCTGAGCAGCGGCCCGATTGCTTTCCTCTGGAAGCAGTCAGGGGTCATTTTTCTCTGCACCTACCAGTCTGGCAATTTATTACTACCGATGTTTGGGTGCAGAGAATAATATCCAGAGGCTACCAGATACCATTTGATTTAACTCCCAGACCCGTCAAACGAATCCCTGATGTACCACCCAATCAGAAGTTGATAGCAGCCTTAGAAATAGAAAAGCTGCTAAGAAAAAAGAGTCATCCAACCAGTCCCACCAGACCAGAGAGGATCCGGGTTTTACTCTAGGTTCTTTTTAGTGTCAAAAAAGACAGGGGACTAGAGACCAATCCTGGATTTCAGCCTATTGAACAAATTTATCAAACCTCAAAAATTCCGATGGTCATGGTACAGTCCATTCTCCCCTTTCTAGGGAAGGACAACTGGATGTGTTCTATAGACCTCCAAGATGCATATTACCACATAAAGCTGGATCAGCGCTCCCAGAGATTTCTCTGCTTCTGGCTGGGAGCCAATCACTACCAGTTCAGGGCACTGCCATTCAGTCTATCGACAGCCCCCCCCCAAGTGTTCACCAAATTTATGGCAGTTGTAGTAGCTCATCTTCGACTACAAGGATTCCAGGTGTTTCCGTATATAGACAATTGGCTTTTTTACCGCCTCGACCAGGAATCTTCTAACCCGCAGCCTCTCTTACATTCAAGGCCTCACTCTCCGCTTGGGGATTATGATCAACAAGGACAAATCTTAAGTGTTCCCAACAAAAACACTGGAATTCTTTGGAGTGGTCTTTGACACAACATCCTGTCAAGCTTCCCTCCCTCCCTCCCTCCTCACAGGCTTTTGAAAATAAGACACCAAATCCAAGCCCTTCTTTCACTGACCTTTGTATCAGCATGCTTTTTACTGCAACTCTTAGGGTCCATGGCAGCTGCCATTACCCTAGTACATCTGGAGATGTTGCACATGAGAATACTACAGTGGCTACTTTCTTCACAATGGTCAATCTTGACTCACCCACTCGACCACATGATACGTCTTACAAACCTTTGCAAGAAAGAAATGCTATGGTGGATGAAGCCAGAATCGAATCTTTGGTGTCGACCTCCCCCAGCCAAGGACCACAGTGACCACAGATGCTTCCCTGTTAGGGTGGGGGGGGCATTTCCAGGGAAAGACAGTCTAAGGCACCTGGTCCCCCATGGAGGCCAATTTGCACATAAATGTCCTGGAATTGAGGGCAGTTCTCTTAGCGTTGCAAGCATTCCGTACATCCCTCCCTTCTGGAACCATTGCAGCTCAGTCGGACAACATGTTAGTCATCTGGTATATCAACAAGCAAGGCGGAACCAGGTCTTACCCCCTGTGTTGGGAAGCCATGAGGATATGGCACTTGGAGACAGCTTCCAACCACTTTCTTATAGCAACACACATTCTCGGGAGTTCCAACCTTATTGCGGACAATCTGAGCAGGAACATCCTGATGCTTCACGAGTGGTCCCTCAATCCTGTAATAGCGGATCAGATATTCCGCCGCTGGGGCAGGTCTTGCTGCGATGTGTTTGCGTCCCCTTTAAACAACAAATGCAGAAGCTACTTTGCCCTGATCCCCCCTCAGGGGGAATCACCGATGGATGCTCTAATGCATGATTGGCCCCCGGGTCTACTTTATGCCTTTCCCCTCATCCCGAAATTCCTCCAGAAAGCTCAAAGGTTGGGAAGCAAGGTGATCCTCATTGCCCCTTATTGGCCCCGTCAAGTCTGGTTTCCTTTCCTATGGCCTCGTTTGATTCACAGCCCGTAAATCCTGGATCAGTCTCAAGGTCTGCTGTCTCATCCTCAGGGATTGATTCACTCCAGTCTCCACAGCCTCAAGCTCACAGCTTGGTTCCTCCACTTCCAATGATTGCCAGGCTGCCTGATATCTCATCTCCCGTTCGTGAGATTCTTCTGACTTTACACAAACCTTCCACCAGGAAAATTTATTCTAATAAATGGACTAAGTTCTCTACTTGGGCCAAAGATCAGAAGAACATAGACCCTTTCTCTATGCCTATTCAAAAGACCCTACAATATCTGACGACTCTTCAACATGCAGGAGCCTCAGTATCGACAATCACTGTGCATTTAGCAGCAATTTTTATAATGGATTTGATAATTCTTCTGTTATGTCACACCGTCTGTGCAAAACCTTTTTGAAAGGAGTATTACATGTTAAACCTCCTATTAAACCCTTCATAGAACCCTGGGACATGACCTTGGTACTTCAATCATTAACAAGCCCTTCTTTCAAGCCTTTTGATTTTTGTGATATAAAATTTTTATCATGGAAGACTCTACTTCTAGTAGCACTTACCTCAGCACGAAGAATATCTGAGTTGCAGGCCTTGCGTGTCAAGAGACCTTACTTGAACTTCCACAGGGATAGTGTGTCCCTTCTTACTGACCCTTTCTTCTTGCCCAAGGTCATTTCTGGATTTTCCATTAACCAATCTATTGACCTGCCGGTTTTCTTCCCTCAGCATTCAAACAGAGGGGAGTATCTTTCGTACACCCTTGACGTTCATAGGCAGCTTCGTTGTTATTTGGACAGGACTAAATCTTTCAGGAAAACAGATCAATTGTTTGTGGCCTTTGTGGGACCCAGATTGGGTAAACCTGTCTCCAAAGTGACTCTATCCTCTTGGCTTAGAAACGTCATTACCTTTATCTACTATCAGAATAAGCTATCCTTACTTTCCACAATAAAGGCTCATTCTACTAGATCGATTGCTACTTCTGTGGCTTTTCATTCCAGAGTCTCTATGGATGATATCTGCACAGCAGCCACTTGGGAAAAACCTCATACCTTTATCACTCATTACAAATTGGATTTGGCCTCCAGGGGATGAGCATCTTTTGGTTTTATGGTGCTCAGGAATATCCTTCCTTAGGGCCGTCCAGGACTCAAGTAGTTGGGGACTCGGTCCTATCAGTAAGGAATGAATAAAGATTTACATCAGATAAAGAAGTTATGTCTTACCATAATGTTCCATCTGTGTTGTAGAACTTTATTCATTCATTACTTCCCGCCCTTCTTCCCCCTGCCTGGACTCCTGGTGGACTTTAGGAACTCCTGGTTAAGGTATTTGCTAAGACAGAGCCTCCTACTGTTTCTCTTACTTATCTCTATAATATAAGGGTGGGCAAACTCGATCTGGAGAGCTGAGAGTTTTTGTCTGGCGTGAGCTTGGAAACAGTGTCTGTTCTGAGGATGGAACGAAAGTCCTACAAGTAATGAATGAATAAAGATCTACAACACAGTTGGAACATTATGGTAAGATATAACTTCTTTTTCCCAAATCTGTCCAAGGTCCTAGACTCTCAATTAGGGGTATATATAGATGAATTTTCCTCAGTGAACTTATCCTCACTGGCTGCCACTACTACCATGGCATCCACTGCCAGGCCCTTGCTCCAGTAACAGCAGTTTTTAGGGGCAGCTAAATACTTCTCAGCTTTTCTGGGGATCAGTTCTGCAATGTACAGTTCCTTCCACGCCTAGAGAGAAATCCTGTCTACCATCTCATTGGTTGGGGCAGCCACCAAGGTAGTAGCTGAGCCAGTACAAAAAGCCTCAAGAAACAAATTCCTCCTGAGAAGGGGATTCTGCATCAACCCTCTTTTTTCCTGTTTTCTACATTGGATTGGGGTGTTGTCACTTGTCGCCATCTCTTCCCATTCAGTGTCACTCTCCTACCTTCTTCAGCACTCTTGCCCGACTGTCATAAGTCTTCTTTCACACAGTCCATCCACCTCTTTGTTGGATGCTGTTGTTTCCTCTTGCCTTCTTCTTGTTTGCCTCAAATCTTCTTCACCAGATTGTCGTCTGCCTTCCTGCACATGCCCAAACCCCTACAATCTGTTTTCTTTGACCTTTTCTGCAAATGGAGCTACTTTGGCTTTTGCTCATGTCCTCATTTCTTCATCTGTCCTACATTGTGCATCCTTTCACCTGTCTCTGGTATTTCATCTCCATCACCTTTAGTTTCCTCAACTGCTTTTCCTTTACTGCCCAGATTTCAGTACCATACAGAAGTACTGGTCGCACCATTGTTTTGTACACCTTACTTTTCAGCTTCCTTGGCATTATTCTGCCACATTCTACTCCATACATTCTGTGCTAGTTGGCTGCAGCCCCTCTGATTTTAGCTTTGACCTCTGTGTTCAGACTTCCTTCTTCTTTACCACCTCTGGCAGATACTTGAAGCTAGTTTCAGTGTTTTCCCTTCTGTCTCAGTTTTTATCTTCTGATTCCATTTGCTGCCATTACAACGGTCTTGTATGTATTCAGTTTCATCCCATGTGCCTTCAGTTTTGTATTCCATTCCCCTACCCTTTGCTGAAGTTCTTGGTCAGAATCTGCCTGTAATGCCACATCATCTGCATAGAGCATCTTTGTTGACCTGTCCCCCCTGACCTTTTTGCTAATGTAGTCCATCTCCAATATGAACAGCAGCGGGCTCAGAGCTGAATCCTGATGTGCAGCCATTCCTACTGGGAAGCCCTCTGTAAGACCGAACACTGTTTGTACTTGAGCCATTGGGTCCTTGTACATAGCTTGCACTAATGCTACCAATGTTTCTGGGACTAAGAAACACCGCAGGACTGTCCCAGTCAGCTTTCGTGGGACCTTGACATATGCTTTCTCCAAGTCTAGGAATGCCCATTTGGACTTTTTTTTCATTTTTATCTTCTTCTCAAGTATCTGTCTCACTGTAAACTGGGTCAGTTGTGCTGCATACTGATCTGAATCTGAACTGATCATTTCTTATCTTACATTCTACTACTCTGTGTATTCATTTATCAGTCACCCTTTCCAGAATTTTAATGAAGTATGGCAGGAGTTGGTACCTCTATACTGCTCACAGTTGTGAACACCTCCTTTGTTTTTGAACACTGGCACTAGTATGCTTTTTCTCCACTCATCTGGGACGTGTCATTATCTCCATACTGTTATGAGTACCCACAGGATAAATTTCTCTCCATGTTACCCAACATCCTGATCATCTCTGCTGTGACCTCATCTGAGCCTAATGCTTCCCCGGAATTCATTTTCCATAGCACTGTTCTTATTTCTTCTAGGGTGCTGTCCTCATCTTCTCTCACTGTAGGCTGTGTCTGGGGCAGTACAGCTTCTATAAGGTTTTTTTTAATTCAGAAGCTGCTGGAAGTACTCCTATCTGCCTTTGATTTCTTGTGGATTGGTGTTCAGATAGTTGCTGGCTTCCCTTATGAAGGGTCTCTGACTATCATCTTTATCTTTCTGTCTTTGTCTTGTAATCTAAAAAAATAATAAACCAATAAACTTATGATTACAACAAACTGAAGGCCACAGCTCAAAAGGTAAAAGCTTTAATATGTGAGCACTTTTGTTCACTCAATTACAGTGAACTTCTTCAGACAAATTAAAACACATTTCATCCCTCCTTATATACCCGTCTAATAACATAACAAGTTTAAAATGTATTACATCACCAATACATACAATAAAAAGTCCTTAATCATTAAAATAACATATTTCCATATTATAGTATAATATAAACAATAATACTGCATCAAGCTAACACTAAAATCTAAAAAATAGACATATGCACATATCCCAAAAAAATGTACTTATAGACATTATGTTTTGATGCAATAGGTAATTAATGGATCAAACTTTTAAGTTTCAGTAACCACATGACCGAACATTGGTCATTAAGCCCTAGATAACTATGGGCATTTAGAATCAATTGCCACCATAACTCTTGTCTTTCAAGTAAAAGGGGTGTCGGGCCACCCCTAGGCCCCCAGTTACTTGATCAATGACCCTACATTTAAAATGATGCACAAGGTTAACCCTAATATGTCTCTCCAGGGCATTATTTTCCTTGTTCCTATTTATACTATAGTTATGTTTGTAAATCCTTTCTTTTATTTTACGGTCAGTTTTACCAAAATAAAATCTCTGGTATAATTGGCATTTTGCTAAATAAACTATTGTCTTAGAATTACAATCAAATTTGGCTGTAGTTGTGAACTGTATGTTCCCAACAGTATAGTCCCTGCTTATATCTATGTACTTGCAGTCGGGGCATGTCTCACATTTTACCATACCAGGGTTCCTACTATACAATTTGTATTCCCTTTCCAAAATATTTTTTAGATTTGCTCCTTTCCTATACACAACTTTTGGGAGAATGCCCAATTTAGTTCTAAAGTCTATGCCCCCCATTAACATACACCAATTATGTAATAAAATGCTCCTTATGGATTCACCATGGAGTGTGTAAGTAGTAATTAAACTAACTAAGTAATTATTTTTATTGTTGTTGTTGTTATTACTTTCTACATTTATTTCAACAGTATTTTCCTCAAACCTGGATGGACTGAAAGGAAGGTCCATTGTAGAAGGGTCTCCCAGAATAGGGGGAAAAATAACCATCCCTTCTTATTATTTGGACCTCATCTATTAATTCCTGTAACAGAATATCAGAATAACCTCTCCTTTTGAACATTTGCTTCAAATTATTACACTCTTGTAAAAATTCTGACTCCAATGTTATCATCCGTGCTGCCCTCATAAGTTGGCCTTTAACTATAGATTTTTTTTCTGGTTTTGTGGATGGCAGCTAGTGAAGTGTAGAAAAGAATTTGAGTAGGTTTTCTTTGGTGTACTTTAGATAAGTAACATACATTTAACATACATTTAAATTATCTTTAGATAATTCCACATCCAAATAAGCAATCTGTTCCCTTTCAAAATTGAATGTAAATTCCAAGAAGGATGTGCTAGCATTCATTTCATACACTATGTCATTAGCTATAGTTTCATCTCCATTTATAATCATAAAAATGTCATCCAAAAAACGCATGTAGTACACAATTTTGTCTTTAATTCTACTTGTACTAAACACAAAATGGTGTTCCCAAAAGGTCATAACTAAATTATAAAAGCTGCCTCCACATGGGGACCCCATTGCCACTTCTCTTTTTTGTAAGTAGTAGGTATTCCTGAACATAAAGAAATTATTTTCCAAAATAATATATAACAGTTCTTCAACTAATTTCAATTCACTTGAACAAGAAGTCTACTACCCATTTGATTCCCTGCTTGTGGGGAATAACTGTGTACAGATCTTTTACAGCCACAGTTAAAAAGTTATACTCTTCTTTAAAATTCTGATTGCTCATATCCCTCAAAAAAGACCAAGAATCTTTACACATTTGATGTTCCACTGCTACATATTTTTTCAAGATACCATCCACTAGTTTAGCACATGCATATGTGGATGAATTTCTCCCCTCAATTATGGGACGTAATGGAGGGTTAACTAAATTTTTGTGAACTTTCAGGGTACAGAAGATGACCGGTATTATGGGAGTTATGGTCAAATAATTATACATATCAAGATCTATTTCGCCACATATAAACAAATTATTAATGTAGCCCTTTATTTTCCTATAGGCTGCATTAACTTCATTAAGTAACACCATTTCGTAATCATCTTGTTTTAACAATACCTCCATTCTAAAATTGTAATCATCATTAGTCATAAACACTGACACCCCCCACCCTTATCCAATTTCTTTACCCTAATGTTAGCTAGCCTTAAAGCATTTAATTCTATAATTTCCTCTTTAGTCATATTATTTGTGAATTTCTCATGAACATTAGGATCCCTCCGCTTATTTCTGAGGTCTGTTTCATAAACTTTTTCAAATAATGCTAACACAGGATGCAAGGGTGGGTTAAATGTGCTAGGTAACCTTAATTCCCTACCATTACATGTTTCACTACCACTAAATAGTTGTAAATTTAATTTGTGAATATATAATTTAAAATCCATTAAAGTTGCCCCTATATTCACTTTTCGTGTTGGTATAAATGTAAGGCCTCTTGCCAAAAGTTCAATTAATTTCTGCTCAATATTGATGGTAGTGAAATTGAAAATGTTAAAGTCACCTTGTAAGATTTTTAATATAACAGGGCATTCAGTTGTGATTGCATTCTCGTTACCTGCTCAGGAACTGCCGTAATCTAGTTCATATTCTTCGCATTCCACACCTAGTGTCAGTGCTGCCTTCTTTTATTGTTTTGGTTGTTTATCCAAGGTTTGCCCTTCCTCTGGTAACCCCCCTGCTTCATTTGGCCATTGTTGGATGTAGTAGCATGAACATTTTGCTCCACAGGTGTGCCATTGGTATTTCTTCCTTGTAAACCCGCACTTTGTCATAACTGATTCACTTTTTCTGGTTTGACTGAATCAGTGACATCACTAGTAGGCAGATCAGTTTCAGCTACATCATTGATATTAACAATGTGTTGTGGTTAGTTGGGAGGGACGTTGCCCTTCCTATTAGGCAGTACTGGATATGGAAACGCAAGCCCATTGGCATAATCCTCATAGTCCCTCTGCAGTTTTTTTTAATTTTTGTAGCTTTATATTTTACAATTATAATGTCAATAGATTCAAAAGTTGTGTTGTACTTGCATTTATACGTATTAAAATCAATGTTGGCTTTAATATTGTCTTCGAGTACTAACAGTTCATTGAGGAGTTCGTTATTTTCTTTTTTGTAGTTAGAGACCATTATTTTCATTAAATGAAGGCCCTGTTGATTAAAAAAGGAGACTAGTTCCAAATGGAACTGTGAATTTGGTGTTACTTCCATAGGGTAAGGACAATGCCTTAACACTTTTGGAACTTGTTCACGTTTAAGACATGCCTTTAGATATGCTATTTTGAGCTGTGTTTTCCTGTATTTCAAGAGATTTGTCTCAAAACACTTTAATGCAGATCTAATGTCACTGCCATTGACCGGTTGTTCTGCTAGAATATTATTATGTGGTTGTAGTCCAAATAAAAAGTCATGTTGCAACCATTCCTTCAGCTCTGGAACTCTAATACATCTCTGTGGCGATTCAAACCCTTGTGGATTGATATTCAGTCATTCATTTGGCTATAAGTCACAGTTGGTTCTATATGGTAGCTCAATAGAATATCCTTGTGCCATGTTAAAGTTAAAAAGGTCGGTGACAGTAGATACACCTGTATTTAACTCTAGCTGCATGTTCCTCCTTCCATTAGGCTCATTGGAAAGCAGTCTTTCATTTAAATCATCTACTTTCTAGGATAAAGCGTGCACAATCTTCATAAGGTTGGTTATAGATGCAGAAAAAATATTCTCACTTTGCATTTGTGAGAATAGATTTGGGGTATTTGATTCACCTTCATTAGCCATGCCCACAGACAAACGTACTAAACCAAAAAGCAATAAATTTATGATTAAAACAAACTGAAGGCCACAGCTCAAAAGGTAAAAGCTTTAATATGTGAGCACTTTCATTCACTCAATTACAGTGAACTTCTTCAGACAAATCAAAATACATTTCACCCCTCCTTATATACCTGTCTAATCACATAAGTTTAAAATGTATTCCATCACTAATACATACAATAAAAAGTCCTTAATCTTTAAAATAACATATTTCCATATTATAGTATAATATAAACAATAATACTGCATCCAGCCAACACTAAAATCTAAAAAAACAGTCAAAAAAATGCCCATAGTTACCCAGGGTTTAATGACCAATATTCTTTCATGTATTTATTGAAACTTAAAAGTCTGACCCGTTAATTACCTATTGCTTCAAAACATAATGTCTGTAAGGAAATGTTTTTTGGATATGTGCATATGTCTATTTTTTTAGATTTTAGTGTTGGTTGGATGTAGTATGTATTATACTATAATATGGAAATATGTTATTTTAACGATTAATGACTTTTTATTGTATGTATTGATGAATGTAATACATTATAAACCCGTCATATGATTAGACGGGTATATAAGGAGGGGTGAAATGTGTTTTAATTTGAAGAAGTTCATTGTAATTGAGTGAAAGTGCTCACATATTAAAGCTTTTACCTTTTGAGCTATGGCCTTCAGTTTTCATAAGTTTATTGGTTTATTGTTTTTTGGTTTAGTATGTTTGTCTGGGTGCATGGCTAATAAAGGTGAATCAAATACCCTGAATCTATTCTCACAAACACAAAGTGAGAATATTTTTTCTGCATCTATAGGCAACCTTACAAAGATTGTGCACGCTTTATCCCAGAAAGTGGATGATTTGAATGAAAGTCTGCTTTCCAATGAGCCTAACAGAAGGAGGAACATACAGATACAGTCAAATATGGGTCTATCTACTGTCACCAAACTTTCTAACTTTAACATGGCACAAGGAGCTTCTACTGACTTAGCATATATAATGAACTGTGACTTGCAGCCAAATGAATGGTTGAATATCAATCCACAAGGTTGTGAATTGCCACGGAGACTTATTGGAGTTCCAGAACTGAAGGAATGGTTGCAACATGACTTTTTATTTGGACTACAACCAGATAATATTCCAGCAGAACAACCGGTCAGTGGCAGTGACATTAGATCTGCATTAAAGTGTTTTGATGCAAATCTCTTGAAATACAGGAAAACGCAGCTCAAAATAGTGTATCTAGAGGAATTTCTTAAATGTGAACAAGTTCCAAAGGGTTAAGGCATTGTCCTTACCCTATGGGAGTAACACCAAATTTGCAGTTCCATTTGGAACTTGTCTCCTTTTTTAATCAACAGGGCCTTAATTTAATGAAAATGATGGTCTCTAAATACAAAAAAAGAAAGTAATGATCCTCAATGAACTGTTCGTACTCGAAGACGCTATTAAGCCAACATTAACTTTAATAGGTATAAATTCAAAGTTCAACAGAACTTTTGAATCTATTGACACTATAGTTGTAAAATATAAAGCTACGAAAATTAAAAAACTGCAGAGGGATTATGAGGATTATGCCAATGGGCTTACTTTTCCACATCCAGTACTGCCTAATAGAAAGGGCAATGTCCCTCCCGAACAATCGCAATGCATTGTTAATATTAATGAGGTAGTTGAAACTGATCCGCCTACTAGTGATGTCATTGATTCAGTTGAGCAGGAAGAAGTGAATCAGTTATGACGCAGTGAGCATTTACAAAGAAGAAATACAAATGGGACACCTGTGGAGCAAAATTTTCATGCTAGTACATCCAACAATTGCCAAATGAAGCAAGGGGGTTACTAGAGGAAGGGCAAACCTGGGAAAAACAACCAAAACAACAAAAGGCGGTTGCATTGACCCTAGGTGTGGAATGTGAAGAATATGAACTAGATTACAGCATTTCCTGGGCAGATAAGAATGCAATCACAACTGAATGCCCTGTTATATTAAAAAACATACAAGGTGACTTTAACATTTTTAACTTCATTACCATCACTATTGAGCAGAGATTAATTGAATGTTTGGCAAGAAGCCTTGCATTTGTACCAACACGAAAAGCAAATATAGAGACAACTTTAATGGATTTTAAATTATATATTTGCAAATTGAATTTACAACTATTATTTAGTGGTAGAGAAACATGTAATGGCAGGGAATTCAGGTTACCTAGCACATTTAACCCACCCTTGCATCCTGTGTTGGCATTATTTGAAAAAGTTTGTGAAACAGACCTCAGAAACAAGCTGATGGATCCTAATGTTCATGAGAAATTCACAAATAATATGACTAAAGAGGAAATCATAGATTTAAATGCTTTAAGGCTAGCTAACAGTAGGGTAATGAAACTGGATAAGGGTGGGGGGTTAGTGTTTATGACTAATGATTACAATTCTAGAATGGAGGTTTTGGTAAAACAAGATAGTTATGAAATGGTGTCACTTAATGAAATTAATGGAACCTATAGGAAAATAAAAGGCTACATTAATGATTTGTTTATATGTGGCCAAATACATCTTGATATGTATAATTATTTGACCATAACAACGCCCATCATACCGGTCATCTTCTGTACCCCAAAAGTTTAGTTAACCTTCCATTACGCCCCATAATTAATGGGAGAAATTCATTCACATATGCATGTGCTAAAGTAATGGATTGTATCTTGAAAAAATATGTAGCAATGGAATGTCAGTTGTGCAAAGATTCTTGGTCTTTTTTAAGGGATATGAACAATCAGAATTTTAAAGAAGAGTATAACTTTTTAACTGTGGATGTAAAAGATCTGTGCACAGTTATTCCCTACAAGCAGGGAATCGAATGGGTAGTAGACTTCTTGTTGGAAAGAAGAGCCCCTACAAGCGAATTGAGATTAGTTGAATTGTTATATATTATTTTGGAAAATAATTTCTTTATGTTCAGGAATACCTACTACTTACAAAAAGGAGGAGTTGCAATGGGGTCCCCATGTGGCGGCAGCTTTGCTAACTTAGCTATGGCCTTTTGGAAGCACCATTTTGCATTTAGTACAAGTAGAAATAAAGACAAAATGATGTACTACACATGGTTTTTGGATGACATTTTTATGACTATAAATGGAAATGAAACTATAGCTAATGACATAGTGAATGCTAGTACATCCCTCTTGGAATTTACATTCAATTTTGAAAGGGAACAGATTGCATATTTGGATGTAGAATTATCTAAAGATAGGTTAAATGTATGTTACTTATCTAAAATACACAGAAAGAAAACCTACTCAAATTCATTTCTACACTTCACTAGCTGCCATCCAAAAAAAAAACATAAAAAATCTATAGTTAAAGGCCAACTTGTGAGGGCAGCACAGATGATATCATTGGAGTCAGATTTTTTTACAGGAGTGTAATAATTTGAAACAAATGTTCAAAGAAGAGGTTATCCTGAAATTCTGTTACAGGAATTAATAGATGAGGTCCAAATAAAAAGAAGGGATGGATATTTTTCTCCTATTCTGGGAGTCCCTTCTACGATGGACCTTACCTTGAGTCCATCCAGTTTTGAGGAAAATACTGCTGAAATAAATGTAGAAAGTAATAATAATAACAATAAAAATAATTACATAGTTAGTTTAATTACTACTTACACACTCCATCTTCTTCTTCTTCTTCTTCTTTCGGCTTTTTCCCGGTTAGGGGTCGCCACAGCGGATCACCTTGTCCGCACATTGAATGGCAGTGGAGTTTTACGGTGTCGAGTTGCCAGCCCGGCGCCCAACCTTCCACAGAAGGCACACTCACACGCACACCTAGGGCCAATTTAGAGTGTCCAATCCACCTACAGCATGTCTTTGGGATGTGGGAGGAAACCGGAGCACCCGGAGGAAACCCACGCGACCACAGGGAGGACATGCAGACTCCACACAGAAGGCACCCCAGCTGAGGATCGAACCGGAGAACCTCTTGCTATGAGGCAGCAATGCTAACCACTGCACCACCGTGGCCGCCCACTACTTACACACTCCATAAGGAACATTTTGTTAAATAATTGGTATATTTTAAAGGAGGACATTGACTTTAGAACTAAATTGGGCACTCTCCCAAAATTTGTGTATAGGAAAGGAGCAAATCTAAAAAAAATATTTTGGAAAGGGAACATAAATTGTATAGTAGGAACCCTGGTATGGTAAAATGTGAGGCATGCCCTTGCTGCAAGTACATAGATATAGGCATGGACTATACTGCTGGGAATGTACAGTTTACAACTACAGCCAAATTTGACTGTAATTCAAAGAGCGTAGTTTATTTAGAAAAATGCCAATTATACTTGGGGGTTCTATGTTGGTAAACCTGACCATAAAATAAAAGAAAGGATTTATGAACATAACTATAGTATAAATAGGAATAAGGAAAATAATGCCCTAGCGAGACATATTAGGGATAACCCTGGGCATCATTTTAAATTTAGGGTAATTGATCAAGTAACTGGGAGCCCTAGGGGTGGCCAGATTCCCCTTTTACTTGAAAGACAAAAGTTATGGTGGCAATTGACTCTAAATGCCCATAGTTACCCAGGGCTTAATGACCAATGTTCTGTCATGTTTATTGAAAGTTAAACGTTTGAACCATTAATTACATATTGCATCAAAGCATAATGTCTATAAGGAAATGTTTTTTGGATATGTGCATATGTCTGTTTTTTAGATTTTAGTGTTGGCTGGATACAGTATTATATATTGTACTATAATATGGAAATATGTTATTTTAATGATTAAAGACTTTTTATTGTATGTATTAGTGATGTAATACATTTTAAACTTGTCGTGATTAGACAGGTATACAAGGAGGGGTACAATGTGTTTTAATTTGTCTGAAGAAGTTCATTGTAATTTAGTGAACGAAAGTGCTCACATATTAAAGCTTTTACCTTTTGAGCTGTGGCCTTCGGTTTGTCTTGTAATCTGATAGAGTAAATCAGAGTCGGTTGGATCAGAGAAGATGCTGGAGTTGAAGATGACCACAACTATGAATCTGACATAGACAATCCAAGAAACCTCTGAGCCAAGGTCCCTGAACCTGATGTCACATCAGAGTAGGAGTAGCCATAGGTAAAGGAGAGGATCCAAAACTTACGGGCCTGGTGGAGATGGAGCTGGGAGAAATCCTAACTGAATTTGAGTCCTGAGGAATTTCCTCATTCTATCCACATCAGCCTCTGAAAGACTTCTGGTAGACCTAAAGGAAGAATATGTAGAAGGAGGTCTTGGAAGTCTTGAATATGGGTGTCTCATGAAGAAAAGGGGAATGCAGTCCTAGGGGAGACTGGCTGTGGAGTGAACCTTGGCTTCTGTTGAGGATTTGTGGAATGTCCAAATGTCAGATCTGAAGGCTTGGGAAGTTTAGCTGATGGAACGGAAAACAAAACTGAGGAAGGAGGGGAATCAGGGGATTGTTTCCTTGCCCTTCTTCTTGAACTTGTCATTCTTGTTCTGTTTGTGTTTGTCTGAGGGCTTCTTTCTAGACAGGGACACTCCAGAAGCAGAAAAAAAAAACAGATTTATTAGATTCTCCTGGGGGATGAAACCCTTTGAAACTAGCTTGTTTTGGCACTTAACAAGGGCACAATGTCCTAAAGCCATACAAATAGGACCGTCTTCTTCCAAAGCAGAAGCTCCTAAACAGTAAACACATTTATGATGCAAGCCGAATTAGGGGTTTTGTGGCCACAACCCACACAGTTTTTTTTTTAACCCAGTTGGCTTATTAGACATAAAATAATTCAGTCATGAGTCAACAACAACAAACCCAATATAGAAAAGATACTAACAATGGTAGAGGAGAGTACCCTGATGACAGAACAAGAGTACCATAGGAAGAAAGTAGATACAACAACAATGGTAATTACAAGAAAATACTATCAGCAGACTAGTAAGGAGAGAGTATGTGCTTAAGATGCAAGAGGCCTGTAAGAAAACAGTTTTCTTGAAAAAAATATTTTTTTTGGTAAGGAGGAAGAAAGCTATAGACAGAAAAAACAAAGGCTGTAATCAGAACAATAAATATACATTTTATGAATCTCATTTTAGATAATTTTATTATTATGGAGAAATTTTAAACAACACAAATGTGTAGCAATGAGTGCAGCTTGTGCCTCAGTGTATGCCAACCTAATGTTGACTCACTGGGAATGGAGTATATTTTTAAACTAGATCATTACAAGTTTTGTAAATTATATCAACACTTCCTTGATATTTGTATTTTATGGATTGAATCCAAAGAATTATTGGAGGATTTTCTATTTAATTTTAGTAATTTTGCTAGATTTTTAGATTTTATGTATCAGTATGACAAACAGAAGATTAACTTTCTTGATACAGTTATCACTAAAGCACAGAAAGGTTTGCATTCTAGTTTTTACACAAAACCGACCTATAGTAATGCCTGTTTGCACTTTACCAGTCATCACCCTTTTAAATGTAAAAGAAGTTTGATTAAGGGATAGTGCATACATTTAGCATGGATGATTTCAGATAAGGCAGGATTTATTTATGAAATTCAAAAACATCAGCATATGTTTCTGGACTGGAGGTACCCCAAAGTATTAGTAAATGATGTTTCCCAAGAAGTAGTGGAAATATTGGGCACACAATAAAACCCCCTTTTAGTAAGTAATGATTTTGTCAAATTTAGCACACGTAACTCAGACCTTCATTTGGATGGTATTTATGAAAGGGCATGTGTGACTGAAGAATAATGTAGCCTCTGGGACAGTCAAAAATATAATATAGAAGAATTGGAACATCATTAAAATTAAGTCTGCTATTTCCCCTATAGTAGGTGAAAAAATATTTGTGTACAAAAATGCCAGAAATTTGAAAAACATTTCTGAAAGTGATTCTAGGGCTTTCCCCTATGGGGAAGGTAGATCAAAAGGAACTAGAAAATGTGGATCTTGTTCTTATTCATTTATTTATGAAGCAGAAGCTCTTAGAGTAGGGGTGAACATGGATATTTGTTGCATTTACAGGATGGCAATTGCCTTAGTAAAGCTTTAATATATTTAACACAGAATCAAACTTGCCCAAGTTTTTACATTGGAAAAATGGAGAAAGTTTTTAAGAAGAGAATATACAAGCATAGTTATGATATTTCAACTAAAAATATCAATAATGCTCTGTATAAACATAGTGCAAAATGTACATGTTTTGTTAAGTTCAGGTTATGTATCATTGACAGAGTTAATGTACCTCCCAGGGGTGGAGACTGGGAGACGATGCTTGAAAGAGACCTTTACTGGCAGCTAAAATTAAATGCCAGCATTGCCTCAAGATTGAATGAAAATTTATTCATCACCCCTGTTTTAAAACTTAGGGCACCCAAGTTATAATGGAACATAAAAAGAAGTTATGTACTCACCATAACGTTCCATGTGTGTTGCCCATCTCGCCTTCATTCTTAACTGGTAGGGTTAAGAACTGATCCTCTGTTCTGACTCAACCTTATACAAAATCTCAAGGTCTTCCACTAGCTCGTGGCTGTACCCCTATCCCATCATGCCCTAGGAAATCTCCCCAGATCTTGTTTGCTGATATAACAATAGGTACCAATTTGTGTCTTTCGGCTTTTCCCGGTTAGGGGTCACCACAGCGGAACTCCGGTCCGCTAATGATTGGCAGTTGATTTTTATGTACCGGCTTGCCAGGCCTGACGCACAACCTTCAACGTAGGTACGCCCATTCATGCATGTCTCCATGCAGAAGACGCTCTAGCTGAGAATCGAACCAGACAGCATCTTACTGTGAGGCGACAACGCTACCTCAGCACCACCACAGCGGGTATAACAATAGGTACCAATAAAAACTATAAAAAAAAAACTTATAGAGCAATGAATAAGATCAGAGAAAAGTTATTTACAATTGTATCCATGCTGTCCTCCAGGAGCCAAAGGTTGGGGGAAGGAGGATGGGATGTAAGAATGAAGGCGAGATGGACAACACACATGGAACGTTATGGTGAGTACCTAACTTCTTTATGTGATGTTGTCCTATCTTGCCTTCATTCTTAACTAGTTGGGAAAGTGTCCCTAGCACCATATTTCTTGGGTGGCTCAAGGGAGAATATTCTTCAGAACAGTGGACCCAAAGAGGCCCTGTTCCTGGAGGCCAAATCCACTTTGTAATGAGCGATAAAGGTATGAGGCCTTGCCCATGTTGCTGCAGCACAAATGGTATCAATCGGTGTCTTGGCCTAAAAGCAGAAGAGGTTGCTATGGCTCTTGTAGAATGACCTTTTACTTTGTTGGGGATCTCTTTTTTTGAGATTTGTAAGTAAAAGTAATACAGTCTGATAGCCATTTTGAAAGTGTGACTTTAGATACAGGAGCACCTTTCTTGTAGTCTAAGAGTGATACAAATAATAGGTCAGATTTTCTGAAGTCCGTTGTCCTATATAAGTAGAAATATAATTGTCTATGTACATCTAGTTGGTGAAAAAATGGTAGGTCTATGGACTGGTTCAAATTAGATTCTGAGCATACTTTGGGTAGAAAGGATGGGTGTGTTTGAAGGGATACTCTGTCTTTGTGGAAAAGCATGTAGGGGGCTTTATTAACAATGCTTGTAGCTTTGAAACTCTTCTAGCAGAAGTGATAGCTATCAAAAGGATTGTCTTCCAAGTTAAAAACTTTAGATCACAAGATAATGCAGGTTCAATAGGGGAAGACTCAAACGGAATAAGACAAAGTTCAGGTCCCTTGGTGCTGGAGGGGCTTTAATGGGTGGTCTTAATAAAATAGTGCCCTTAAAAAAAAGCCTTGCAAAGTCTGTGGGACATCACATTCAGCCCAGATTCACCAATATGGAAATTAGATATTGCTGCTAACTGAACTCTAATAGTAGCTGCAGCTGCACCTTCATTAAATAGCTTTGCCAAGAATTCAAGAATGGAAGCTATAGAGGCAGGGAAGGTATCAATGTGATTATTCAAGCCCCAAGAAGAAAATCTCCTCCATTTGCAAATATATAACTTCGTTATTGAAGCCTTATGAGACAAGATCAAGATATGTTTCTCTGATGGAGAAAGATTAGGGAGCCTGGCTATGTTTGGAATCGGCGGAGTCAAGCTGTCAATTTGAGGGTTTGAAGGGAGGGGTGGAGCATCCTTGATGCATGAATTAGAAGGTCCGGAACTGGGTCCAGAATTCATGGCTCCTCCTGGAGATGAGGCCAAAGGAAGGGGAACCAGAATTAATGAGGCTAGTATGGGGCGACGCGTATCAAATTCCTTCCCAAGGAACTGGCTTTCTGAAGAACTTTGGCCCTCGGGTCTCCTCTACATTTTCCCTCCCATTCTGTTGATACCCAATCATGTAAAAGTGCATCCCTTGGTGACTCCCCTGGAGAGAGAATTAGGGCAAAATAGCTGCTGCATTTGGCATTTATGGATGTGGCAAAAAGGTCATAGCAAGGCTGGCCCCATTTGTGGAAAATCATCTCCACTACTTCTTGTTTTAGGGACCACTCATGAGGCATCAGAATCGCTCTGCTGAGTTTGTCTGCTATCACGTTAGATTTCCCTGGGGTGTGCGCTGCTATCAGAAAGTGTTGGGAGGAGGTCACCCACTGCTATACTGTCAGAGCCTCCTGACAAAGGGGGTAAGACCTGGTTCCCCCTTGTTTGTTTATGTACCACACAACCGACATGTTGTATATCTGTATTGCAATAGTTCCTAGCGGAAGAAAGTCTTGGAATGCTTGCAATGCTAGAAGCATCTCCCTCATCTCTAGGACATTGATGTGCAAGTGTGCCTCATGATTCTGCCAAGTGCCTTGGACTGTCCTCCTCAGATAATGCCCCCCGCCCTATTTGGGAAGCGTCTGTGGTCACTGTGGCTAAAGGTTGTGGAAGAAGAAAGGGTCGACCTAATGTCACATGAATGGAGTGAAGCCACCAATGAAGGTCTTTCTTGCAAGATTCCATTATTATAATTTGGTGGGACATGGGTAGTTCTGCATGGACCATTGGGTGAACAGTAACCACTGTGGAATTCGCATATGCAGACATTCTAATGGAATTAGGGTTATTGCTGCTGCCATGGTTCCTAAGACTTTCAGGACTGTTTTTGCTTGTAATTTTTTCTTGGAAAGTAGGAGTTGAACCTGACTTCATAGAACTTGAACCCTTTCAGAAGGAAGTTTTGCCATCATTTTTTGTTATATCTAGATCTGCTCCTATAAAAACAATACATTGAGATGGCAACAAAACAGATTTTTCACAGTTTATTCTGATTCCTAGGTGAGAGCTGAGCTGCAAGGTGGTGCTTCTTGTGTTTGTTAGTAGATGCTCTGTGGTGGTGGTTAGGAGCCAGTCATCTAGGTATGGAAACACTCAGAATCCTAGGCGTCTCAATTGAGCCTTGACTACTGCCATACACTTGGTGAACACTCTGGGGGCTGCAGAAGAATAAAATCAAACCTGGTATTAGATTTTTGAAGATTTATTGCCTTATATACCTATATGCTGGACATTGGTGTTTGGCTGCAGTGAGACCACAGGGCAGAGCTCACAAATGGTAGTGACTGGCTCCCGGCCAAAAGCGCAAATGACTCCTGGATCGCCTTTCCATTTTTATGTGGTAGTACCCATCCTGGAAGTCTATGAAGCACATCCAATTGTCTTGTTCCAGAAACGAAGTATCAACTACAGTGTTACTATCTGGAACTTTGATTTTCTTACTGAATTGTTTAATTTGCTGAGATCCAGAATGGGTCTCCAGTCCCCTGTTTTTTCTTTGAAACTAAAAAGAACCTTGAGTAAGTTCTTATTTGATCTGCGGGGACTGTCTGGATGACTCTTTTTTTTCTAGCAACTTTTGTATATCTAGAGTTGCCTGTTCCCTTTGACTGGGTGGAATGCCTGGGATGTTTTTCATGTGTGGGACAGGGAAAGAAAAGGGTATGGAGTAGCCTATGGATATGATGTTTTGTACCCACTTGTCTTTTAATATTTCTAGCCAGGCTTCTGGGTACAAAGATAAGCGACCCCAACTGCCTACAGAGATGGCCAGATGAGCCTTCTTTCAGGAGCACTGAAAGGGTTTACCAAGGAAACTGTCACCTTTATTTTTGTGGACCCCTCTGCCACGTGGTCGGCATCGTACATTACTGCTTCTCCTCTGCAACTGGGGGAAGAACCACCACTTGTGTCCTGAAAAGCTCTCTGGGATTTTCAAACCACATTTTTTCTCCCTGTTGACCTTTTGGATAAGGTCTAGAAGGTAGGGAAAAATGGACTCCTACAGCAGAGAGTTTTTCCTTCTTGTTCACACCTGGTTAGTGTGCCTTTGACTTTTTGCCCGAGCAAGGACGAGCCATCAAAAGGGGCATTAACAAAGGAAGATTTAAAGGCTCTGCAAAGTCACACAAGCCCGTCCAGGAATGTCTCCTTAGGAAAATTCCTGAACCCACTGCCCTTCTCGCTCCATCCACTGCATAAGAAATGAGTTTCATGGAGGAGTTGACCACTGAGTTTAAGGTGGAGAGCTGAGAGGAAACCTTATCTGATATCCCTTCAGCTACTGAACCTTGGACAGCATCTCCTGGCTCCTTCAGGAGATCTCTCTGAGGTCTGGTAAAGTGGGTGAGATAATTCAGCGATCTGAGTGTAAAGGTTGCTGAAGAAAAAGTGTGCTTTCCGTATCTGTCCATTGTACAAGACTCATTGTTCGGCGGCTGGACAGAAGAGGATGTCTCTGACAGATCCTTTTTGGTGGCCACCATCATAGCATCTACTGGGACACCTTTTATAAGAAAGCTCTTATCTGTAGGGGATGTTATGAATTTGTTTGGCCTCCAGGAAACAGGCTACACTGAGTCTGGAGACTCCCACTCCTTTCAACAAACTAGGTCCATCAGCTTGTTGAAAGGCGGAGACACCCAAGTGGCAGAAGGTCGGGACCCAAAAGCCTTCAGGTAAACAGACTCCTCCTCAGAAGGGTTGATGGGCTTCTAGCCACCTCTCTGTTTAAGAATCTCCAGGATGTCTATGAAGGAGACATCCTTAGAGGGTGACTGTGGGGACCTTTCTGACTCATCAAGATCTGTATCAGATGTGATGGATTTCTCTGGGGAGTCTAAATGCTGCTTCTTGCAAAGTCTCTTACAAGGGGACCTCTTCAGAAGGGTATTCTGGAGAGGTTTTGGAAGAGGGGGTTCACCCAGTGGGGCATCCTGAGGCCTAGGGTCTCTGTGTCTCTGTGGATACAGTGGTGCCGAGACAGACACCGGTGCCTTTGGGGGAAGAATGTCCGGACCTGAGCGTGGACCTGTCTGTGGAGACAGGACTCTCCTCATCACCTCGAAAGCCCCCTGCCCCTAATCTGAGGAAACGTCCAGCTCCAAAGAACAAGAAGCCATCCCTGGATCCAAGGGTGTTGGCATCAAGGCTAATGTAGGAGCCAAGCTCACCTGCACTGAAGCCCTAAGAGGCAAGTTCGGATCAGACAACTGTCCAATCTGACTCTCCTCCCTGGACCCAACCTGAGAGTGTTGGCTCCTAGACTCCTCAAGTTCAGATGGAACCGAGGACATCGAAGCAGTAGTCGGACCCAAAGATCCTGGGATAGGTCTTGGCTCCGATGATTCTATGACCAGTTCTAGACATTCTGGATTCAAAGTCTGAGATCAGATCAGAGGAGGAATCGATGGTGAAAGGGTAGGCTTAGTCGGTTCCAAAGCCATCTAGGTTGAATCTGACAATTTGGCAAGTGCTGGTGTCTTCAATAACTTCCGCACCACACGATCCACATCATCATCAGAAAGGCTCATGGAGGATCAAGTGGAGGGAGCAGGAGATCTGGAAACCTGTAGTAAGGGAGATCTTAAGGTTGGAGATACCAGTTCCAGGGACCAGCTCCATACCTGAAAACCCAATAGCTCCGAAACTAAAGGAGCCAGGGTGGAAGGCTTGTCGGGCCCAATAGTCTTCGGGTCCGAAGATGAAATTTTTTGCAACATTTCTGTTGGCTCCAACTGAGCCTCCAAAGTAGAAAACCTTTTCCCTGATTTGTCTGATTTAGAAGAGGGGGAATGGCCTGATTTTAAAGGACCCTGACCTTCTTCAATAGCTTCTGAAAAAGGGGTCTTCAGTAGTCCCCTGGGAAACAATTTATTCTTCCTCTCCAGCAACACCCTATGACTTAAAGGAGTGGCATATGGCACAAGATTTCTGGAGGTGTAATGCTCCCAGGCAATACATGCAGACTGTATGCCCATCAGTAATGGACATTTTTTGGTTGCATTTAACACATTTTTTAAACCTGGAGGGTTTACTATCCTTAGACTGCTTAGTAGACATGTCAGAAAATAGCAACAACAAACTAATAAACTACAACAAAAAACTACAACTTTTATTTTTAAACAACAAACAAGTACAAAGGAGAAAAAATGCCCTCTAAATTAAACGGGCCAATGCATCCCTCTAATTCAAATGAACTTGCCTAGTAATTTACAGAGGTACACAAGAAGACAAAACTTAAGGTCAAACGGGCTCACTAACTTAAAGGACCTAAAAGTTAAAGGAAAGGAAGCCCTCTAACTTAAAACGAGCTCAGGAGTAAAAAGTTTAGTCGGGATAGGGTGAGAGGAAAGGCCTTGAGAGGAAAAATGATGGCCAACAGCACAAACAGCAGAAAAGAACACTCTAAACTATTCAATAAACACTGACTAAGTATAACAACCAAAAATTGAAAAAGGAAAATTCCTCTTAGCCAGAGCCAGTATTGGAAGCACCCAATCTGTTTAGCAGCAAATGAGATCTGGGAGCTTTCCTAGGGCATGATGGGATAGGGGTACAACCATGAGCTAGTGGAAGACCTTGAGCTTTTGTATAAGACCGAATCAGAACTAAGGATCAGTTCCAAACCCAACCAGTTAAGAATGAAGACAAGATAGGACAACATCACACTGAGTATTTGTTGTGTTTAATATGTATGTCTCATTTATAATTCTGTTTTTATTAGCACCTTAGTTTCTATGAACACTATATTTAAGTACTTTAGTATACATATTTGATATATTTTAATGAAATGAAAAAGTAGTATTTTAAAGTTTACATTGATATTCTTGTTTTGCAGGTTTAAATGCATGAAAGGACATGATTTGTTTGTTATTATATTTAAACAAACAATGTCTGCCTGTTATATTGGTTCTGATGAAGTTTCTTTATTGTTTGAAATGAAAGTTCTTAACTTTTTAATTAAAGTATTATATTTTGTATACTTTATATTTTTTCACCTTGTGCCATTTCCATTGGAGTAATATCACGCACACACCATTTTCATTTTGGTATTTTATTTAAAGATAGCCAGTGCACGTTTTCTTAAGGTTAAAAGTGAAAGTTTTTTGAAAGCACACAGGCTGTTTTTCACATCTATGAGGGGAATAGAAGTTAAAAAGGACACCAATCAGTATAAGGGGGAGTGCAGGCTGCAACGTGCTTTCAGATGTGTAATCTTAATTTTAGGTTAGGTAATTCCTGTGGGTGCAGCTGCCAATTTGGGGGAAGAGTTGAACTTCATTTTTTTAAAGATGTACAAAGCTTTGTGTGTCTGTTCTAAATGTGTAGGTTATGGGGGTGTTCTGAAAATGTGTATTTCTGTATGCATTTATTATTTTTTGTTTGAGGGTTTTCATTGCAAAAAAAAGTCTTGAAATATGTGACATGGGTTCAGTTGGAGATGGCAAGAAACAACTGTATAAAAGATCATCGTGCCAAACAGTGTGTGCATGTAACACAAAAGTTGGAAATACATATTCAAAAAGCACTGTCATGTATAATAAGTGGGAACAGTAACTATTTATCATGATGGCTAAGCAATCCATATTATCTTGGAACCTAAACGGCCTTACAAGTATAGACAAAAGGTTAAGAGCAGTAAATTATATTAAATAGTGCAGACTGCAAGTAGCAATGCTGCAGGAGACATATTTGGATAGAAATGAGCGTGGGAATTTGATAAAGAAGTGATTTCATGATTGGTATTCAGCAGAATATCAGGGACAAAGGAAAATATGAATAGTTATATTAACTGGTAGTAGAGCTCCAATAGTGATACAAGACGGAAAAAAAGATAATAATGGGAGATTTGTGGTAGTAAGAGGCTATTGGCAAGGGAGGGGGATTAAAGTGACATATAATTATATTCCACCAAAAAATGCTATTATGCTTAAGAAATTTTGGGAAAAATTATCAGCTTTCAGAAAAGGAATATTACTTGTAGGTGTGAACTGGAACTTGATTTGCAATAGTGAGGAGGTATATGGGGGACCTAGAAGGGAAAGTATAACAAAAGAGGATAGATTTCTGAAGACATTTATGAAAATGTTTTGTATGGACGACATGAATTCAGTAGTAGGAACTCAGAGAGTATTTTCATATTACTCCCCAAGGTAAATAGCTGGGCTAGACAAGATAAAAGTTATATTTCACAGGAACAAGTGCATTTAATTGAAAATGTCAACAAACATCCAATAATGATTTCATAGGTTCATAGGTAGATACTAGGCTATCTGCCCTAGGGCATTTATAAGCCTAGCCAGAGTGTATTTGGCTTCCGCCTCCCTATTAGATTAGCCTACTGTGCCTCTGTAAAGTGGGTCACAGAAGGTACCCTTTTAAGATTAGTTTATTGTGTCTCTGTCTAGCAGGGACACAGAAGAGATCCCAGGGATGAATTTGCGATTTCCCATCCACGCGTCCAGATTTCGCTTGAAGAGGGTCAGCGAGGGGCTATGTCTAACATTAATTGGGATTCTATTCCAGAGTGAGGGGAGCCTCTGGGAAATGAATCTGTCCCTCCAGCATGTCCTATTTATTTTTGTGCTGAGGTTTAGGTCCCTGGAGCGTGTAGCTCTAAGGGACTTGGATTTTTTGAGGTGGAGCATGTCCATTAATTCTGGGTTTGACATGGCTTTGTACGTCAGGCATAGATCACCTCTGAGTAGGCGGTAAGCAACTGAGTAGAGCTGGAGTTTCTTTAGTCAAGCTGCATAGGACATCTGTTTGTAGCCCATGATCCTCTTGGTGAGGTACTTTTGGGGTCTCTCCAGTCGCTGCAGGTGTCGGGTAAGGTACATCCCAAAAGGGGCATTGTATTCAATTATGGGCCTGATGAGTGACGAGTAGAGGGGCACAATGACCTCTCTTGATCTAGATGCGAACCCTTTCGTGATAAGGTGGGCTATATAGAAGGTCTTTCTAACCACTGTGGCAACGTGATTATCAAAGGAGAGATTACTATCTATGTTGGTCCCCAAATCTCTAATTACTTCTTCCGTACTTAATGGATTACCACCTATGTGGTAATTTGTGGGCACCTTGTTTTTCCCAAAGTGGATGACTATGTACTTTTTAGCATTTAGCTTGAGGCCGTGGCTCTGGCACCAAGCATCCGTCTCTGTGAGACCCTTTTGGAGGATGCTTGTGTCAGTTGGAGATTCGATTATGGCCCCCAGTTTGCAGTCATCTGCGAACTTTGTCAGCCATAATCCCTCCGTGTTAGCCTGAACCTCAGAGAAGTATATACCGAACAAGAGAGGTCCCAGAACTGAGCCCTGTGGGACGCCACTTGTAACTGGTTTGGATTCAGACATGGCACCTGCAATTCTGACCATGTGGGTTATATCTCTGAGCCAGTTTGCAACCCATCTTCTGATATAGGGGTTGATATTTAAGCTGGTAAGCTTATTTATGATGCCCGAGTGGGGTATTGTGTCGAAGGCTTTTGCGAGGTCCAGGTAAGCTGTGTGGACTACCTTGCCATCATCTATGGCTTTGGTAACTGTTTCAAAGAAATCAACTAGGTTTATGAGGCAAGATCTGCCCTTAACAAAGCTGAATTGGGTAGGGTCCAGTGTCTGGAGGCTCCCAATGTCTTTGTTTATGAGTTCCATGACAATACACTCCATAGCTTTACAGACCAGACTAGTCAGGCTTATGGGGCATTAGTTTCCGGGGTCCGTTGTGGCACCACCTTTGTGGAGTGGGACCACTGTAGCTGTACTCCATTCTTTGGGTACATATCCTGTATTAAGGCTAAGTTTGAACAGTGACTTAATGTGAGGGTTCAGTTCTATTTGGAGCTCATGTAAGACACAGCCTGGGACACCGTCCGGTCCCATTGATGCTGTGTTTTTTGCTTTGGAGAGGGCAGCTTTCATCTGTGCATCTGTGATGTCAGGGAGGTTACCTTCAGTTGAGACAGGCATTTGCTCCTTTGGGTGGGAAGGGGGGGAGAAGTTTGCACTGAATCTGTCTGCCAGGATGTTGGCTATGTCTGTAGGTTTGGTATATTTTGTACCGTTATGCAACAATTCAGAGCATATCTGGGAGTTTCCGCCCATGTTCCTGACATAACTAAAGAAGGCCTTGTGATTATCTTTAGTGTCTAGGGCAATTTTTCTTTCAAACTGGCCTTTGATGATTTTATGAGGGATCAAAGTTTCTTGCTAATACTGATCAGAGATGCCTTCCCTTTTTGGGATTTTGCTCTGTCATGTAGTAACTTCCTCCTTCTGTTGTATAGCTTATTTATGGCCGGGGGCCACCAGACCGGTCTCCTGTTTTTGGAGGAGTGAGTCTTGGTTTTATTTGGGATCGCATGATCCATGCATTCCTGCAGGTGCTCATAGAATGCATTTGTAAAGGATTCTGCGGATTGGGTTGTATTATCCTCTGGCCCAGGGGCTTTGAAGGATTCCACCTCAGTCTTGAGAAGTGCAAAGTTGGCTTTTGAGAAATTCTTTTACAGTGATTTCCTTGGCTGGGGGTGGGGACGGGATATGGATGTCCAGGGAAATTTGTTTATGGTCTGATCTTACCAATGAGGGGTTTACCTCTGGTGTGGAACATAGAGTCCCCATGTTGGTGATGACCAGGTCCAATATGTTGTTCCCTCTTGTGGGAGTGGTGACTAGTTGTTCCATTGCATTAGAGTTTATAAATTCAAGGAACTGTTGGACGAGGATGTTTGGGCGTGAGTAGTTTTCCCAGTCAATGTTTGGGTAGTTGAAGTCACCCAATAACAGTGTTTGGAGAGACCTTCATATTCTCCAGTGTTCTCAGGAATGCCAAGTGGGGTTCCTGTAATAGGGAGGGTGTTCTGTAGCAGGCTACAAACTGAAAGGCAGTTTTGCCTGCTGTTAGTTGCACATGGATGGTTTCCGATGCTTCGTGCATTGCCACTAACCTGGAGGTGTAGGTATCATTAATTGTTGAGTCTCATCTACCTCTAACCTTGGCATATTTAAATCTTCCATAAATATTTCCGATCATGCAACAATAAAACCTTAGGTAAACATGAAGGGTATTGAGAAATGAGACACTGGTGTTTTCCCACAGGCCAGTTAAAAAGAGAAGAATTTAAGGAATGGGTAGATTTATTAAGGAAGATTAGAAATTTCTTCAGAAGTTATAGCTAGTGAGTGGGATAAAATTGAGTTTCAAAATAGGGTAGAAATAAAAGAAAAATATATGGCTAAGTAGTAATAGAAATTATTTAGAGGGGCGGTCAAAAGTTAAAGTACTGAAGAATAAGGGGAATGTCACAGAACAAAAGTAAATACAATTGCAGAGTGCTAAAAAAAATAAGGGAGACTCTGGAAAATATGAGTGAATTTAGAAAGAGTATTATTATTAAGCAACTATTTTGATAACTTCAGAGCACAAAAGCTTTTAGCACAATTTAACAGAAAGTAGAAAGGCTTATCACCAAACTTTAGGGAGCCTGTAACAAGAAAAATAATCACAGATATTTTGGAAATGTTATGAAATTTTATATAAAACACAGAAATGGAGAAATCAAGGAAAAACAGAAATGGAAATATTTATGGAAGATTTAAATATGCCAAGGTTAGAGGTAGATGAGACTCAAAAATTGATTATGGTAGGAGCAGCTGAAATAAAAATGGTGATCTATAATCAATTGGCAGGAAAGTCTGCAGAAAGAGATGGTATTTCTGTGGAAGTTTAAAAGTTAAGAGGGAAGAAATTGATAAATTGTATATAAGGTTTAAAAAGTATTTTAAAAGGAAGGGAAGCACCAATATTGTGGAAGAAAGCTGTGATGGCTGTACTACCTAAAGATGGTAAAGACCCAGCTTCATATATATGCATTTCAGTTTTAAACCATGATTATAAAGTGTTTGTCTATGCTATCTAAAAGAATGGCAATGGTGTTTAAAAATTAATAGATATGCCCTGGGATTCAGGAGCATTTTCCATGCAGGAGCAGTGTAGCTGCTCCTGCATGGAATATGGCCACCGAGCGATGCAGAAACATGCAGTTTTCATGTGCACGAGCGTCCCTACACTGTTCCTGCATGGAAACCTGTGTGGGATGCTAATTACCTCATTTACTTGTGAAAACTATGCAAATGAGGTGAATTAGCGATCCAGGAAGCAGGTAGGTAACCGCGCAGGAACAGTGTAAGCTGCAGAAATGTATTCGGGTACTAACCAAATACATTTCTGCAAAAATGAAATTGAAGCCATGGCAGCTCCAATAAAAGCATGTACCCTAATCTGTCGACATGCCAATGGCCAAATATATGGCTATTGGTATGTTGAACTGTTTAATTTTTATAAAAGTAAAAGTTTATTATTTTTTGGCTGATCTCGTCCGTTTAAGCACAGGGAAGTCCTGTGTACTCATGAGAGGTATGGCTGTAGCACACAAAACCCTGGACTGGAGTACACCTATCTCTGGAATGGAGTCGCACCCTAATTATAGTAGGTCACACTGGGCATGCTCCTACACTTAGAAAATCACAGGACATGTTGGAACCCACATTGGAATATATGACTGTATTGTGTATATATGCCCGTGCATACAGACAGATATGTGCATCTCAACTGTCCCCACATACAAACATCAGACAGAATTACCTTCAGCTAGCTGTAGGTGGCCCATATATGATATAACTACATCTGTTGTGTGAGATACACACACATATATATGAGCAACAGATATATGTAAAGCATACACACACACATAAATGTGAGGAACTGAGAGACAGACAGTGATACAGAGAGAGACACAGAGGGACACAGAGTGAATCACACACACAGATACCCTGAATGGCATATAGTGATGTCCTGCTGTGGACTGTGGCATACCAGTTGTAAACATTTGCACGTGCCAGCATAAAAGGTGAGCCCCACTGTGCAACAGTACTGAGGTTGAGTTTATAATATCACATCACCTGTGTGTGTGTGTGTGTGTGTGTGTGTGTGTGTGTGTGTGTGTGTGTGTGTGTGTGTCTGTGTGTGTGTCTCCATAGGTCTAAGTATTAGGAGACTCTTCCCACTCAGTACACTTCACATTGCCCTACTTCACATGATCTGCTGCTTTCATTCATCTTAGAAGTACCATTGGACACTGATCACCCCTATAAGCTCTGTAGCTTGTGCGATAACTGCATAACACTATAGTACAATTAACTAGTGTGTGTGTGTGTGTGTGTGTGTGTGTGTGTGTGTGAGCTTGTGTGTGTTTGTATGTCAAACAGTTTTAGGCCATTTCCACCAACAACACTTCCCAGTGCCCAACTTTATTAGTCCTGCTGATGTCACTCCCTGTATTAGCACATTTGGCCAATTGTCATCCCAGTAAGCTCCATAGTGTTTGTGATAACTGTGTAACACTATAGTACAAATCACTAGACAGGGGCTCTAATCTCAGATCTGGCAAACGAGTGTGTATGTATGTAAGAAGTATTTTGATAAGTCTCCCACCCACTGCCATACTTTATCACTCCTGCTGTCAGTCCCCTTATCAGCACCTTTGGCCAGTTGTCAGCCCGGTAAACTCCACAGCATGTGTGATAACTGTGTAACACTATAGTACAAGTTGCTAGCTAGACAGGGGTTCTAATCTCAGATCTGGCAAATGAGTGTGTGTGTATGTAAAGAAGTATTTTGATAAGTCTCCCACCCACTGCCCTACTTTATCACTCTTGCTGATGTCAGTCCCCTTATCAGCACCTTTGGCCAGTTGTCAGACCAGTAAGCTTTGTAGCATGTGTGATAACTCTGTAACACTATGGTATAAATCACTAGCTAGATGGGTTCTAATCTCAGATCTGGCAAATGATTCTGTATGTTTGTAAGAAGTATTTTAATGTCTCCCACCCACTGCCCTACTTTATCATTCCTGCTGATGTCATTCCCCTTAGCAGCTTTGGCCAGTTTTCAGCACAATAAGCTCTGTAGCACATGTGATAACTGTGTAACACTATACTACAAATAACTAGATTGGCAGGGATTCTACTCTCAGATTTGGCAAATATGTGTGTATGTTTGTAAGAAGAAGTATTTTGATAAGTTTCCCACCCACTGGCATACATTATCAGTCAAGCTGATGTCATTCCCCTTATCAGCACCTTTGGCCAGTTGTCAGCCCAGTAAGCTTTGTAGCACATGCAATAACTGTGTAACACTATAGTACAAATAACTAGATAGGCAGGAGTTCTACTCTCAGATCTGGCAAATGTGTGTGTGGTGTATGTTTGTAGGAAGAAGTATTTTGATAAGTTACCCACCCACTGGCCTACTTATAGGTTCATAGGTGTGTACTAGACTAATGGTCCTGGAGCCGTTACAAGCCTAGCCCATAGAAGTGCCCTGCCATTGTACCATCTGACATTAGATCCCAGTGCCCCCATCAAGTACAGCCACTGGAGTGATCCCTGAGGTGAACTTTCTATTACCCATCCACTCATCAAGATCTCTCTGCAACAGGGTCATCTAGGTGCTTTGTTTGACATGTATGGGAAGTCTACTCCAGGGCATGTGCAGTCTCTGGGTGAGGAACCCGTTCCTCCAGCATGTGGTGTTGATTGTGGTAATGAGGTTGTGTGGTGCAGAGACATTGGGATGTCTTTAGATGTAGTATTTGTGAAAGAGCTGGGTCAGACATGGCTTTGCAAGTCAACCAGAGATCACCTCTAAGTAGGTGATATGAGACAGAGAATAGCTGGAGTCTTTTGAGTCTGTCTGTTTAGGACATGTGTTTAATGCCTAGGATCTTCATTGTGAGGTACTTCTGTGGCCTCTCCAGCTGTTGCAGGTGTCTAGTGAGGTACACGCCAAATGGGCCATTGTACTTGATGACTGGTCTAATGAGGGAAAAGTATACAGAGACAATGACCTCTTTTATCATGGATGCAAAACCCTTGGTAATGAGATGTGCCACATAGAAGGATTTCCTGACCACAGTGGCAATGTGGTGGTTGAAGGAAAGGTTGCTGCCAACCTGTGTCCCCAGATCTCTAATAATGCCTACAGTGCTCAGTGGGCTCCCGTTGATGTGGTGCTTAGTGGGAACTGAGATTTTACTGAAGGGGCTGATGATGCATTTTTTGGTGTTGAGCTTCAGGCCATGGTTTCCACACCAGTCAGTGGTCTCAATGAGGCCTTTCTGTAGGATGTCTGCATCACTTGTGGAGTTAATGATGGCTCCCAGCTTGCAGTTGTCTGTGAACTTGGTCAGCCAGAGTTCCTTTGTGTTGGCCTGGACTCCTGATAAGTAGATGCTGAACAGGACAGTACTCAGGACTGATTTCTGTGGGACTCCACTTGTGACTGGCTGCCAGTCTGACTTGGAGCTCACTACTTTCACACTGTGTGTTCTATCTGTGAGCCAGTTTGCAACCCCCCCCTATTGATATAGGGGCTGATGCCTAGTTTGGTGGGTTCATCCATAATTCCTGATTGAGGAATGGTATCAAGAGCCTTGGCCAGATCGATGTAGGCTGTATGCTGTGCCTTACCATCATACACAGCCCTGGTGACTAACTCAAAGAAGTCAACCAGGTTGAGCAGGCATTATCTCCCTTTCACAAAGCTAAACTGTGTGGGGGTCCAGAGTTAGGAGATTACTTATATGTTTTTTGTTCAGGTCCCTGATGATGTGCCCCATAGCTGTACATATCAGACTCATAAGGCTAATGGACTGATAATTCCCAGGGTCTGTAGTTGCCACACCTTTATGGAGAGGGATGACTGTAGCAGTGCACCATTTGAACAAGACCCAAGGCGAAGCTGCGACTGAACAGGGCACACAGAACACATGTGGTGCCAGGTATCTTTGTAGTTCATGTAGGACACAGCCAGGGATAATGTGGGGTCCCATGGAAGCTGTATTCTTGCCTGTGGACAATGTAGGTGTAACATTAGCAGCAGTAATCCTGGGTGCCTGGCATTCTCTTGGCATTCTGATTGTTCCCCTAGGGGGAAAGAGGGGGAAAGCTGGCACTGAATGTTTTGCAAGAATGTTGGCAATATCTGTTGGCTCAGTATAGGAGGTAGCATTGTGCAGTAGCTCAGAGTAATTCTGGCTATTGACGTGCAGGTTCTTGATATAACTATCAAAGGATTTGTGATTGTTGTCGGTGTCTGCTGCAATTCTGCCATCATAGGCAGCTTTAGATGATTTCATGAGGGATCTCAAGTTGTTGTTGAGGCTAATAAGGGAGTTTTACTACCCTTGGGACTCCACCTTTTTCTGCAACAGTTTATTCCTTCTGTTGTACAGGTTATTAATGACAGGGGACCACCAGATTGGCCTCCAGTGTTTGGAGGAGAGTTCTGTTGGGTATGGCTAGTTCCATGCATTGATGTACATTTGTACAGTGCATTTGTGTATGATTCGGCAGTCATGCAGGTATTTTCCATTGGCATGGGTGCTGTGAAGTTAGCCACCTCTGTTCTTATGAGTCCAAAATCAGCTTTGGAGAAGCTTTTCAAGGTGGTTACCATTGCGGGGGTGTGTGGGTGAGATGCGGATTTCCATTGGGATTACTCTAGGTTGCATCTGACTAGGTATTGACTACTGTTGTCAAGCAATGGTCTCATATGTTAATAGTCAACACAGGTCAAGGATGTTGCTTCTTCTACTGGGTGTCAGAATGAGCTGGTCCAGGGCATTGGAACTGATGAATTCCAGGAAGTGTTGGGCCAGTGTATTGGTGTTTGAGTATCTTTCCCAGTTGATGGAGGGGTAGTTGAACTTTCCTACTATGATTGTGTTGGGTTGGACGTTGATAGATTCCAGGATGTTGAGAAATGTGGATTGAGAGTCTAGGGACATGGATGGGGACCTATAGCAGGCTAAGACCTGGATTTCACTATTACCCAATGTTAGTTGTACCTGAAGTATCTCAGATGCATTATGCTGGGATACTACTCTGGATGTGTGCATATCCATTATTAATATGGAGACACCACCGCCTTTGGAGCTGTGGTCCATGTTTTGGGGCTGACAGGTGTGGAATGAGTTATAGGCTGGTAGTGCAGGGGTACTGTCTGCTGCTGCAAACCAGGGCTCCATTACAGCACAAATGCTAATGTTCTCCATTGTGAGGAGTGCAGGTGGCTGCTTCGCAGGGTGTAGATGTCTAGTGTTGAGCAGCATGACACTCAGATTGCATATATGTATAGCTGTTATGGTGGTAATTTCATTTGGAACACCCCCTACACTACAGGGGTGGCAAAACACTTAGCCAGTACCTGGAAACCCAGAGGCGACAGATGCAGGCTACCTCTGGCAAGCCATTGCAGTCTGTGAATCATGTCATCCCAAGCAGACAGATACTGGATCCCATGAGAGTGACACCAGACACCTAAGCCAATTGTTGAAGTCAATCATTTGTTTGTACTGTGGTATCATTCTGGGTGACAGTAGTGTACTGCTCAGTTCTACTATCATACCTGCCTGACCCGCATAGTCTGAGAGCTCCACCGTTTCTCTTTTCATATAGTCCATGGAGGTGTGTCTCTGGTCATTCACACACACATGGACGATGACAGAGTGATACATGTAGTTGTTGTGGAGTGACCTGACTGGGTGTGTTATGTGTTGGATTCTGGCACCTGATAGCTGACTGTTACCTCCTCTATGTTCAACCTAGTAAGTGGGACATCTGTGTGCCTCACTATTGAGTCACCTATGATTACTGTATCAGGCAGGGTGGTTAGCCTTTGGGGCTTAGGTTGAGGGGCACACTGTGTAGGTGAGCTATGTGTGTTGTGGTGGTCGAGTGGGTGCTTCTCTTGGTGGTCTCCGCTGTTTGGGTAAATGTCTATTGAGTGCCTCTGTGAAGATTGGTGTGTGGTTATTGTTTGTATGTCAGAGGTGTGATAGTGGGTGTTCTCGAGGGGTATGTGTTCCATGTGGTGTGTTACAGGTGTTGAGCCTTCTCCTCTTGACCAGCTAGTCCAGTCTTTACTGGAGAGTGCATAGCATCCAATTTGGTGATATAGGGGTATCTCTCACAGGTCTGAGTGTTGGGAGTTTAGCGGAGAGGGTTGTCTGTGTACATGAGGCAGTTGCAACAGTGCCTCAGAATGCCCAAGTGCACCAGGTTAATGGGCAAAAGCACAGAGAACTGCACTTTAATCATGCCAGGAGGGGTGATCATAACTACTAAGTACTGGAGCTAATTCCATGAGGAACGACTACTGCTGATGGCTCTCAGGTATGCTAGAATAATTGATAAAAACAACTGTTGAAGTGCAAAGCTATTAGGCAATTTGAAGTGCAGGAGAGAAAGAACTAGCAAGATCTAAAGGAAAAAACTGAAGGCAGACTTTCTGGCACCTGTAACAGTTTACCTCAGCTGTGCAGTTCTCAGCACCTTTGACCAGTTGTCAA
Source organism: Protopterus annectens (assembly GCF_019279795.1). NCBI lineage: Eukaryota > Metazoa > Chordata > Ceratodontiformes > Protopteridae > Protopterus > Protopterus annectens. The sequence continues at coordinate 1,399,598,832 of NC_056733.1, forward strand.
CCCAGTAAGCTCTGTAGTACGTGTGATAATTGCATAACACTATAGTACAAATAATTAGATAGGCAGGGGTTCTAATCTCAATACTGGCAAGTGTGTGTGTGCGAATCATATACTGTGTGGGTTATACCATTTTGAGTTGTGTACCACCCTGTAAACTTCCCATCGCCCTACTTTACTAGGCCTGCTGATGTCATTCACCTTAGAAGTACCTTGGGACTAGGTGAAATCATGTAAGCTCCGTGCCACATCTGATAACTGCTTAACACTATACTAGTAATAACTAGATAGGTAGGGGTTCTATTCTCAATACTGGCAACTGTTTGTGTGTGTGTGTGAGAATCATATGCTGTGTGGGTTATACCATTTTGAGTCGTGTACCACCCTATAAACTTCCCATCACCCTACTTTACTAGGCCTGCTGTCATTCACCTTAGAAGTACCTTGGGACTAGGTGAAATCATGTAAGCTCCGTGGCGCATCAGATAACTGCGTAACACCATAGTAGTAATAACTAGATAGGTAAGGATTCTAATCTCAATACTGGCAACTGTGTGTGTTTGTGTGTGTGAGAGAGAATCATATACTGTGTGGGTTATACCATTTTGAGTTGTGTACCAACTTGTAAACTTCCCATCACCCTACTTTACTAGGCCTACTGATGTCATTCACCTTAGAATTACATTGGGACTAGGTGAAATCATGTAAGCTCTGTGGAGCATCTGTTAATTGCATAACACTATAGTAGAAATAACTAGATTGGTAGGGGGTCTAATCTCAATACTGGCAAGTTTGTGTGTGTGTGTGTGTGTGTGTGTGTGTGTGTGTGTGTGTGTGTGTGTGTGTCTCTTTGGGTTCATAGGTTCATACTAGGCTATCTGCCCTAGGGCATTTATAAGCCTAGCCAGAGTGCATTTGGCTTCCGCCACCCATTTTAAATGAATTTTGCTATGCCCTTTTTCGAGGTTAGTATACTGTGCCTCTGTCTAACAGTGACACAGAAGTGATACCCGGGGTAAACCTACCATCTCCCATCCACTCATCAAGATTCCTCTTGAAGAGAGTCAATGAGGGACTCTGCCTAACCTGGACTGGGATTTTATTCCAGAGTGAAGGGAGCCTCTGGGTTATGAATCTGTCCCTCCAGCATGTCCTATTTATTTCAGTGCTGAGGTTCAAGTCTCTCGAGCATGTAGCTTGATGGGATTTGGATTTTCTGAGGTGCAGCATGTCCATTAATTCCGGGTTGGACATGGCTTTATATGTCAGGCACAGATCGCCTCTGAGCAGGCGGTATGCCAGTGAGTAGAGCTGGAGTTTCTTTAACCGGGCAGCATATGGGCAGCATATGGCATCTGTTTGAGCCCTTTGATCCTCTTGGTGAGGTACTTTTGGGGTCTTTCCAGTTGCTGCAGGTGTCTGGTAAGGTACATCCCAAAAGGGGCATTGTACTCAATTATGGGCCTGATGAGGGATGAGTAATGAGGCACGATGACCTCCCCTGATCTAGATGTGAATCCCTTCATGATTAGGTGGGCTATATAAAATGTTTTTCTAACCACTTTGGCCATGTGGTTGTCAAATGAGAGATTGCTATCAACTTGGGTCCCCAGGTCCCTAATTACTTCTTCCGTACTTAGTGGTAATTTGTGGGCACTTTGTTTTTGCCAAAGGGGATGACTATACACTTTTTGGCATTTAGCTTGAGGCCATGGCTCTGGCACCAGTTGTCTGTTTCTATGAGGCCCTTTTGTAGGATGCATGTGTCTGCTGGAGAGTCGATTATGGTGCCCAGTTTGCAGTCATCTGCGAACTTGGTCAGCCACAGTCCTTCCATGTTAGCCTGTACCTCCGAGAAATATATACTGAACAAGAGAGGTCCCAGGATTGAGCCTTGTGGGACACCACTTGTAACTGGTTTGGAGTCTGACATGGCTCCAGCAATTGTAATCATGTGGGTTCTGTCCTTGAGCCAGTTTGCAACCCATCTAGTGACATAGGGGTTTATATTTAAGCTGGTGAGCTTATCTACAATGCCCGAGTGGGGTATTGTATCAAAGGCTTTTGCAAGGTCCAGGTAGGCTGTGTGGACCACCTTCCCCTCGTCAATGGCCTTGGTGACTGTTTCAAAGAAATCAACCAGGTTTAAGAGGCAAGATCTGCCCTTAACAAAGCTAAACTGGGTAGGATCCAGTGTCTGTAGGTCCCCAATATCTTTATTTATGAGGTCCATGATGATCCTTTCCATAGCTTTGCAGACCAAGCTAGTCAAGCTTATGGGGCGATAGTTTCCAGGATCTGTTGAGGCACCACCTTTGTGGAGAGGGACCACTGTTGCTGTATGCCACTCTTTGGGTACATATCCTGTAGTAAGGCTGAGATTGAACAGTAGTTTTATGTTTGGGTTTAGTTCTTCTTGGAGTTCATATAGGATGCAGCCCGGGACACCGTCTGGTCCCATTGATGCTGTGTTTTTTGCTTTGGAGAGGGCGGCTCTTACCTGAGCATCTGAGATGTCAGGGGGGCAGCACTCTGCTGGGATAGATGTTTGCCCTTTTGGTGGGGAAGGGGGGAGACGTTTGCACTGAACCTGTCAGCTAGGATGTTGGCTATGTCTGTGGGTTCGGTGTATTTTTTGTCATTTTGGACTAATTCTGAGCATATCTGGGAATTCCCACCCAGGTTCCTAACATAACTAAAGAAAGCCTTGTGATTATCTTTAGTGGCCTGTGCAATTTTTCTCTCGAAGCTGGCCTTAGATGATTTTATGAGTGCCCATAGTTTTTGCTAATACTGATCAGAGATGCATTCCCTTTTTGGGATTTTGCTCTATCATGTAGTAGCTTCCTCCTTCTATTGTATAGTTTGCTTATGGCTGGGGTCCACCAGACAGGACGCCTAACTTTGGAGGATTGGTCTTGGTTTTATTTGGGATTGCATGATCCATGCATTCCTGAAGGTGTTCATAGAATGCATTTATAAAGGATTCTGCGGTCTGAACCATATTTTCCAAAGGCCCGGGGGCTTTGAAGGATTCCACCTCGGTTTTGAGGAGTGTGAAATTTGCTTTAGAGATGTTTTTCACTGTGGTTTTCTGGGCAGGGGCTGGGGTCGGGATGTGAATATCTAGTGAGATTAGTTTATGGTCTGATCTTACCAGTGAGGGATACACTACTGGTCTGGAGCATAGAGTCCCCATGTTGGTGATGATCAGGTCCAGTATGTTTCCCCTCTTGTGGGAGTGGCAACAAGTTGTTCCATAGCATTTGAGTTTATAAATTCTAGGAACCTTTGGGCTAGGGTGTTGGAGCTAGAGTAATGCTCCCAGTCTATGTTAGGGTAGTTGAACTCACCCAATATAATGGTGTTTGGAGAGACCTTCATATTTTCCAGTGTTCTCAGGAAGGCCGAGTTGGGTTCCTGGGTTTGGGAGGGTGGTCTATAGCAGGCTATAAACTGGAAGGCAGTTTTACCCACTGTTAGTTGCATATGGATAGTCTCTGATGCTTCGTGCTGTGCCACCAACCTGGAGGTGTGGGTATCTTTGACGAATATTGATACTCCCCCTCCTTTTGTGGTTTGGTCCAAGTTTTGGGGCCGAAAAACATGGTATGAGGTATAACCTGGTAGTGCTGGGGTGCTCTCGGGAGCCTTGAACCAGGTTTCTGTTACTGCACAGATATCGATGTTCTCCATGCTAAGGAGAGTTTCGAAAAGTGCATCTTGAGGTTTAGACTTCTGGCATTGAGTAGCATTACTCTTAGTTTCTTATCCCTTGTGATACCTATGGAGGTGGGTTTGTCTTTTGAGCCTTGCCTAAAAAAGGCACTATGGGAGTGGCAAGACCCTTTGCCAATATCCAAAAGCCCAGGGGTGACAGGTGCAAGCTGTCCCTAGCAAAGCATTGTGGCTTGTCGAGCATGTTATCCCAGGCAGACAGGCATTGGATCCCCTTTGAATGACACCAATACTTAAGCCAATTGTTGAAATTGATCATCTTGTCTTCATATTGTGGCATCATTCTTGGTGAGGGTAAGATGCTACTCAAGGTCAGGGTCATACCGGCCTGGGCTACATGCTGAGAGAGTTCCTCTATGTCTCTTTTCATGTAGTCCAGGGAGGTACGTCTCAGGTCATTCACACCAGCATGGACAATGACTGAGTCATATTTGTACTTACCTTGGAGTGACCTGAGTGCTTGTGTTATGTGGTGGATCCTAGCGCCCAACAGGCAGCTCACCGTGACCTTCTCCTTGTTCAGCCTGGTGAGCGGGACGTCAGTGTGCCTGACGATAGAGTCACCTATTATGAGTGTATCAGGTGTGTTGTTTAGCCTTAAGGGCTGTGACTGTTCGGCACACTGGCTTTGTGAGCTATGTGTTGCACGTGTTTTGTTTTGGGGTAGCGGTTGCTTGGGTGTCTGCTTTGGAAGTCTCTGCTGCTTAGGCAGATTTTTATTTAGAGCCTCCGAGTATGTTTTTGTGTGTTTATGTGTTTGGTTTGCTGTCGTGGTAGGTCTAGATGAGACTGGAATTGTAGTGAGTGTGGTTTCCTTCTCCTCCTGACTGGTTACGCCATTACTGAGTTGATAGAGCTTAGCCTCCAGTTTGGCTATATGGTTGCATCTCTCACATGTGTTGGAAATTGTTGGGAGGAGGAGAGGGTTGTCTGTGTACATGAGGCAGATCATATCCTGTTTGGCTGATACCATTTTGGTTTGTGTACCATCCATGCCTGTTTAGCACCTCCTGATGGCATTACTTTATATAGCATGGTAACTGCATCTGCCTCACATGCAGCATGTTAAACCATTGTGCAGGCCATACTAGTCCTCTGTACAGATGTCTGGAATATCTAGATGTTTGCAACCTATATGTGGTCTGTGTCCTATGACAATGCCCATGTATGTGATATTGTTGCCAAATTGGCCACAGTGAGTTTAGTGACACACAAGCCAGCATCAGTCATCATACCTGACTGAAACATCATGCTGATACAACATCTGCTACACTATCACTTGTCCAGGCTTGTAGGAGCAATACATGACTCCACATCCTGTTCCCGGTGGTTTATCTCACCATTCATGAAGGCATTCAGAACCTTACGTGTTGTAAGAGGTAGTGTGTTATGTGCCATGCATATAATCTGTGTGGGGCATGTCATCTGTATGTAGTAGTACAGTACATCAAGGTGGAAATGTAGATTTACTAATCTGTCTATTGCCAACTGTGTTAATGTTACTGTCGGCACATCCCCTGTGTCAGTCCTTCCTGTGTATATGCAAAGGATATACCATTTTTGTCTCCCTGTTCCACCCGGTGAACTCAGGAATGCACACCAGAAATCTGTCATACACAGTGTCATGTATGCCCTCATCAACTGCATCAGGGTTGGGTGTATGAGAAAGAAATGGCAGGGCCGACCGGTGTTGACAGGTGAATCTGTTGCAGTTAATGTAATGGCTACGCTTGTGAGGGACCTGCTGGCAGTACTGCAGCAACCTGTTCTGTATGTATGAGCCTGTGGTACTACACAACACTGAGCTACATGTCTGAAGGCTACCTGTCTGTGACAAGGGGTATTTATGCAAGGTCACACTGTCTGACAACAGTGTCCTTCCCACACTGTTGCATGCTTACACACCAGGTACATGTACATATAAAGCTGTACCTTGCCTATGACACAGTTGGTGTATTCCCACTCTGCCATACTCTGTCTTGGGAATGTCTGCAGGGCCACAGCCTGCAGGCACACAGACACCTGGAATAGAATACATCATGTCAGACTACATTCAGTCAGTGGTACTAACAGCAATAATGCATCCTGGCTAATAAGGTACATACACCTGTATGAGTACCCATAACAAATGCAAGCAAACAGCACCTTACATAGTATTACATAGCTACACTGTACTATATTCACCCTGTGCATCTGACCCATATCAGCATGTCCCTGCATTGATGGTATGGATGACAGGGATGTGGCACAGGTATCATCATATGCACAGGGTGTGGTGTGGGTTTGCCAGAGGTCTAGGCTGGGCCATACGGTTGACATCATGTGTGTGCATGTTTGGAGGGGTATCCAATAGATGGGCTGTGCAGAGCTGCTGTGTGTGCCTGGAGGTGACCTGCCTGTGATACAGATGTTTGTGTGTGTATGCACACAGTCATGTTATGTGGCTGCCCTACACAGGGGTACATTGGACAGCTGTGGATCATACATGGCAGGGTGTCCAGTTCACCATCTCTGGCCACGGACACAGGAACTGGTCCTGCTAGGGGTATCACTGGCACCACCAGGCCCAAGGCCAGATTTAGTACTGCTTCCTGATAGTGACTGCTGTCTGCTGGATCTGTGCCCCTGGCGAGACTGGATAGGACCACGTGCCCATGACCTGCTCCTGTGTGATGTGGACAGCAACCCTCCCTTTGGTAGTGCTGGTGTCACTGGCAATACAGGAGTGTGAAAGTGCATGGCCCTGTAGATTCTCAGCTGTCAGTGCTGACCTACATCCACGTGGCTGATGCCCATCTCCCACCACACGCTCTAAGACAGAACATGCCACGGTCAAGGACTGCCAAGGTCTCACCCCACTGCCTGTTCATGACCTCCGTATTTTGACCTGTGACCTCAACAATGTCATGTATGTTGCTATGTAAATCAGGAAGAGTTGTATCCACCACCCTGAGTATTTGTCTGGTGTGGCATTCACTATGTGCCTGTGCATCCATGACAGCACGAAACATGCATCTGGTGACTCCTGCTGTGGCACTTGTGATAGTGTCTTGACAAGAAGTGGTCCTCCTGTGAACACCTCTGTCCATCAGCCTGTGTGAGTCCTCACCTGCAGTCTGGCTATGGCCAGTGTCTACACTCACACCTGCCATAATCACCACACTAGCCTGTTCAATGCTGTCACCTGCCAACTATCCATCATCCACTGGTGATGGGGTATGTGTGGGCATTGTCACTGTGTGTGGGGGTGTGGACAAGAGTGGGATACCTACCAATGGCACAGATTCAGCCCCTGACAAGCCCATCTGTACCTCACTATTCCTATCATCACTGTCAGTCTGCAGAGATAATGACATCATTTTCCAAGTGGAAGGAACCCCGAACCCCATCGCCACCTGTGAGGGGAAGACAACATATGTACATTAATACCTGCACTTTGAGGTCGGCTGCTACACACACACATACACACACACTTACAGGTGTAGTGGCACAAATGGTGACATGCATGACACACGGCCCTCAACATCATGCATTGCAGCCAGTTTTACTACATGTAACTAACAATACAGAGCTCTGGGATAAGTGATTAGTGTTAGTAGGTGATGGCTCTTCCCCAGTACAGACAGCACCCATGTACACATTATTGTTGTTCACCTGTATAGCACAGTGGCAAGTACTACAGTACATACCTCAACTATACAGCTCCTCGCAGGATGTGTAGATGCCTGGCTCATATGTTTGCTCTGTTTCTCATAACCCCTGTGTTTCTATGATACATAACTGGGATGATCTGAGGAGTGACATCCCTGATTAATGACATACTTTTGAGTGTCAGACCTCCAAACCAGCAGTAAATGTATGGTCACACAATTCCTGTTACACCGCCAACCTTCTAAGTTTACAGTGGATATGATAAGTGTACACAACCCTGTTACATGCCATGTTCTTTTAATATATAAGATGAGACCGCAATAATGCATTTAAATGTGTTACCCACCTTTTATGTGACATATGACCTGTGCAATCCAATCGATAAACAAATGTGTTATGTGTAAAATATAATGACTGCAATATGTACAATATGGTGGTTGCATAAGTGTGCACACCCTTAAAATGATACTTTGTTGAAGCACCTTGTAAGTGACATACAGCATTCACTCTTCTTGTGAAGGTGTCTATCAGCATGGCACATCTTGACTTGGCATTATTTGGCCACTCTTCCATGCAAAGGTTACCTAACTCTGTCAGATTGCAAGGGCAGCTCATGTGCACAGCCCTCGTCCGGTCACACTGGGGTTTTTCTGTCTGGTGTAGGTCTAGGCTCTGGCTGGGCCAATCCATAACCATGATTGTGTTCAGATGGAGCCATTCTTAGGTAGCTTTGGATGTATGCTTTAGGTCTTTGTCATGTTGAAGACTGCCCATCCTCAGCATTCTTGTAGACACCTAATGAATTTGGGCCAGACGTGGGTGTTACTTGGAACTGATCAGAATTCCTACCACCATGAATATAGGCCCAGTTCTGGCTTTGGAACAGCATCCCCACAGCAGACCACTGCCACCAGCGTGAGTCACCATGGGGATGTTGGTCTTCAGGTTAAGAGAGATGTTGCTTGTGCACCACACATACCTTTTGGTATTGTGGCTGTGAGGTTGATCCATAGTCTCATTACACCATAACACATTTCACACATGCCTTTGGGAGACTTGATGTGCTGAATTGCAAATTGTATCCACCCCTGGATGTTTTTTGGTGTTGGGAAATGCTTCCATCTTCTGACCCTACCCCATAGGCCAGACATATGCAGAATATGGGAGAGAGTTCTTACATGTAGTACACAACACCAGTACTTGCAAGGGATTCCTGCAACTCCCTCAGTGTTGCTGTATGTCTTCTGGCAGCCTCCCTGACCAGGTTTTGGCATGTCTTGTCATCATTTTTGGAGGGATGTCAGGTTCTTTTCAACAACATTGTTGTCCCATATTCAATTCACCTTTTGACAACTGTCTCCACTGTGTTCCATGGTGTATGCAATGCTGTGGTAATTTTGTAGTACCCTACTCTTGACTGATACCTTTCAAATATGAGATCCCTTTGCTGCTTTGCAAGCTGTCTGCAAGCCATGGCCATTGCTTTACAGGCAACTGAGCAGATGTCATGAATATCCTACTTGGACAGCAAACTGTTATTTGATGTTACTCAGAGTGCCTTTACCAGATGGCAGGTGTGTGCCCAAGCAGACTAAATGCTGTTAAATTACAAGCTGCTGCAATAAAATATTATTTGAAGGGTGTGCACACACATGCATCCTGCTTATTGTAAGGTTTGTATACTCCATATTTGGTGCCCAACAGTTTGATTGGTTTTACAAGTGAATTGTTCATGTCATAGGTCACATTACAGGTTGGAAAAAGTGTGGAGTGACATATTGTGGTCTCAATTTGTATATATATCACAAACACCTGGCATCTGGCATCTTAACAGGGGTGTGTACACTGTTTATATCCACTGTATGAGAGTAATGTTTCACACATGTCCCCAACTTAGGCCATTTGTCCCCCCATTTTGTTGATCTCTGTCCAGAAGTCTTGCACTGACAGGTCGTGAGGTATGCTACAGGGATGTTGCATTCTCTTCAGATAGGCTCCTGTGGTGACCACTGTGATACAATGCAGTTAACCCCACCACACGTGAACATGCACATAAAGCACTATGGCTATGAGGGACAGTTGTGTGCATGGTACATTGCATGGCCTTCACATGCCTGGGGTATTGGCAAACCACAACGGAACAATTCCATACTCACCAGCTTCAGGCTGCTGTCCCACTTGTAGACTGGAGGGACCTAGGTAGTTGTGGGAGAGAAGTATTGTCAGCAGACTCGCATGTCGCATTGGTACAGGATGGATGCAGCATGTCTGCACATTTACAATACAACCCCCATTACTACACAATTTGCTTTCCTTCACCATAGATGTGCACTTCTATGCATTAGAAAACCTCATCCACAACTGCAATCTGACCTGACACATGCACATAGATACTCTACAAATACAAGGATGTCTGCTACACTAGTCTAGTAATCTCCACTGGGGCCTTACCTGCACACTCCTCATCCATTGTCTGTGTGCCACCCATCACCCACCACTGTGTGGTGCTCTGTACCCTGATGTACTGGGATTGGTGCCCCAAGGTTGCCAAGGAGCTCCTTGGTGGGTGTCAGTGGGGACTGCATGGCTAGGCCCCCACTTGTGGCTGTGCGGTCCCTGGCCACTGCAGCAACCCTTTGCCGGGCATGGCATATGAGGTCATTTGCACGATGCCAGAACTGCTCATATGTACGTCCATGCAGGCCAACATTGTTTACCCTGTGGACAAGGTCATTCCACAGGCCGGTCCTCTCCCACAGATGTTGCTGGCTCTGGCCAAATATTATGGCATGGTTCTGTAGTATGGTTTCTATGATTATATTTTCTCAGCCGTTGAGAAAGTTGACCTTTGCTGATGCGACATTGCACCTGGAAGACATAAAAAGAGAAACACATCACAGGACCTCATACATTTGGCAACAGTATGTACAGAACATGCAGAGCTACATTGAATACCAGTAGCCACCACTCACAACCACACCATACCCCTGTAATCTGTCAGCATTGTATCTTCTTGCATTGCACTGCTGGTCCTGATGTGTCATATTCCCCCAATGAGAGCTACTGAATTTCATAATCCTCTACGCTTCATTCATGTCTGTGTAGAGGGATGACATTGGCCATCTTCCATGCAGATGAGGCGTGGATGGTGCCAAGGCTTGGTGTGACTACAGTGGGTAATGGAGCTGGGAGCACATGCCTGAGTTCATGTAGGATGCAGACAGGGATGTTATCAGGTCCCATAGATACATCTGTTGCCTTTCAGTAAGCAATATGTACCTGCTCACTAGTGATGAGGGGAGGGGTGTGGGTGCTGTGCATTTCCACCTATAGTGATGCTGTGCCAGGGGGTGATGTTTGCCCTAAACCTATCTGCAGCAAGTTGGCTATATGTTGTGTGTGTATGTGGACTGATTGACCACCATTACAGGGTGGGTTGGTTTGTTGCCTCTGAGATTGCAGACATATGTGAAGGTGGCCTTGTGATTGGCCTTTTTGGATGTGTCCAATTTGTACTCATAGTTAGAGTTACAGTACTCCACCTATGACCTTATATGCTTGATCAGACAAAGGCTGACTTGATGCCAAGTTGGTTCCTGCTCCTAATTTGCCCTGTACAGCCAATATAGAGACCAAGTCTGTGGTTTGTGCATTGCTGCTGTCCAGAAAAGGGGATTACTCTACTTTGGTGGCAGGTTTTACAAGTAAGGTATTGCTGAGTCCATACAGGTATGTTGGTGTTCCTATAGCTGTTTGTAGTAGGCATGGACACACAGTCATAACACAGTTGGACACCTCTCCAATTTCAAACAGATAATAATGCTTACTGTAGTACCCATGGCTGTGTCGGGGCAATGCAACAACCAGTAGCTGTAGAAATGTCACTCTGTTGGATGCACAGTAACTAAGATTACAGACATGTACAGCTTATTTAACTGACATTTTGCATCCTATGCCTGTTGTTATGAGGTGGGCAGGTGCACCTACTCATACTGATATGTGCACAGGTAGTACCTGATACACATTTCTGTTCTATGTCAGTATGGCACACTGTGTTTACACTCTTCCTGCCCACACACCCCTCTCAACCCGTTAGAGCAGGATATCTGCAGGACACCACACGTACATGGGGGGCAGTGGGATAAAAATTGTGACTGTCTTAATATTGATATGACACACTTGAGTCATTTAATAGCACAGTAGCCTTTGCAATGACAGACATACCCTGGAGGATGTCCAGCACTCATATGGCAGGAAGAGAGGAAAAAGGCTAGGAGTGTAATAGTGAAGATAAGAACTTTTAGTGTTGGCAGTATGACTGGTATAGCAACAGAGCTAGCTGATACGATGGCCAGAGGAAGGTGGATATATTGTATGTGCAAGAGACCAGATGGAAGGGGAATATGGCTAGGTGTATTGGAGGCAGGTCACAATTGTGCTATCAGGGTGTGGATGGGAGGGGAAAAGGGGTAGGGGTTATCCTGAAGGAACAGTATGCCAAGGGTGTTTTTGGAGGATGACATGAGTGTCTGATAGAGTGATGTTTATGAATATGGAAATTGATGGTGTAATAATGAATGCTGTTAGTGTATATGCTACGCAAATTGCTTGTGCGATGGATGAGAAAGAGAAATGTGAAGTCAGTTGGATGACGTGGTGATGACTGCATCCAAGGGTGAGAGAGTGGTGATTGCAGCAGATTTCAATGGCCATGTTGCTGAAGGGAACAGAGTTGATGAGGTACGGATGGGTATGTATGGTGTTAAGCAAAGGAATGCAGATGGTGAGATGGTAGTGGATTTTGCAAAAAAGGATGGACATGGCTGTGGTGAATACATACTGTAACAAGAGGGGGGAGCATAGGGTGACATACAAGAGTGAAGGGAGATGCACACAGGTGGAATATATCCAATGTAGGAGGGCCAGTTTGAAGGAGATTGGAGACTGTATAGTGGTGACAGGGGACGGTGTAGTTAGGCAGCAGAGACTGTTGGTCTGTAAGATGACATTGATGATCAAGAAGAGAGAGGAGTGTGACGGCAGAACCAAGGATCAAATGGTGGGAACTGGAAAAGGGTGATTGTGAGGTGGAGTTCAGGGAAGAGTTAAGACAGGCACTGGGTGGCAGTAATGATTTACCAAATATCTGGGTAAGTACAGCAGAGCTAGTAAGGGAGATGGCTAGAAAGGTGCTTGGTGTGACGTGGATGGAGGCAGGAGTACGAGGACACCTGGTAGTGGACTGAGGAAGCACAGGAGAGTATACAGAGAAAGAGGCTGGGGATGAAGGAGTGGGATTGTTGAAGAGATGAGGAAAGTAGACAGGAATATAAGGAGATGAGGTGCATGGCAAAGAGAGAGGTGGCAAAGACTATGGATGAGGCATATGACAACTTATATGACAGGTTTAACACTAAGGAGAGATGAAAGGACTTGCACTGGTTGGCTAAACAGAGGGATTGAGCTAGGAAAGATGTGCAGCAGATAAGGGTGATAAAGGATAATGAGGGAAACATACTCACATGTGAGGAGAGTGTGTTGAGCAGATGCACAGAGTACTCGGAGAGGCTCATGAATGAAGAGAATGAGAGACAGATGGTTGGATGATGTGAGTATGGTGAATCAGGAAGTACAACAGCTTACCAAGGAGGAAGTAAGGATAGCTATGAAGAGGATGAATACTGGAAAGCCTGTTGGCCCACATGACATACCTGTGGTAGCATGGAGGTGTTTAGGGGAAATGGCAGTGGTGTTTTTCACCAGATTGTTTAATGATATCGTGGAAAGTGAGAGGTTGCATGTGGAGTGGAGAGAAAGTGTTTGTGCACCATTTTAAGAATAAGGTTGATGTGCAGAGCTGTAGTAATTACAGAGGGATAATATTAATCAGTCACAACATGAAGTCATGGGAAAGAGTAGTGGAAGCCAGGTTAAGCAGGATGGTGATGAGTAGTGGTCAGCAGTATGTTGTCATGCCAGGTAAGAGCACTACAGAAGCGATGTTAGCTCTGAGGGTGTTGATGGAGTAGTACAGAGAAGGTCAGGAGTTGCTTTGTGTCTTTCTGGACATAGAGAAAGCATATGACAGGGTGCCTAGAAGATAGTTGTGATATTGTATGAGGAAATCGTGAGTGGCAGAGATATATGTAAGACTGGTACAAGATATGTACAAGAGTGGTGTGACAGTGGTGAGATCTGCATTGGGAGTGACAGATGCGTTTAAGGTGGAAGTGGGATGACATCAGGGATCAGCTGTGAGCCCTTTCTTATTTGCAATGGTGATGGACAGGCAGACAAACAAGATCATACAGGAGTTCCCGTTGACTATGATGTTTGCAGATGACATTATGATCTGTACTGAGAGTAGGTTACAGATTTAGGAGACTCTGTAGAGGTGGAGATATGCTGTAGAGAGGAGAGGAATAAAGGACAGCAGGACTAAGACAGAATATCTGCATGTGAATGAGAGGGAGGGTAGTGGAATGTTGAGGATGCAGGGAGTATAGTTGGAAAAGGTGGATGAGTATAAATGATTGGGATCAACATTTCAGTGTAATGATGACTTTGGAGCACAGGTAAAGAAGAGAGTACAGGCAAGATGGACAGGTTGGGGAAGAGCATCAGTAATGATTTGTGACAGAAGAGTACCAGTAAAAGTGAAAGGGAAGGTCTACAACAGGGTAGTGAGACCAGCTATATTATATGGGTTGGAGACAGTGTCACTGACAAAAAGGCAGGAGTCAAAAGAGTTGGACATGGCAAAGTTACAGATGTTAGGATTTGCACTGGTTGTGACGAGGGTGGACAGGATTAGCAATGTGTATATGACAGGGTCAGCCCATGTTGGACAGTTTTGAGACAAAGCCAGTGAGGCAAGATTACATCAGTTTGGAGATGTGCTGCAGAGGGATGCTCGGTATAGTGGGAAAAGGATGGTAAGAATGAAGCTACCAGGTAAGGAAAAGAGGAAGGCCTCTGATAAGGTTCTTGGATGTGGTGAGAGAGGACATGCAGGTGGCTGGTGTGACAGAGCAGGATGCAGAGGACAGGCAGAAATGGCAACAGATGATCCACTGTCGCGACCCATAATGGGAACAGCCAGAAGAAAAAGAGAGAGATGTTGTAATGTCAGTCTTCACAGATTTGCCAATGATTTGCCAGACATAACACAACTGTATGAGTAAATGACTACAAATATGAGGCACACATATGGTCATTGTGCATAACACTAGACAGTTTAATGGTATGAACTCAGTATATCACATGCAGTTCAACACAGACGTCTGCAAGATTACTTTACTAGGCAAATAGCATGTATAGGTCTCTCACATTTCTGAGACAAGCAAGTATGTCATAGTTGTATTCAGAAGTAAGATATGGATATATATGACATCCCAGTAGCTGGCCTAACATTGTCACAGTCAATATTGCTCAACACACACTGCAGTAGTAGTCATATGTGAGCCATCCTTTCCTGAGGTGACTCAGGGGCCTGACCTATGATCTATGTCACTGCAGACAGACCCAGATGCTATGGCCATAAGTTCTGATGAGCAATATATCAGTACAGCAAGTCTTCTTGAGACATATATGTTACAGTTCCTATTTGCCATTCTTACATACCCCCTACTGCAGTCCATTACATGCTTACTTGTTTGACATACCTGTTTGTTTTATTTAAGTGTAGGTGGTTATGTCCTGCTTGTTTATTTGTTTATTTTTCTTTTCACTTTCTCTCTCTCTCTCAAGGATGTAGGGTGTACATCTGTTTTCCATAGGCAGCAGCTTGCCTTTTGTAGGTAATGCTCATGAACAGCTGATGGCCTGTGCACCAGTTGGAGTCCCCCACTTGATAATTGCATGCAGGACAGCTGTGTTATTATTCATATAGCCAATGGCATGGCAACACACTCCTATCACTGAGTACGTCATGTGAGCATTGGCCCTTTTTCTTGCCAGTGAGGAGGACTTCATGGAGGTGTGTGAACAGTAGCATCACAGAGGGTATTTGGAAATACCTCTTACAACCAAAATTGTGGAGACAGGCCAACAAAATGGGGGAGAATGTTCCAGACATAGGGACAGAATGCAAGTATTCCTGTTATACATTTGGATTAAGGCTAGTCTAACAGGATTTGTGTGGGCATGGAGTTCCTGGGTGACTTTAACTCTGACAGTGCTATGTGTTTGACATAACTCTTACCTGTAGGGCTATCCACAGAATGGCCAGGATTTGTACTCCTATGTTTGGTGTGTTCCTCAGACATTTTTTGTCTTTGGAAAATCACTAACATATTCTGGGGATTGCAGCCAGTAACTGCTAACATCTGTTTGTGTTTCTGACCTCATATCCCTCAGAAAAGATATGTTATAACTAACCCTGTTACAACAGCAACATTCTCAGTTTATAACAGCAATATTTCAAATATTCCCCCTGTTTTTGGGCCTATGTCCCACAATTATGCCAGGCTTTGTCCAGATGTCATGTAGTAAGAGGTTGATAGGTATGGTATATGATTATTTAGTGCCTACATTCCTGACATTATCCCAGTGATGTGTCAGACTGCTAGACGTTATGTGGAAGAGGCCTTATATATGAGGGGGAAGCCTGGATATTCTGTGGGACTCTGTACAGTTGAGAGGTCTATTTCTGGCAGTTGTTGAAGACTGTCAGGCCAGTGTGTTGTGTCAGTGTTATTTGGCCTGTGTATGGAGGGGCGTGGATGTATGGTTTATGACTCCTTTTCTATCTGCCTGTGGATGCTGCTCCTGTTTCTGGTGGTTTATTGCCTGTATATGTTTGTAGGGGAAGACTGAGACATGTCCCATACCACAGTCAGGCATCATAGTACACTATGAATTGAGCCAGTATATGTGGGGGTAGTGTGTGAGTGGCAAACTTGTTGAGATGTTTTTGTTCACACAGTCCTTACACTGTACTGTTCTTTGGCTTACTGGTATGTCACTGTGGTTGAATTGGTTGTGGGTATGCACTTTTGCACTGGTGTCTGTATTTCAGTGCTGTGACATCCCTGTAGTGCCTGATATATTTGCGAATCCATGTGTAATTCCCCTTAGTGGATTTGGGTTAGTGTTGTGTCAGTCTGACTGTAGTTTGGACAGTGCTTGGTGACATGCTTAGCAGCTGAGTGTAGTTTGCCTAATGTGATGTTATGTCCAAATATTTGTAGGACGTAGTGTTGCCTGGCCCCCATAAGTGTTGTGTATTTCTGAAACATCAGTGGGCTGATGTGAGGATTTCAGTCAGTAACTAGTGGGAAGTAATTGAGTGTTGGACTTGTGCTATTTCAGTCAATATATGTTAGGCAAGACATGAGGGCGTTACTGCAGCAACTGTGTCAGCTTATCTATTCCAGTATTTCAGATATGTCCCTATTTCCATGGCTTTCTCCCCCCACTTTGTCAGGCCTGACCCAGGTTTGTTGCATTAAGAGGTTCTGAGCCTTCCTCAGGACTGTATGGATTGTTGTATTATGTCCAGGTTTATTGCTCATATTTCTGGTCTGTTCCACAGATGCATTATATTCATATCTCTGGTAAATCATTGTGATGATCTGAGGATTTCTGACAGTAAATGATGACATACATTTCAGTTTCAGAACTCTCATCCTTCAGAACATGTATGCTGAAATAAACCCTGTCACTCTGGTGACATTCTATATTTATAAGAGCAATATTTGAAATATGTCCCTAGTTTTGTCCCATTGTCCCCCCATTTGGTCAGCCTTGGGCCAGACTTCTTGCAGTAAGGGGTTGGTAAGTATGGTTCTAAGGTATGACTCCACTACATGTTATGAGCATATATATATATATATATATATATATATATATATATATATATATATGTGTGTGTGTATGTGTATACTTTATATGTATATCACTATTTATGTTATATATATATATTTGTCCATATATATGCATCTCCATACATATATACATGTGTATATGTAGAAATTCAAAACCTGACTAATTCTATGGAAACTTTTCCGTACTATTGAATGAACATATGATGGAAAAAGCATCAGCAATCCCTACAGCTCAAATGGTGTAGTGGTACATTGCTATGCCTATGGTGTCCAGGGCCCTGGGTTCAAGACCTGGCAGGGCTGATAATTTTATTGTTCTTACTCCTGCTTACAGCCGCTTACTCAAGCTTACACACACACTAATTCTTTAAAATATTGACTGTGACAAGAAGTGCTAGGAAAGTGGTGGAAAAGGGGCACACAGAGGGGAGAACATTATGAAAGATAGCTATGGATGTGCAGGATGGGTATACAGAAGGTCCATAGCTGTCCATTTCTTATACAGCAACAGCTGTGAATTTGTGTAGAATTTGGAGATGAATGTGGACACTCAACCCCCAGAGAAAGGAGTGAGGACAACAGAAATGTGTTGTTAAACCTGATAAGCATAGCTGAGCATTGCTAACCATTGCTCACAGTTCATTCTCTTAATATACCACACTAATGACTTAATTTAGTAAGTGTATATGATTTCCATTACATGACATGGCTGTATGTGCTTTCATTACATTAGCAAGGGGTGTAACTATACTGTATGGGACACGTGTATACATGAGTGTTTTCACATGTTATATGCACTCACACATATATTTTATACCAGCTACATTACCCTGGGTGACAAAAATAACTTGCCACATATTTTAATATGAGCATTGCACTTTTAACACTGCTTTCCCATGCAAATTTGGATTGCCTGTTGTATTACTCGAACCGTGTACACCTGCATGCAAAGCTGGGACTCTGACCACTACACTATCTTGGTTTGTGGATTTGAGCTGTATATTTGTATTTATCGCCTGTTGGATATTAATATTATATTACTATATTAAATGGAGAGTATTGAGGTTTTCGGCCATGTCATTGAGGACTGCTGTCATGACATAATGGCATACATTTCAGTTTCAGACTTGTATCCTTCTGAACATTAATGCTAATGCATAACCTCTTTTCTATCAACTTTCTGTCTGCCCTCTGTGCAGATGGGATGACACCAGTGCTCAGGCTGTGGTTGACTACACTGCAGAATGGGTCTGCGAGCCCATGCCTTTGTTCATGTTGGATGCAGCCAGGAATGGTATCGGGCCTGTGGAG
Organism: Protopterus annectens; assembly: GCF_019279795.1. Taxonomy (NCBI): domain Eukaryota; kingdom Metazoa; phylum Chordata; order Ceratodontiformes; family Protopteridae; genus Protopterus; species Protopterus annectens. Next base: position 1,399,617,356 of record NC_056733.1, read on the forward strand.
ACCTGTTTGTGTTGCCTTTGAGAGGGCATTACAGACCTGCTTCCTAATCATGAGGGGAGGGGGGCAGGTGCTGTACATGCACATGTGCACCTATGGGGGGACGGGGGGGTGATGTTTACACTTCGCCTGTCTGCAGCTGGTTGCCTATATCCATTTCATATGTGCATATGGTGTTATTGACCACCACTACAAAGCAGATATGCGTGTTGCCTCTGGAATTGGAGGCACACGTCTGGAAGGCCTAGTGATTGGCCTTGGTGGATGTCTCCAGTTTGCACTCAAAGACAGCCTTAGGGTACATCACCTGTGACCTTATTTGCATGTGCAGAACAAGGTGACATGGCTTCCAATGAGGCACCTGCTCTTTCTTAGCCCATCCTGTGATTATTTCCACCTGTGATGGTAGTTGTGTATTGCTGCTGTCCACCACAGGCATTCAGCCTATCTTGAGGGGGTTGATGTTGTCCTTTTGGGTATTGTTGAGACCATAAAGCTATGTAGGTGCCCACATAGTATTGTGGTGTAGGCCTGGACACTGCTGCTAGTTTCAACATATGGGATGCCCTTCATGTGGGCCTTGCCCATTTTCCTTGCTTGTGTGGGGGGATATTACAGAGGTATGGGGGATACAGCTTCACAGAACAGTAGGTGGAAATACCTCACAGGACAGGACATGTGGAGAGTGGCCAACAACATGGGTGACGAAGTTCCAGAATTGTGTACAGATTGTGTGTCATTAGTGCTGTTATACACATGGAGGGTTGCTAGATTGACAGGGTTTATCTGGACATGCATTTACTGGGTGACGACATCTGACAGTGATATGCCTCTGACATACCTCTCAACTGGCCAGTTGTCCACAGACTGGCCAGATGTTTGCCTATTATGCTTGGTCTGTTCCTTGAACAACATCTTTTTTTGTGGGATTGGTAGGATAATGTGAGGATTGTAGTCAGTATTTGTTGACATCCATTAGTGTTCCAGACATTATATCCTTCAAGGATGTTAGGTTACAACAACACATGTAACACCAGCTACTGTTTCAATTTGTAACACCATTATGTGTGATATGTCCCTCTTTCCAACTCCCCTGTCCCACAAGTATGTCATGCTTTGTCCAGATGTCCTGCACTACAAGGTGCAGGGGTATGGTATATCATTAATTAGTAACTGCACTCCAGTTATCATGCTAATGACCTGGCAGACTCCTGGCCATGGTATGCAGTGGTGGCCAGGGTTATGGTTCCACACCCTGGTAATTCTGTGGAAATCTGTACATATGGCAGTTATGTATGTCTGGCCATTGTGAACAGACTGCCAAGATTGTGTAGCAGTGTTGTGTGTAGATGTTTTGTTGGGCTGGGTAGGAAGAGTAGCAGATGTGAGTGCCATACATCCTTTACCTATCTGACTCTGCATGCTGCTACAGCTGCTTAGGTTCATAGGTTCATACTAGGCTATCTGCCCTGGGGCATTTATAAGCCTAGCCCGATTGTGTTTTGCTTATGCCACCCCTTGATTTGAGTATACTGTGCCCTTTTTAAAGTTTAGTTTACTGTGCCTCTGTCTAATAGTGACACTGAAGTAATCCCCGGGACAAACCTACGATCCCCCATCCACTCATCAAGATTCTTCTTGAAGAGGGTCAGTGAGGTGCTCTGCCTAACATGAATTGGAATTCTATTCCAGAGTGAAGGGAGCCTCTGGGTTATGAATCTGTCCCTCCAGCATGTTCTATTTATTTCTGTGCTGAGGTTCAAGTCCCTCGTGCACGTGGCTCTAAGGGATTTAGATTTACTGAGGTGGAGCATGTCCATTAATTCTGGGTTGGACATAGCTTTATATGTCAGGCATAGATCGCCTCGAAGTAGGCTGTATGCAACTGAGTAGAGCTGGAGTTTTTTTAACCGAGCAGCATATGGCATCTGTTTGAGTCCCTTGATCCTCCTGGTGAGGTACTTTTGGGGTCTTTCTAATTGCTGCAGGTGTCGGGTAAGGTACATCCCAAAGGGGGCATTGTATTCTATGATGGGCCTGATGAGGGATGAATAAAGGGGCATGATTACTTCTCTTGATCTAGATGTGAATCCTTTCATGATGAGGTGGGCTATGTAGAAGGTCTTTCTGACCACTTTGGCAATGTGGTTGTCAAAGTTGAGATTGCTATCAACTTGGGTCCCCAGATCCCTAATTACTTTCTCTGTACTTAATGGGTTACCACCTATGTGGTAATTTGTGGGCACATTGTTTTTGCCAAAGGGTATGATTATACACTTTTTGGCATTTAGCTTTAGACCATGGCTTTGGCACCAGTTATCCATCTCTGCGAGACCTTTTTGAAGGATGTTTGTGTCAGCTGGAGAGTCGATTATGGCACCCAGTTTGCAGTCATCTGTGAACTTGGTGAGCCATAGTCCTCCCACGTTGGCCTGTACCTCAGAAAAGTAAATACCGAACAAGAGAGGTCCCAGGACAGAACCTTGTGGGGCGCCACGTGTGACCGGTTTCGAGTCTGACATGGTTCCAGCAACTCTGACTCTGTGGGTTCTGTCTTTGAGCCAGTTTGCAACCCATCTTGTGACATAGGGGTTTATATTTAGGCTGGATAGCTTATCTATGATGCCCAAGTGGGGTATTGTGTTAAATGCCTTTGTGAGGTCCAGATAGGCTGTGTGGACTACCTTCCCTTCATCTATGGCCTTGGTGACTATTTCGAAGAAGTCGACCAGGTTCAAAAGGTAGGATCTACCCTTGATGAAGCCAAATTGGGTAGGATCTAGTGTCTGTAGGTCCCCAATGTCTTTGTTTATGAGTTCCATGATGATCCTCTCCATTAGCCTTGCAGACTAGGCTAGTCAGGCTTATGGGGCGATAGTTTCTAGGGTCCGCAGAGGCGCCATCTTTGTGGAGTGGGACCACTGTTGCTGTATGCCATTCTTTGGGCACATATCCTGTAGTGAGGCTGAGATTGTACAGCAGTTTTACATGAGGGATTAGTTCTTCTTGGAGTTCATGTAGGACTCAACCCGGAATGCCATCTGGTCCCATGGAAGCAGTGTTTTTTGCTTTGGAGAGGGCGGCCTTCACCTGAGCATCAGAGATGTTTGGGAGGCTGCACTCTGCTGGGATAGACACTTGCTCTGTTGGGGGGGAGGGGGGGAAGAAGTTTTCACTGAACCTGTCTGCCAGGATATTGGCAATGTCTGTGGGTTCAGTGTATTTTTTGTCATTTAGAATCCATTCAGAACAAGTCTGGGAGTTGCATCCCAGGTTCCTAACATAACTGAAAAAAGCCTTATGATTGTCTTTAGTGTCCTGTGCAATTTTTCTCTCAAAGCTGGCCTTGGAGGATTTTATGAGGGATCTTAATTTTTTGCTAGTACTGATCAGAGATGCCTTCCCTTTTAGGGATTTTGCTCTATCATGTAGTAGCTTCCTCCTTCTGTTGTACAGTTTATTTATGGCTGGGGTCCACCAGACTGGACGCCTGCCTTTAGATGATTGGGTCTTGATTTTGTTTGGGATAGCATGATCCATGCATTCCTGGAGATGTCCGTAGAATGCGTTTATATAGGATTCTGCAGTTTGGGCCGTAGTTTGCACTGGCCCTGGGGCCTTGAAGGATTCCACTTTGGTTTTGAGAAGTGTGAAGTTCGCTTTTGAGAAGTTTTTCACTGTGGTTTTCTGGGCTGGGGGTGGGGTCGGGATGTGGATATCCAGTGAAATTAATGTATGGTCTGATCTTACCAATGAGGGATATACTTCTGGTATGGAGCATAGAGTCCCCATGTTGGTAACGATCAAGTCTAGTATGTTTTCCTCTCTTGTGGGAGTGGTGACTAGTTGTTCCATAGCATTTGAGTTTATAAATTCCAGGAACCTTTGGGCTAAGGTGCTGGGGCTTGAGTAATGCTCCCAGTCTTATGTTTGGGTAGTTGAAGTCGCCCAATATAATGGTGTTCGGAGAGATCTTCATGTTCTCCAATGTTTTCAGGAAAGCCGAGTGGGATTCCTGACTTTGAGAGGGTGGTCTGTAGGATGCTATAAACTGAAAAGCAGTCTTGCCCACTGTCAGTTGCACATGGATGGTCTCCGATACTTCGTGCAATGCCACTAAACTGGAGGTGTGGATATCCTTGATAAATATGGAAACTCCCCCCCCCTTTTGTGGTTCGGTCTGGGTTTTGGGGCCGAAAAGCATGATATGAGGTATAACCTGGTAGTGCTGGGGTGCTCTCTGGAGCCTTGAACCAGGTTTCTGTCACTGCACAGATATCGATGTTCTCCATACTGAGGAGAGCTTCGAGTGCATGCATCTTGAGGTTAAGACTTCTGGCGTTTAGCAGCATTACCCTTAGTTTCTTGTTCCTTGTGCTGTCTATGGAGGTAGGTTTGACTTTTGAGCCTTGCCTAAAAAAGGCACTATGGGGGTGGCAAGAGCCTTTGCCAATATCCAAAAGCCCAGGGGTGACAGGTGCAAGCCGTCCCTAGCGAAGCAACGTGGCTTGTCGAGCATGTCATCCCAGGCTGACAGACACTGGATCCCCTTTGAATGACACCAAAATTTTAGCCAATTGTTAAAATCGATCATTTTGTCTTTATACTGTGGCATCATTCTAGGTGATGGTAAGATGCTGCTCAAGGTCAGGGTCATACCGGCATGATCAGAGAGCTCCTCTATGTCTCTTTTCATGTAGTCGAGGGAGGTACGTCTCAGGTCATTCACACCACCATGTACAATGACTGAGTCATATTTGTATTTGCTTTGGAGTGACCTGAGTGCTTGCGTTATGTGGCGGATCCTAGCACCCGACAGGCAGCTCACTGTGACCTTCTCTTTATTCAGCCTGGTGAGCGGGACGTCAGTGTGTCTGACAATAGAGTCACCTATTACAAGAGTATCAGGTGTGTTATTCAGCCTTAAGGGCTGTGACTGCTTGGCACACTGACTTTGTGTGCTATGTATTGTACATGTTTTGTTTTGGGGTAGCGTTTGCTTGGATGTCTGCTTTGGAGGTCTCTGTTGCTTAGGTAGATTTTTATTTAGAGCCTCCGAGTATGTTTTTGTGTTTTTATGTGTTTGGTTCGCTGTTGTGGTGGGACTATGTGATACTGGAATTGTGTTGTGTGAGGTTACCTTCTCCTCCTGACTGGTTACACCAGTTTTGAGATGAGAGAGCTCAGCCTCCAGTTTGGCTATATGGTTGCATCTCTCACATATATTTGAACCTGTTTGGAGGAGGAGAGGGTTATCCGTGTACATGAGACAGTTATAACATTGCCTCAAAATTCCCAGATTCACCAGCTGGACTGGAGAGGAAACCATTGACTGACCTTTGGACATGCTAGAGTAATATAGGGAACTGAATTAAAATGGACCAATAGGGGACAAGGTAATCGTAGAGAGTATAAGAGTAAGTAGTGCTTATGGTTTATTAGTGCTAACTTGTAAAATTACTTATTTGGACCAGTGAGGGGCCTTAGAAAGAGAATATGGTGTTTAATTTGAGAGAGAGAGCAGTTCTAAGGGAAAAAGTGAAGAGCAGACTTTGTGGAGCCAGGAATAGTTTAAACCCAATTAGGCGGCGCTGCCCAATGTTGCGCTATGCGCAAAAACGCACAAAACCACACAAAAGAGGGTTTTAAGAGAGGGAGATCAAGGAGTTAGGAATTGACCCAAAATGGCCAATAAAACTACAGTTTCAAGGCAGTAACCACTCCCACAGGGGCAGGCAGGCTGCTCAATGTTTATCACTGCTAATGGTCTATCAGATCTGTATGCTTGTAGGGGCTGACTGTGAAATATCCTGCAACACTTAAGGATTCCCAGTACACTGTGAATTGGGCCAGTATATGTTGGTGTAGTGTTGGCAATCAGGATATGTTTGTTCAGACAGTTGTTCTGCTCTAGAGTTCATTTTGGGTAATGGTATGTTGCTGTGACTGTGGTGCAAATGTTTTTGGGTTGACATTTTTGCACCACACACTGCTTTTCACTACAGTTCCATCCCTATAGTGCATGCTAAATTTGAATATACATGGGTAATTACCCAGAGGTGATGTGTGGGAGTGTCAAGTTGGACTTACTGCCTTCATAAGGTGCTAGATGACAGGTTTGGCAGCTGTCAGGGGATTTCCATTCTGTTACATCACTGCAGTCATACCTCTACACTGTCCAGATGCATGGCTCATATGTTTGGTCTGTTCCCCAGACAGTTGTCCTTGGCTAATCAGTAGGACACTCTGGGGAATGCAGTCAGTAAATGGCAACATCCATTGGTGTTACTGACTTCATATCCCTCAGAAAAGAAATGTTACAACAAAGCCGGTAATACCTGCAACTGTCTACATTTATAACAGCAATATGTCCAATATACCCCTGTGTTTGGGCCTCTGTCCCCCAATTTTGTCAGGCTTTGCCCAGATGTCATGCTCTAAGAGGCTCAGAGGTATGTAGTATCCTTATTTACTTCATTAATTTCTGCTACCATCCCAGTGATGTCATAGACCCCTAGACATGTAACAAGGAAGCGGCCATAGATATGAGTCCTGTGCCTATACATGCTGTGGGAAACTGTACATTTGAGAGGTTTGTGTATGTCTTCCCATTGTTAAAAGACTGTCAGGATTTTGTAGTAGTGTAGTGTGTACATGTTATTTGGGCTGTGTAGGGTGGGGGTACATGTGAGTGTCATGAGGCATTTCTATCTGACTGTGCATGCTGCTCCAGTTTCTGGTTCCCTGTCACCTGTATATTTTTGTACATGCAGACCGTGACATGTCTCATAACACCTCAAGATTCCCACTACACTGTGACTTGGGGCAGTATATGTAGGGGTAATGTGTGAGGGACAAACAGGATTTTGTTGCACACACAGTCATTATACTGTCATGTTCAGTTTGCTTACTGGTATGTCGCTGTGACTGTGGTGCAACTGTTTGGGGGTATGCACTTTCACACCAGTGTCTGTTTTCCACTAGTGTTACATCTCTGTAGTGCCTGTTATATTTGCTAATGCATGTGTACAGCCCCAGAGCTGGACTTGGGTAGTGTTATGTCAGTCTGATTTTAGTTTGGATATTGCTCGGTAGCTCAGTGTAGTTTCCCTAATGTTGTGTTATGTCAACATACTCATAGAACATCCAGTTGTCTGGCTGACATCTTTGGTCTTGTTCCCATAACTGCTGTGTATTCCTGACACATCAGTGGGATGATGTGGGGCTTGAGGTCAGTAATTAATGAAAAGCAATTGAGTCCTGGAATTGTGATATTTCAGTTAATATGTTAGTACATCAACTTTCTCAGCTTATCTACTGACGTATTTTGGATATGTACCTATTCTCAGGCCTTTGTCCCCTCACTTTGTCTGGCTTGGTCCAGATTCATTGCACTAAGGGGTTCTGAGCATACCTCTCCACTGACAGGATTTTCACAGAATGTCTGGATGCTTGGACCATACTTTTATTCAGCTCTACAATTTATTTGTATTTGTCTGGTAAATCATGGTAATGATCCAAGGACTTATGTCAGTAAATAATGACATAACATTTCAGTTGACATCCTCATATCCTTCAGTAATTGCCTGCTGAAACGCACCCTGTGGCTGTAGCAAATGTCTTCATTTGTAACAGCAACATTTGAAATATGTCCCTATATATGGCCCATTCCCACCCCTTTTACAGCCTTTGTACAGGTTGAGAGGGATGGTTCTGATGTATAACTGCACTGCATGTTATATACATACACACACACATATATATATATATATATATATATATATTTTCCTTCCTTTATATTTTTATATATGTATATCTATACTATGACTCTACTTTTTCATATATATGTTTCATCAGATATATATATATATATATATATATATATATATATATATATATATGTGTGTGTGTGTATGTCTATATACAACACACAAATGGTTCCACAAAGCTTTCTCCATAATGTTGTATTCCTCTATTGCATGATATGTTTGAAAAAGCAACATTAATTCCTACAGCTTAGATGGTGTAGTGGTACATTCCTCTGACTATAGTGTTCAGTGGCATGGGTTCGACACTTGGCACTGCTGTTTTTTTTTTCATTAATGTTAAATGACTAGAATCCATGATATGTTTGTTAAAGCATTACAGATTCTCATAGATCAGATGGTGTAGTTGTATTTTGGTGTGATTGAAGAGGACAGCATCCCAGGTTCGAGACTTGGCAGGGTTGACTGTTTTGTTGCTGGGCAGAAGAAGGTCTGATGGATACAGAGTGATCAAGGCACATTTAAGCATATTATACTTATAATTTTATATTATAAAATAATATTTATATACACAATATCATTTTATGTTTTCCTTCCATGACACCCCCCTATGTGCTTTCATTAAATTATATTCTTGTGTGACTATACTGTATGGGGCACTTGTGTTTATATGGGGGTTTCACATTTTTTCTACACTGACTTCTCATTTTTGGAACTGCTACGCTGCCCTGGTTGACAAAAAAAAAGATGCTACTTAATTTAAGTTTACTAAAATAATTTTAACTCTACTTTCACATAGGAAAATAAGTTGCCTGTCTTGGGACTCAAACCATGAACACCTGCATGTAAAGCTGCGACTCTGACTACTACACTGCCTCAGCTTGGAATTTTACCTGTCTATTTGCATTTAGCTCCTATGGGATGTTTAAGCTATGCTAAGCAGATGGCCATAATCTGCACACCCACTTAGCTACACTTAAACATTCCTTAGGCTAGTGAAAAAGAGTATATATTATTAATATTATATTATTAATTTATATGGGTATATATTGTGATGTTCTGACAACTACTTGGGACTGCAATTGTGAAATACTGGCATTGACTTGGCTTTCAGGCTTCTATCCTTCAGGGACTCCTGCTAATACAGATCCTGTTATCCGTCAACTTTCTAAGTGTGTGAGGGCAATTTTTAAGGCATGTCCCTAATGTAGTATTTATTCCCCCCATCATTTGTGCCTTTGTTAACATGTACTGCTGTGAGGGAATATTGGCATACAGTTGCTTTCAGATTTCTACTCTTACGTGATTCATGCTGATGCATGACCTGTTCTCTATCAACTTTCTATGTTTCTGGGGCTATATTAGTGCTTTTTCACTTTTGGGGGATTTATTCCCTGTTATGTGTGCATTTCCTGTTTTAGCAGGTTGCAAAAGTGTCGTACAGTACTTTAGCAATGCAGAGGGTGTGTCACAGAACCTGTCACACACCACCGGCATTGCTTTCTTGTTGCCAAGTTTTATATCAGTGTCTGCGGACACTGAAATGATAATTTTTTTTATTTCAGTGTCCGTGGACACTGAAATACTGGCATAATATTAGAGCAAAGCTCTGATATTATGCCAGTTTGGCTTAGAAAGTGTTGTACAGCACTTTCTAAGTGCAGGGGGTGTGTTTAGTGTTGGTGTACTACTTTGACATGCCCCCTGTACTTGTTCAAGCTTCGTGTCTGTGTAGATTAAACAGCAGCGCGCCTTCATGAATATGCAAGGGGAGCTGCTGTTCTAAACAGACACAAACCACTCCGTGCAAGAATAGTCTTTTTCTTGCATGGAGTTTCATGAATCTGGGGGATGGATCTTTGTGGTTTTGTGAAGGGGAAGCAAACATTTGATGACATTATTAGAACAATGATCCAGATGGAAGTAGAATGTAAGAAAATACCACTGTTGGTGGGTCTTTATGCAGAGAAAGCATTTGACACAGTAGGCTGGGATTTTATGAGTAGGGTAGTAGAAGCACTTGCATTCTCTGATACAATAATAAAGTGAATTATAACACTATATGAAGGACCGGAGGCAAGAATTAAAGTAGGAGGGTTCCTTTCTGATAAGTTATGTCTGGACAGGAACCAGGTAGGGGTTCTTTCCCCTTTGTTATTTATTTTATATTTAGAGCCACTGGCAAAATATATATATATATATATATATATATATATATATATATATATATATATATAGGGAACTCAGAAATTCAAGGATATAATTGGTATTGTGATCAAGAAAAGTGAGGTTTATTTGTAGATGATATTATTCTGTACCCGATAAATCCAGACAAATTCATCTCAGTGTTGTGGAACATTCTGAAGTCGTTTCAGGTATTTTTGAGATATTAAGTTAATGAACATAAAACCAAGGTTATAGCCATAAAATATTCACCCACATATTAATTGGTTCAGCAATACCCATATTTATATGGACATGATAAAATTAAGTATTTAGGAGTATGGATTAAAAAGGCTTCTGTTATGCCAGCTACTGATATGTGGGAAGAGATTAAATAAAGGTAATAACAATGAGGAACTGGAAACTTGTTTATGGACACAGATAGTAAGATACAAGTAGTGAAAATGATTTTAGTCCCTTTAGCTTAATATATAGGTCAGGCATATTTTGTCAACCACAGTAGAAGTAGTTGACAATAAATAACTGAAGGGATTTATTTGGGAGGGGAAAAGGGGAAGGGTTAAGTAGGATAAGTTTATTCTTCCAACAGAACCTGATTTGAAGGGATATTTTAGAGCTATACAGTTAAGGTTCATACACCGTAACACAAGCAGAAAGTTATAATTCAAAGTGAAAAGTGATGATCATGAAATGCGGGTGGGGTCAAGAAATAAGGAGAGAGTGGTATTTTGGATCCAGATCCTTAAGGAGAATTAACTGCCATACAGATTATTATATTCATAACGTATCAAAATTATTCTAAGAACTAAGACAACATGAGAATGGAGAAAGAAGATTTTGCTGATAAGGATGACTGCAAGTGGGGTACAGAGAAAAGCCAATAGTGGGATGAAATTTACCAGAGAAAACTGGCAAAGGAACCAAAGTATTAGGAGCAAATAACTAGAGAGAGAAACATAACAGAAAGGGATGAGGCCAAGAAGACATTTGGACTGCAGGCTAGAGACTGCCTTCCCTACTAGAGACTGATATCAGAGTATAGGCAAAGAAAAAAGGATAGGGGATCCTAAGTGAAAGACATTGCTCTGGTAGAGTTTTTAGTTGAATCTAAAACAGAAGCTGCTGTTCAAATGTGGATGATTAGTAGATCATATAACATATTGCACAATCATTATAAGAATCAGTTAGAGGAGGTTAGAAAAGATTGGGGAGAGAGATTGGATAAGCAGTTTACAAAGGCAACAATAGGAGGAAATGTGTATGCTTCCCAAGTATGCAACAGAGTCTAGAAGGTTTAGATTTTTCTTTTCTGGAAGTGTTTGCATAGGTATTTCTATACCTTAAGTAGGCTTGAAAGAATTTTTCCTTGACTGGATGGCAAATGCAGATGTGATAGGGAAAAAAGAGATAACTGGAAGTATAATGAGTTGACAGATTTTTAAAAATTCCATACAGAGTACTCTATCAGAAATATTGGCTGAGCAAATGGGTGCAACTAAGGAAATGATTCTTTTGAGCTGTGACACTGGATTGAATTGCCTAGAGATAGTAAGGCCTTGTTAAGTGTAATTCTGGTGGCTGTCAAAAAAGCAATTACCAGTAAACAGAAATCAGTGTCTTAACCAGGTCTATTTGAAGTACTGAATACTGTAAAAAACAATTGGGAATGGGATCTTGAAAATAGGAAATGAGCAAATTATATAGAAATAAATGACAATTTTGAGAACAGTACATGCAGAATAATGTTCAGGAGGAGGTGTGAGGTTTACGGCAAGGCAGAAATTGAGCAATTCATGTAATGCTGGATTGATGATAGTTATAAAAAAAGAATGTGATGCATAATATATGTAAATGGAAAAGTGCTGATCTGGTTTGTTTTCTTTTATATTAATGTATATTTGCCAGTGTCTCGAGTGATAATCTAATAAAGGTGTTAAAAATGTTCATAAAACAAGTAGCTTGAACCACAAAGCAGTAGTAGTTTTCGGACTGGGGGCACAATCTATTGTTGGCTCTAAGCCTCAGTGAGTAAGGGAGTAAATTTTGTTACCAAACTTATATTTAGCCATAGACCCCTTGCATGAGAGCAAGGTAGCAAAATGCTATGATCTCTGGACCAATGAGATATAATATAATATACAAGTTGGCTAACTAGTGAAGGATTTGCTGCACTCCGCTGGAGTCTTACAGAAGGTGTTCTTATTTGCGGGAATGAAACAGCATCATTATCTGGGAGAACAAAAGTTGTTTAGATGGTGGCTTTGTGTGAGAAGATGACCTAAGCCTCCTCCTCCTCATGTCCAAAATAAAACTTTTGAGAGATTTGGAAAGAAGAAATGTGTGGCAAAGGCCAATATGTGGAAAATTTCATGGACCTTAAGGTTTATCCTGAGGAATGATCATTCAGGGTAGGTGTAGGGGGGGGGTCAGTCTCCTTGCCAAATAATAGCCCCAGTCCACAAGCATCTTGCAAAATTTTAAGTAGGACAGTATCCCCCCAACCTCTACCACCTCCAGGTACAATCTTGTGCAGGGGTTCATGTCACTTTTTTATGCTTCATACTTTTATTTTAACAGACTTCTCTTATATAACTTCTAGTGTAATCCTCATGCATGGTGCTCCTGTAATGATCTCCAGTGGCTGACCTTGACCTTTCTAAGCACCCATCTTTAGTCCTGACAACATGTTCAGCCAAATACTGGAGTTAACATTTATTTCCTTTTATTAAAATATTGAGTTACCTTCATTAAGCTATCTCTGTTTGTTGTCATTGACATCACATTAATATTGTTTAGTATATGATTAATCTTCTCATATGACAAGGCCTATTATAACCAATAACACAGAACATAAATAGAAAACATACTACCAGGAACTATATACAATATGTACAACCTCTCCCTCTATTGCCTCCAAATCCCCTGCAATTCTATTTATTTTTCTCTTCTTTCCATCTTCCCAATTTCTTTAGGAACTTCCTATGTCCTTTCACCCCCACATCCTTTTCTTCTTGCTCTTGTATTTTGCTCTTTTTCTCTATCACCTCCTGAATGATTCATGGCTTCTCACCTTTCCACTTTCCAGTTTTGCCTTCATACCTGCACTCATCAATAATTCCATTAACTCCTTGCTTCTTATTGGAATTCCCTGTTGAAATCCAAGAAAGAATAGTTTTGCTAAGATCACCCATTCTCTTTCTAACACATTTTCAAATAACTGTTGTGCCCACTGTTTAAATTCCAATAGACCTTCACATTCTCAAAAATATGTTTCCACAAGCTCTCTTAAGTCCTGCATTTCCAACAAACTCCTTCCACTTGTGGAAACATCTTAGCCAGTCTGTTTGGCATGTAAAAGCAGCTGTGTAGCATTTTCCAGGCAAAAATTCTAAACTTTCTTGCTTTGGTGCTATATCTAGGGAGGTTGAGTTTTTCTTTCCATTCTATCTCTGCTATTCCTTGGCCCAGCTCTTTTTCCCATTTCTCCTTGTGTTTAATGTTCACTTGCATTTTTACTCCATTCTACCATTTCTTTAACAACCCTTTTATTTCTTTCCCATTTTTTTCTTCTGATCTCCAAGGCTAGAACCATGTTTGGCATATCCTTCCCCTCTCATACTTCCCTGTGCCATTTATTCCACCTCACTTTTAGCACTTGATAGTTCAGTTATGATGTTCTGTTTAACTGGTATTCCTCTCTCACTTCTTCCCATGTTTTTAATCTATCCCTTATTAACTGCGGCCAAATTTTAACCAGCTTTTGTTTTCTCTCCCCATCTCTATCTACAGTTTTCACTTTGTTCATCCTCCTTCCTGTCTCAAATTTCCATTATCCTTTCCCTCCCAGCTTACTGTCAAGTGTTTCACTTCCCAAATAAAATCCTGGCACATTTGTTTCACCTTCTTTAATAATTTGGGGTCTGGGAGCTTCCATAATGCCCGTCCCACATGAATAAATTGTAGGATAATCCAAGTCTGCAATATTAATACTCTTTGATCCAAATCAAGATGAAGCACCCTTCACTTTTGTATCTACTGTTTAGCTTTCATGTAAATCTTTTCATAAGTACGTTCTATGGTATTCTTCAGCACGCTACTCACCAAAACTCCTAAATACTGCATTTGCTTTTCCCATTTAATTCCTTCACTCTAGTGGCACTCTTCCCTCCATATTATTTCTTTTCTTTACCACCTTTTTTACCTTGTTTGTCTTATATCCCAAGACTTTCCCATAGCTCTGCACAATATTCCATAGCACATGCTGGTCTTGTTTCGCTTTCATCATAAACAAGTCATCCTCTGCATATAAAGCTATTTTCTTCCATCTTTTCCCCATTTAACCACATTTTATTTCTGATCTTGTGTCTTCTGGTAATGGTTTAGTATATAATGTGAAAAGTAATGGTGAAAGAGGACACCCTTGTCTTGTCCCTATCTCTATTTTATCTGATAACCTCACTCTAACTTTTACTCTTGCATTTGGTCCATCATATAATCTAGTTATAGGTTCATAGGTAGATACTAGGCTATCTGCCCTAGGGCATTTATAAGCCTAGCCAGAGTGTATTTGGCTTCCACCTCCCTATTAGATTAGCCTACTGTGCCTCTGTAAAGTAGGTCACAGAAGGTACCCTTTTAAGATTAGTTTACTGTGCCTCTGTCTAGCAGGGACACAGAAGAGATCCCAGGGATGAATTTGCAATTTCCCATCCACGCGTCCAGATTTCGCTTGAAGAGGGTCAGCGAGGGGCTATGTCTAACATGAATTGGGATTCTATTCCAGATTGAGGGGAGCCTCTGGGAAATGAATCTGTCCCTCCAGCATGTCCTATTTATTTTTGTGCTGAGGTTTAGGTCCCTGGAGCATGTAGCTCTAAGGGACTTGGAGTTTTTGAGGTGGAGCATGTCCATTAATTCTGGGTTTGACATGGCTTTGTACATCAGGCATAGATCGCCTCTGAGTAGGCGGTAAGCAACTGAGTAGAGCTGGAGTTTCTTTAGTCGAGCTGCATAGGACATCTGTTTGTAGCCCATGATCCTCTTGGTGAGGTACTTTTGGGGTCTCTCCAGTTGCTGCAGGTGTCAGGTAAGGTACATCCCAAAAGGGGCATTGTATTCAATTATGGGCCTGATGAGTGACGAGTAGAGGGGCACAATGACCTCTCTTGATCTAGATGCGAACCCTTTCATGATAAGGTGGGCTATATAGAAGGTCTTTCTAACCACTTTGGCAATGTGATTATCAAAGGAGAGCTTACTATCTACGTTGGTCCCCAAATCTTTTAGTTATGTACTTACCATAACTTCGGATGTATGGGATCCATCTTGCCTACATTCACAACAGATGGGTTCGGAGCCGATCCATCGGCTCTGACTCGGCAACTAATACACTAGCACGAAGTCTCTCATTGGCTGGGCTACTCCCTATCCCAGGATGCACCACACCTGCTTCCCCAGATCTTGTTTGTTCGCTTTCATACACCCATGCAAACACAGAAAAACTAGTAGTCACTATAACCAACTAAAGTTCTTCAAGAAAGATCTCCAAGAAAAAAGAGACTACAGCTCCTCTAAATCCGAATGGAAGGGGGAAGGAGGGTGGGTACTTATGAATGTAGGCGAGATGGATCCCATACATCCGAAGTTATGGTAAGTACATAACTAAAAGATGTAATGGGATCCTATCTCACCTACATTCACAACAGATGGGACAGCGTCCCTAGCACCTACATCCCGGGTGGCTCATTGGAACACACTCCTGAGAACTGTGGAACCAAAGGAAGCTCTGCCTCGAGAAACCACATCCAATTTGTAATGAGAAATTAAAGTGTGCGGAGAAGTCCAGGTTGCTGCAGCACAAATATCATCTATTGATAACTTGGAGTGAAAAGCTACGGAAGTAGCCATTGCCCTGGTAGAATGAGCCTTGACTGGAAAGGGAAGGTCTTTGTTAGCCTGTGAATAAATAAAAATGATACAATCTTTAATCCATTTAGATATGGAGGTTTTTGTTACTGGTTGACCCAATTTGTCCACTGCAAAGGAAACAAACAATTGATTTGATTTCCGCGTTTGAGCGGTTCTATTCAAATAAAAACGCAGTTGTCTATGTATGTCCAATTGATGCAAAGTATATTCTGCGTTATTAGAGAATTCTGGGAAAAAGACAGGGAGTTCTATAGTTTGTTGAATACAGAAAGAGGAGGCCACTTTTGGTATAAATGCAGGGTTTAATTTCAATGAAACTCTATGCTTGTGAAAAATCAAATAGGGAGGATCAAAACAAAGAGCTTGAAGTTCTGAAACTCGCCTAGCAGATGTTATGGCTACTAAAAGGCCGTTTTCCAAGACAGAAATTTTAAATCACAAGTAGCAGCTGGTTCGAAAGGACGGGCAGTTAGGGCAGCAAGAACCATATTCAAATCCCAAGGGGGGACAGGATGAGATAAAGGAGGCCTAAGGAGCCAAGCCCCTTTAAGGAAAGCCTTACAAAGTTTGTGAGACATCAATGAAGGTTCAAATGAAGCATGAAAATTAGAGATCGCCGCTAACTGAACCTTAATGGTAGAAACTGAAGAGCCCGACTGAAAAAGGGAGGCCAGAAAATTCAGAACCTCCGATACTGGTGCAGTGAGAGGATCTATACCCCGTTTTTGAGCCCAGAAGGCAAACCTTTTCCATTTACTGGAATAAAGTTTGATGGTGGAAGGTTTATGAGAAGAAGACAGTATGTGGACCACGTCCGGCGACAGAGCATTGTCTCAGACTAAGGATGGAAGTGGAGTAACCATGCTGCCAACTTCAGGGACCTGAGAGACGGATGAAGCCGTCCTGACTGATGAGTCAACAAGTCTGGCACCGGATCCAGAAACCATGGACCTTCTATCGCATTCCTCTGTAGGAAAGGAAACCAAACTTGACGAGGCCAGTGCGGGGCAATCAAGATCATCTCGCTCTCCATGTAAATGGCCTTCTGTATCACCCTCGGTAGGAGGGGGAACGGAGGGAAGGCGTTTAGAAGACCGGGGGGCCAAATGTGAGTCAGAGCGTCCCTGGGAATCTGTCCCTGAGAAGGAAACAGTGTGAAGAACTCTCTGCATTTCGCATTGTGAGGGCTGGCAAACAGGTCGCAGCAAGGAAGACCCCATCTGTCGAAGATTTTCGCAGCTATACCCTGGTTGAGGGACCACTCGTGGGGTAAGAGAATGGTCCTGCTTAATCTGTCCGCAATCACATTGGACTTCCCCGGTATGTGCGTTGCCATTAGAAAGCGGTTGGTAGCTACCAGTGCCAAAGTCTCATGGCTTCTCTGCATAGTGGGTAAGACCTGGTTCCACCTTGCTTGTTTATGTACCACACCACCTACATGTTGTCGGATAGGATAGTAATCGGGCCCTGTGGGAGAGCGTGATGGAGAGCTTGGAGTACCAATAGTACCGCTCTCATCTCCAGGACATTGATATGCAAATGCGTTTCCTGGATCTGCCATGTGCCTTGGACCGACCTGTCCAGGTAATGACCCCCCCCACCCTACCTGGGAGGCGTCCGTAGTCACAGTGGCAACGGGACATTGAGGTATAAAGGGTCGCCCCTGGTCGAGATTTGATTGGAGAAGCCACCAATGCAGATCTCGACGGCAACTTTCCGTGATTATGATTAAGTGGTTCAAGGGAAGTTCCTGATAAGACCATTGAACCAACAGTAGCCATTGTAAAATTCGCATGTGAAGTCTGGCCAAGGGAACTAAAAGTATGGTCGACGCCATCGAGCCCAACAGTTGTAGGATCCGATGGGCCGGGGCTCTTTGTAGGGGGAGACAGGATTTGACTTGACCTTGTAAAACCTGAATTCTTGCTGCCGGTAAAAAGGTGCGCATTCTTTTTGTGTCTAAGTCTGCGCCTATGAAAGTAATACGCTGAGATGGCTGTAGTACAGATTTTTGCAAATTGAACGTGATCCCCAAGAAACGCCCAAGGTGAACGTGGCTCTGAGCGCTTGGAGTAGTAGATGCTCGGAGGTGGCAGTAAGGAGCCAGTCGTCTAGATAAGGAAACACCTGGAATCCCAGACTTCTCAGGTGAGCAGTTACCACTGCCAGACACTTGGTGAACACCCTGGAGGCTGTGGTGAGACCAAAGGGCAGTGCTCGGAATTGGAAATGACTGACTCGAGGAAGCGTAAATGTCTCCTGGACTCTTGAGCTATGGGAATGTGATAGTAAGCGTCCTGGAGATCTATGGAGCACATCCATGCATCTTTTCCAGCAAAGGAAGAATAGATTGAAGAGTGACCATTCGAATTTGGACTTCTTCTAAACGATACAATGAACTGAGGTCCAAAATGGGCCTGAAGTCCCCTGTCTTTTTTGGTACCAAAAATAATTTTGAGTAAGTTCCTGATCCGATCTGGTCGATGGGGACAGGCTGGATGGCTCTTTTTTCTAGCAGCTTTGAAACCTCTAATGCTGCCTGATCCCGCTGACTGGGTGGTACGTCCGGGATTTCCCTTAAAGAAAGGGGGGGTTTGTTGAAGGGGATGATATATCCTCCGGTAATAATGCGAAGCACCCACTGATCGCTTGTTATGGATTCCCAAGCTTGTGGGTGCGCCGCAAAGCGACCCCCGACTGGCTCCGGAGTTGCACAGTTGGGCAACAACTCAGGAACGCTGGTTGTATGAAGAACCACGAAAGGAATCGCGGTCTCCAGAGTTACGGGGGCCTCTGCCACCTCTGGGGCGGCGTCTTCCAAAATTCCCCCCGGCAAACGAGATCTGGGGAAGCAGGTGTGGTGCATCCTGGGATAGGGAGTAGCCCAGCCAATGAGAGACTTCGTGCTAGTGTATTAGTTGCCGAGTCGGAGCCGATGGATCGGCTCCGAACCCATCTGTTGTGAATGTAGGCGAGATAGGATCCCATTACATCTGTAATTACTTCTTCCATACTTAATGGATTACCACCTATGTGGTAATTTGTAGGCACCTTGTTTTTCCCAAAGGGGATGACTATGCACTTTTTAGCATTTAGCTTGAGGCCATGGCTCTGGCACCAAGCATCCATCTCTGTGAGTCCCTTTTGGAGGATGCTTGTGTTAGCTGGAGATTCGATTATATTCCCCAGTTTGCAGTCATCTGCAAACTTTGTCAGCCATAATCCTCCAGTGTTAGCCTGAACCTCTGAGAAGTATATACCGAACAAGAGAGGTCCCAGAACTGAGCCCTGTGGGACGCCACTTGTAACTGGTTTGGATTCGGACATGGCACCTGCGATTCTGACCATGTGGGTTCTATCTCTGAGCCAGTTTGCAACCCATCTTGTGATATAGGGGTTGATATTTAAGCTGGTAAGCTTATTTATGATGCCCAAGTGGGGTACTGTGTCGAAGGCTTTTGTGAGGTCCAGGTAGGCTGTGTGGACTACCTTGCCCTCATCTATGGCTTTGGTAACTGTTTCAAAGAAATCAGCTAGGTTTAAGAGGCAAGATCTGCCCTTAACAAAGCCGAATTGGGTAGGGTCCAGTGTCTGGAGGCTCCCAATGTCTTTGTTTATGAGTTCCATGATAATACGCTCCGTAGCTTTACAGACCAGACTAGTCAGGCTTATGGGGCAATAGTTCCCGGGGACTGTTGTGGCACCACCTTTGTGGAGTGGGACCATTGTAGCTGTACGCCATTCTTTGGGTATATATCCTGTAGTAAGGCTAAGTTTGAACAGTGACTTAATGTGAGGGTTCAGTTCTTCTTGGAGCTCATGTAAGACACAGCCTGGGACACCGTCCCGTCCCATAGATGCTGTGTTTTTTGCTTTGGAGAGGGCAGCTTTCACCTGTGCATTTGTGATGTCAGGGAGGTTACATTCAGTTGGGATAAGCATTTGCTCCTTTGGAGGGGAAGGAGGGGGAGTTTGCACTGAATCTGTCTGCCAGGATGTTGGCTATGTCTGTAGGTTCGGTATATTTTGTACCATTATGCAACATTTCAGAGCATATCTGGGAGTTTCCACCCATGTTCCTGACATAACTAAAGAAGGCCTTGTGATTATCTTTAGTGTCTAGGGCAGTTTTTCTTTCGAAACTGGCTTTTGATGATTTTTATGAGGGATCAAAGTTTCTTGCTAATACTGATCAGAGATGCCTTCCCTTTTTGAGATTTTGCTCTGCCATGTAGTAGCTTCCTCCTTCTGTTGTATAGCTTATTTATGGCCGGGGTCCACCAGACCGGTCTCCTGTTTTTGGAGGAGTGAGTCTTGGTTTTATTTGGGAAAACACGATCCATGCATTCCTGCAGGTGCTCATAGAATGCATTTGTAAAGGATTCTGCGGATTGGGCTGTATTATCCTCTGGCCCGGGGGCTTTGAAGGATTCCACCTCAATCTTGAGAAGTGCAAAGTTCACTTTTGAGAAATTCTTTACAGTGATTTCCTTGGCTGGGGTGGGGACGGGATATGGATGTCCAGGGAAATTTGTTTATGGTCTGATCTTACCAATGAGGGGTTTACCTCTGGTGTGGAACATAGAGTCTCCATGTTGGTGATGACCAGGTCCAATATGTTGTTCCCTCTTGTGGGAGTGGTGACCAGTTGTTCCATCGCGTTAGAGTTTATAAATTTAAGGAACCGTTGGGCGAGGGTGTTTGGGCTTGAGTAGTTTTCCCGGTCAATGTATAAGTAGTTGAAGTCACCCAATAACATAGTGTTTGGAGAGACCTTCATATTCTCCAGTGTTCTCAGGAATGCCAAGTGAGGTTCCTGTAATAGGGAGGGTGTTCTGTAGCAGGCTACAAACTGAAAGGCAGTTTTGCTTGCTGTTAGTTGCACATGGATGGTTTCCGATGCTTCGTGCAGTGCCACTAACCTGGAGGTGTAGGTATCTTTGATGAATATAGATACTCCCCCTCCTTTTGTGCTTCGGTCTGAGTTTTGGGGCCGAAACGCATGGTATGAGTTATAACCTGGTAGTGCTGGGGTGCTCTCAGGAGCCTTGAACCAGGTTTCTGTTACTGCACAGACATCGATTTTCTCCATACTGATGACAGCCTCGAGTGCGTGCATCTTGAGGTTTAGACTTCTGGCATTGAGTAGCATTACCTTTAGTTTTTTTATCCTTGGGTTGTCTATGGAGGTGGGTTTGTCCTTTGAGCCTTGCCTAAAAAAGGCACTATGGGGGTGGCAAGAGCCTTGGCCAGTATACGAAAGCCTAAGGGTGACAGGTGCAAGCCGTCCCTAGTGAAGCAACGTGGCTTGTCGAGCATGTCATCCCAGGCTGACAGACACTGGATCCCCTTTGAATGACACCAATACTTTAGCCAATTGTTGAAACTGATCATTTTGTCTTTATACTGTGGCATCATTCTTGGTGCGGGCAAGATGCTACTCATACCAGCCTGGGCTACATGGTCAGAGAGCTCCTCTGTCTCTTTTCATGTAGTCCAGGGAGGTACGTCTCAGGTCATTCACACAAGCATGGACAATGACGGAGTCATACTTGTACTTGCTTTGGAGTGACCTGAGTGCTTGCATTATGTGGCGGATCCTGGCACCCGACAGGCAGCTTACAGTGACCTTCTCCTTGTTCAGTCTGGTGAGCGGGACGTCAGTGTGCCAGACAATAGAGTCCCCTATAAAAAGTGTATTTGGTGTGTTGTTTGGCCTTAAGGGCTGTGACTGTGAGGCACACTGATTTTGTGAGATATGTGATTTGTGGGTATTGTTGAGGGGTGGCTGTTGCTTGGATATCTGCTTAGGAGGTCTTTGCTGTTTAGGCAGATTTTTATTTAGAGCCTCCAAGTATGTTTTGTGTGTTTATGTATTGGGTATGCAGATGCAATAGGTCTGTGTGAGACTGGATTTGTGGTGTGGGTGGTTACCTTTTCCTCCTGACTGACTGTGCCAGTCTTGGGTTGAGAGAGCTGTGCCTCTAGTTTGGCTGTGTAACTGCATCTCTCACCTGTATTAGAGTTTGTTGGAAGGAGGAGAGGGTTGTCTGTGTACATAAGGCAATTGTAACATTGCCTCAAAATTCCCAGATTCACCAGCTGGACTGGAGAGTAACCTTGAAACTGACCCATGGACATACCAGATTAGTATAGGGAACTGTTTTTTTACTGATCAGATTAGGGAAGGGAACTGATTTTTCACTTGATCAGGAAGGACCAATCGGGAGCCTAATACTTATGAGAAGTCAAGGAGGGTGTAGTGCTTTAGCTGGTTAGTGTTTCTTTATAAGAGCTGATCAAGTGCAGGGCTTTAGAAAGAGAACAGAGTGATTACTTTGAGAGTTTGAACAGTTCTAAGGGAAAAGGTGAAGAGCAGACTTTATCATAGATATCCATTCCTGTGAGAATCCCCAGTTTCTTATCAGTCCAAACATATATTCCCAGCTGACTATCAAATGCTTTTTCAGCATCTAACAATAGTAGTGCAACCTTCTCTTGCATCTCTTGCAGAATTAACAAAGTTTTGATTAGCGTATCTGTTGTCCTATGTCCCCTATAAAATCTGTTTGATCATCCATTACTGTCTTTCTTAAGATCTGCTCAGTCTAACCACCTGAATTTGCATAAAGTATTTATATTCCATGGTTTAAAATAAAAACAGGTCAGTATGATGAGGGTCATATGGGATCCTTTCCTTCTCTATATATTACTGCAATTATCACCTCTTTCCAAGACTTAGATATCTCCTTTCCTTCAAGTACGTCTGACCATCTTTTCCCATCCAAGATTCTATCTTTCTGCAGTTCCCAAACTTCTACTGGAAGACCATCACTACCTCCTGTCTTGCCCTTCACCATCCTTTGCCAAGCTCCTTCTATTTCTTCCCTCCATATTGGCTTAATCTCTTTCTCCTCCTCTTTTAACTGCTGCCACTCCACGTTAACCCATTCCTCACTACCTTCTTCACCCCACCCTTTACCATCTTGTATATATAAATCCTGAAAACATTCTCTGAATTTTTTCCAATATATCTTCTAATTGTACTACTTGTTCCTCTTCATTCTCAGTCTTTAACTATAGCTCCCTCTTTCCACCTTCTTGTTGCTATAATTTAAGTGCCAAAATCTTTGTCTTCTTCAGGTTTGAGCTAAAAAAAACTTTCCCACTGCAATTTTTTTCCACCATCACCTATAATCATCCATTTCTTATATGTTTTGCATCAGCTCTGTTTCCCATACCTTCTGTCTTTCTGTAGGACTACCAATTCCTTCATCTACTCCTTGCGTTGTTCATCTTTGTGGTCTTTTCTCTCTCTGATTTTTTCAAGCACCTTTCTTCTAATTTCCCCACTTAATTTTATCCCATGTTCCACCATTGTTCTCCTCTCCTTCTGTTTCCCACCTAATGAGTTCTGCTAGCCATTCCCTATCTTTTTCTCACCCTATCCAATCTTGACTCCTTTTCAGCTGAATGCTAAGCCTCAGCATTGCATGGTCTGAGTAAACAATAGGCTCTATCATAACATCCACCACCCTTTGTACATGCTCTAAAGAGATATATCCTCTATCTAATCTGGCCCATGTGGTATGTCTAGCAGACTAAAATGTAAAAATCTCACATTTGTTCCAGTCTACACTCACAGTCATTCCAGTCTACATGTAGACCATCCCAATCGACTTTAAATTAATCCCTTAAAATTTTTCTTTTTTTGTAATTGTTTTATTTTCTGGGCCTGTATCGACTTGGTCTTAATGTATAATAATATTCCAATCCCCAATATATACTAACAGGCCTTCCTGAAATTTACTAATCTCTCCTCGTATATTTCTCAAGGTTCCTGTTCCTATGCTAGGCGGTATGTTTGCTGTTACTATTGTTATTTTTGGGACTTCTATTATTCCTTTCATTCCTGAAAACCTTCCATTTTTTATCTTCTAGCATCCATATTATCTCTAGTGGCCCACTTTTCCTCAGCAATATCACCATTCCCCCTTTTTTTTTTCATTTCCCCAGGCCAGAGCAGTTACAATTTACTACCATTTCTCTCACAGTCTCATATGATCTTTACTACTTAAATGGGTTTCCTGTAGGGTGATTACTGTAAGATTGGGCTTTCTAATGGAGTCCAATATCCACTTCTTTTACTTTTCCCTCCTATGCCATTAATGTCCTACTTAAATCTTATATTTGCTACCTCTCTATTCGACCATACATCGTGTCATTTACACCTGTTCCACGTTTCCCTGCCCTTGCCATTGTCAAGTTCCTTCCCCCTTCCTTTTTCCCTTTAGATCCCTTTTTGCTGTATAACAGTTTATCCCTTCCCCTCTTTGGCTGCAATCTCCCTTTCCAGTTACCCAGTCAGACTACATACATATCTATACAAAACACTTAAAACTCCAGAGCATCTTTTTCTCTGTACGGATCAGCCCTCACAAGAAACCTTTCTACTGTCATAACTAATACAGTGCAGGTAAGAAAAACACACTCTGCTGCTTTCACGTCCTTCTTTGCCATTCATAATCTCCTCAGTCTCACCTTCCTAGTCTGGTTACTATAATTTAACTGGTCATTCTTTTATCTCTACCATCAGAATTGCTAAGCATCTTAATAAATGTCGTCCCCTCTATCCTTGGTACCTCTTGTACATCTTAAGAGTTTCTCTCTAGTTTCAGTTATATCACCAAAACACCATCTCCCTTTCTTGGCCACCCAAGTGCTCTTTATATATGAATATCTCCCTTTATAAATATTCTGCTTGCTTGGGAAAGTTTAGTAGACCACCATATGGATTTTATTGTGCAGAATCAAACTACTCTTAGTCAGATGATTGTTTGCTGTGTTAGCCTTCCCTTTTTCCTTTCTTATTCTGTTCTAGAGTAATCAAGTACATTAATCTCCTCCCCCACCTTACTCATGTACACATGAGCTGTCTTAGTACAAATTCAAGTGCCGTTCATCAGTCCACATACTGCTACTTCAACACATGTAACTTCCTGTGTCCTTCCCCTCTACTAAAAGACGTTTGCCATACATCTCATCCATGTCTCAGTTGAACCCCACTGCTTTTATTACTTTATTTGGTATGTACTTTCATTTCCCAGGCATAGAAAGTTAGCCTTAAAGTAGTCCTCTTCCCATGCATCTTTAAAGTGTGCAAACAACAGATATAAATAAATGAATCTAGAAAGTCATAATTATATATTGCAACCAATGACAGCGTGGACAATAATTAATAATTTTTTCCTTTGGTACATCCAAAATAGTATCCCCCCCTACTTTAATAGACGTAATAAGAGCTGTACTCAGTCATAACCATACTGTCTTTCTACTTTTGAGCTGTTATGAGTTCATAACTGACCCTCCTTAAAAGATCTAGTTGTAATTATCCACTTTTGGCAGTCCATTTCAGATAGGCATATATGCTGAAGTCTATAACTAGCTCATCAAATATGTGGAACATCAAGAGGTGTATACATTTCCCAGCCATAATACTCTACCAATATTTGTCCAATCCAAATAATTCATTCACTCTTTTTTTGTCTTCTTCCTGTAGTTTTAGTATTTCTTAAATAGTACTTCAACAGTGAGGCAAGTTCTCTGTCTTGTACTTAATCATCCAGTTTTCTTTACTCTTTTAATTGCTTTTCACCAATCTTTTAAACATTTTCCTGCATCTTCTTCTGTTTTTAAAACAGCAAGAAATAGCCTCCATCCCTTACCTTTGGACTCTGTAGATTCACTTCTCTTAGCGGTTCTGCTTTTCTTCCCTAGAGTATATCCTCCTGCTTAGCAAACCCAAAAGTCACCAGTTTCTTAATGAGATCCAGAGACTCCTCTGGATTAGTGAATGATCGTGTTGTGCCTTCAGAGAATATTGTTATTGTAGCTAGATACTGTAGTGTCCATTGGAAGCCCTTTTCTTTACAGACTTTGATGGTGGCCATCATTGTTTGTCTCCTAGTTCTTGTCTCATGGGAGAGATTATGGTCCACAAACACTACTGCATCTCCAGTCATTAATGTTTCCCAGGTTGCCACAAAAGAACTAAGTGCTTTTCCTTTATGTCAAACATCTATAGTCCAATGATGATTGGCCTTGCCTGCTTACTCTTCACACAGTCAGTGAGCCATGTGGTGTGGTGTGCTCTCTCTGTGGATCTCACTCTGGGGATTTACTGGGCCACTTTTTCAGCAGTTGTTTTATTGCAGTCAAACAGTCTTCTCCTTTAAAGCTTTCAGGTACTCCTAGGTTCATAGGTAGGTACTAGGCTATTGGCCCTGGGACCTATAAAAGCCCAGCCAAAAAGGTACCCTGGCTTTTGTCACCCAAGAAAATTATTTTCCTGTGCCACTGTCGAGCAGAGCCACAGAGGTGATCCCCGGGGTGAATTTCCTAGTTCCCATCCAATCATCAAGATTTTTCTTGAAGAGTGCTAATGAGGAGCTTTGTTTGATATAGATAGGTAGTTTATTCCAGAGTATGGGAAGTCTCTGGGACAGGAATCTATCCCTCCAGCATGTTCTGCTTATTGTGGTGACAAGGTTTAGGTCCCTAGAGCATGTAGCTCGGAGGGATTGGGATTTCTTTAAGTGGAGCATGTCCAACAGCTCTGGGTTTGACATAGCTTTGTATGTTAGGCAGAGATCACCTCTGAGTAGGCGATATGCAATGGAGTAAAGCTGGAGTTTTTTTAGACGGTCTGCGTAGGGCATCTGTTTGAGGCTGGTAATCCTCTTTGTGAGGTATTTCTGCGGCTTTTCCAGTTGTTGTAGATGTCTTGTGAGGTACATACCAAAAGGGGCATTGTACTCTATAATGGGTCTAATGAGTGATGAGTAGAGGGGAACAATGACTTCTTTTTTCTGGATGAGAAACCTTTTGTGATGAGGTGTGCCACATAGAAGGATTTCCTGACAACTGTGGCAATGTGATTATCAAAGGAGAGACTACTGTCCACCTGTGTCCCAAGGTCTCATCACACTTTCGGTGTTAAGTATACTACCGCTTATGTTGTAGTTCATGGGTACAGAGTTTTTACCAAAGGGGATGACAATGCACTTTTTGGCATTGAGCTTGAGGCCATGGCTTTGACACCAGGCATCTGTCTCAGTGTGGCCCTTTTGTAGGATGCCCACATCATTAGGAGTTTCGATTATGGCTACTAGTTTGCAGTCATCTGCGAACTTTGTTAGCCAAAGACCTTCTGTGTTGGCCTGTACTTCAGAGAAGTAGATACCAAACAGGAGAGGACCCAGGACTGAACCCTGTGGTACTCCACTTGTCATTGGTCTGACACTTTTAATATTTTTTTCTCCTTGCTCAGTCCTCCAAGATGACTGTTTTGGCTACCAGGCAATCTAATTTCACTTTGACCATAGCCAGTCAAGCCTTCAGTTCCACAGGCCATTGATCAACTTTTCAAGTCACTTTTTATGCACTTTTATATTCTTCAATAAGGTTTTTATAACATCCTTTAATGCTGTATGTGTAGTTTCTAAGGTATCCTTATCTCCTGATATCATGTATCCATCCATCTTTTCCTTTACATGCAATGTGCTGCAATTGGTCTGTTTGGATCTTTTTGAAAACCTCTTTGACATTGGTGCACTTCTTACATCCCACACTTCTTGGTGATTTACAAATAACAGCAAAATTAACACTCAGTTTTTAATTTATTACAATAGAGCAATGTAAAAATGCTGCTTTTTTAGCAAATGTCAAACTGGAAGTCCACCCATGTCACTCTTTTGACCATTAAGCATGTAAAGACTAGGGTATACTGTCCAAAATCAGTGTGGAGGTGCATGAGGCATGCACTGGGCTCACTGCTGGGATAAGGCCATATGCCCTAAAGGTGCTTTCATACAATTTCAATTTAAGGGATCACTTCTGTGGCTCTGCACAGGAAAATAATTTTCTTGGGTGGCGAAAGCCAGGGTACATTTTTTGGCTAGGCTTGTATGGGCCCTAGGGCCAATAGCCTAGTACCTACCTATGAACCTATAAGATGACATTAGAACTCAAACATCTGTTTGAAATCTAGGCCATGATCCACAAACTCTTTCCTGGAAAGACCTGATAGACCCCCCCTCATCCTGAGCTATTGAATTCAGATGGCCCAGTTTAGACCATTGGGAAGAGAGCCCTTATCTTTGAGAACCCCTGACATATGACCAGGTTATTTAGGGGGGTACTCCTAGGATCAGGCTAGTCAGCAGCAATTTCTAGCTGATCAACTACGGATAACTGGTGTCTTCACCCTGAGATGTACCCCAGTGTGAAAGTTGGTGGTACGCCACTCACAGTCCTTGGTTGTCTGAACTGGATACAACAAGAAATGTAGATCTTTTATAATAACTCTTCCAGACCTGGGGAAGGAGGTGGGGTATGTTGAATAAGATGGATCACAGTCATGCAGATCTATAATTATGACATATTTTACATGATTAAGTTAATATTTTCAAAACCGGTAGGACAGAGTCCTAAGTATGAATTTCCAGGTGGAATCATGAAAGCACACCTCAGATGAATGTAACCCCAATGGAAATGAGAGATCTAGAGGTCACACTCACCTTGTAGTATCCTGCAGAAGTATTCACAAGTCCAAGTCACATAATTCATCTAAGAATGCATTATTGAAAAAAATGCCTGTCAAGTAGCCCCTGCACTGGTTGAATGTGCTGCAGTTGCAACAGATACATTTTTATTTTATTTTATGGTTAACTGAGAATCCCATTTATTTGAAGTATATGAGATAACTAGGGATGTTTCCTAATGATTTTTGTTCTGTCTACATACAATCATAGCTATCTGTGCATGTTGAGCCAATGGAGAATGTGTTCATTGTAAATAAAATAATTTGGAAAGAACACTGCCTCAGATTTGTCTCTGTGGCTACCTTGTACAAACACAACTACTTTTATGAAAGACCAAATAAGTCAATTTGGAATATAAGGGCTTTAATTGTGAAATCTTTTAAGTGGAAGCATTTTCACAAAACAGAAAATTTAACTCTGCTTGAGAGGCTGGCTCAAAAGACAGTACAGCAGGGGACCTCCAAGACAGCAAATGATTGAGAAACATTTTGATTAGCTCTCTTACTGTTTGGAAAAAAAAAAACTTGTTAAAAAAAACTCAACTCCAATGAATTCATTACAATAGTTAGAATTTAGTGTAGAATGTAGTATTTTTGGAGGAGTCTGCTGTTTTTTTCCCCTGTGGGTCAGGAATAATACTCTTTTAAATTGTCAGTTATACTACAAATTGTTTAAAAAGCCAGAAAAGGGCAAATTTAGTAACTAGCTAGTAATTACAATGGCAAGATGCCAACAAAGAAGAAAAATGGAAAAAGAAAGGGGAAACTGACCAGAAAGGAAGGAAAAGGGTGTGGATGAGAAGAACCTCACATCTTCAGTAAAATGCATTTCAAGTTGCAGCTTATGTTGAGGAGATGGCTTCCTTTAGTGGAAGGAATAAATAAAGTGTACTCTGTACTGTTTATGTAGTCCTCTGGTGTCCCACTTATTTTAAAGTCAAATCACAAATGGTTGGAAAAATAATTTTAAGTAGCTATTCAGATGAGCTGATAAAAATGCAGACAGAATCTGAAAAGAAGAAAAGACTGGCTGAACATGAGGCTTTTCAAGAAGCACTGTTTCAAAAACTAGTTAAGAGTTGGTGGATGGAGAGCACACAAAACAAACTTTGCTTTACCAGAAAAACTCAAAAGAGTAGATTGTGTTAATTTTCTAAAAGTACACATGAATTGCTGGACTTCTGTTTAACAGCAGAATTTGTTAATTAAGAGGACACATTGTGTGTATACTTCAAATCTGACTATCAAAAAGCTCCCAAGGCGTATGTGAGTAAAGATGTACTCATGCTAGCAGAAAGAATTGCTCCTGAAAAAAAAATAAAATGTTCCTGAAGTAAAACATATTGCAAATCGGTAACTCCAGACTGTGTAAAAAAGAAGTTACCATAACATTCCATCTGTGTTGTCTTTCTTCATTTATCCTTGATCTTTGGGTACTTGGTTTTGATCCTCAGAATCCGCTCGGTCATTATGCAGCTCGTGCCAGCCAAAAACTCTCGAGCTAAGACTCTACCCACAACACCCCTCTCCATATTACCTCAGATCGAGTTTGCAGCCACATAGAAAGACAGATGAATTTGCAACAAAAAGAAGACATGTTCAAGGTCAAACCTGATAAAATTACCAGGACAAGTGTCTGATCCTGCAGGAAGTCTACAGGAGGGGGAAGGAGGGTGGAGCGCTAAGGATAAATGAAGATTGACAACACAGATGGAACTTTTTACCTTTCATTTGGATTTATTTCTGCACCACGGTTTTACCCAACACGGTTTCTTTAGTTTTCTGTTTTTGGTTTTGTTCGGTGAAGGGACACACAGCTCCATGGAAGATACTACAACTGAGCAGTCTGTGAGTGGACAACATCACTGTTTTCTAAGTATTCTAGACATTCCTGTGAATCCGTTGTTCAATACTGTTATACAAGCTGGTATGGATGAAACTTTTTCTAATCAACAACGTTTACCAGAATTTTTTCAGCAATATAAGAATCTAGAAAATATGATGTATAAATACAAGAGACTGCAATGGCAGAGGTTACATCTTCAAGCTTTGTTGGAAGTCAAAATTATTCCACGAGGCTTAAGAATTCTGAATATGCCCACTTATGGTGATACATATCCAGTCCTGCTACGTAAATGGCAAGAATTAAATTTACAATTTAGTTCACAATATATGGAACTTTTAATAGACTTTTTTTCACCTATTGAAGCTGACTTAAAAGCACAGATTATTGATCTTGAAACAAAAATCACTGACAATTTTTCTTGTGATATTACATTGAACAAAATGAGTCAACTACAGGATAATATAGTTGCTTATGAGAAGAATCTACAGTCTATTAAGTTATCTAAACTTAACAGAGATAAAACCGACTTTGCAAGAAACAATCTCTTTTCTTGGCCGAAAGAAGTTAAAACTACATCTATTCAGAGTAATGGTCCCTTTAATGCAAATACTGCATCACAGGGAAACATGACTGGCTCCTCTGGTCTTGTTTCTGGTTCTACGAATGATCAGGGAGTTATGGCGCCCGTATCTACAAATGCTACACAAGTGGAACCAGGTTTGCAAATTCCTGTTACTGCTACTAGCAATTCGGCAGTTCCTACTACTACAGACAATCGGGGTTTTGGCGCCCGTATCTACAAATGCTATGCAAGCAGAACCAGGTATGCATTCTTCTTTTACTGCTTTTAGCAGTTTGGAGGCTTCCATTACCACTGACAAGTTTATTAATGATGTGTGTCCCACTTGCGCATCTGCAGTAATGCCTTCAACTTCGAATGTATCTGTAGTTAATAATACTCAAGGGCAAGAACTAAACAAGGAAACAAGTGTTTTTTAAGACAAGACAAAGAAGGGGGACTACTCTTTGAGAACAGCCCTGCCGTACAGAGCTTAGTCCAAGAGCTTTACACACAACGGCAAGACATTCAAGAGCCAGCACATGGATGTGATAGCTCATCAATCCAAAAAGAGACGCATGTAGTCTCAGACTTAGTTATAAATATTTCTTCTTTTGTGTGAAATAGTGAACAGCTTAGTGTTCTTAATAAAGGTTTATCTTTTATTCCTCCAAGGAGGGCAGACCCAGCAGAAATGTTGAAGGACTTAAGACTACTTGGCAGAAGTCTTTCCCTAAAGTGTTTGTTTCCTACAGATACTACTGCAGGTAATAAAGGACATAATATATACAGAAAACCTAGTACCTTTGTTCCAGCTTTACCAATAGGTATTCAACGATTCATAGATGTATGTGAAATTGCTTTTAGAGAATTAAACAACTCAACTGATACTAGTATGTCATTTTAAAACTTGACAGTAGATGAACATAGAGCCCTGCAAGAATTAAAAAATATACATTCACTAGTTATTAAGCAGGCAGATAAAGGAGGCGGTATAGTGTTAATGGACAAGGATTTATATGTCACACAAATGGAGAAACTTTTACTTGATACGCATACATATCAATGCATTTCCAAGCCTACTGTTAACGCTATTATAGATAAAGTTTGTTTTTTAATTTTTGATTTACTAATCACGAATTTAATAGATGATTCACTTTTTAAGTATTTTAATGTGTATAAACCTCTTGTTCCCAGGGTATATGGCCTACCAAAAATACACAAAAATTTGTTATCTCCACCCATGCGTCCTATTGTTTCAGGCACTGGGTGGTGTACTGAACCTCTCTCTATTTATGTAGAAGGATGTTTACATGGTTTGTTGGCAAACTGCCATACAATATTGAAGGATACAAAGATGTTTTTACAAAGGCTTTATGATAGAATGGAAAGTGTTGATGTTAATGAGAATTTTGTCCTTGTTACATTAGACATTGAATCCTTATTCACTAGTATACCTAACACCTGGGGTGTTGACAGCGTTAGGGATTTTCTTTCTGTGAATAAGTGTTTCACCAACACTAAGATACAGTTGATTTGTAGTCTCTTAGAGATTATCCTAGAGAACAACATTGTTATGTTCCAGGAGCAATTATTTTTGCAGAAAGTTGGTGTGGCCATGGGCACTGCATGTGCAAATAGCTACACCAACTTGGCTTTGGTCAGCTGGGAAGAGCAAAATGTGTTGTCAAATAATAATCCATTCTTTGGACAAATACTTTGGTACATCCGCTTTGTGGATGACGTGTTTATGCTGTGGAGAGGTTCCGTTATTGATTTGGCACAGTTTTTGGAATATTTGCATTCAACTACTGATTTTTTTAAGGTTCACTTACCATAGTTCCAACACTGACATCAGTTTCCTTGATGTGCAGGTTAGTAAATCTGTTTTAAATAGTCTTTGCAGTAATATTTATTTTAAACCCACTAGAAAAAATACTCTTTTGTACAAATCTAGTATGCACCCTAGACACGTTCCTAGGAACGTGCTCAAGGGTCAGGTTTTTAGAACACTGCGACTGCATAGCAGAGATGAAGATGCAGTAGTTGCCCTATCTAATTTAAAAACAGAATTTTTACATAGGGGATACTCGCTTGCAGACATTGAACAGACTATCTCTAATGCCTGGAAGCTGAGAAGCACTAGATGTAAACCTTATTTTAATGCTGGTGATGCTGTTGACAATACAAGATATACTAACAGAACTAGTAATGATTTTAGTGTGGTGTTTCAGTTTTCCAGTAACATCAATCAATACTTAGATGTAGTAAGCATTGGTATTTGCTACAAGAAGTGCCTGGACTGGTAGACAAGGTCGGACATTCTCCTATTTTTAGTTTTAGAAATAATAAATCCCTTAAACAACATCTATGTCATGGTGAATTATCTAGAACTATTATTAGATCCAATCGGCATGGTACTTTTCCATGCAGGAATTGCAGTGCTTGTCAATTTATATATAGCAAAAATAAATATGTACATCCTACTAGGAAATTTTCTTTGTACACTAATCAATACACTGATTGCAGATCTACAGATGTGGTCTATTATTGTTTTTGTGTACAATGTCCTGCTTTTTATGTAGGAAAAACAAATAGAATGCTTAAAGATCGTATTTTAGACCACCTAAGAGATATTAGTAATAATAAACCATCAAATGCTCTAGCCAGTCATGTTATGTCCAATGGCCGTTCTCATTCCTTTAAGTTCTTTGTTCTACAACATATTCATAAAATCCCCAGAGGTGGTGACATTGAGAATATCACAGAGGAACATGAACAGAAGTGGATTTTGAAACTTAATGCTGAAAAGTATCCTGGTTTGAATGCTACTACTTCCTTGGTCCCTTTTTTAAAGGCTAGACATCTCAAGCATTAAGATTAGCTAAGTTCTTTCAAAATTAGTCTAATGTATTTAACTAGCTTTTAGTTTCCAAGTATTCTATTTAACTTTTTTCTGCCTAGTATTTTTCCATGTTTTATAATGATTTTATAAGTTTTTTAAGTGCTTTCTCATGTATAGTATTTGATTCCTTCTTGTACAATGTTTTTAAGCAATGCTTTTTTTAGTTTGAGCATGAGGCTTAATTGTTTTTCACTGCTACTTAATCATTGTGTGATTTTTATTGATTAATTGGCATTTTATAATTTCTATTTAAACCTGTGCATTTTTTACTGTAGTGTCTGATGAAGCAACTTTGGTTGTGAAAGCGCTTACCACTTTGTACTTTGCTGTGATTAAATGTTTTGCTGTGTGTTATCTTGGTGCATTTTTTACTTTTTACCTTTCATTTGGATTTATTTCTGCACCAAGGTTTTACTCAACATGGTTTCTTTGGTTTTCTAACACAGATGGAATGTTATGGTAAGTACATAACTTGTTTATCTGATGTTGTCGATCTTCATTTATCCTTGACTTTTAGGACAGAGTCCCCAGCTACTTTAGGTCCTGGATGGCCTTATGGAAGGATATTCCTGAGAATCACAGTGTCAAAGGATGCTCTTCTCCTGGAGACCAGATCCAATTTGTAATGACTGATAAAGGTATGTGGAGTAGCCCATGTTGCTGCTACGCATATTTCATCCATGGAAGCCTTGGAATGGAAAACAGCTGACGTGGCTATTGATCTGGTGGAATGCGGTCTCACAGGCACAGGTAACTTGAGATTCTTGTTATTGTATATGAAAGTAATACAGTCTCTTACCATTTTGACAAGGTAACTTTTGAAACCAATTTTTCCAGAGTTGGTGTAGAAAAAGATACAAACAACTGGTCCAATTTTCTAGATTCTTTAATCCCGCTGAGGTAGGAATGTAATTTTCTGTGAACGTCCAGCAAATGCAAGCAATATTCACCTTAAGTGTAAAAATTGGGAAAGGAAAAGGGCAAGTTAGTAGTTTGATTAATATTGGATTCTGAGACCACCATAGGAAGAAATGATGTGTTGGCTCTTAGTGAAACTCTATCCTTATGAAAAACCAAATACAGTGCTCTCAGTTAACTGGCACCCATGGGGATTGGTACATGCCAGATAACTGTAGTTTCTGGTTACTTGAGAGTTACTATTAAAAACAGCCTGACTAATACTTACCCTATACTTTTTGTTTGATTTGACTTGTTCTCAGGATGGGGAGAGAGGGAATTTATCCTGTCTTCCTTTTTAAAACCCTAAAACTCTAAAAACGTAAGGTATGTTTCTGCAGGGGAAAACAGAAAGTGCAACACATGAACATTGTACTGTATTTCTTCGATATTTTTTGGCTGGTTGCTTGAGTTCCAGATAACTGAGAGTTTACTGTATGGGGGGTTTGAATATAATGCTTGAAGCTCTGAAATTCTTCTGGCAGAGGTAATGGCTATCAGAAAAACAGTTTTCCATGACAAATATTTTAAGTGATATGAAGCTGCTGGTTCAAAGGGGGAGCACCAAAGACTGCAAAACCAAGATCAGATCTCAAAGGGCTAGAGGGTCTTTAAACAGACGTTTTAATCCCAAAACCCTTTTTAAGAACACTTTACATAATCTATGAGAAATTAGTGAATAGTCTTTGAAGCCATTATCGAAATTAGAAATGACAGCTAATTGGACCATAACTGTGGAAGCAGAAGCTCCTTGAGCAAAAAGTATGGCTAAAAACTCCACAACTTTTTCAACCGGTGCAGAAAAGGGGTTAAGATCATTATCACACACCCAAATTGAAAATCCCTTCCACTTGCTAAAATAGAGTTTCCTTGTGGATGGTCTCTGGGAAGATAAATTATTCTGCCTGGTGACTAATGGAAATGGAGGAACCAAGCTGTAAGCTTGAGGTTTTGAAGGATGGTGTGCATCAGTCCCTGCAGGTGAGGCAACAGGTCTGGAACTGGGTACAGAATCCATGGACCTTGAATTATATGAGGCTATAAGAAGGGGAACCAGACTTGTTGAGGCCAGAAGGGTTCAGTGAGGATCACTTTGCTTCTCAACCTGCTAGCTTTCTTCAAAAAGAGGGGAATGAGAGGGAAGGGGGAATGGCAAAGAGTAGACCTGAGGGCCAGTCAAGAAGAGGAGCATCTCTCGGGGACGCCCCCTGAGGAGGGATTAGGGCAAAGTAGCTGCTGCATTTGTTGTTCAGGGGTGATGCAAAGAGGATGCAGCAAGGCTGGCCCCAGCAATGAAAAATCTCCTTCGTCACTCTGGGATTGACAGACCACTCGTGAGGCAGGAGAATGCATCTGCTCAGTTTGTCCACTATCACGTTTGAGCTCCCCGGGATGTGCATTGCTATTAGAAAGCGGTTGGAGGATATCACCCATTGCCACACTCTGAGTGCTTCCCAACACAGGGGCTAAGATTTGGTTCCACCCTGCCTGTTAATGTACCAGACTGACATGTTGTCTAATTGAATTGCAAATGTTCCTAGAGGGCAGACAGATTGAAAGGCTTGCAACACTAAGAGCACTGCCCTCAATTCCAGTACATTGATATGCAGGTTGGCCTCAATCGGGGACCAAGTGCCTAGGACTGTTCTACCCAGATAATGCCCCACCCCATCTGAGAGGTGTCCATGGTCACTATGGCCTTGTGTTGAGGGGGAATGAAGGGATGACCCAAAAGAATTTCCTCAGATTCCATTCACCAGGATAAGTCCTTCTCGCAGTGACTGGTGATAAAAATTGGGTACGTCATTGGATGGGTTAAGATGGACCGCTGGGATGCTAGAAGCCATTGTAGCAGCCGCATGTGGAATCTCGCTAGTGGAACCAAGGTAATGGTCACTGCCATGGACCCTAAGGCTTGGAGGACTAGAAGTGCAGGAGCCTTGTCTTTGGAGAGAATGGCTTGTATTTGGGATTTTATATTCTGTAGCTTGTGGAGAGGAAGGGGAACTACACAAGAGATGGTATTCAGATGAGCTCCTATGAACTCTAGATCTTGAGTGGGACTTAGCTGAAGTTTAGACTTTTTCACTTTAATGCCAAGATAAGTGAACAGGTGCAGAATGAAGTCTGTTGCTTGAAGCAGTAGATGCCTGGTGGGAGTGGTGATGAGCCAGTTGTCTAAATAAGGAAACATCCAGAATCCATGCAGTTTCAAGTGAGCTATGACTGCTGCCAGGCACTTGGTGAGCACCCTGGGGGTGGTGGTGAGACCAAAGGGCAGCACTCTGAACTGAAAATGATTGGATCTTAGCCAAAAGCGAAGGAATCTTCTGGAGCGTTTGTTCATTTTTATGTGGTAATATGTGTCTTGAAGGTCTATAAAGCATATCCAATCATTTTCCTATAGAATGGGAAGTATAGACTGAACTGTGACCATCCAGAAATGTGCTTGCTGAACAAATTTGTTCAAAAGGCTAAGATCTAAAATTGGTCTCAGGTCCCCTGTCTTTTTTGGCACCAAAAAGGACCTTGAGTAAAACCCGGATCTTATCTAGTCTGGTAGGACTTCTCGGATGACTCTTTTTTTCTAGCAGCTTTTGAATCTCTAAGGCTGCTTGGTCCCTTGGATGGAATATTGGGGAGTCTTCGTTTTGATCTCAAAAAAAGACTGAAGG
The DNA here is from genome assembly GCF_019279795.1 of Protopterus annectens. Lineage (NCBI taxonomy): Eukaryota > Metazoa > Chordata > Ceratodontiformes > Protopteridae > Protopterus > Protopterus annectens. The sequence goes on from NC_056733.1 coordinate 1,399,654,774, forward strand.
GGATATGGTAACCACTGGCAATGATCCTCTGCACCCAGGCATCTGAAGTTATTTGTTGCCAGGCTGTTGAGTGCAGTGAAAATCTTCTCTCAACTGCTTCCAGAGGTAAGCAATTGGGCCCCTTTTCAGGAGCATTGATAGGGGTGCCAGAGAAAGAATCTCTGGACCCCTGATTTTGTGGTCCACCTCTGCCTCAGGGTCAACGTCTTCCATTAGAGCTCCCCCCTCTGCTCCGATGGGAGCCTCCACCACGTGTGTCCTGAAAAGGCCCTTGGGATTTTCTGAACCACATCTTTCTGCTTCTCCTATAATTCCCAGAGTAGGACCATTGGGGAGTGGAAAAACATATGCCCACTCCAGATAGGGCCTTTCCATCCTTTTCACACCTGGCAGGCGTTTCTTTGACTTTGAGCCCGAATAAAGAGGATCCATCAAAAGGAGCATTGACAAAGGAAGACTTGAATGGCTCTGCAAGCTCACACAGGTGCATCCAGGCATGTCATTTTATGGCAATGCCTGAACCAGCTGACCTGGTCATCCCTTCGGCTGCATGTACAATGAGCCTTATGGACGAGAGGGAAATGGACTCCAGGGTGGCTAGCTGGGAGGTCATTTTGTCCTGGACCTCCTCAGACACAGCTCCTGCTAAGGTATCTGATAGTTCCTTGATCAGGTCCCTCTGGAGCCTAGTGAAATGTGCCATAAAATTCAAAGAACTTAACCCGAAGGTTGATGAAGTGTGTACCCGCTTTCTGAATCTGTTCACCGCCCAGGATCTTGGCTGGGGGATGAACAGAGGAACTCTCCTCAGCTAGTTCCTTTTTGGTGGCAGCCACCATCACCAAGGCATCTACTACTAACCCTTTTGCCCAGTACTGCTGGTCCTCTGGAGCAGATAGTATTTTGTCAGGTCTGTAGTGAATTAGTTCTATGGAATCAGGAGCCTTCCAAGCCCGCTGTGCAATCAGTTTAATGAGATTTTCAGTGAGAGGGTCACTCAAGAAGTAGATGGGTGAGCACCAAAAGCTTGCAAGTACACTGAATCCACAGAGTTAGGGAATTTGGGCTCTGTTTGAGGAGCTCTAGGATGCCTCCAAATGAGACGTCTTCCGGAGGTGACCAGGGGGAATCTTTCCCCTCATCGAAGTCTGTGTCTTCTGTGACTGAATCCTCAGGGGAATCTAAGTATTTCCTCTAACACTTCTTTTTCTGGGGAGGCTCCTCAGTGGGAATCTCTGAGAAGGACTTGGAAGAACAGGGGCCCTTTGCAGGGGGATCTTGCATCCTAGGTGCCCGCTGTTCAGGCGTGGAGGTTGGTGACAGCTCTGGGCAAGGAGGAGTCTGGAAATAAAACTCCGACACAGAAGGGGCCAGCTAAGAGCCTGCAGAGGGCAAGGCCCTCTCCATTACCTGGAAGGCAGCCCCCCCCTGAAGAGGCATGGGAGCCTGGAACTGAGAAAGACAACCTCAGAACTGAGGCCACACCACACTCCGAGAGACCCACCTCCAAAGCAGGAGCCGAGGAAGAGCCAAGAGCTGCTGAGGTTCCCAGAGTTAAGGATGACTCCGAATAAAAAGCTGGAGCCGATCTGAAACTTTGGACCAGACAATGGAGCCACGGCCCCAGGAGTCTGCCTGTTCCAAAGGAACCAAAGAAGTCAGGGCAGATCCTGGAACCAAAGTGGGAGAGGCTGTCAGCACCAGAGCAACTGGAACTGAAGGGATAGGAGTGGGAAAGCTCTAAGCCATCTAAGGAGGTTAGAGGAGGAAGATTTGGTGGAGTCCTGGGAGAAAATGCCCCAACTCCAGAGGAGTGAGGGGTATGGGAGAAGATAGACCCCTGGCCACTAGAAGCTGATCCACCAACCTCATGACATCTACTTCAGTGAGACTCCTGAAGGAACGGACAGATAACCCAGATGGGGATTATGGCCTTTCTAGGAAAGGACTGGGAAGCTGCCCCACAAAGGGGTTAATAGAGTGTGAATACCTTGTCCTGAGTGTAAATATTAATCCTGATTTCAGCACCTATGGGGTTGCAGTGTCTGCTGTGGTGCAGCAAGAGAGGTTGGCATTGACTGGGAAACTGAAGAAGTTGGTACCAACGAGACCAGCACCGAGGTTTATGGTGCTGCCATGGGGGTTGTCTGTTCTGAAAGTCTTGGAACCTTGGCCTTCGGTTCTGTAGAAGTGGTGGGAATGGAAGGCTTATGCTTTTTAGCCACCTCTGCTGAAGGAGAAGTCAGCACTGAGTGACTTGTCTTGGTACCAAAGTCCATTTTAGAGGGTGGCATATTGGCTTTGGATAAAGCTTCTTCGAAGGAAGACTTGATTAGCCCTTTTAATATTAATTGATTCCTTCGTTCAACCAAGGCCTGGTAGAGACGGTACATTCCTGGTCCAGATGAGCTGGGCCAAAACAATATACACAGGAAGAGTGCCTATCGAAGTTGGGCATCTTCTGTCCACAATGCTGGCATTGTTTAAAACCCATAGTGCCTTTTGATTTTTCAGCCATGTTGACAAACAGAAAATAGAGGTCAACAGGATGAAACACCCTCACACACACAAAAGAGACAGAAGGAAAAACTACCAACAATGGTAGATAGAATTACCAAAAGATTGGTAAAAGGGAAAGAAATTACCAACTATGGTAAGACAGAGCTACCTAGAGGTAGAGAAGGAAAGTTAGAGGAAGGGCTACTACCAACAATGGTAGATGACAGAATACCGTAAGGTATGGAAGAGAAAGGAAACACTCAACCAAAAAGATGGGTAGAGACAAAAAAAAAAAAAAAATATATATATATATATATATATATATATATATATATATATATATATATATAGGTCTACTTCAGAATGTCGACCGTTCAGAATGCATTCCAAAAGACCAACATCATGAAATAGCACAATTTACCTACCTGTAAACACAGCCCCCCTGCAACTTCCACACCCCCTGCTACTTAAATATTCTCAGTCTGAGATCGCACTACAGTGCAGGAAATGGGAATCTCCCAGTCAAGAAATTTAAGTTAGCTGCGAGAGAAAATGGCTGATGTGTCTTGCGACAAGAGCAGCAAACAAGATCTGAGGTAACATGAAGAGTTTGGCTGGACCGAGCTGTGTAATGTCCGAGCCAGTTCCAAGGATCGGAACTGAGTAGCCAAAGATCAAGGATAAATGAAGATTAACAACATCAGATACATTATTTGCTGCAGACCAGGCAGAGGAGAAGCATGTGTTTCTTTATCCAACTGTCTTTCAGAATATTTTTCCCTGGAGGATCAAAAAAGCTTTTGAGCACAGAACATGGCATTTTTTCACTGAGACCTGCTTTTGGGTGAAGAGAAGCACCCTGCAGCTGCAGGCAATTAGATATGAGAGCTCAGGTCAGTGTCCTCTGAATGAATTTTTCTGTTGATCTACCAAATACAATATAATTAACTTTTAAAGGAGCACCGAAAAGCAGATCAGTGAAGATAAGAAAATGTAAGGTAAGAAATGAAATTACTATAGGCAATTTGTAAATAAAAGTCTAAAAAACAAGAGAAGCAACTAAAAACATGAATAATTTTAGTTTTCATGTGAAAAATTGCAGCTCCTTCTTGGTAACTAGATTATTTTTTTCTACTAGTATCAGCATTTTGCTGAAAACCAGAAGCCTACAGTTAATTATTACAGCTCTGAACAGTTTGCCCTGAATTAATTTGCATACCTCTCAACTGTACAGATTTTCACAGAATGTCCAGATTTTCACCTCATATTTTTGGTCCGTATGGTTAATCTTAACTTTAGAATAAGTAATACCTCTGGGTGAAGCCATCAGTTTAGAGCAAATGTATCTATTCTGTTAAGTATATTTCCTTTCTGAAAAGTGTATATAGTTTATATGTTTATTCTGAGTTAAAATAGGATGGGGATGTTGAAAGTCTATTTTTTTTCTTTCTTTCTTGAAATGTCCTTAATGAAGGGAAAAAGTCTGGAAAATGTCACATGGATCCAATATAAAAAATAACTAAAGGCACACAATATCAGCTCAGCAGTCATTATTGTATTCATGTAAATGGCAAGATGGGAGCATTTTCAGAACTTCAGACATTATAAGTTGGAATAATGATAGAATGGCTGCTTTGTTAATATTAACAAGGAGTATAACTTGGTCTTACAGGTACAGACAGACACACAGTACTGAATTATATCTAGAAGTGTATGGTGCAAAAAACAATGCTACAGTTGAGGCATTTGGATAGAAATGAACATGTGAATTTGACAAAGAATGGGCACTCAGTAGAATATTGGGGACAAAGGAAAGGGGAAGTAATAGTGACTGCGAGGGGAGTCCAGTGCTGGTAGAAGGGGGGAGGGAGAATAATAATTGTAATTGTGGTAACAAGTAATTGTTGGCAGAGTAGGAGGAGGAGGATTACACTAGCATTTATTTATATTCATTCTAAAATTAATATTATGAAATTGCTTTATATTTAGAGCCAACAGCAAAGAAAATAAGGGACTCACAATTTCAAGGATATAACTGTTATGGTAGTCAAGAAAAAAATATTTGAAGATGATATCATTTTTGTCTTATGGAACATTCTGAGACAGTTTAAGGTCTTTTCGGGAAATAAAATAAATTAATATACAGTCAGGTAACACGTACTCACACATGAACTGGTTTAGCAATATGGATATTTGTTAGGAAATACGATGAAGTATATAGATGTATGGGATTAAAAAGGATTCTTTTATGGCAGACAGGAATATGTGGGCAAAAGACTAAAAAGATAATACAAAAATTAAGAAGCTGGAAGCTCTTGATTACTGATAGTAAGATACAAACCATGAAAATGTTTATAGTACCTTTAGTTTTATGTACAGGACAGGCATATTTTTATTAATGAGGGGAGAATTTGTTGACCAGAATAACTGAAAAAAAAATCATTTGGCACGGAAAGAGAGCAAGAGTTACATGGGATAAGTTGATTCTTCCTACAGAATAACATGGTTTAGGATTACCTGATTTGAAGGGATACTTTAGAGCTACACAGTTAAATCTCATACATAACACAAGCAAAATATTATAAATCAATCTGGAAAGGAGTGATGAAATAGGGTGAGTTTGAGAAGTAAGGAGAGACTAGTATTTTGAATGCAGATCCTTAAGAAAAATAACAACAACCATACAATTATATTACATTCATAAAGTAGCAGAAAGTATTCTAAGACTTAAACCAAAAAGGAATAGCGAAAGAAGATTTTATTAATAATGACTGTAAGTAGGGGTAAAGAAAGTAGGCAAGAGGGGGATAGAATTTACTAGAGAAAATCAGCAAAGTAACCAACTTACTTGGAACAAATAACTAGACAGAAAAGTGTAATAGAGTAGGATGAGGCCATGTAGAAGTTTGGACTGCATGTTAGAGATAGCATTTCTTACCAGGGATTTATTTTATTTATCCTTTGTTGAATGGGTTAGTTCCACTAGGCTAGTAGCCTCTTTTCAGGAGAGACCCAAAGTGATTTTCAAACTACTAGGTGAAATTTTTCCAGGGAATCTGGGACATTCCCCTATTCTTTTTTGATAGTTGCCATTGAATCTTTTACATCCTTCTGAGCTACCACCAATTCAAGCAGATGGGGCTTTGATTTAACATCCAATCCTAAACACAGCACACTTAGAATTGCAGCAACCCTTTATGCTACACTGCAGTGTCAGCAATCAAGCTACCTTGTGTGGGAATAAAACTCACAGCCTTCTGCACCAAAGGTGCGTGTGTTGCCTGTTGTGCCACTGACACTGGATCAAAAGCAGAATATAAGATAAGGGGATAGCGACATGCAGAGTGAAAGACCAGCTTTGGTAGGATATCTTTATAGCTGTAAAATATGTGGTATAAGTGCCCAAAACAAAAACAAATAAACCAAAAATAGGCACCGGAGACCAGCGGATCCATCACACTAATGATTTATTGCAGTAAACAAAACAAAACGAACACACAGCACTTAAAGCATTAACGCTGTTAAAACAATTCCCCTTACATTTTCGTCTCAAAGAACATCATCAGATAGGCATATGCATCTTAATTACTTCTTTAAAAACCTTTTCCATCCTTTAATTAACCAATGAAATACTTGAAACAATTAGTTTCTAAGATACAACAAGACATGACTTCAAATAATAAAACTAAATAAAACTTCATAAATAAGTCATATAATACCATGTACACATAAATATACATGTAAAAAAGATCTGTATCAGCTTAAACAATGAATAAATATACTGAATATAAATAAGCATAAATCATCATCATCTTCTTTCGGCTGTTCCCATTAGGGGTCGCCACAGCGGATCATCTGTTTCCATTTCTTCCTGTCCTCTGCATCATGCTCTTTCACACCAACCGCCTGCATGTCCTCTCTCACCACATCCATAAATCTTATCTTAGGCCTTCCTCTTTTCCTCTTACCTGGCAGCTCCATCCTTAGCATCCTTTTCCCAATATACCCAGCATCCCTCCTCAGCACATGTCCAAACCAATGCAATCTCGCCTCTCTTGCTTTGTCTCCAAACTGTCCAACCTGAGCTGACCCTCTAATATACTGATTCCTAATCCTGTCGATCCTAGTGACACCCAGTGCAAATCTTAACATCTTTAACTCTGCCACATCCAGCTCTGACTCCTGCCTTTTTGTCAATGCCACCGTCTCCAACCCATAAAACATAGCTGGTCTCACTACCCTCTTGTAGACCTTCCCTTTCACTCTTACTGGTAACCCATCTGTCACAGATCACTCCTGACACTCTTCTCTACCCTTCCACCATGCCTGTACTCTCTTCCAAACTCACCATTACTCTGAACTGTTGATCCCAAGTACTTAAACTCATCCACCTTTACCAACTCTACTCCCTGCATCCTCACCATTCCTCTACACTCCCTCTCATTTACACACATATATTCTATTTTAGCCCTGCTGACCTTCATTCCTCCCATCTCTAAATCATATCTCCAACTCTCCAGGTTCTCCTCAACCTGGTCCCTACACTCACTATATATCACAATGTCATCTGCAAACATCATAGTCCACGGGGCCTCCTGTCTGATCTCATCTGTCAACCTGTCCATCACCACTGTAAATAAGAAAGGGCTCAGAGCTGATCCTTGATGTAATCCCACCTCCACCTTAAACGTATCTGTCACTCCCACTGCAGTCCTCACCAATGTCACACTACCCTCGTACATATCCTGTACCACACTTACATACTTCTCTGCCACTCCCGACTTCCTCATACAACCACAACTCCTCTCTAGGCACCCTGTCATATGCTTTCTCTAAGTCCACAAAGACACAATGCAACTCCTTCTGACCTTCTCCCAGCCACTGGGGATGCACAAGCCAGTGCATTTCTTTGTGCCAGTCCCAAGCCCGGATAAATGGGGAGGGTTGTGTTAGGAAGGGCATCCGGCGTAAAACCTCTGCCAAATGACTTATGAGGAGAACATTTCATAAATAAGCATAAATACTTGTAAAATGTCATATTTTAAAAGGTAAATGAAAACTCCAGCCAAGCTAGAACTTCCAATGAGTGACCTCCCAAACCTCCTATAACAGAGGCACATGGGATATATGCAAATGACCCTTATGAACATCAGGTGTTTCAGCTATATGGCGGTTCTGATTGCCCATGACTTTTACATTTGAAGTAATTTTAATGGACAATTTCAGACCAATAAAGCCAAACCCAACTAGCCACGGATATGCATATTTCGGCCTTGTTATGACCTCATCAGCATAGCATAAGCAGAGTGCTTGACTAAGCATAAGAAACACAGGGTTGTTATACCCAGCTGATGTCCATTATCATTAGGGTGACTGCAAAATATCCCAACTAACAAATTAAAACAAAGAGTTAGAAGGTCACACTGAAAAACCAATCAGAAAAAGTGTCATAAGGGTCATTTACGTATATCCCATGTGCCCCTGTTACAGGAGGTTTGGGAGGTCACTAATTGGAAGTTCTAGTTTTTCTGATTGGTTTTTCAGTGTGACCTTCTAACTCTTTGTTTTAATTTCTTAGTTGGGGTATTCTGTAGTCACCCTAATGATAATGGACATCAGCTGAGTATAACAACCCTGTGTTTCTTATGCTTAGTCAAACACTCTGCTTATGCTATGTTGACGAGGTCATAACAAGGCCGAAATATGCATATCCATGGCTAGTGGGGTTTGGCTTTATTGAACTGAAATTGTCCATTAAAATTACTTCAAATGTAAAAGTCATGGGCAATCAGAACCACCATATAGCTGAAACACCTGATGTTCATAAGGGTCATTTGCATATATCCCATGTGCCTCTGTTACAGGAGGTTTTGGGGGTCACTCATTGGAAGTTCTAGCTTGGCTGGAGTTTTCATTTAGTTTTTTTCTGATTGGTTTTTCAGTTTGACCTTCTAACTCTGATTTAATATTTTAAAAGGTAATAAAATGTATAAAATAAAATGATGAATTAGCACCATCTAGTGGAGAAAAATGTGAACCACACATTAAAGTTTTATACAACCTGAAATAAAATCAAATTCTTCCACTTAATGAACGAACAATAAATTAACTAAGGGAATCTAATGTTACAGTTTTGCAGATCTAAGCTTTAGTACAGGTTTTAATGACACCATATCATTTAGCCCCTGGGTGATTACAAGCGTTCAGGACTAGTTGCCAGTATATTTTCCTATACTTGAGTCTAGTCTCCCAGGGACCACCCTGGGGCCTATGGGCACTACTTCTGTTACAAAAAATTGATACTCTGCTTTTTCACATAACTGAGAGTATTATACAGGGCATTGTTTTCATTTTTCTTCCTTATATCGTATCTGTGTTCGTACATTCTTTGTTTTAACTTTCTTTCTGTCTTTCCCACATAGAAGGAGTCGCAAACACCACACAAAACAATGTATATCACACCTATAGTATTACAATTTGCGTACCCTTTTGTTGTTATATACTTATTTCTACATTTCAGGTATATGGTATCACCAGTCTGTATATAAATACATTGGGGACAATACCACATTTGTGTGTACCTTTTCTGTTACTGGAAAAAATTCCGTAATTGTTGTGATGTGGACCTCCGTCTAAAATGTTTTTGATGTTTCGCCCTTTTTTGTATACACATTTGACTGGTTTATCAAATATACCATTTAAATCTGATAACCTTACAAATTTGTTCCACTCCTTTTCTATAACTCACTTCAAATTAGTTTCACCATCATAGGTAATAATCAAAGCAGATTGGTAAGAACCCCCCTCTAAATTCTTGTCATGACATGCATTGTCGGGAGAAGGGTGGCTTTTGCCCAAACTAGGGGCAAACCTGGATTCTCTAGCCTCAGTAACTTCTGCCAACACATCAGTCAATAAATGCAAAGGGTACCCCCTGGCTCTAAACATTTCCATTATGAATTCACATTCTCTTTGAAAGTCTTGGTTGTCCGATGTCATTCTCCTAGTTCGAAGTATAAAAATGGAAACAGAAAACAGCAAGGAGCTCGTACACGGAAGAGTATAGTGCAATCCTTTAATCCACAGTTTAGCGCTTTCAACTGGAACACCCCAGTCTTCTTCAGAACTGATAAAAACATACACCTAGGCAGGTATATATAGTGGTAAAAAATCAATTAGTAGAAAAACCGCCAAAACTCTTAATGATATACATCACAATATCATAATATGGAGAATACCCTCCTAAAAAATCACCATATAATAAAATAAAAAATACCTTCATATATACAAAACTTAGAATGTTAAAATATTAACAATTGTAGCTGATAGAATTATCAGATACAGTAAATGTCTAAAATAAATCATACATAAAAAGAGTATACTAAAACAAGAAAAAATCTATTGTAGTCAACAGTGCAACTTATGCAATTCATGTCATATCATTAGATGAACTGGGTAAGCCCCACTTTTAAAGTGTGAGTAAATAAGAAAATATATAAAAAATGTAAAAAATGTAATATGAAAATATAATATAAAAATATGTGACCATACTAGGTCGGGCCTATTGGGATAATACCAGGAAAGGCTTGATACTTCACTCACACTTTAAAAGTGGGGATTACCCAGTTCATCTAATGATATGACATGAATTGCATAAGTCCCTGGGCTGAGCAGATGATGGTTGAGTCATCTGCGCATTGGATGAGTGTGCCATGTTTGGTGGCAGAGGCTAGATTATTGGTGTAAACAGAGAAAAGTAGGGGTCCATGGATGGATCCTTGGGGAACCCCTATGGAGACAGGTAGTTGGGGAGATATGTCATTCTGCCATACAACGGATTGTTGGCGGTCAGACAGGTAACTCTGAAACCAGTTGGTGACTGATTGTGAGAAGGATAGGTTATTGAGGACAGAGATAAGTTGTTTGTGTGGGACCATGTCAAATGCTTTAGATAGGTCTAGGAAAGTAGCAGAGGAGAGATAGCCATTGTTTTTATGCTGAAGGATAGTGTTAGTCATCATCATTCTCTTGATCATCTCTTTCCATTTCTTCCTATCCTCTGCATCTTGCTCTGTCACACCAACTCCATAAACCTTATCTTAGGCCTTCCTCTCTTAACATCTTTAATCCAGCTCTGACTCCTGCCTTTTTGTCAATGCCACTGTCTCCAACCCATATAACATAGCTGGTCTCACTCCACATTCACCATTACTCTGAACTGTTGATCCGATCTCATCTGTCAACCTGTCCATCACCACTGCAAATAAGAAAGGACCGGATCTGTCACTCCCACTGCAGTCCTCACCACTGTCCCACAACTCTTCTCTAGGCACCCTGTCATATGCTTTCTCCAAGTTTCTGACCTTCTCTGTATTTCTCCATCAACACTCTCAGAGCAAACATTGCATCTGTAGTGCTCTTATCACTAATCATCACCTCCCTTCTTAACCTTGCTTCCACTACTCTTTCCCACCTCCATGCTTCCATTGGTATGTCATCTGGGCCAACAGCCTTTCCATTCTTCATCCTCTTCATAGCTGCACATCATCCAACCTTCTCTCTCATTCTCTTCATTCATCAGCCTCTCAAAATACTCTTTCCATCTACTCAACACATCTTTCCCAGCTCTGTCCTCATCTCCTTATACTCATGTCTACTTTCTTCATCTCTTGGTCTCCTTGTCCTCCTTCCTCTGTCCAGATGTCACACTGCCTCCCAGTGCCTGTCTTAACTCTTCCCTAAACTCCACTTCACAATCACACCACTAATCTATGCTGCTTAACTACACTTTCACCTGCCACCTAAAACACTCTTGGCATATTGTTCCTTTAGTATAACCCCTACCCCATTTCTCCTGCCATCCACACCATGATAAAACAATTTGAACCATCTGGTCTCTTGCACACACAATATATCAACCTTCCTTCTCTAGTGTTAGTAAAGGAGAGTAAGGCAGTGGTGGTGCTATGGTTTGTTCGGAAACCATGCTGAGTACTGGAAAGGAGGTTGTTAGTAAGGAGGTAGTCTGAGACCTGAGAGTGTATGTATCTCTCTAGTATTTTGGAGAGTGGAGACATTTATTGCTTGGAGCTTTTCTCCCCGGGCCTCCACTGAAATAAAACTTAAATTGTTTTAATAAGCGTTAATGCTTTTAAGTGAAAGGAGAGTAAGGCAGTGGTGGTGCTATGGTTTGTTCGGAAACCATGCTGAGTACTGGAAAGGAGGTTGTTAGTAAGGAGGTAGTCTGAGACCTGAGAGTGTATGTATCTCTCTAGTATTTTGGAGAGTGGAGAGAGAATAGCTATGGGGCGGTAATTGGTTAGTTCTGCAGAACTTTATATTCTTAAAATTTTATATTCTTTCAGAGAGAATATTACAAACAATTGAAGGTAGTGGCAATGGGGGTACATTTTGCCCCAACATATGCCAACATTATTCTCCTATACTGGGAGAATAAATACGTATTTACTTCAGAATATAAGCAATACTGGAATTTATTTCAGGTGCTTTTTAGATAACATACGTCTTCTTTGGGCCAGTACTGACAACAAATCTTTAGAATTTTTTTATTATAATTCAAAAACCACTAATTTTTTAAAATTCACATATCAACTCAATAACAAGGAGCTGAATTACTTGTAAACATACAAAGGGTTTGTAATGGTTTTAAATCCAAAATACATAGAAAACAGACATTCTCCAGTTCTTATTTGCACTATACTAGTGCCCACCCTCCTTATCACAAAAGAGCTGTGATAAAAGGTCAGCTGGTCCGGGCTAGCAGAATGACATCGAACGACCAAGACTTTCAGAGAGAATGTGAATTCATAATGGAAATGTTTAGAGCCAGGGGGTACCCTTTGAATTTATTGACTGATGTGTTGGCAGAAGTTACTCAGGCTAGAGAATCCAGATTTGCCCCTATTTTAGGCAAAAAACATCTTTCTTCCGCAGGTCATGACAAGAATTTAGAGGAGAGTTCTTACCAATCTGTTTTGATTATTACCTATGATGGTGAAACTAATTTGGTGAAGGGAGTTATAGAAAAGGAGTGAAACAAATTTGCAAGGTTATCAGATTTAAATGGTATATTTGATAAACCACTCAAATATGTATACAAAAAAAGGCGAAACATCAAAAACATTTTAGAAGGAGCTCCACATCACAACAATTATGGAATTTCTTCCAGTAACAGAAAAGGTACACACAAATGTGGAATTGTCCCCCATGTATTTATATACAGACTGGTGATACTCTATACTTGAAATGTAGAAATAAGTATATAACAACAAAAGGGTATGCAAATTGTAATACTATAGGTATGATATACATTGTTTTGTGTGGTGTTTGTGACTCCTTCTATGTGGGAAAGACAGAAAGAAAGTTAAAACAAAGAATGTACGAACACAGATAAGATATAAGGAAGAAAAATAAAAACAATGCCCTGTATAATACTCTCAGTTATGTGAAAAAACAGAGTATCAATTTTTTGTAATAGAAGTAGTGCCCATAGACCCCAGGGTGGTCCCTGGGAGACTAGACTCAAGTATAGGGAAATATACCGGCAACTGGTCCTGGACGCTTGTAATCACCCAGGACTAAATGATATGGTGTCATTAAAACCTGTACTAAAGCTTAGATCTGCAAAACTGTAGCATTAGATTCCCTTAGTTAATTTATTGTTCGTTCATTAAGTGGAAGAATTTGATTTTATTTCAGGTTGTATAAAACTTAAATGTGTGGTTCACATTTTTCTCCACTAGATAGCGCCAATTCATTTTATTTTATACATTTTATTACCTTTTAAAATATGACATTTTACAAGTGTTATTTATTCTTATTTATATTCAGTATATTTATTCATTGTTTAAGCTGATATGAATATTTTTACATGTATATTTATGTGTACATAGTATTATATGACTTATTTATGAAATGTTATTTAGTTTTATTATTTTAAGTCATGTCCACCTTAGTTTGTGCTGCCTCTAACTTTTCTGAACTCCAGACTAAAACACAAATAGCCTTTTCCACCACAGAGAACTGGATGCACCAAAACCACTTCTCCCTCAACTCTAATAAATCCAAAATTCTAATTTTTACCCCTTCCAGAGCTTCCTCATCCTTTGACAAAGATTCCTTCAAAGTCCTCAGCCAAACCAACACTGCTATAGAAGTAGTGCCTTCCGCTAAACTACTCGGCATTACCATAGACGAACACCTAAAATTCGATCTCCACATTCAACAAAACATAAAGAAAACCCACCAAAAGTTAGGTATGCTCTACAGAAACAACCAATTTATTTCCAACTCCTCTAGGCACACCCTGGCAATTACATACCTTCTACCCTCTCTTCTTTATGGAGCCCTCTTTTAACCAATCTGTCTATTTCCAACATCTCAAAACTTGAAACTTGCTATAATAAGATCTCTAAATTCACAACCAAATCCAAAACCTCAACTCACCACTGCCTTACCCTTAAATCTCTAAATTGGCTTGAACTTCCCAACCACTTGGACTATCTCCAACTAACCACCGCTCACAAACTAATATTTTACCCAGACTCATGCCCTGCCTTAATAAACATCCTTCCACCATACACTCCAAACAGACCTCTGAGATCTGAACACCAAAACCTTATCTCCATCCACAAACCTAAACGTCCTGCTGGCCAACTTCTACTCTCCTTCTCTCTAGGTAAAAAATGGAACTCTCTCCCTCCTTCTCTTAGGACTATACCTAACTCCAAATCCTTCAAGACCCTACTTCTCAAATACCTGTCATCCAAATGGAAATGTTCCTGCTCTCACCAGATATAATTTCCAGGGATCTCTTTCCCTGAGCTCTCCACTTCCTGGCCCTCTCTACATACGATTTTCCTGACTTTTCTAACTTTCTCCTGACTCCAACTTACTTTTTGCACATCTATGTATTTTTGTTATTTTACTCTGCACTGTATTGCTTTATTATGCTTGTTCATTATGCACATTTTATGTAAATGTATTTCCTGACTGCTTGAATCTTACTCTTGTATTTTACCATTAACTTTATGTAACCATGTTTCATTGTATTGCTTGTGGAGCTTTTCATGAATGAATGGACTGCATGAATCTTTACTCTTGTATTTTACCATTAACTTTATGTAACCATGTTTCATTGTATTGCTTGTGGAGCTTTTCTCCCCGGGCCTCCACTGAAAATGGGCACTTCTTGGCCCAGTGGACTTCCCCGGTAATCAAACTGAAATAAATAAATAAATAAATAAATGTCTTGTATCTTAGAAACTAATTGATGCAAGTATTTCATTGGTTAATTAAAGGATGGAAAAGTTTTTTAAAGAAGTAATTAAGATGCATATGCCCATCTGATGAAGTTCTTTGAGACTAAAACTTAAGGGGAATTGTTTTAATAGCGTTAATGCTTTAAGTGCTATGTGTTCATTTTGTTTTGTTTACTGCAATAAATCATTAGTGTGGTGGATCCGCTAGTCTCTGGTGCCTATTTTTGGTTTATATATATCTTTATAGCTCCCAAGTATGCAACAAAGCCCATAAGGTTTAGGATTTCTGCTTAGAAATGTTTGCATAAATATTTTTTATACCCCAAACAGATGTCTGAGAATTTTTTTTTTCTGGCAGACAGCAGATGCTGGAGGTGTGATTGAATAGATAGAAGTAAAAGGGAACATTTTTTTTTTTTGGTGGGAGGATATAATCAACTGGTAGATGTTAAAAAATTCCAACAGAATACTTTGTAAGGAATGAAGATGAACCAAAAGGTTGTAACCAAAAAAATAATTATTTTGAGATGGGATATAGAATCTGAATTACCCAGATATGATAAGGCCTTATTAAGTAATGCTATTTGCTGCCAAACCAATTACTTAAAAAAAAAAATCTAAATCCACAACAATTGAAGTACTGAATAATGTAAAGCCAATAAAAGAACCAGAGGTGGGTTGTTTAGAAAAGGTAAGGAGCAAATCATACAGAAATGGATTTTGTGGGAACAATACATGCAGAACAATGTTCAGGAGGAGTGAGGTTTAAAGGAAGGTAGGAATTGAACAATGTAAGTAATGGAGTAAATAGTGAATAATTGTTAATATTAAAAAGTGTACAATATATGAAAATGAAAAATGCATTTTATGGTTTATATTATTTTCTATTGCTGTATGCATATCTATGTATACAATGTAATAATTTAATAAAAGTGTTTAAAAATACTGTTATGGAGCATATGATTATTTTAGCAGAAAAAAAGCTTTCAGGAGGGAACATTATTTATTAATGGGTGGTGACTGGAACTTTATTTGCAATATGGAGGATGTATTGGGGGACTTACAAGGCAAAAAGTGTTGGATAGGTTGGACAGGAAAACAAGAAGGATGCTTCATGCTCATCAAATGATTTATAAAATCAGTGCATACCAAGACTACATAATCCCTGTTCTGAAGGAGGTATGTGCCTCCTCAAAATTGATTACAGATATAGATCTGCAATTGTGGGACAGCATACATATCTACTTACCTCACAAGACCTAAATGTAGTGAACGTTTTGAACCATGGAGAGAATAACTCTAAGATGACTTCCCAGCTTAGTTTATCAGAAGTATATCGGCGTCAAGTGGGAATGGAAATCAAACCAGAAGTAGATACAAATCAAGTAACAACTGAATGTGCCCCCCCCCCAAAAAAAAAAAAAACAAAAGAAAGAATATAAGGAGAAGAATTAGATGAGAAGGCAAGAAATGTGTAAAATGTAAAAGAGAGCTTTTAGTATAGAAAACTCTTGGAAAAGCCTCATGTTGATCAGGATCGAACAAAGGAATGATTAAGGAAAGGTGAATTTAAACCAAAAGACAAAAGGTTAATATTGGCAGCCCAAGATGGTGGACTACGTACATATTAGTTTATAAAGTCCATTTAACATATGGCAGAAACACACAAATGTAGGTTTTGTAAAACAAAATTGAAAACAGTTGCACATCTTGTTGCTGGTTGTGACATACTAATGGCAGAAGGACTGTGTACTGAAAGGATAATAATGTGGCAAGACTGTTGCATTGGGGATTTGTGCAAACATTATAATATTGAAGTAGCTGAAAAACACCAGCTATGTGAGCCACAAAGCATTATAGAAAATAATGAAGTTTACATCACATGGGATCACCCATTACCAACAGTTCAAAAAATAGATGCAAGAAAACCAGCGATAGTAGTCAATGAAAAGAAGACAAAAATAGCTTTGATCATTGAAATTGCTACATCCAGTGACTTATGTACAGAGAGACACAAAGTCATAAAATACAAGGTTTGCAGGCAGAAACAAGGGCAATGTGGAAAAAGGATACCCAGACTGTTCCAACAGTAGTAGGAGCAAGGGGTCTTATAAAAAAGAATTTACAATCATACTTAGATGTTACCAATGCATGTAACTCCATATGAATTGCAGAAGGAGTCATTACTGAGCATATTACGGATGCTGTAAAAGACAATTCTGGCTAACATCAAAGATTGAAACAATACTAATTTCATGAACTTTAATCATACTTTGACTTAGGAATGGGGTCCATTCCCATGATGGTATTAGAAACCCAAAAGACTTGGAGAAATTAAAGAAAATATAACAAGACAGGGTACATACCTGAAGAAATATATAAGAATATTTGGAATGAAAGATATGAATTCAGTAGCAGGTGCTCAGAATTTATATATTATTTTCAATTATACAATGACCCCCCCATTAATATTCCAAAACGTGCACGCTGATTGGCCAGCGTGCCCATTGTAAATACCATAATATACCAACGGAAAAAGGTCCAGTCGCCCGGACTTTTTTCCATTGGTATAAAGTGTCCAAAACTTTTTTTTTTTAATAAATAAAAAAAAAGAAAAAACGGAGACTTTCTTTTCTCCGTTGCTTCCGTTCCAAAGCATTGATGTACTGGGTATGCATAGGAATGCAAGTCCCATACACATACGTAGTACATCAACACAAGGAAGCAGTATACCACCACCGGCGGAAGAATAGTAATGTGCCGTTATACAAAGACATTATTTAAGAAAAGTAAGTATTTTTTTTCTTAAATAATGTCATTGTATAATAGCAATAACCATCAGGCTTCGCACTCGTGATTAAACCACTCCAACTGTGGGTAAATCTTCAATATACCATACCACATTGCCGGTTATTGCTTAAATATACAATAACTATTCTAAATTGGATAGAATTCTCTCTCAAAGTAACATGTATACTTAACTGAAAGATTTCAGACCCTTCCAATAACTATTTTAAATCGTGCACCACAAAACTCTTTTTTAAACAACTTTATTTATCACTTAAGACATAGGGTGACATACATTAACAGAAAAGAAAACTAATCATATTAACATTTTTTTTCCATTTACAAACATTACACATTGCATATACTTTCTTTCCTTTCCTTGTAAATATCTGGCCAACATTTCTTACATTGCTGAATTCCTACTTTCCCATTAAACCTCATTCCTCTTCCTCCTGACCATTATTCTGCATGAATTGTTCCCACAATTCCATTTATTTCTGTGTAATTTCCTCCTTCCCTTTTCTAAAGACCCCTCTTTCAGTTCTTTAATCTCTTTTATTATATCCAACACTTCAAATACAGTTGGTACAGATTTTGATTTCCATTTTCTAGTAATTGCTTTTTTTTGGCAGCCAACAGAATTAAATGTAATAAGACCTTACTATGTCTAGGCTATGCAGATCCTGCATCCCAGTTCAAAAGAACCATTTATTTAGTTACAGCCATTTTCTCATCCAATATTTCTGACAGAGTACTCTGTAGGGAATTTTTAAAATCTGGCAACACACTACACTTCCAAAACATATACTACCATTTACCCCTTTCTTCCTCATAGCACCTCCAACATTTGCTATCTGCCCGAGGAAACATTTTTTGAAGCCTGCTTGTGTTATAAAAATAACTTTGCAAACATCAAAACAATGAAACCAGGTCCTGCGAAACTATGCAAACATTTCCAAGCAAAGACTTTAAACCTTCTGGACTCTGTGGCATACTTGACAGCCATATAGATGTCTTCCCATTGTTCACAATCTTTTGAAACCTCTTGTGATTGATTCTTATAGTTAACATACAATATTTTATATACCCTACTAATTATGCCATTTTTAACAGCAGCTCTACCAGAGCTGGTCTTTCGCTTAAAATTTCTCTTTCCCTTTTACTTTGCCTATACTCTGATATCAATCCCTGAAAGGGAAGGTAGTTTCTAGCCTGCAGCTAAACATTTTCTTAGCCTCATTCCACTCCATTACCTTTCTATTTCTAGTTCCTTGCTCACAATACATTAGATCATTTACCTGTTTTCTCCAGTAAATTCTACCCCCCTTTTGTTTATTTTCTGTACCCCTATTTGTATTCAACCCCATTGTCAAAATCTTTCTCCATTCTCATGTTGGCTTAGTTCTTAGAGTACTTTCTGCTACTTTATGAGTATAATATTCTGTATGGCTAAAGGGGCAGAATTTGAATAAACCATGTAATGCTTAACTGACAATGACTGGATAGATTATAAGTGATGTATAATGTTTGCAACTACAGTTATTTCAAAGGTGTCTGTGATGTATAATGTTTGCAACTAAAGTGGGGTCAGTGGTTGTTTTCCATTTATATAAATGTAAGATTGACCATGTCATACGTGATCATTTATTAAAGATGTTTATTGAAAAAAAAATTCTGTATGGCTGATATCATTCTCCTTAAGGGTTTGCATCCAGAGTTCTACTCTGTCTTATTTCTTGACGTTCTTCCATGCTCATCAGCATCCCTTTCCACTTTGAATTATAACCTACTGTTTGTTTATATATATATATATATATATATATATATATATATATATATATATATATATATATATAATATGGCTCTGCTTTGTTTCCTTGAATCTCATTTCACTGAATTTCATTTCACCCCGACCACATCTCTGAAAACCCAAATTACTGAAAACTCATTTCACTGAACTGAACTTAGTATATATGGCATTGTGTAGAGTACTGTAAGGCAAGTAAAAGGTATATGCCCTTTTCCCCACTGTAGTGCAGTCCTGAAGTTAGTATATATAGTTAGGGGGTGGGAGGCACAGCCTCCCACATTGGGGGGTGTGGGGGGTAGCTATTACCTTGTTTGTTTTTTATTGTATTTTACCAAAACCTTCAGAACAATAAATTTTAAACAATAGACGTGCATAATTACAACACCATTGACTCTCTCCAGAAGACAATATGTACTCAAACTAAATGTGGGGACTACGTCCCCCACACCCCCCTAACAATATATATATATATATATATATGTATATATGTGTATATATATATATATATATATATATATATATATACTAACTCCAGGATGGCACTACTGTGGGGAAAAGGGCATATACCTTTTACTTGCCCTACAGTACTCTATAGAGTGCCATATATACTAACTGCAGCTCAGTGAAATGAGATTCAGTGAAATGAGTTTTTATTAATTTGAGTTTTCAGCAAAGTGATCGGGGTGAAATGAAATTCAGTGAAATGAGATTCAACAAAACAAAGTAGACCCATATAATACACACACACACAATCCTTAGCTGTGTAGCACTTAACTATCCCTTCAAACCAAGTAATCCTAAACCACCATGTTCTGCTGGAAGGATCTACTTATCTCATTTATTTTGTGCTCTCTTCTCCCAGATAAATTCCTTCAACTCTTTAATTATTGTCCACAACTTCTCCTTTGGTTAATAAAAATATGCTTGGGCCATATATAAAACTAAAAGGGACTAAAAACATTTTCATTGCTTGTATCTTACTATCCATATCCATAAACAAGAGATGTTATGTAGTCCTATCTCGCCGTAATTCTTGCTAGATGGACTCGGCCGATACTAAAGCTCAAGAGCTTTTACTGGCTCGAGGTTAACCCCTATCCCATGGTGCTTCACGGCAATTCCCCACATCTCATTTGCTGCAAAAGCTTCGAGATTGTCTCCTTACTGGCTTGTTGGCTAAGTAGAAGATTTTTTGATAAATCTTGTATTTTTCATTCCTTTATTTTCTTCACCTTTTACTATTAATAGTTATTAGCCTTTTACTTGTGTGATTGTATTGAGTGTTTGATCCCCTATTCCTCCCCATAGGATTGTATGGCCCATTTTAGAGGGCCGTAGTTGCCCATTTAAATTAGAGGGCCTTTCCTCCCTGAGTGTTAGTCCTTTTAAAAAAAAAAAAAAAAAAAAGAAAATGTTCTTCTCTTCATACCTTTACTTTTTATTTAGTTTGTATTGATATTATAGTTAGTGTTGGTGTTCTTGAATTTTGATAACATTGTTAGCATTGTTTCTTGTCAGCATGTCTAAGGAAAAAGCCAGAGAACACAAGGAACACTGCCCCTCAGAGTTCAAAAAATGTGATAAATGTTCACAGAAGATGTCATTGACTGACAGTCACACTAGCTGTATGTACTGCCTGGGTGAAGCCCACTTACAAGAACCCTGTACTTTTTGCCATGCTTTCAGTACTAAGGTTCTTAATGAGAGGAAACGTAAGTTAATAGATAGGGGTCTTATGACCAGTTTCTTCCAGGGACAGCTGGAACTTGGTCAGACAGCTCCCAAGACCGTTAAAAGAAAATCTTCAGCTCCAGCTTCAGAGCCATCTAAAAAGTCCAAAGTGATGGAGCCAAGGAGTTCTGGCTCTGATTTTGCTTCTTCTGTCTCGGTGCCGTTGGTCTCTTCGGTGCCGAGACAATTACCAGACATCAACCCTGTCTCACCTACATTGAGGTCTCCTGTACTGGAAAGGAGGAGATCTCCTTCTGTCTCCACCCATTCCTCCAGGACTCTTTCAGATGAGGACATCGAGCGGGTGGTGAAGAGGTTGCTCTCTGACAAAAAAATTAGCCCCTCCGGACCCAAAGGCTTCGGAGCCACCCCATGTACAATCCACTGCTCCTCCTCTGACTGTTTAGCTCTCGGAGCCAAACACTTCGGATTCTTCAATGTTGGATCCTTCAGTTCCAAAAATTCTCCCTGCTTCCTCAGAACTGATAACTCTATCCTCAGCGGCTCAGTCTGAAGCAGAGGGATCTGGGAGCCGATGCTCTCGAGTCAGCTCTGAGGGGGATACTCACCCCGAGTTTTCTTCAGAACTGACCCTCCCTCTCGGTGCTTTAGCTCATCTCAGCTCAGTTCCCATGTCTGCTTCGGAGCCTGTACCTCCTGCTCGGACCCAACCTTCCGCCTCCTCAGAGCGGAGGTCATCTTCGGAGTGGGGTGGAAAGGACTTCGAAGCAATAGAGAAAGCTTTATAGAGAAAGCTTTAACCAGTGCCAAAGCCCTGCCTTTGGACCCAATGTCCCACCAGTGGCTGGCACCAACCTCTTCTCCCCCACCACCCCCTCAGCATAGGGAACTAGAGACTCAAGCAGGCCCCATTGGAGGTGTCCCCTCTTCTGAGACCTGCCAAGATTATTCCACTGAAAAACTTCCTCGGAAGAGACTTTGTAAGAGGAAGCATGTTGACTCACCTGAGTCTGTCACATCTGACACTGATTTGGATGAGTCAAGAAGGGTCCCCTAGATCCCCCTCTGAGGATGTCTCCTTTTCTGACATCCTTGAAATCCTTAGACAGAGGGGTGATTGGAAGACCTCTAACCCTACTGAGGATGAATCAGTGTATCTTGAGGCCTTTGGTTCCTGACCTTCCACCTCCTGGGTGACACCGCCTTATGACCAGCTCTTGGGGGTCATATCCTGGAAATCCTGGACTTCCCCGGACACAATGGAGCCTGTCCCGAGGAGGCCAAACAAATTTATGACTGCTCCAGAAGATAAGTCTTTTCTTTGCAAGGGAGTTCCTGTTGATGCTATGATGGTAGCAGCGGCCACCAAAAAGGAGTTTTCTGAGACATCTTCTAATATCCATCCTCCTAATAAGGGGTCCAGGACGATGGATAGGTATGGAAAACATACCTTCTCTTCAGTGGCATTTACCTTGAGATCGCTGAACTACCTGTCCCATTTTACTTGACTTTAAAGGGATCTCCTGAAGGAGTTGGGAGATATCTTCAGGGTTCAGTAGGTTCGGGATCCACGGATAAGGTTTCTGTGCAGCTCTCCACCCTTACATCAATAGCTAACTCCTCCATGAGGCTGATTTCATATGCAGTGGATGGAGTGAGCAGGGCAGCCGCAGTAGGAATTTCTCTTAGGAGGCATTCCTGGATGCGTCTCTGTAACTTCACGGAATCCTTTGTCTTCCTTCACCAAGGTCCCCTTTGATGGTTCAACTCTTTTTGGACCGCAGGTGAAAGAGACCTTGACCAGGTGCGAGCAGGAAGGGAAAACCTTATCTGCCATTGGAGTCCGTTTCTTCCTTCCTTTTAGACCCTATCCCAAGGGTCAAACAGGAGGGGAAATGTGGTTCCATAAATCCCAAAAAGGTTTCCCTCAGGCACAAGTTCAACCCTCCCCTAGGGGCAGAGGGGGAGGATACAACAGAAGACACCATCCTCGTGGCAGAGGAGGTCCACAACATCAGAGAGATAGAGAAACCTTCTCTGATCGTCCCTTCCATCGCCCCTGAGGGGTTGCCCAACTGTCCGTCTCTAAAGGCAGTCTGGGGTCATCTTTCACTGTACCCAAGTGCCTGGCTAAATATTTCTCAAGATCGTTGGGTACAAACCATAATATCCAGAGGCTACCTGATTCCCTTTGTTTCCAATCCCCTGGCAAACTGGTCTCTACCAGATGTGCCACCCATTCAACTAGACCGTGCAACATCAGAGGTCATCTCGTTGCTGCGAAAGAGTCATCCAAGAAGTCCCCACAGAGCAAATAGGAACTGGAACTTACTCTCAATTATTTTTAGTTCCAAAAAAGACAGGGGACTGGAGATCAATTCTAGATCTCAGCAGACTAAACAATTCTGTAAAGAAATCGAAGTTCCGAATGATCACTCTGCAGTTGATTTTTCCCTTTATCGGAAAAGACAGTTGGATGTGCTCAATAGATCTTCAGGACGCGTACTACCACATCAAAATGGACAGGCAATCCAGAAGACACTTACGCTTTCAGCTGGAAGCCAGTCATTTCCAATTTCAAACACTGCCCTTTGGCCTCACTACAGCCTCCAGAGTGTTCACCAAATGCATGGCAGTGGTAACGGCTCACCTGAGATGTCAAGGATTCCAGGTATTTCTGTACCTAGACGACTGGCTCCTCACTACTACTACCAAGCACCAACTAATCAAAACCAGGGACGAGACTCTATCCTTGTGCGCCAGACTAGGCATTACAATAAACCTAAAAAAATCAGCCTTATCTCCATTGTATTCTTAGGCTCAGAAATAGACTCAAACACCATGACTGCAAAACTGACACCAGAAAGAATAGAATCACTGCACAACCAAGTCAGATCTTTGCTGAGCAGTCACAAAGTACAGGCCAGGGTAGTCCTTCAGGTTCTAGGGACTATGGATTACTCCATTCTCTTAGTTCACCTAGCCCATCTGCACATGAGAGTACTTCAGTGGCTACTATTTGCCCAATGGTCAATGCAGGATCTTCCCCTGTCTTACTAAATTCTCATCACAAATGTCTGCAAGAAGGATCTGAAATGGTGGTTGCATACGGATCAACTTCATTTAGGTCACCCACTTGTTCACACTCAAGAAAATACAGTTTTGACAACAGATGCCTCCCAGATAGAGTGGGGGGGCATTATCTGGGAATGGAAGTCCAAGGTACTTAGCAGAACCACTTGCACATAAATGTTCTGGAGATGAGAGCGGTGCTCTAAGCGTTGCAAGCACTTCACAGTTCTCTTCCCACAGGGACAATTGCGATTCAGTCAGACAACATGTCTGTAGTGTGGTACATAAACAAGCAAAGGGGGAACCAAATCTTACCCACTTTGTCGAGAGGCCTTAAGAGTATGGAAACGGTTAATGGACACTCAATGTTTTCTGGTAGCAATGCACATCCTGGAGAAGTCCAATGTGATAGCAGACAAACTCAGTCGAGCAATTCTGATGCATCACAAGTGGTCCCTAAATTCAGAAGTTGCGAAAGAGATTTTTCACAAATGGGGCCAGCCTTGCTGCGACCTATTCACCACGTACATGAACACCAAATGCAGCAGCTACTTTGCCCTAATACCCCATCTTGGGATTGGGAGGGTGGCCTAATGGTTAAGGTGTTTGCCTTACAAACACAAGGTACAGGGTTTGAATCTCACAGGGGATAACTGGCTAGGCTTAAAATGGCTCACAAGGGCAGTTAGCCTAGTACTAGCCTATGAACCTATGAATCTGGGGATGTCACCCAGGGATGCTCTGGTCCATGACTGGCCTCCGAGACTCCTTTATGCTTTCCCACCCTTTCCTCTCATTCCAAAAGTGATTCAGAAAGCAAAACAGTTGAAGAGTACCCTGATCCTCATTGCTCCTTATTGGCCTCACCAAGTCTGGTTTCCCTTCCTGTGGCCCTATCTCTTGGAGAAACCATGGATTCTGGAACCATCTCCAGACCTCCTGATTCATCAATTGGGGCATTTCCATTCTACTATCCAGACCCTGAAATTGACAGCATAGCTGCTCCAGTTCCACAAATAGCCAGGTGTGTTTCCCTTTCACCTACAGTCAAACACATTCTGATTTCTTCCCACAAGCCTTCAACTAGGAAAATATATTCCAGCAAATGAAAAAGGTTCTCTATTTGGGCAGTAAGCCAAGGCTTAGATCCCTATACAGCTCCTATAGAGTCTATTTTGTCCTTTCTTGCGTCCATTTTTCATGAAGGAGCTGTGGCTGCTACGGTTAGAGTTCAGTTAGCTGCCATCTCAAATTACCATTTCAGCTACATGGGAAATCCTATACAACGGGATTTTTTCAGTTTTATGGTCATAGACCATATCAAGTTCAGGAATAAAGAAGCCCACATATTACATAAAATATTGACCAATAAAGAAAAAATGTGGATTATCAAGTTAGGTGCTCTTTTTTCCCCTGGGTTGAATGATCAATTTTGAAACATCTCTATTTTTAATCATGTATTTGCATTCACATATAGTTTTTGTTGTGTTTAGGTAATCATGTTTGCAGCATGAGTATCATTATATTTATATGGTAATCATTTGTATGTGCACTAGAGGGCGTTTCAAGATTACATTATAAAAGGGAGACATAATGTTAGCTGTATATCTTTCTGGTCTTATCAAGTTTGGTTTCTGAAGAAGGCTTTTGCCGAAACCGGTACAACCTTGCTGGTGTACTGAGATATTGCTGACTATTTGTCATGTAATAAATTTTATTTTGAATATGCCACAGGAGTTGGGTGCTGGCTTTGTTGTTTTGGCTTGTAGTTGTCTGTCCACCTGGCATGGATAGTATTACACAGTGTTCTGTCTGTAGTACATAGTTATTGATAGTTTACTATTAGGTACCTATTACTTTCTTGCAAACAAGATCTAGGGAATTGCCGTGAAGCACCATGGGATAGGGGTTAGCCTCGAGCCAGTAAAAGCTCTCAGGCTTTAGTATCGGCTCCGAACCCATCCAGCAAGAATGTAGGCGAGATGGACTACAAACATGGAACGTTATGGTAAGTACACATTTTTTTTTTCATTTTTCTTAGTTTTTGTATTATCTTTTTTTTTTTAGTTTCTTCCTGTATATCTTTAACTGCCATAACAAAAGCCTTATTTAATCCATACTACTAAATGCTTCATCTTATCATGCCCCCATTAATGTAGGTATTGCTGAACCAACTTGATTGTGCGTACATAAGTTTTTGCTACAGCCTTTATCTTCATTCATTTTTTATATCCTAAAAAGACTTGAAACTCTCTCAGAATGTTCTATAACACTGATATATCATTTTCTGTATTTATCAGGTACAAAATATCACCACCAAATAAGGCCTACCTTCCTTGATTACTATGCCAATTATATCCTTACATTTCTGATTTCCTCATTTTCTTTGTTGATGGCTCTAAATATAAAGCAAATAACAAAGGGAGAAGAGGATACCTCTACCTGGTTTCTCTTTTCAAACACAACTTATCAGAGAGGAATCTTCCCGCTTTAATTCTTGTCTCTGATCCTTCATATATCCCCTTAAATAACCTTATTATTGTATCATGGAATGCAAATGCTTCCATTGCCCTACTCATAAAATCCTAGTTTACTCTAGCCAATGTTTTTTATGTTTCAAAACCCACTAACAAAGTCGTATTTTTTTTTTATTACATTCTGCTTTCCTGTGGATCATCGTTGTTCTACTGTTGCTATCAAATGTTTGCCTGCTGTCCACCAATCCACATTGATCCATATCTATCAATTTTGGAAACACCTTTGCTACTCTTTTAGCTAATGTCAACATAAATATTTTATAATCATGGTTTAAAATTGAAATGTGTCTGTATGAAGCTCAGTCTGATGTGTCTTTACCATCATTAGGTAACAGGCACCACAGCTTTCTTCCAAAATGTTGGTGCTTCCCCACCTTTTAAAAAGCTGTTAATATCTTGCATATCTTTATCACCTTCTTCCCATCTAACTTCCATACTTACAAAGGAGTACCACATAGTCCTGGGGACTTTCCTGAAGATTGATTATACATGAATGTTTTATCTCCTCTCCTATCTCAACTATTAACTGTTGATCTTCATCTACATCTAACCTTGACATAATTAAGTCTTCCAGAAATATTTCCATTTTTGCTCTTTCTTTCCAAATTTCTCTGCTTTATGTAAATTTTCATAACATTTCTAAATCATCTCTAATATCTATAGGCTCTCTGGTAATTTTTTGTTATAGGCTTCATACGTTTGGCAACAACTCTTTCTACTTTCTGTTGCCTAAGTCAGTGATGCACCACAGAATTCTAGGATTTTTTTTGGAGGGGGGGGGTGGCAAAGGTTAAAGAAGAAAAAGAATCTCACTGGACAGGAATAGGTGCAGTTGCAGAGTGCTAAAGGAAATATAAAGAAATATCTGAACAATATGCATGCATTTAGAAAGGCTGCTATTACGCAACTATTTTTGATAACTGTAGAATGCAAAACCTTTTTACCTCACCAACTTAGGCAACAAAAAGTACAAAGAGGGTTAGCCATATTTAGGAAGCTTGTGGCAAGAGAAATAGCCAGAAACCCTATAGAGGTATTATAAATATACTGGAAATTGCATAAAAAATGTATAAAGTGGAGGAATGGAGAAACTAAGGAAGGACACAAATGGAAATATTCATGGAAAAGTTATGCCAAGATTGGAGGAAGATGAAGCCCAACAATTTGCAGCTAAGATAGGAAGGAATGAAATAAGAACAGAAAGTACTTGGAAGTTAAAGAAAACAGCATAACAAAGATTTATCTGGAAGGCTTTGTTCAACATTATTTTAAAATGGGAAGTTCTGACATCCTGGAAGAAAGTAGTGGGGAAGCTACTACTGAAAGAGGGTAAAGACCTTTTAAATCCAGCTTCATGTAGAACCATTTTCATTTTAAGCCATGATTACAAAGTTTTTATGGCAGTATTAGCTAACATGATGGCAAAGAATTTACCAAAATTGATAAATATGTATCAGTGTTGTTTTGTGGAGGGGAAATATGCATTTAATAACATTAATAGAACAATAATGATATAGACAGAGTGACTGTCTGGGTACAGAAATGGCACGGTTGTTCGAGAATTTTGATGCACAGAAATTATTCCAAGGGTCAGCAGGGATTTTAGGAGTAGAGCAATGATAGCATGTGCATTCTCTCCTGGAATAATAGGGATAATGAGAAGGATATCTGAAGGTTTGAGGCAAGAATTAAGATGAGTGGGATCCTCTCTGATGGACTGTGTTTGAACAAAGAAAACGAGAAGTGATACTGTTATTTGCATTATATGTAGAACTGTTAGAAAAGAAAAGGGATTCACAAATCCAGTGAAATAACTGGTGGTGTAATCCAGACAGCTTTATTTGCAGATAGTTTTATACCTGATAAATATGTAAATTATTTCAGTGTTGTTGTACATTTTGAGACCGTTTCAAATCTTTTGAAATATAATATAAATGAAGATAAAAAAAAAATAAAATCTACAGTAGTAAATGATGCGCCCATGCATGAAGTGGTTTATCAGTACTCACAATTATGTGTACATATGATAAAGTATTTAGGTGTATGGATTAAATGATTCTCTTATGGCAGCTGTGTGTATATGGTAAAAGACTAAACAGAGGAATTGTAAAATTAAGAAACTGAAAGCTTTTTTATGGATAATAAGAGACAAACAATGTAATGTTTTTGTCCATTTAGGTTTATGTACATATCAGGCATATTTTTAATCAACCAGAGGAGAAGTGCATGTGACAGTTAATGAAGAGTTGAACACATTTATATGGGGGGGGGGGAGAAGGCAAGACTCAAGTGGTATAAACTGATTCTCTCCACATACCTAGTTGGTTTAAGGTTACCAGATCAGAGTTGATACTTGAAAGCTACATACTTAAGGCTCATGCATGTAACTCAAGCAGAAGGTTATAAATCAAAGTGGGAAAGGATGATGAAAAAGGGTGGAGTTCAACATATAAAGAGGGACAAGAACTGTGGATGCAAGCCTTGAAAGAGAAACATAACTGTGACAAAATGAGGTGCTGCCAGCACAGCTAGATGGAATTTTGTGAATAATTATACGTCATTTGTGAATATCAAACTAATTTATATAAAATGCTTGTGTTACAAATGTATTAGAACTGTATTTCATGTGTATATCAAACTGCATTGTACATATGTTTGTGTTGAAAAGGTATTTGTAAAGTGCTTGTGCTTGAAATGTATCCACAGTGTGCCCTACTGGAAGAGAACAGAAATGTACATGCACTATTGTAACTGTTTAAATGTATATGTTAACAGAGGAAACCATAGGGTTAACTTCAGTCCAGCAAACTTTAGAAAAATATCTGAAATTAAATTTTATAGGCTAGGTCATAAAGACGCTAGCTGACAGGTTTCAATGTAGCTAGAGACACAACGTCGATACTAAGAAGCTTTCTGTATTGTCTTTGGGGTGAACTAATTGCTTCTTTGGAAACATGAAGGAATGCAATTATTTTATGACTTCCAGCATCTACCAAAGATCTGAGCAAAAGCCCTTGTATGAGTATTTTTACAGATAGATGCTAAATACTGGCAGCTTCAGCAATTGGGGGGGGGTTTACCTGGGAGCTAGAAGTCAGGTGACCAGAAATGATGTCATTCTGCAAGCTATCCCAGCATTAATATTTTAGATATTATTTTGAAAAGTCTCTAAGTGAGACGGAACATTCTGCATTCTGTCTTGGACCTAACAACATCTGCCTTGCTCTATAAATAAGTTTTTATGGTATAATAATTCTCTTAGATATAGTCAGAAATACAGTGAAGCTTAGTTTAGGTGTTTTTCTTTATTTGTGTGAGCCTGTACTGCAATGTTATTTTAAATATTTCCTGTGGTTTTGAACTCTGATGTCAATGTGAATATATCTTTAGTATTATCTTGTTATTTTATTATTTATTATTAAATATATTTAAACCTTTCATTGTGGCTGATCTGTGTAGAGATATTTAAGTTTTGAGAGTACTTGCATATTTATTTGGTGACACTGTGTGGGCCACTCCTAATAGCCTTGCTCTTGGTCAAACTACCATTTGTATTAGTATTAATATTGCACAGTAAGATTGGACATCCTTTGTTAAGGGCCCTAGAGTAGCTGATAAGGAGTGACTGGTGGCAGTAGTAAATACTTTATAGTCTGGGCAGAAGGGGGCACAGCTAGTAAACCTGTGCCAACCTTTCCCAGGTGTGCGTGTGTATGTATAAATCAAACCTCAAAGAGTGTACGTGTCAGCTACTTGGGCAGGGGGCATGCACTGGTTGGATAGAGAGAGAGTGCTGAAGGTCTTGGCTTAGTCATTCAGCTGAGATCTCAACTCTATAGTTGTGCCAGTGGGGAGTCTTATTGAGGATCTGGAGAAAGAGGGAGAAACCAGCCCCGGACTGACTGTGGTCTCTGTATGCTCCAAAGGGAAATTGCACTTGATGCAGAGAGCTGCATCTGGAAATACTGTGTGTGTACCTGTTATCCTCCCAGTGAACATCCCCCTACTGTTGCCACTGGTGAGGATTGCGGCTCCTTGATTACTGGTTGGCAGTGGTGGGTTGTCACAGTAGCAACCACAAAGAATGTTATACTCAAAGTTGCAAAAAGTATTCTAACAATTAAACCTACATGGAAATTGAGAAAGGAGATTTTACTGATGGGGATGCTATCAAGAAGGGGTATAGAAAATAGGCAAGAGGTAGTATTTAGGAAATACTGCATGACTATAAGAAAAAAAAACACGGGGGTTGGAAAAGAGAAGAGAAAGACAAATAAAACAGGAAGAAGTCTATAGGACTCCTAAGTATGCAACATAGCCCAGATGGTTTAGGATTTATGGATGGAAGTATTTGCACAGGGGTCTACTTCTAATGACCGAAACGCCGATTCGCCGACAGTGAAATCACCGACGCCAGAAAACCGACAACACACAAACCCGACAACGCGAAACACCGAACACCATAACACCGACACACTTCACGTAAACAACACAGTACACTACAACACATATCCACTAGCCCTAACCCAAACCCTAACCCTAAGGTCCGACACTACCGCACACTCTCCCTACCTGCACCCTAACCCTAACTCACTTACCCACCCCTAACCCCAAGCTCCAACACTACCGCACACTCTCCCTACCTGCACCCTAACCCTAACTCACTTACACACCCCTAACCCCAAGCTCCGACACTACCGCACACTCACCTATCACACACCCTAACCCTACATCCCTGAGTATTGCACACTTACCTGTCCGCTCCCTACTCCTAAATCCCTCACTATCGCATACTTACCAGGTCGCGCTTACACATTCCCCTTGTCGGTCTTCCGTCTGTCGGGATTCGAGCGTGTCGGCCAACTGCGTTGTCGGTTGTTTGGTGTCGGTGATTTCACTGTCGGCGAATCGGCGTTTCGGTCATTAGAAGTAGACCCTTGCACAGTTATATTTAAACTTCAGAGGATTGTTTCCTAGGCAGATAGTAAGCTGGAGATATAGGGAAGAAAGAAGAAATTATGAGCATGTTTTAAAGTAATATAAGGAGTTGGCAAAACCTACCTTCACCATTAAAAAACTCCTACATAAGCTAAAACCAATCACTCTAGCTGCTGACCATCTCCCTTCAGACTTATAAATGGCTGCATATACAATTGCTTTTCCATCTGAAAAAAAATATGTTCTTTCCATCTGGAAAAAATCCATTCTTATACCTTTACACAAAGGTGGCACATCTACAGAGTTTAATAACAGGCCCATTGCAATCCTCTCCACTATCAAAAATAATTGAAAAATGCTTCTACAGCACCTAAATTCAACAGCACAACCACCACCCTCATTTACTTCACCAACAGTATAAACTAGCATAGGAACAATGGTAACCTAGTGTTGTGTTCCTAGACTTATCCAAAACTTTAGACACTGTTGCACACCATTTACTTGCTGAACTCTCTTCTATAGGTCTCTCTCAGTCCTCCCTTAAATGTTTCCTTAATTATTTATCTGGAAGGCAACAAGCAATCAAATGGTAACAGGACTTCTCTTCCTGTCTTCCAAGTACCACAGGGGTCCCTCAGAGCTCTATACCAGAAACCCTTCTTTTTAATATTTTTATAAACAAGCTTCACTCTGCTATATACCAAGCAAATACAGTACAATATGCAGATGATTCGACTTTAATATATACAGCCCCCACAATATCCAGACTACAAGAAATCACCCACATTTCTTTCTCTTCAATCGAAACCTACTCCTTAATCCCAAATAAAACAAAACTGATGCTCTTCACCCCAAAGGATTATCAAAAAACAATCTTTCTGGTTTATATCAGCAAATAATACTGAAATTGAGGTAAAACCACAGATGAATTTACTGGACCTTGTAATAGATGACAATCTTAAATTTGAACAACATACACTCTAAACTACTGAATAAGACCCATCAGAAACTTGGCTCCATTTACAGGACAAAACCGTACCTTACAGATCCAGCAAGAAAAGCCTAGCCTCATCCTATTTGCTTCCAACCTTCTTATGTGCCTCACCTATCCTCACAAACCTAATCTCTATACTAAAATCCAAACTGACCTCCTGACTGTTGCAACAAAGCAGCTAAATTTGCTACCAGCACTGCACACCGAGCACACCACTGCCAAGTCTTAAAGCAGCGAAACTGTCTAGAGTTTAACAACTACATAACTTACCCTCAGATAGTTATGGCATATAAACTGATATGTTTTCCTAAACAATGCCCTGAATTTAAAAAAAAACATATTATTGCCCCACACTCCCATAAGGAATCTCTGTTTTTGCTGATAAATTTCTACTAAGCACTACTAAAGTAAATAACCCATCAGGGGACCCGCTATACTCCTGTTACATCTCCAAGCTCTGGAACACCATCCCTACATAAGTAAATATGATTAACAAACTTCCAAGCTATAAAATCCAGCTTAAACAATACCATATCCAATCTTGGCCATGCTAATGTTCATCACCAGTTTGAGACCTCTACTGAAAGCACAAACTACTTATTGCTTATTACAAACTTTTTGCCCTCATCTACTTAAATCATCACACCCCTAACAACTTTGCCTCATGCACTTAAATTAATACAAGTCTTTTCACCCCCATTAAACATCACTCATCCTGTTGCTCTTTTTCTAACTTCTCATCTACTGTCTACCCTTCTCATGCATCTCCTGTATACCCGTTATAAACTAGATACACCAGTTTGGAATTGGCAGCCTAAACAGAAACAGTCCTATACCATTCTCTCTCAGTTGTATGCTATTATCACTATCCTCCTATACAATACTAATATCTTCCATCCCCTCCTACATAATTTTGTAACTTACTTCACAATATCTCTTGAAATCTTTACAAACCTATACACTACTAAAATATTTCTTCCTACAAAATTTTATAACTAACTTCATTATGCATCTTGAACTCCTTGCAAACCTTTCTTTACTGAAACGAAACAACACTAAACTTCTTTACAATAATGCTTCTCTTGTAGTATCAATCCCTTTACTTTATTTCTGCAAGATTTTACAACTGGAGCAACTGTACAGACTTAACAGTTGATGTAAATACTTCACTGTATATACCTGTCATAATTATGTTAGTTGTTTCATGAGAAATGTAACTGTTTTTCTGAGAACTGTTAGAAATTCACTTGTTAATATAAATGTACTGTGATGGAGCTTTTCTCCCTGGGCCTCTGCTGAAAATGGGCTCTGCCCAGTCTGACTTTTCTGGTCAACAAAGACAAATAAATAGAAAAGCCTTGACAAGTTTAACACTGTTGACAGTGAAAAACAGCAGTTACTAGAAAATGGAAATCAAGTTGAACTGGAAGTACTGACTACTGTAAAGAAGGTAAAAGAATTAGGAGTTGGTCTATTTAGAAAATGAAAAGAACAAATTTTGTAGGAATAAATGGAATTTGTGAAAACAATATGTGCAAAATACTTCTCAGGAGGAAATTAGCAATTTAAGTAATACTAGGGTGAATTAAAATTATTAAAAAAACACAACAGTAGTAACAGAAATGGTTATTAAGGTTTGTTTTCTTATTAGTTTATGGTCTTCATTATCCCATGTCCAGTCACTTCGACTGACAGGAATATGCCACAGGGTTGATCTGATTTAACAAACAGACTTCACACCAAGTGTTTAAGCTCCTTCCCTACTCCCACAATGCATCTGTTCTCTCTGAGTCCTCAGATTTAGCTTGCTGCATAAATCTTTATCATAGGATGTACAGGCGTGAATAATTAAGAGACAGTACAGGAAAAAGTTACAGGTTAGGTCTAGTTTATTTGTCAGATACAAAAGGGACCTTAGAATTTGAAGCTGGATGGAGGGCAGGTTGACTAACTTTTGAATCTTACATTATTATTTCCATCCACTTCAACTGCTAGGAAAGATTCCCCGGCTACCAGTCTTTCTGAGTGGAATCATGACAGGATGCTCTTAAAGGAAAACACCGCGCTCCAACACATTTAAACTCAAAAGCTAGTTTTCCTTTACCCTCATAAAATCAGCCTAGCCACCTGCTGTTACAGGAATGCACAAAAAAGTTTTTCAGTCCTATATTTCTCCCCTACCTAAGCGTAGTGTAGGGGTGCCCATCCCCCGTCCTTTTGTATCAGATTCTTTCTGGTGGAATTTGTCACCACCTTCATGACGTACCTTCAACACAGGCAAATCAGTAGTTCCTTGTCCTGATGTTCCGCCCACACTGTGACATAGACATTATCACACCTGCCTGCTAAACAGCTGCTAAAAATTAACACATTGTGGAACTGTATTAATGACCACAGTTTCCTTCAGGGCTGAAAACATTATTGGAGCCAGTACTGCCTTTAGTGAAACTGCTGCCGAAGTGCTTGAAAACTAATAACACCTGCACTGTTTCGGTAAGGTGATAGCATAATGTACCGCAAGTGTAGCTGAGCTTTTTTTTTTTAAAAGTGTTACTACAATTGGTCTCATACCTCGCAACCTCTTAGAGCAAGAAAACTGGATAAAGACTCAAACATAGGGGCATTGTTTAAATATTGCTGTTGCAAACTTAGAAAGTTAAGAGAATAACAGTTTTTGTATTAGCATAGATTTTCTGAAGATTAACAAGCCTGAATGTCAAATGTCTGCCATTATTTTGTAGCTTCAATCTTTAATAAATTGCCCCCAATTTCCTAGAAAACCATTTTTTGGTATCACATGAACAAAAAATATGAGCCATAAATCAGGGAATTCGTGCGGAAATCTGTATAGTATAGAGTATTTCGGGCATGCCTTGGTGTGTGTGTGTGTATATATATGGTTGGGTTTATCCTGCTGATTGCATGTGGGTTAGTGAATGCATGGGTAAAAGCATAATGTCTCTTGTGTGCGAATGTTGAACAGACTGTGTGTGTTTGCGTGTGTGTGTGTGTGTGTGTGTATGAGAGTTAGCGATGCCTGAGGGAATAAGCAGTGAATGTGTGAAAGCAGAATGTGTGTGTGTGTGTGTGTGTGTGTGTGAGTGAAGAAGAGACTGTGTATGCGTGTGTATGCGAGAGCGTTAGCGATGTATGAGAGAATGAATGAAAAGTGCTTGTGTGCAAGCAGAATGTGAACACAGGAGAGACTGT
This sequence comes from Protopterus annectens, assembly GCF_019279795.1. Lineage (NCBI taxonomy): Eukaryota > Metazoa > Chordata > Ceratodontiformes > Protopteridae > Protopterus > Protopterus annectens. Next base: position 1,399,690,594 of record NC_056733.1, read on the forward strand.
GTATGCGTGTGTATGAGAGAGCATTAGCGATGCATGAGAGAATGAATGAACAGTGCGTGTGTGCAAGCAAAATGTCAGTGTGAGTGCAGGAGAGACTGTGCGTGTGTATGCCAGATAATTATCGATGAATTAGAGAATGAACAGTCCCCTGTGTGACAGCAGAATGTCTGTGTGTGGCAATGAAGAAGAGACTGTGTATGCGTGTATATGAGAGACGGGTATGTGTGTCATGTATCGGGCCATCTGGTTTGTGTGCCACAAAAAGGAACAACCTTTTTTTTTTTTTTAATTAAACAGCTGGTGTTATAGATTTAACTGTAATAAGCTTATCTATTACAATCTATTGATCGGCTTATTACAGTGAAGTGCTCTTTATTTATTTTTTTGGGTATTCTTTTTAGCCTTTAACTAGCATCTGCCACTGCAACTAAGAGCAGCGGGCTATAGATCTAACTGTAATAAGTCGATCCTATCAATAGGCTTTTTACAGTAAAGCCTTTTGGGGTGGGGGCTGTTGCTGATGGGGTGGTGCTGGATCATAGCCATACATTTCAACATCTTAGAACAAAAAATCTTGATAATGCCACAAATAATGGGGGACAAATATCCAAAAAATAGGGACACTTTTTACGTATTGCTCTTAAAAAACTTAGAAAGTTGATAGAACAGGTGCATAGCTCTCAACCTCATAGCATAAGAAATCTGGCCAAAGTCCTCAATGATTTTCCACAAAAATCAAGAATACCATAACTTTGAGGAGGAACAGATAAAAAAAAATATGAGGCACAAATCTGGATTTTCAGCAAAAATCTGGACAGTTGAGAGGTGGGAATTTAGCATGAATTTTTTCCTTCGACTTCACTGAATTACCAACTGTTTGCCAAAAAACACAGGTTTTTATCAGAAACAGACCAAAGATATGAGGCAAAAATCTGGACATTGTGAAATTATGTACAATTCAGAGGTATGGTTCATAGCACTGCCCATCCTTTTCTAACTTGCAACTTTTGCCCGTAAACTATATACAACACAGAACAAAAAAATTAGCCCTAAATCCAAACTTTCCGGTGAAGGAATATATAGTTGAGTGGTATGCCAGACGTGTTTTGGTGTGTGTATGTATATGTATGAGTGTCTTTCTCGTTCTGATTGCATGTGGGTTCCTGAATCCATGCAAGAAGGCAGAATGTGTGTGAATTCAGAAGAGACTGTGTATACTTGTGTAAGAAAGACAGTTAGCGATGCATGACAGAATGAACAGTGTGTGTGTGTGTGTGTGTGTCTGTGTGTCTAAGCAGAATGTCTGTGTGTGTGTGAATGCACAAGAAACTACGTAAGGCATGTATATGAGCCAGTTAGCGATGAATGTCTGAGTGTGTGAATGCAGAATAGACTGTATGTGTGTGTATGACAGAATTAGCAATGCATGAGAGAGTGAACAATGTGTGTGTGAAAGCACACTGTCTAAGTGTGTGAATGCAGAAGATACCATGCGCGTTGGGTATATGTTTATGTACTATACTATTTAAAAAGCTCTGTATACACCATTACATCACAACCTCTTTTTTTTTCTCAAGTAAGTTGTTCACGGGGTTATACAGAAGCTTTCATCAAATTATATACTGCAGGGAAGAGTTCTAAAGCCAGAGGGTGGTGCTAGGTACTCCACCATCTGTTGAATAGACTCCTCTCCATGTCAAGCAGACTACCTCAATAACCATCTTAAAGATGAACCAGGATGACTGGATGGCAAACAGATAATACAGCAAAAAACGGTGCTATGTGGGATCATGGGCGAAACTTTTAGCAAGGCTTATAAGGGCCTCCCGGCCAACTGCCTAGTATCATCCTGTGAAACTATGAACTCAACTGAAGCAAACGGTGCAGCAACCATAAAAGTTCAACTAGAAAAGAAAAAGCAGCAAATGCACTGTGTGCAAAATTCCATCTCTGTGTCTTGGGAATTCACCTCTATTCAACGCTCATAACAGTCCACAACACCTTCAATGAAACCAAGTAGAAGTGAACAAAAGTTTATTGTAATGCCTTGTTGGCATTACAATAAACTCTTGTTCACTTCTACTTGGTTTCATTGAAGGTGTTGTGGACTGTTATGAGCGTTGAATAGAGGTGAATTCCCAAGACACAGAGACAGAATTTTGCACACAGTGCATTTGCTGCTTTTTCTTTTCTAGTTGAACTTTTATCCTGTGAAACTATGAAATATCATTCAGTTGCAGAGTTTGTGCTATTAAAGATAGGGAAAAGTTGAAGCTACATATGCATAAATATATATATATATATATATATATATATATATATATGTGTGTGTGTGTGTATCTATATGCATATATATATATATATATGTCCGTGATAACCAGACAGAGCAGAATGATTGTGTGCAGGACAAAAGTAAGGGTGAAGCATTTCTTTAATTCCAAATGGAATTGGGTCCGTGGCCAAAGTACAATTTCAATTCTGCAGCCAGCAACTGAATGAGACATAGTAAAGCCCCAAGGACATACCTTTACATTCATGTAACCAGAAAGGTATCAAGGAGCATAACTAACCAATCACCACATATACACACACACACACACACATATATATATATATATATATATATATATATATATATATATATATATATATGGTTTACCTTCATAATATTGAATGCCGTAATGTCTAATGTTCATTTGGTCGAAAAATAACATCTAAACCCAAAACATTGAATTATCAAAATGCCTCAAATCATTTAATTGAAAAAGCAATGAGATCACCTCTACTATTTTTCAGGGGGGCTAAGCCCCCCATCCCCCCTACTTATATATACCAACTCCGATATCGCACTGCAGTGCAGAAATGGGCAAATTCGATAATTTCGACATTGTGAGTTTATACTAATTTTGGTTCAACATTTTGATCATTTAACATTGTATGTTCAACCAATTCAGATTCAACCATTCAGCATTCAATATTATCAAGGTCAACCTATATATATAGTCTCTACTTATAGCAAAAGTACTATACGTAATTCTGAAAAAGTAGGCTTGTGAATGCATATGTCTGAGAGTTTTTTCTAGCTGCCTCCGTTTGTGTATGCTTAGTTATGTGCATATATGTATGGTTCAATATTGGTATGTGTAGTACTATTTATGTATTAAGTGCTTATTGCATATAGATACCCACACACACATATATCATATATATTTATGCATATGTGTATATATAGGGGTCTGCCTAGGAAGTCTGACAAACCAAAAGCCTGATTCCCAACAGACTGAAAATTCAACTTATTGATCAACTTTGTACTGTGGGGTCACACCAATCATCTCGGGGCCATCCTCCATACCAACTATTACAATCACACAACAATGGAGAAGGAACAAATTCCCTCCTTTGGTATTAATATAAAAAAATGTCTTATAGCAACTAGCAAGCTTGTCTATTTACTGTACTGATATAGCAACTAGGAGGCTAGTATGTTCACTGTTTCATTACAGCTTTAACATAGCGTCATTTTACAACTGAAACTGCACTGTGATTAAAATTACACAAGTAGCAGGAACATAGTATTATTAGCTGCAGGATACTAATTAGTGACAGAAGTTTATAACATTCTGTACTGAATTGTCTCAAACACTGTAATTTTATTTTTGACTGTCTTGAACATAAAGCGCCGCACTGTTAAAGTGTTTTGAACCTGAAACTACCTGTGCTTGGAACGATATATGACGTTAATTGATTACTGTATAGCGACTAGGAAAGTAACTGAAAAGCTGCTTTAATTATCATTTAGGGCACTGCGCATCCCTTAAATTAAGGAAACTGCTTTACTTTTCTACAGTGTTCAGAAAAGCCCTAGGTTAGCTAATTGCATCTGCTATGATAGGCCCTTTGTAATACCATCTATCACCCATGTGTACTAGTTAGGCTAAAGCAGAAAGTACTACTGGTCATATTTACTACACCAAGGTGGTATTCAATGATTATGTGTGGATATGTTAAACTAGTTACTCATGTTATCTAATTAATCTTTTCCCTATCAGGCACTATCCCCTTCTAACAGCTGTCCTGCAAGGCTTGTATTATTAGAAGGACGTTACCCTGTGGAAACTTAAGCTGAAAACCTGCTATCCCTTATGTTAATTCCACACCTTTTCTCCACTTATGAAAATGAGTATTACCTAGGATTTCATTACCCAAAATGTCAAACCACCACCCTAGTTGTATAAAATACTGCAGGTCACCCAATAATTAGTCCTATATCCAACTCCTTAACCACAATACACTCCCAGCATATTAAACCCACATACATCAGCTCAGAATCCAAACTTTATCAATAACTAATAAACAAATTCCTGAGACAGGTCATATCCATCCTCTACCAGGATAGGTAAACCTAATCACAAAGAAAGTATAATATATTGGATACTAGTCAATAGTCACCCCCAAATGTATGCATCAGGGACTCTACCTGACGACCTCAGTGATCACTTTCTTACCTTTATTTTTAAACATAAAACCAATAATTCCCATCATCCCACCTATAGAACAGTAAGAAATAAGAGATTTAATCCTACCAAGTTTCAGGACAAACTCAAATCATGTAATTGGTCTGCCCCAAAATACTTGCCCCTGGATGAAGCCGTTGCTTACTTTAACAATAAATTCCTTACCATCCTTGATTCTCATGCTCCTGCTCGCTCCATTAGGACCAAAACAAAAATTGCACCATGGCTCTCTAAAGATACCAAACCCAAAATCACACTCCGAAACAAGGCATGGCCTACATGGCATGCCACGAAAGCCCCTCTAGATCAAATTAAATATTGGTAATTAAGGAATGAGAAAAAATATCCATTTTACTAGTTAAAAAAAAAATTCTACTTCCATCTCCAGCAGGGAAATCAAAATAACCCTCAAAAGTTTAGGGCAGGTATAAATAAAATACTGCACCCAGGACAAACAACCACTCCAACACCCTCAGCCTCTACTGATAAAACTACAAGAGCATATTGCTAACAGTTTCAATAGTTTCTTCACTGAGACTATCCAGTCCCTAGCTAGCCAGTGACCTCAGAACTCCTCCAACATACAGGATACCATTCCCAGTACTCAGCACTCCTTTAGCTTCCAACCAGACTCAATTGTACCCAAATCAAAAAATTAAAACCTATAACCCTATCTGCTGATCTTCTTCCTGCTGAATATCTGCAAAAAAGCTGCAGATACCATAGCTTACCCCATATCCATTCTAATCAATTGCACCATATCAGAAGCTAAAGTCCCCTCTATCTGGAAAATATCTCTTGTCATGCCACTCCATAAAGGTGGTAGCTCTGCTGAACAGCCTAATTTTAGACCCATAGCTATCTTGTCAACTCTGGCTAAAATTCTGGAAAAATGCATCCATAAACAGCTTCGGCACTGTCTAATCCAGAACAACCTACTGGCTAACTCTCAGCATGGCTTCAGGTCACATCATAGTACCAAAACAGCCCTTCTTGCCTTCTACAATGCTATAAACTATAATAGGAATAATAACAAAGTATCCTAAGCCTTTTTCTTGGATCTCTCAAAGGCTTTCAATATGGCTAACCACCAACTACTCATCCACACCCTGAAAACAATGTCGTTAGGCAATCGTTCTCTCCAATGGTTCCAATCTTATCTGTGTGATAGACAACAAGCCATTCTATGGCAGAACAAACTATCCAACCTCCTACCCAACACCCTAAGTGTCCCCAGGGGTCTATTCTGGGACCTCTTCTGTTTTCCATTTTTATTAATGACCTTCATACTGTCAACCCAAAAGCAAACTGCATTCAATATATGGACGACTCCATGTTGATCTGCTATGCTACCCCCCAGCCAGATTTGCAGACAATAACTCTGAGAACTTTTAACTTAGTTGAAAATTGGCTTTTTGATCATTGTGAACTTGGTCAGCCATAGTCATCCTTCTGTGCTTGCCTGTACTTCAGAGAAGTATATACCGAACAGGAGAGGTCCCAGGCCTGATCCCTGGGGACGCCACTTGTAACCAGTTTAGAGTCAGACCTACAGCCTGCAACTCTCACCATGGGAGTTCTTCAGCGTTCTTCCTTCCAAGTTTTTGTTGCAAGCAACTTGCAAAAAGTAAAATCGCTGATTCCTGTAAGCCTTTTCAAGCCATTATTTTGGCGTGAAAAGGCATCCCGGAATGCGCTTGGCCTGTATTGGGGAGCTCTCATTGGCTCCCACCCCCCTGAGAAGCTTACTTGATTAGCTCATAGACCGCATTCACGATTGGCTGTAAATGCAGTCTACGAGCCAATCAAAAACTGTGGAGCACAGCCAACACTGTGTAATGTGGAAGGGCAGCACAGTTACGCATTGGTTTGTATACTGCAATGCCGATTGGCAGTAATTGCGGTATACAAACCAATCAGAATTCGTGTAGCGGAGCCACAGCTGTTCAATGCGGAACAGCGGAACAGCGGAACAGTGGCTTCGCTCGTCATTAAATGCGGAGTGTTCCACATAATCCGAAGCAGTTGAATACTCAGCCAGTGGGTATCCTTGATGAATATGGATACACCCCTGCCTTTTGTGTTTTGGTCTTGGTTCTGTGGCCGAAAAGTATGGTATGAGTTATAGCCTGGTAGTGCTGGGGTGCTCTCTGAAGCCTTAAACCAGGTTTATGTTACAGCACAGATATCGATGTTCTCCATACTGAGGAGTGCCTTGAGTGCATGCATTTTGAAGTTTAGACTTCTGGTGTTGAGTAGCATTATCCTTAGTTTTTGGTTACTTGTGCTATTTACGGTGGTGGGTTTGTCTTTTGAGCCTTGCCTGAAAAAGGCACTATGGGGGTGGCAAAAGCTTTGGCCAGTATTCGAAAGCCTAAGGGTGACAGGTCCAAGCCATCTCTTGTGAAGCAATGTGGCTTGTCGAGTGTGTCATCCCAGGTGGACAGATACTGGATCCCCTTTAAATGACACCAGAAACTTAGCCAATTGTTGAAATTTATAATTTTTTCTATATACTGTGGCATCATTCTTGGTGAGGGCAGGATGTTGGGCAGGGTCATACTGGCTTGGGATACGTGATCAGAGAGCTCTTCCAGCTCTCTTTTCATGTAGTCAAGGGAGGTATGTCTCAGATCATTCACACCAACATGGACAATGACAGAGTCGTATTTGTACTTGTTCTGGAGTGACCTGAGTGCTTGTGTTATGTGGCAGATCTGGTGGCTGACAGGCAGCTAACTGTAACCTTCTCCTTGTTCAGCCTAGTTAGTGGGACATCAGTGTGCCTGACTGTAGAGTCGCCTATTACTAGTGTGCTGGGTATGTTATTTTGCCTTAAGGGCTGTGATTGCATGGCACACTGTTTAAGTGAAGTATGTGTTTCATGGTTTGTGATGGGGTGTGGAGGTTGCTTGGATGCCTGCTTTGGAGGTCTCTGTTGCTTTTGCAGATTTTTATTTAGAGCCTCCGAATATGCTTTTGTGTATTTATGTGTGCTATTTGCCGGTGTTGGTTTAGTAGGTCTATGTGAGACTGGTGTTGTGTTGCAAGTATTTTCCTTCTCCTCTTGACTGTCAGTTCCAATCTTGGGTTGTGAGAGCTTTGCCGCCAGTTTGGCTGTATAATTGCATCTCTCACATATATTAGTGTTTGGTGGTAGGAGGACAGGGTTATCTGTCTACATGAGACAGTTGTAACATTGCCTCAAAATGCCCTGATTCACCAGTTGGACTTAGGGTTACCACCTGTCCCACTTTGTGAGGGACAGTCCCTCTTTGTGCAGTTGTGTCCTGACAAAAAAATATTAAAAATGGCAAATGTCCTGAGATGTAGGATATAATTATGTTCTATATTTTATGTAATAGTTGCATAAAACAGTTATTCTGTATCTAAAATACCTAAATGTTACAAGAAACAGAATAAGCAACTAAAATGCTGCAAGAATAAGCTTTTATTTAGGCAAAAAAGTTAAGTTCTATCCTTTGTACTGACCGTGGATATGTGTCGGCCTGTAAAATCTTATGTGTGTCTCGAAAATGTCCCACTTTGGCCATTTGAAAAGGTGGCAACCCTAGTTGGACTGGAGAATACACCTGAAACTGCCCTTTGGACATGTCTGAATAGGTAAAGTGAGTTGTTTTACTGATTAAAAAATGTGGAGCTAAGTAGAATGTCAGTGAATTACAGAAACTGCATGTCACAAGACAGCTGTTCCTCAGAAAGAAATGGGAAAGCAAAAATAGGTTACATAAAAATGTTTTGTAGACATAATTAGGGGTAAATCAAAAGTCACTATTAATAAAACACACTGAAATAATCAAGAATTTTCTGAAACGTGCTTCCAAAATCTTTCTGCTGCTGTTTACTGCAGGCAGAGAAGAAGCAATTTAGATTGGAGGTCCCTTCCTTTCTAATCTAGCTGGCAATTACAGTTTTAACACCTCTGCAGTAGTGTGGGGGGAGGGGGCTGTCAATTCAGGTTGGACTACAAAAGAACACTGAGAACAAAAGCCTCCAATTTAGCTACTTCTCTGGTAACAGTTGGCTAACTTCAAAGTATAGTGTAAAAGAAGCTCTGAGCAAAACATAAATGAGGTGTTTTGCCAAAGAAAAGAAGCAGCCCTCTTACAGAAGGAATACAAACTGACAGTGAGTCACACATTTCCCATTATATGTTAATAGCATGGGAATTCACAGTGACTTCCTTATGTCTGGCACGAGTCATAGAAAGAAGACTTGAAATGCTTTATGGGAAAGAGAGTTGAAGCAGAAGAAGATCACGTTGCTATATCAAGCCCCATCGGTAGCCATGCTGTGGTAAACATGCTAAAAATACAAATAAAGCACTTAGACTGATTTTGAGGTGTTAAAATAGGTCTGGAAACAAAGATAGACTGAAAAAAACATATTTTTTTAGTTCTAGCCTGGAGTTTCCTAGTGATCATATCCAGTTTATAATGTTTGGCAAAGGTTTGCAATGTAGCCCCCTTGTTGCTGCTGCACAAGTATAATGAATTGAAGGCTTCCTGAAGAAGGCTGTAGAAATCACAATGGATGTGGTAGAATGATCTTTTGGATTTGCCAATGTGGTTTTGTTATTAGACTGGTGTATCAAGGTTATATAATTGGACAGCCATCTGCTCAAAGTTACTTAAGAAATATTATGTCCTAGTTTGGAAGGAATGTGAGCCATAAATAGTAGGCTGCCTTTCCTTATTGCTTTAGTACAATGCAAACAGAAATGTAATCATCTGTGAACATCTAATGGAAGCAATAAATATTCCCCTTTCTTGGAGTATTTCAGGGAAAAGACAGTAAGATGAATGGCTTGATTGAGAGACGATTTTGAGGCAATCTTTGGTATAAAGGAAGAGTTACCCATAAAGGAAACTCCTTCCTTGTGGAAAACAAAGTGTGATAGTTTGAAGGTGAGAAAGAGAGAGCTCTGCTCTGACACCTTTTAGCAGAGGTAACAACTACCATAAACAAGGTTTTACAGGTCAGGAATCTCAAGTCAGAAGGGGAGAATGATTCAAAAAGGTACAGAGTCAATGCCTCTAAGACCAAAATGAGAACCAATGGAGAAGTGGGATCCTTAATGGGAGGTTGTAGAAGGAAGGTTCCTTTCAGAAATGTCTTACAAATCTTCTGCACTTATTGGGTTAAGGAATGGAATTCTTGATGGACATTAAACATGGCAGCTAAGGAAACCTGATGGTTGAATAGCCTGAGCTGAAAAGTGAAGAAAATAATACGATTAAGGGATCTGGGGATGAGGAGGGATCCAGTACCTGCTGACATGCACTAATTGAATTTTTTTCATTTACTTCTGTACAGTTTGCATGGAGAATCTTTTTGTGCAGCTAAGAGAATATAGCTCACTTGAAGTATAAGCCACATTTCTAGTCATCAATAGAACAAGAGAAACCATGCCATCAGTTTCAGGGAAGGCATGTGTGGGTGAGGCTGTCTAGACTGGGGGGTGTAGACGCCAAGTATGCTTCTTGAGGTGAAGCCATAACTGGGGGAACCAAATTTGTCTCTACAAATTAAGGCTATGAGGATTAATAGTAGTAGGGGAAAGTACAGAGAAGTATGGGAGGCCACTGATAAATCAGAACATCCCCTGGTGACCACCCCTTACAGAGGGATGAGGTAAAGTAGATGTGACATTTGGTGGTGTTTGGGGATGCAAAGCAAGGCTAGCTGCAAAAAATCATATCAGCCCCTGAGAGGTTGAGGAACCACTTATGAGACATCAGTATTACTGAGAAGGCTCACTGTGGAATGTATGTTGATGCTAAAAATAACTCTGAGCAAAACATAAATGAGGTGATTAGCCATGTATGTTGATGCTAAAAATAACTGTGAAGACATCACCAATTGCAACACCTTCACATCTTTATGACATCAGGTAAAAGGGTAAATTTCTCCCTGTTTGTTGATGTATCAGAATACTGACATGGCTGTGTATATGGACATGACACCCATGGGAAGGTGGTCTTAGAAGGCCTACAGTGCTAGGAAGACCACCCTTTATCTCTAGGATATTTCTGTGAAAATTAGCTTTTTTTTATTCCACTTGTCTTGGACCATTCTCTCCTCAAAATGCCTCACACCCAAAAGGTGAAGTGCCCTTCGTCACTGTGGTCTTTGGAATGGGAAGAGTAAAAGGTCTTCCTGATAAAACTGTAGGGGACTAAATCCAGCATTTGGTGGATCAGAGAGCTAAAATAATCCACTAATTGAGACCACTGCATGCTTTACAGTACAATGTAGCACTCTCATATAAAACATCATGCAAGGCACTAGGAGAATGGCAGCCACCATAAGACTGTGGACGTAAATGAGAGAAGCTGGTGGAAGTGGGGCAAGGATACAGACTGGGATTGCAGTTCATAATGTCACAAATCATTACTGTGGAAGCTTGACAGTGTAACAATCTTGTGTCCAGATGGTACCTTACAAAATATGGAATGTGATGGTTCTAGTTAATATTTTTCCACATTTACAGCAATCTCTAATGATTGACACAAGTGAATTAAGTAACCTCTTGCTGATATGAGAAACTCCTTTGTTGTAGTAGGTATGAGGGAGGTGAGAGAAATATACACATCCCTTTCAACCTCAGGTAGGCTGCAGTAACTGCCATGCACTTGGCAAACACCCAAGGGACTGTGGTGAGACTCAAGGTTAATACTCAGAACTGATACTAATTGGTTCCTAATTGGAAGTGTAGGAACCTTCTGGACTCTTTTGCAATCTTTATATGGAGGTAAACATCCATCCTGAAAGTCTACACAGCACATCCAGTCACCTTCCCTGTATACAGGAAAGAATGACTTGCAATGTCACCATCCAAAACTGTCTTTTTTATGAAATTATTTAGACCTCTTAAGTCTAAATGTTTCCTGAGGTTCTTGGATTTTTTGGGAACTAAGCAGAATCTGAAATAGAATTCAGACACTCCTGAAAAAGGCTGTCTAGGATTGCTCTTTTGCAATCTCCTTCACCTCTGCCCTTTTTGTGTGGAGCAGTATGTCTGGAAAGGGCAAGGTTGGCATCATATTTTGGGAGTTGTCAAGAAGGGGGTAACATAGCCACATGATATTAAGCTCCCCACCCAGTCTTCCCATGTGATGACCACCCACACATAACTGCCTCCAGAGAACAGAAGTCAAGAAACCTTTCAGTGACACTGAAGTTATCTCCCATAGGGAGGAACCTCTGAAATCCTGGTTCTACAAAGTCTTTTTGCCTCAAGGACAGCATCCATTAAATGGGCCTTCTCTGACAGGGTTGTCCCATCCAAAGAGAAATTGAATAGAAAACACCAGTATTTCTTGAACCAGCGAGCTATAGACCCATTTTAATTCCTGGAAAAGGACACATGGCATCTTGAAGTGCACCTCTAAAGCAGACAGTGTCTTTCATTCCTGCTCACTCTTCAGTAGTTTTTCCTGGATTATGTGTCCAAAGAGTGAGAACCCATCACAGAGGGGCATTAAGAAAATACACCTTGAAGATTAACACAAAATCACACAAGTAGAGATAGGCATGGCACCATATTGTTATACCCTTCCATGCCGCACTAACTGCTCCCCTGGCGGCATTATGCAACAGCTACACGCAGAGGCTGGAAATGGTCATCAACATGGTGGCCACTCAAGACTTTAACTGTTTACAAGTGTTAACAGTAGTAAATTTCCTCAGAGTCCAGTGTCGGCTCAGCTAGATTTCCTTGGAAACTCAGAGTGCAAATGTGACAAAGATGTAAATTTCCTTCTTTATTTAATTCAGGATTTGTTGTTGTGTTAGCAGTACAGACCTTTGGATTGTCAACAAACATTTCCTTCTTGGTGGCTGTTGCCACAATAATGGAGTGAATAACAGAGCCCTTGCTTCACTGTGGTCAGTCCTTAGGTGGATGCAGAATTTTGTCATGTTCCCTTGGGGTGCTTTCTGTCATACCTGGCTCCTGCCCATGCCTTCTCCACCACCAGGTCTATTATATTTTGGGTAAGAGGTAGATGATACAGCTCTAAAGGCCTCAAGGCTTTATGGGGATGGAGAGTATATGGCTCCTCTTACATATTTTCATGGTGGCTGCCATCAGTAATCTTCTAAAGTACCCAAAGACCTGTGTTGAACCTAATGGTGGGATGATTTGAGACCTTCAGAAATGCTCTGTCCCTTTTAAACATGAGGAGGAAGGGCTGCAAAATGCTGTATATCAAACGATGAAGCAAAAGCCAATGGAGTATCCTCTGTCTGTATGGCAGGATAAGATATCATCTGTTAATGAGCTCACAGGCTGATGTAGCATCCATTGTCATCAAAGCCCCATTTCAGGTCCAAACACAGAGCCAATGACACTGAAAGGGTACCAAATTGGTCACTGGAAAAGACAGTGCTGAGGACCAAGCCTTGATAGGCTAACACTGAGACAGTTGACTCAGACAGAGTCAAGTTGAATGCATCGGATACTTTGGAGTAGCACCAATGGATATGATCCTACAAGTGCCTAAGGAGAATTGTCCAGTAAGGAGACTGTACAGTTGTGTAAGAACTTACCATAACAGTAGATGTCCCATTGATCACTGTTACAGTATTCTAAACTGGCTATCACCCCTGACATCTGACTGGGGTACCAAACCTTAAGCTTTCATGGGTTGTGCATCTGATGAGCGACTTCAGCTTGTAAGCATAGGAGTATACAAGTGGATGCATAAGCATAGAGCCTCAAACCATCTCCAAGCCAGTGGCATGAAGACCCCTGAGAGAATGACTGGTCAGCTGGGAAGGGCTAAGCAGGAATTGGTAAGAAGCCTCATCAGTCCTAGGGTCCTGCCTACAGGGCACAGAGAGAGAGATGGTAGACAAATCAGAGAGGAAAGGAGAGTAGGTAGGAAAGAATACTGCAATATTTATCAGTAGGACATCTACTGTTATGGTAAGTTCTTACACAACTGTACTATATTCTGACTGAGATCACTGTTTCAGTATTCCAAACAAATAGGTGATTCCTAGAGCTGAAGGGATTGTAATGCAGGTTGGCTAGTTGACAGAGGAACTGTCAAAGAGGCCACAGAGTACTGGCCTAGCAAAGGCAACTCTGGACCTTTAAAACGCATCAATTCTGTAGTGTTTAGAGAAGGTTGTACAGATGACCAGGTGGAATAGCTTCTAATATAGCCCTAGCATCCACCTATTTTTAGGAGGCTCCAGAGGATGCCACTGCCCTGGTAGACTGAATCCAAGGGCAGGAGGGCAAGGATTTGCCATGTAGAGAATACCAAAAGGTGTTGGACTTACAGATCCAGTTTGCAATAGTTTGTTTAGATACAGGTTGAAGTTTTGATTCTGTGAATGAAAGTTGATATGACTTATGAATAGATATGGTCTTGTACAAATAAAACCTCAGCTGTCTGTGGATGCCTAGAGACTGTAAAAGACATTCCCCTCTGTTCTGTGGGTTGGGGATGAAAGTAGGGAGACTGATGACCTGCTTGAGAGATGGCTCATTCACTACTTTTGGCAAGGAGGATGAGGAATTAACCCTCAGGTTCACCTTGTACTTTTGATAAATAAAAAAGGGAGAAATGGCCATGAGGGCCTATAGCTCTAGAACTCGCCTAGCAGAAGTGGGAGCTAGAAGCAGAATAGTCTTCCAGGTGCAGAATTTGAGATTTGCTGAGGCTGCTGGTTCAAGAAGTAACATGAGCTTTTCCATCATGAAGTTGAGGACCCAAGGAAGGGATACAGACTTACTTGGTGGTCTAAGATGCAGAACCCCTTTAAGGAATTGTTTGACCTCAGGCCTGGACACAACTGGTGGATTGAGGGGCAGACAGACAGAGATGGCCAACAGGTTATATTTGATGGAGGAGTAAGCCAGACCTGCATCTATGAGCACACACAAACACTTTAGGATGGCAGGTGCCACTGATTTGTTGGGGTCCTCGTTATTTCTATGGCACCAAAAAAAAATCTCTTCCATGTGGCTATGCAGGATTTTTGAAAGGTGGGCCTCCCTGCTTCTTGGAGAACCTTAATTATGTTTTCTAAAATTAGTGACTGAAAAGAATTAGAACACTATCATCCACAGGTTCAGGTTTAGGGATGACAGGTTGGGATGTAGCAGTAATTCTTTCTGCTATGTGATGACATCTGCTTTGTGTAATCATTTGCAGGGTTTGCTCTTTGCTTCATGAAAAAGAAGAGAGGAACCAACACGGTTTTGGGCAAAAGGGGGGCCACTAGTAATAGTTTTGGCTTCTCTTTTTGGGTCTTTAGTAGAACCCTTGGAATAAGAGGTAGTGGGGGGAAATAAATTTCTGTCCACTGGAGGGAGAATGCACCTGTCTTTCAAGCAGAGGGGCAAGTGTTCCTGGTGTAAAAGAGGGGGAGTAGTGTGTTGCTCTCTGAGGCAAACAAATCTGAGGTGTTCCCCACTGGTGAAGGATGTCCAGAAAGACTTATCTGTTCAGGGTCCATTCAGGGTCATCCAGTGCAGTCCTTAATTTGTTGGATAACACACTGTCTTGTGATAGAATGAATATAGCAAGCAGAGACATGTTTTTCAGGGAAGCAAGGTCCCAGGCCCTCTATGCTAGTCTGCACAGTTGATATGGTCTGGTATCCCCTTGCTTACATACCAAATAATCATTGTGTTGTCTATGAATACTTGGAGGACCTGGTTTCCTGATATGTGAGAAGACCCGAAGAGCTTGGATGAGGGCCCTCAGCTCTATTAGACTGATGTTTCTTTTTGACTTCGAGCTGCTATCTCTCCTGATGTCCATGGGTGCCTGTCCAGACCCCAAGACTTAATCCAAGGCATCTTTTCACATCTTGTAAACTAGGACTGGTGGGATGAAGGGAAGCCCTGGGGTGAGTTTCACCTAGTTTACCTACCATGGGAACTCTTTTCTGAGATAAAGTATCACTGAATCTAGAGGATGAGAGATCTGGGACCATACTGTTTCCAGGTACCACTGAATTTTCCTCAAATGCAACCTGGCTAGAGGGAGCACTGGGATAGGTGCTGCGAATCTCAGAGCTGTTAGGAATTCCTTGTCCAAGCATCAGTCAAGGGAAGAAAGTATGTGAAAGTAAGCTGCAAGGCTCTACACTTTTTCCTGATGCAAGTAGACCTGCATTCTTCTGGTGTCCAGTCTGCAGCCCAGAAATACCAGGTCCTGAGTGGGCTAGAGGGAGGAATTTTTGTAGTTGACAGTAAACCCCAACTCCAAGAAGGGACTGAAGCTGAACTGGAGATGCTGTAGCAGGATCTATGGTGATGTATCCTGGATTAGCAGACTGTCTAAGTAGGGAAAAATCTGAATTCCCAGAATTCAGCAGAAGGCTATCACTAGTGTGAGACACTGTGAAAATTCTTGGGTCTGTGGATAGGCCAAAATTCAAAGCAATAAACAGAGTGAGATGAGCAAGTGCAGAACCAAGGAATCTCCTGCAAGAGGGGTGACTGGGTATATGAAGTCAGGCATTCTTCATATCCAGACAGACTAGGTATGCTTGTGAAAGGATGAAAGACAACAGTGTGTGCAGGGACAGCATTCTGTTGGTTGGCCCTTCTTTTCTTGCAACTAGGAGGTATTTGGAGTAAAACCCTCATCTTACAAATTCTGTGGGCATTTGCTGTATAGTGTCTTGTGCCTGTAATTCTTGGAGTATGGGTGATAAAAGATGAGCTTGACTGTGGGGAGGGGGTATACTATTCAGTGGAGGAAGCTCTTTCCAAGACAGGAACCCTTCTTTATGATAGAAAGCACCCAGTGGTCTATGGTGATCTTTTCCCAGCTTGAGATTGGCTGAGTTAGCTCTTTGGAGAGGGACAGAACAAGACTAAGAGATGGGGGATGATTTGTAGAAAGTCACATTGAATTTTTTCCTGTAGGGCAGCCTCCTAGATATAGGATCAGTCTGTAGTTTTTTTTTTTTTTTTGGAAATCTCTTTCTGTGTGCTTTCTTGTGTTTTTGAATATGTCTGGAGTCTCTTCCAACACAAGAAGTGGGCTTGGTGGAGTAATTCTTCTGTTATCAAAGCATAGAGGTTAGCAGACTCTGTCTGCAGTCTTTCATTGTTTTACCCTGTTCTTGTAAATCTTTAAATACATTTGTTGCTTGTAGACCAAGCAATTTTTTTTAACAAAGAACATTTTTATTAAATTATCACTTATGACATAAGCAGTCATACATTTACATAAATGAAAACAAGCCATATTGACATATTTTCAGTTGCAAATATTATACATCACTTATAATCTAGTCAGTCAAACATTACATAGCTTATTCAAATCCTGCCATCTTTTAAACCTCATTCATCCTCCAAAACATTATTCTGGGTGTATTCTTTCCACAATTCCCATTTTCTTTACGTAATTTGCTCTTACCCTTTTCTAAAGATCCAGTTTCCAGATGTTTTATCACCATTACTATATTGATTACTTCTAGTACAGTTGGTTTAGACTTTGATTTCCATTTTCTAGTAATTGTTTTTTTGGCAGCCACCATAATTAGAATCAGAAAAGCCTTACTATGTGTAGGCAATTCCGATTCTGTATCATAGCTAAAAACAAATCATTTCCTTAGTTACACCAATTTAATCACCTAGTATTTATGACAGAGTAAACTGCAGGGAATTTGTAAAGTCTGCCAGCTCACTGTTGTTGTGACTTTCGGCTTTTCCCGGTTAGGGGTCGCCACAGCGGAACTCCGGTCCGCTAATGATTGGCAGTTGATTTTTATGTACCGAGTTGCCAGCCCTGACGCACAACCTTCAACGAAGGTACGCCCATTCACACATGTTTCCATGCAGAAGATGCTCTAACTGAGAGTCAAACCGGACAGTGTTTTACTGTGAGGCGACAACGTCTGCCAGCTCACTACATTCCTAAAAATATGTCCCCATTTACCTCTTCCCCATCACACCTCCAACATTTACAATCTACCTGAGGAAAAATTCTTTGGAGTCTACTTGTGTATAAAAACACTTATGCAAACACTTCCAAGCAAAGATCCTAAATCTTCCAGAATTTAGTGAATATTTTGGAATCACGCATATATCCCCCATTGTGTCTGTGAATTGCTTATCCAGTCTCTCTTCCCAATCCTTTCTAACATCCTCTAATTTATTCTTATAGTTATCATGCAATATTTTATTTGCCTTTTAATTATCCTATTTTTAACAACAGCTTCTTTTCTAGATTATACTAAAAACTCTACCAGTGCTGATCTTTGACTTAGGATTCCCCCTACGTCTATCTCTTTGCCTATACTCTGATATCAATACTTTATAGAGAAGGCAATATCTAGCTTGCAGTCCAAATAAATTCTTGGCCTCTTTCCATTCTCTTACATTTCTCATACCTTGGTTCCTTTGCCAGATTTTTTTCTAGTAAATTCCAACTCCCTCTAGCTTATTTTCTGTATCCCTAAATGGAGTCATCTCTCTTGGCAGAATCTCCTTTCTCCATCCCATGTTCATAGGTGTGTACTAGGCTAATGGCCCTGGGGCCTTTATAAGCTTAGCCCATAGAAGTGCCCTGGCATTGTGCCACCTGTCGTTAGTTCCCAGTGCCTCTATCAAGTAGAGCCACTGCAGTGATCCCCGGGGTGAACTTTCCATTACCCATCCACTCATCAAGATTTCGCTTGAAGAGGGCTAGTGAAGTGCTCTGCTTGACATGTATGGGAAGTCTATTCCAGAGCATGGGTAGTCTCTGGGTTATGAACCTGTTCCTCCAGCATGTTCTGTTGATTGTGGTAAGAATGTTGAGGATGACATAATGGTTAAGGTGTTTACCTTAAAGAGACAAGATGCAGGGTTTGATTCTCACATGGGGTAACTGGCTAGGCTTCAAATGGCCCAAAAGGGCAGCTAGCCTAGTACTAATCTATGAATCTATGGAGTGTGTGGTGCAGAGGGATTGGGATTTCTTTAGATGTAGCATTTTTAACAGAGCTGTGTCAGACATGGCTTTGTAAGTCAAACAGTGATCGCCTCTTACTAGATGATATGAGACAGAGAATCGCTGGAGTTTTTTGAGTCTGTCCATGTAGGACATGTGTTTAAGGCCTAGGATCCTCTTTGTGAGGTACTTTTGTGGCCTCTCCAACTGGTGCAGGTGTCTAGTGAGGTACATGCCAAATGGGGTACTATACTCTATGACTGGTCTAATGAGAGAAGAGTGGAGAGAAATTATGACCTCTTTCTTCTTGATGCAAAACCCTTGTTAATGAGATGTGCCACACAGAAGGACTTTCTGACCACAGTGGCAAAGTGGTGGTCGAAGGAGAGGTTGCTGTCAACCTGTGTCTCCAGATCTCTTATAACGCTTTCAGTGTTCAGTGGGCAACCATCAATGTAGTAATTAGTGGGAACCGAGTTTTTCCCAAAGGGGATGACTACACATTTGTTAATTTCTTAGAATACTTTCTGCTACTTTATGAATATAATATTCTGTATGGTTATTGTTATTCTCCATAAAGATCTACATCCAAAATCCCACTAGAGAGCCTTGTTTCTTGAGCAGCCACCTGTTTCATCATCCCTTTCCACTTTGAATTATAGCTTTCTTCTTGTGCTATGTATAGGAGCCTTAACTGTCTAGTTCTGAAATACCCCTTCAAATCAGGTAATCCTAAACAACCTTGTTGTATTTTAAGGTTCAGCTTATCCCACTTGGCTCTTGCCATCTTCCCCTTAACTGACGTTTAACAGTAGAACAACTAACTTCTTTCTTAAAAAGAGTAGAGAGAAAGTGGAGAATGGCCAAAGTACATGCAGAAAATGGGTCAATATTCTGACTGGAAGCCCAAACAGAAAATTGTTCCCATTTGCTTCTGTAAACTTTCTTGGTGAATGCTTTCTGAGAGGCTAAGATAATGTCACGAACTGGGGAAGCAAGCATGGACCCCATCTATTGCTGGAATTGAAGAAACCATGTGGTCAGATTGAGGACATGGAGATTGGGATGTTGAATTTCTAACTGGTGAGAAAGGAGATCCTGAGTGGGTTCCAGTATCCATGGAGGATATTTCAAATATGACCAGAGGAAGTTGAACCAAACTTTTCAAAGCCAGAAGGGGCAATGAGGATGACTGAGTTCTTCAGCCTGCTTGCTTTCTGTAGGAACTTCAGAATCAGAGGAAGAGGGGGCTAGGAGTAGGGGAGACCTGGGGGCCAATCATGAATCAGAGCATCCTTTGGTGACTCCCCTAAAGGAGGGATCAGAGTGAAATACTTACTGTCCTTGCTGTTGAGGGGCGAGGCAGATAGGTCACATCAAGGATGGCTCCAGTGGCTGAAGATCATATTCACTTCTGTGTGATTGAGGGACCACTCATGAGAAATCTGAGTGGATCTGCTAAGTCTATCTGCCAGCATGTTGGTTTCCCTGGTGTATGTGTTGCATTGACAAAGTGGTCTAAAGAAATTGCCCATTCCCAGACCCTCATGACCTCTCTGCACAATGGGTAGTAACAGGTTCCTCCTTATTTGTTGATATACCAGTCTACTGACATGTTGCCTGTATGGATTGCAACAATCCCTAGAGGGAGAACCTCCTGAAAGGCTTGCAACATTAGAAGGATGGCTCCCATTTCTAGGACATTGATATGCAACCTGGTCTCCGAGTGGACCATGTACCTTGGACTATCTTTCCCATGAAATGCCCCCCACCCCAGAAGGGAAGCATCTGTGGTCACTGTGGCAATTGGGGGAGGAAGAGTGAACGGCCACTCCAGAAATGGATAGTTTGACCGGATCCACCAGCGAACATGATGTTTGCAAAGTGGAGTGAGTTTTATGGGAAATGATACAGGCTGGTACAGAATAGACCACTGCACTACCAGTGTCCATTGAAGGATTCCCATAAATAATCTTTCTAGAAGAATGGCAGCTGACCCAAGAGCTTCTAGCACTAGTTTTCCTGGAGGGGACAGACAAAAGAATAAGGCCTGCATCTGATTTCTCAATGATGTGATGCGATGAAGAGGTAATGATGTCACTTGAGTAGTAGTATTCAGTTGAGATCCTATAAATTCTAAGTTCTGTACAGGGGTTAGATTTGACTTGGAATGGTTTATTGAAATGCCTAAAGAACTGGAGATCTGAAGCAAGTAATACCTGGCTTGTAGAAATTGTTGCCTGGTTGGGGGTGGTGAGGAACCAATTGTTGAGATATGAAAACACCTGGAATCCTTTGAGTTTCAAGTGAGCTGCCACAACTGCCCTGCATTTGGTGAAAACCCTGGGAACTGTGGTGAGCCCAAAGGGCAGTGCTCTGAATTGATGGTGAATGGCTCCCAGCTGAAAGCATAGGTGTCGCCTGCAGCATCTGTCTATTTTGATGTGATAGTATGCATCCTGGAGATCTATATAGCACATCCAATTATTCTTATGTAGAAGAGGCAGGACGGACTGAACCATAACCATTTGGAACTTTGACTTATTTACATACTGATTCAGACTGCTAAGATCCAGAACTGGTCTCAGGTCCCCTGTTTTCGTTGGCACTAAAAAGAAGTGAGAGTAAGTTTCGAATCCTATTTGGGTGGGACCTCCTGGATGACTCTTTTTGTAGCAGTTTTTGAATCTCTTGAGCTGCATATTCCCTCTGACTGGGTGGAATGTTGGGGAGTTTCTTCCTTGGGACAGGAGGTGGAAGGGAAAAGGGTATGTAGTAACCTCTGGATATTATACTTAACACCAATGCATTTTTTTGTGATATTTGTCCTGGCATCCAGGTGCAAAGAAAAATGACCCCTGACTGCATCCAGAGATGGGCAGTGCTTGAGAAGCACTAATAGGGCCTATCAGAGAAGCCGTCGCTGAAGCACTGGTTTTGTAGGCCCCCTCTGCCTCTGGGGTGACAGATGCCACTGAAACCTCCTCCTCTGCCTCTGGAGGAAGTATCCCCACGTGAGTCCTGGAAAGGTTCCTGAGATTTACAGAACCACATTTTCTTACCCCCTTGCTGATTCCTAGAAAAAGTATGTTGAGAGATAGAAAATTTGATCCCCATGGCAGACAGGGTCTGTCCTTCCTCCTCACTGCAGGTAGCTTATCCTTCACTGATGGCCCAAACAAGGAGGAGACATCAATGGGGGCATTAGCAAAAGCCGCCTTGAAGGGTTCCGCGAAGTTGCACAGCCTCATCTAGGCATGTCTCCTAGTGGGTATGCTGCTTGTGGGGCACCCTCCACCTTATGAGAGATCAGCCTCATCGATGAAATGGCACTGGAGGAAAGAGTAGCCAGTTGAGGAGAATCCTTCTTGAGATCCTCCACAGACATGGACTCAGAGAGTTTGAAAGTTCCTTGATCAAATCTCTCTGGAGGTGAGTAAAATGTGCCAGATAATTTAACAACCTCATTGCAAATGTGGCTAAGGCGTATATGCACTTTCAAAATCTGTCTATTGCTTTGGACTCCCTGTTCAGTGGATGGACAGAGTAACTTTGTTCCGCTAGCTCCTTCTTAGTGGCCACTGCCACAACTATGGTATCAACTGTGATTCCCTTGCTCCAGTGAGGTCTATCTGAAGAGGGAACCAAGAACTTATCTTGGTGCTTGGGGATGGGCTTGACAGTGTCCGGTTCCTTCCAAGCTTGGTGGGAAACCACATCAATAAGTTCATCCAACGGGATGGAGGTCACCAAAGACGCAGATGGGCCAGCCCTGAAAGCCTCCATAAACACTGATTCCTCAAAAGGAGGAGTTTGGGAAGACCAGCCACCCTTCTATTTGAGGATTTCCAGGATGTTTCAAAAGGAGATATTGTCAGGTGGTGGTCAGAGAGATACTTCTCCTTCATCAAAATTGGTGTCTTCTGTGATAGACTCCATAGGGGAGTCTAGGTGCCTTCTCTTCCACATTTTTTTCTGAGGGGGTGTTCGATAGAGGTGTTGGAAAAAAGGGGAAAGCCCTCTGGAGAGCAAGTGTGGAGGCCTCCCAGACCTTGAGGAACAGAAATGATGGGCTCAGAACTTGGACCCGGTGAGGGACAAGGGCTAGGATCCAAGATCTGAGAGAACTGTTCTCTATGCAAAGAGAAATCCCTTTCTACTACCTGAAAGGCTGACAACTCAGGGACACCTCTGGCCCCCTCCTTGGAACTGAGGCAGCCAAGGTTGGAAGGTTGGGGCCAACCTGGATCTGAGCCCTCGGGAGAGAATCGGACTCAAGCTGTCAAGAGTTGAGGCACCAAGGGGAAGGGATGGATCTGACAAAGTAAGAGCTGAACCAAATCCCTTGGACCCAGCACCAACTCCCAGTTCTGAGACCTGCTCTGATCCAATGGTATCAGAGCCAGAGCAGGGCTTGTCAGGGAAATCACTGGCATCAAGGAAGGGTACGTCCTTGGATACAATGCTAACTCTCTCAGGGATCTCCGATCCTGAGACTGCAATTAATGGCTGGGCAGGTGCACTCATGGATCCAAGAGTGGACAGAGTGAATCGCCACATCATCCTGTCTATAGCTGCCTCTATCAAGTTCCCTGAAGATCTGAATGAAGCTGAGGAAGTAGGCCTAGAAGGTTTCTTTGGGGCTTGAAGTAACTGTGAGGGCAGAGCCTGAGAAACAGGCTTCAACACAAATTCCAGTGACCGGATCCTAGATGTCGGATCCAAGGGTCTGGGATCAGAGCAGGAAGAAGATATTACTGGAGAGCTGGTGTTAGTAATGATGCCTGTCAGATCCAATGAGGCCTGTGGATCCGAGATTGGTACTACACTCTTCGGATCTGAAGGTGTCAGATCCTAAGTCTTCGTGAGTTTCTCAGATGACTCCAATGAAGCCCTTGAAGATTTCTGGAGGGCTCTTTCATT
Source organism: Protopterus annectens (assembly GCF_019279795.1). NCBI lineage: Eukaryota > Metazoa > Chordata > Ceratodontiformes > Protopteridae > Protopterus > Protopterus annectens. The sequence goes on from NC_056733.1 coordinate 1,399,713,965, forward strand.
AGAATCCATGGAGCCTTGAAAAGTTTTAGAGGGGGTTTGAGCCCAAGAAGAGGAAGACAATGCTGGATGCAAGCCTTTAAGTATAAGTTTGTTGCGTTGGTCAGAAAGGGACCTGGGGTTAAACTTGGTGCATATCTCACAGATGCACTCGAGATGCTCAGGGCCCAGGCAGTAGACTCACTTCTTGTGAGCATCAGAATTGGGGATCTTATGCCCACAAGAAGTGCACTTCTTAAATCTGGTGGTCTTCTCTTTCTTAGTCATTATTGCCAAAAAAGAAACCCTGAAAAGTTAAAGAAGGTACAGACTAAACAAACTTAATTAAAGCTAGATAAACCAGTATTCTAAACACACACCATTCTACTTATATATAGACAAGTAAAGATAAAGAGAAGAGTGCCAATTATTTGCTCCCAATACCTTGGTTCTTTTGCCAGTTTTTTTTCCAGTAAATTCCAGCCCCCTCTTGTCTATTGTCTGTATACCTAACTGTAGTTATCCCTATTTGCAGAATCTCCTTTCTGGATTTCTTTGTTGGCTTACTTCTTACAATACTTTCTGATACTTTATGTACATAATATTCTGTATGGTTATTGTTATTTTCCTAAAGGAGCTGCATCCAAAATCCCAGTCTTTCCTTGTTTCTTGAGCTCCTCCTCCAAGTTTCATCATCATCCCTTTCCACTGTGAATTATAGATTTCTACTTGTGTTATGTATAGGAGCTTTAACTGTGTAGCTCTGAAATACCCCTTCAAATCAGGTAATCCTAAACCTCTGTGTTTTATTGGAAGAATCATCTTATCCCACCTGACTCTTACCATCTTCCCCTCCTAGATAAAATCCTTCAGCTCTTTATTAATTGCTATCCACAACTTCTCTGGTTGATAAAATTATGCCTGACCTTAGTATAAAACTAAAGGGACTAAAAACATTTAACTGCTTTTATCTTGCTATCCATATCCATATAACAGAACTTCCAATTTCTCAGTTTTTGTATTATCTTTTGTTTAGTCTCTTCCTACATATCCTTAGCTGCCATACCAGAATCCTTTTTAATCCATACACCTAAGTAGTTCATTTTATCATACGGTGGATATAGGAAGTGTACACACCCCTGTAAAAATGCCAGTTTTTTGTGATATAAAAAAATGAGACCACAATAAATAATTTCAAAACTTTTACCACCTTTAATGTGACCTATAACCTGTACAATTCATTGGAAAAACAAACAAATATGTTAGAGGAAAAATATAAAAAAATTAAAAAGTACAATAAGCTGCTTGCATGTGTGCACACCCTTAAACTAATACTTTGTTGAAGCACCTTTTGATTTAATTACAGTATTCAGTCTTCTTGGGTATGCACCTGCCATTAATTAGAGAGACTCTGATTAACCCCAAATAAAGTTCAGCTGTCCTAGTAGGATTTTCCTGACATTTACTCAGTTGCCTGCTACAGCAAAACATGGTTTGCAGAGAGATTACAAAGCATCAAAGGGATCTCATTGTTGAAAGTTATCAGTCAGGAGAAGGGTACAACAAAAATTTCCACAGCATTGGATATACCATGGAACACAGTGAAGACAGTCACCAAAAAGTGGAGAAAATATGGGACAACAGTGACATTGCAAAGAACTGGAAGTCCCTCCAAAATTGATGAAAAGACAATATTAAAACTGGTCAGGGAGGCTGCCAAGAGGCCTACAGCAACACTGAAGGAGCTGCAGGTACTTCTGCCAAGTACTGGTTGTGTACTGCATGTGACAGCAATCTCCCGTATTCTCCATAGGTCTGGACTATGGTGTGGGGTTGCAAGACGGAAGCCTTTTCTTACACAGAAAAACATCCAGACCAGGCTAAAATTTACAAAACAATACATCAAGTGTCCCAAAAGCACGTGGGAAAATGTGTTATGGTCTGATGAGACTAAGGTTGAACTTTTTGGCCACAATTCCAAAAGGTACGTTTGGTGCAAAAACAACACTTTGCATCACCAAAAGAACACCTCCACCCCACAGTGAAACATGGTGGTAGCAGTATCATGCTTTGGGTTGCTTTTCTTCAGCTGAAACTGGGGCTTTAGTCAAGGTGGAGGGAATTATGAACAGTTCCAAATACCAGTCACTTTTGGCCCAAAACCTTCAGGCATCTGCTAGATAGCTGAAGATGAATTTCACCTTTCAAAAAGTACAGTTTTGTACCTACCATAAATGTAGATGTTCGAGTGCTAATACAGCTGCAGTCATAACAGATGGGTTCTCCTGCCGTCAGGCGGGTCCTCGGTCGGCTGAATTCCAAAGTCTAGGTCCGGCGTCGGTTGTCGTCGCTTTCTTTCCTGACGTCAGTGCGACAGGGGTATATAAGACACAGCCGACGCCATTTTCTTCAGTCTTTCTTGCCCCAGATGTCAGGTGCCCCCAGAAGGAAGGCAATATATATATAAAATATATATATATATATATATATATATATATATATATATATATATATATATAATATATACTCATGTATTACAATATAATCAAAAACCAGTAGTTGCAAGCAAATACACCATAGAAGGATAACCCAATCAAGTTGTAAGATGAGGGGTTAGCCACTAGGCCTGTTCCCAGAGGGGAAGGAGGGAGGGAAACCTGGACTGCAGCTGTATTAGCACTCGAACATCTACATTTATGGTAGGTACAAAACTGTACTATGTTCATCGTGCATACAGCTGCAGTCATAACAGATGGGTAGAATCCCAAAGCTACGCACAGGGTGGTAGGCACTAGGTGGAACTGGGAGGAGCCAGAATGCCCTGCAACACAGCAGTAGCAAAGCCTGCTCTAGTTTTGGAGTATAAAGGTAGGTGGTAGTGTTTAGTGAAGGTATGCACAGAACTCCAAGTGGCTGCCTCCAAAATATCTTTGATAGGGACTCCTCTGAGGAAGGCTGCAGAGGTAGCTGTGGCCCTTGTGCAGTGGGATCTGATGCCCGCAGGTACAGATTTACCATGAAAGGAGTAACAAAACCGTATGCAGTGGCCTATCCATTTCAAAATCGTCTGCTTGGAAAATGGCTTCCCTTGAGCTCCTACAGCATAGGACACAAAGAGTTGTTCTGATTTCCTGAAAGGCTTTGTTCTGTCCAAATAGTAACGTAGCTGTCTATGGATGTCTAAGGAATGTAGCAGCCTTTCCCCTTTGTTTTGAGGATTGGGGTAAAAGGTAGGTAAGTGTATGGCCTGATTTAAAGCTACCCTAGATACTACCTTAGGCATAAATGACGGGTTGGTTCGTAGGGAAACCCTGTCCTGATGGAAGATGAGAAAGGGCTGCACAGCCATGAGGGCTTGTAGTTCCGAAACCCTACGAGCTGAGGTAATGGCCAATAGGAAAGCTGTTTTCCAGGACAAATATTGCAAATCTGTTGAGGCAGCTGGTTCAAAGGGAGGCAATGTTAATTTTTCTAGAATGTAATTAAGATCACAGGCTGGTATTGGTTGTTTCCTCGGAGGTCTTATATTCTTAGCCCCTCTGAGGAACTGTCTTAAGAGTGGGTGAGAGAATAAGGGTGGATCAGTGTTGTATTCTGCAGAAATGGCTGAGGCATGAATTTTGATGGAGGAAAATGAAAGTCCACTGTTCAACAGCTCAGCTAGATACTGTAATATCTGAGGCAAATTCAGTTTTCTAGGATCCTGGCCTTTTTTCTCATTCCAAGCACAAAACCGTTTCCATTTTGCGGAGTAAGCCTTTCTAGTAGATGGTCTTCTGGCCTCCAAAATGACATCCTGCACCTCTTTGGAGAGTAGGGTCTGTTGTGGTGTTAAGGAATTTTCCATGCAGCCAGATTGAGTGTTTTCAGCTGACTGTGAAGAGTTTTGTAGCTGTGCTGAGTCAGTAGAAGAGGCATTAGAGGTAGGGTCTAGGGAGGAGTATGTGTTAGGCTCCTCAGGAGTGGGTACCAGTGTTGTCTTGGCCAGTCTGGAGCAATCAGTATCATCTTCGGTCTGTCTGCTCTTGCTTTCAAGAGCACCTTGGGCAGAAGAGGCAAAAGTGGGAAGGCGTAAACTGTCCGTGCTGCCCAACTGAAAGAAAGGGCGTCCACTCTCCAGGCCTTTGGATGGAAGGTCCTTGAGCAGAACTTTGTCAATTGATGATTCCTGTGGGAGGCAAAGAGATCTATGTCTGGCCTTCCCCACGCTTGGATTATCTTTGTAAACACTTGAGGATGCAACTTCCATTCGTGTGGGTCTGTCATATTTCTGCTTAGATTGTCTGCCAGTGTGTTTTCCAATCCTGGCAGGTACTGTGCTTGAAGTTCGATTTGCCATTCCAGAGCCAAGTTCCAAAGTGACATGGCTAGCCTGCACAGGGGGTATGAATGTGTTCCTCCTTGTTTGTTTACGTACCGCATTACTGTGGTGTTGTCTGTTCTTATCAATAATTGCCCTGGATGCAGGAGGTCCTTGAAAGCTGTAATTGCATTTATCACTGCTAGCATTTCCTTTTGATTGATGTGAAGGTGCTTTTCCTTTTGGGACCATTTGCCCTGAATGCACCTGTCTGTCATGTGTGCCCCCCAGGCGTAGTCTGAGGCGTCTGTTGTGATGACTTGATTTGCTTGAGGCTTGCAGAATGGTAGACCTGTGTTTGTTTGGCATGCTTGGGCCCACCATAGAAATTCCTTTTGCAAACATGGGATTATTGGTATTATTGTTTCCAAACTGTGGCTGTGTTGAGACCATAGGTTTTTAGGTACCATTGAAGTTTCCTCATATGCAACTTTGCACATGGGATTAGAAGAATGCAAGATGCCATGAAGCCCAGAGCCTGCAGGATTTTCCTTGCAGTTAGCCTGGTACAATTTGCTAGTATTTTGAAGTACTGAGTTAGTTGCCCCTGTTTTTCTGGCGTAAGATAGGCCATCTGGGTGTTTGTGTCCAAGTTGGCACCCAGGAAAGTTATTTTCTGAGATGGTGTTAGCCTGGATTTCTCTTTGTTGACTGTGTATCCCAGAGAATTTAATAACCGTGTTACATAAGCCAGATGTTCCAGAAGTATGTGTTTGCTGTCTGCCTGGATCAGGCAATCGTCCAAATAAGGGTAAATTTGTATCCCTTGAAGTCTGCAGTAGGCAATTACTGATGCCAGGCATTTCGTGAATACTCTGGACACAGTAGATAAGCCAAAGGGCAATGCAGAGAATTGATAGTGGATTGAACCTGCAAGAAATCTGAGGTATCTTCTGCAGCTTTGTCTGATTGGGACATGCAGGTATGCCTCCTTGAGGTCCAATGTTACCAGCCAAGACTCCTTGCCCAGCATGGGAAGAAGCTGCTGTAAGGTGAGCATCTTGAATTTTGGTACGAGAAGAAATGTGTTTAGGATGGATAAGTCCAAAATGGGTCTCCAGTCGGTTCCTTTCCTTGGTACCAGGAATAGTCTGGAATAAAAACCTTGACCTTGTTCGTGAGTAGGTACCTCTTGAATAGCTTTCATGTCCATGAGCTTTGAAATTTGTATTTGAGTCTCTGCCCTTTGATTGTGTGGCAGGTTCGGCATGCCTCTCATTTTTGGAAGTGTGTGAAAATGAAATCTGTAGCCTCTGTTTATAATGTCCAGGATCCATTTGTCTGTTGTGATAATATGCCAATTTTTTGTAAATAATGCCAGCTTTCCTCCCAAGGGTGCTGCCAGCTGAGACTTGCTTGGCATGAAAAGGGGAAAGTCATTGGGTTTGTTTCCTGTATTGTTGTGCACTATCTTCGCCACCTCTTGGTGCTGTAGTTTGCCATTGTCTGCCTCTATATGATCCTTGAGATTGTCCTCTGCCCCTTGTGCACCTGTATCTACCTCTTTGGGGCTTGTCCGTGGCTGGAAAGGACCAGTTTTTTGAAGGCCAATTTCTGCTAAAACATGGTGGTTGAACCTGTAGAAAAGCTTTGACAGTTTGCATAGATTTAGCTTTTTCTTCCATTTTCCGTAGTATCTCCTCAGCATTAGTACCAAATAATACATCCTTTTGTAAAGGAGCATCTAGTAGTTTAGCTTTAACATGATCAGGCAAGGTTTGTTCCCTAAGCCAGGCATGTCTACGAATGACTGATCCTGTAACAGCAGCTCTACTTGAGGCCTCTAGAGCATCATAGCCACATTGTAAGGTGTGTTTACCCACTTGTTCTGCACTATGCATCATATCCTGCAACTCCTTCAAATCTGGTTGTTCAGGTTGTGACATTTTATTCCTTAATTGTGATAACAGAAACTGCTGATATTTAAGCATATGGAACTGACAATTTAAGGCCCTCATGGCTAGGGTGGCCGAGGTATATACCTTTTTCCCCACCTTTCTAAGGATCTAGACTCTCTTTCGGAAGGTAGTGGATTCTTAGCAGTAGAGGCCTTCATTCCCTTGGGGCCTTGAGAAATGGTTTCAGGGTCAGCATTATGGCTTTTGTAAAGAAATTGGTGAGAGTTAGGAACTCTGTAGTACCTATCAGGCTTGACTGGGGCAGGAGGCAGGGAATCCGGATTAAGGCAAGCCTCCGAGTAAACATCATCAAGTATGTCCAAGACAGGAGGTATCGCCAGAGGTCTGTGCTGAGGTAGCAAAGAAATTCCCTAAGTCTTTTTTTGGACTAAGGAAAGTCTTGGCCTTCCCATTCGAAGTGTTCCCTCAGGGGATGCAAGGTTTCCCCAAAGAAAAATCCTCTGGGGAGATACAGAAGGAATGGACTGCTCTGCATCAGAATCTTCAAAAGGGGAGTACGAGTGTTCCTCTTCATCAGAATGTTCTGAAATAATGCAGCCCTGGTCAGAAGAGGGAGAATCTTCCTCCACTCTGGGTCTCTTGTCCGGAGGGGGTTGGGAACCCTGATAAGAGTAATTAAATCCTCAGCCATTTTTAGCATCTGTTTTTTAGGCATGGGGCCTGGAGATGGGCCCTGTGCAACAGGCCTCTTGGGATGCATGGCTGATTTGGACTTAGTAAAGGCCTTTATGGAAAAGGAAGATGAGGGTCTAAAGACACCATGGGTGGAAGTGGACCTGTCCACATTAGGAGGCTCAACACTCACAGTGGCTTCAGTAGCTGTAGTCTGGGTATGGGCCGAGGCACCTGCGGTCTCGGTTACAGAAGACACCACCAGAGAAGTGTCGTCGGTAGTCAGGGGCTGCGTAGGCGCCTCGCTGAGAACCGGACCACGTGTAGCCGGTTTTGGCGTGGTGTCGGTGGAGACCGCGGACCTTGCGTGTCGATCTTTGTCCTTGCGTTTTTTGGACAAAATGGTAGTCGGAGTCTCCGACATTTTATAATCAAAAGCTTTACCAAAAAAGTGCTGGGCGAACTCCGCCCGACGCTTAATAGTGCGTTTATTGAAAGTAGCGCAAAAGCGACAGCCCGAGATGTCGTGGTCTGGGCCTAAACAAGGTATACATAGGGAATGGAAATCCTTATGCGGTATTTGCTTCCCACAAGAAATACAATTGTTAACTTTGTCTGACATCGGTCTGAGGCAAGAAAAGTTTCCCCAATGGGGTACTTAGCTTTAAAGAAGACTTCGGTTTCCAAATTTTCGTAATTTCAGGAGCTGGCCGACCGGCACTTGCGAACTGCTTCTGCTTCGGGCACCACGCAGCAAAAAAGACTGAAGAAAATGGCGTCGGCTGTGTCTTATATACCCCTGTCGCACTGACGTCAGGAAAGAAAGCGACGACCTAGACTTTGGAATTCGGCCGACCAAGGACCCGCCTGACGGCAGGAGAACCCATCTGTTATGACTGCAGCTGTATGCACGATGAACATCAACAATGACGCCAAGCATACATCCAAATCAACAAAAGAATGTCTTCGCCAGAAGAGAATTAAAGTTTTGGAATAGCCCAGCCAGAGCCCAGACCTAAATCCAATAGGAAATCTGTGGAGTGACCTGAAGAGAGCTGTGTACAAGAGATGCCCTCGCAATCTGACAGATTTAAAGAGCTTTTGCAAGGAAGAGTGGGCAAATATTGCCAAGTCAAGATGTGCCATGCTGATAGACTCCTACCCAAGAAAACTGAATACTGTAATTAAATCAAAAGGTGCATCAAAAAGTATTAGTTTAATGGTGTGCACACATATGCAACCAGTTTATTCTAAGTTTTTTATTTTTTTTTATATTTTTCCCCTAACAGATTTGTTTTTCCATTGAATTGTACAGGTTATAAGTCATATTAAAGGTGGGAAAAGTTTTGAAATGATTTATTGTGGTCTCATTTTTATATCACAAAAACCTGGCATTTTAACAGGGGTGTGTACACTTTTTATATCCTCTGTATTCCCATAAATATGGGTATTGCTGAACCAGTTCATGTGTATTTACATAATTTACAGCTATTGCCTTTGTTTTAGCTTCATTCATTGTGTGTCCCAAAAAGATCTGAAACTGCCTCAAAATGTTCCACAACACTGAAATGTCCTTTTCTCATCTTAGCAGGTATAAAATAATATCATCTGCAAATACAGACAGCTTTTCTTAACTACCATACGAATTATATCCTTGAATTTCTGAGTCCCTTATTTTCTTTAGCAGTGGTTCTAAATATAATACAAATAACAAAGAGGAAAGAGGGCACCCCTGCCTAATTCCTCTGCTCAAACAGAAGTTAACAGAACAGAACCTATCTACTTTAATTTTAACCTCTGATTCCTCCCATATCTTCTTAATCAATCTTATAATTTTATCAGGGAATGTAATGCAATGCAACAGTGGTCTTTTCTTGCATTCTGCTTCCCTGTGAATCATCACTGTTCTATTAATGTTGCCAAATGTTTGCCTCCCCTCTACAAAACCATATTGCTCCATATCTATCGATTTTTGGTATCATCTTTGCCATTCTTTTTAGTCATTATAGACAAACACTTTATAAACATGGTTTAGGATTGAAATGGGCCTGTATAATGCTGAATGTGATGGGTCTTTACACTGTTTAGGTATTACAGCCACCACTGCTTTCTTCCAGGATGTTGGTGATTCTCCTCCTCTTAAAATACTGATAAACAGAAACTTCCAGATCTTTATCCATAGGAATACCATCTATTGCTGAGGACTTTCCTGTGGATTGGTTATACATCACCATTTTTTCATCTCATCTCTTCCTATCCTGTTAGTAAATGAGCATCATTTATCTCTAACTTTGGCATATTTAATTCTTCCATAAACTTTTCCATTCACACTTTTTATTGATTTCCATACTTCTGTACTTTATACAGACTTTTATAAAGTTTTCAAAATATTTCTAGTACCTCTACAGCCTTCTCTTATCTTCCTTGTTATACTCCCATTTCTACTTTCTGTTCCCTGAGTCATTGAAAGAAGTATTGTTTTACTGCCCTCGTATCAGATTGTCTCCATAGAAACATGAGGGTCAGGTACACAGTTGCCTCCAATACAAGCACTCATTTATTTGCTAAAGGAAAACTTTTCATTATGTTCATTTTTTTTATTTGCTTCCCCTTAAAAGTTGTTATTAGATCAAGCCAAGGGCCATAATCTAGTCATTCCCCTTTGCAAAAAGCATATTAATTTTTCTTGTATCATGGTTCTTTGTCCAGACTTTTCTTCTCTTTTTACACTGCAGTGCCAACATTTCTTAAAACTGAACAAGGCGAAAGAAAGAAGGGAGGGAGAGAAACAGGGGCACCTGTTTACTTTACTATTTCTATTGTACACAGAAATAACCGAGAAGGCCTTTCTTTATAGCATGAAGTGTATGTCAAGTACTATATAAATACTATTGTTAAAGAACAAAATTTTGTTTTACTTACAAGTTAACCCCCCCCCCCCCCCCAATGCTCTTCCAAACATTACTGACATGAAGTAGGGCATTCTGCTTTGGAGTCTCCTACAAGTCAGTCCAATATTTCCAGTGTTTTTTTGTTTCATCATGTTTCACAAATATAATTAATGCTTTGTAATCCCACTTTTATTTGTCAATTTCTGATTTGCTGGTTTTCTTCCTGCTGATCTCCATCTCCCAGATCCAGTCTCTGTTTGACTTCAAATGTATTCCTGGTTCTTCTAGCCAACTCTTTGTGCCTTTTTCTGTCTCTGAAGCATCTTCCTTTGAAACATTAGAAAAGGTTTCACAGGCATAGTCTGTCTATGGGCTTTATTATCAGAACAAGAAGCAGAATCTCCTGTTTGATAGCTCACTTTTTGTAGGACAAACTTTTGTATTTCCTCCTTAACATGTCCTGCATCAAAAAAATATTTTGACCCTCCAGGAAAGAATATTCTGAAAATAGATGTACACAGCAGCTTGAATCTCACACTTGGTTATCAACATTCCCTGATTACTGGGATAAATGTACTTCTCTTCTGCCTGGTGTACAGTGAGTAATCATTTTCCACACTCTGTCTCCTACTTTTAGTCAAACAAAAGGTTCCTGTCTAAAAGAGAATTGATAACTTTGGCTTTGAAGTCTTATGGCATGTGTTGATTTTCCCCAATTTAGTGCGACCTCAGAGTTGGTATATATAATTAGTGGGGGTGTGGGCAGAACAGCTCTCCACATAAGTATTGACCAGTGTTCACCAAATCCTTCTGTTGGGGGGTGCACCCCCACTGCCCCCGCTAATTATATATACCAACTCCAAGGTTGCACTAAATTGCGGAAAGGACAGGTTCTGTTAAAGCTAAGTTACTGGTAAGCTAATAGTAGATCGCAGCTCCTTTATGTTGGCCAGCTATCGCCATTTGATGGATTTATTTTTGAAGACATGCCTGTTTGTTAAAAGTGCTGTTCATTGCATAACATTTGATGTACAGCCATTCGATTTAATATTTTTTTGATGGCCAAACATAGACCCCCCCCCCTACACTTATAAGCTGATGTCACATCAGATGTACACACAAGTTAAGCTTTGGTATCCTGGCCAAAAGTCAGAGGTGATAACCCATTTGTTTGGGATACTACAACAGTGATCTCAGTCAGGACAGCAGCTCTGACACCAATAACCATACCCGGTAAGGAGCTTCTCTCTGGTGAAAACTAGGGCAAACCTGAGCCACACTAGAAACAGAGGGGGATGGGACTGACACTCAGCAATTTATGCCTTAACAAAGACTGTCATCATCCTTCCCCAATCAATATCTGATAAGCACCAGACAGACCTAGAAAAACTTAGTAAAGAGGTAGAAGGGGGCTGGGAAGGATGGAACTTGATAAATTCCCACTTATAAAAAATCACTATTGGCCATCCTTCTGCGGGGACCAATCAGGGAAGATCCCAGTACTGAAAACATAGATTGCTCAGAAGTCTTTGGAACTGAGGCCTCCTGAGACAGGTCCATATTATGGTTTTTAGCAGAAGAAGAAGAAGAAGTCAGAAGTGGAAAGTCCTCCAATCCCCTTTCTTTCTTTTCTTTTTCTTATCCTTGTAAGAAAATGGCAGAATACCATTTAGGATTAACCTGTTTTCTCATTCTTGTAATGAGTGAGTGCTAAATTATTTAAAATGCCACTGGAGACAGAAATATGCTCTGGCTCCATCCATACCAGACACATCTCATGGGTATCCTACAGTGGAATTATGTACCAACATTGGGTGCATTTCCTGAAGCCCTTCTTCATATTTAAATAGAGGCAACTATTCAGTGCTTAGTAATTATAGCAACAATTTTAAACAGCAAAAAGAACCAGCAGCAAGATTTATAAGAATAACTAATTGTAACACTAATACAGGATCACAAAGAAATGGCAATTCCTAATGCACTTAAGTCATGACAGCAAGAAAGAGCAAAAAAAAATTCACTAGTGAAATGAGGAAAAAAGGAGAAAAGATAAGGAAAACTGTATAAAAACTGAAAAGTTGTTTTTACTGAAAAGTTTATCTGACAACATTGGGGATTCATCTGATTCACAGAAGTGGTAAATGAGAGATGAAGACTCAGAGGGACAGGTGCATTGTGGAAGTACAGGAGGATCTTGGGTAGTTGGAGTGAAGTCTGTTTACCAAATCAGATCCTCTTTGTGGTGCATTCCCATCAGTTGAAGTGGACATACAGGATAAAGTAAAATCCCATGTTGTAATTTGAAGAACTCCACCCAGATGTTAAAAGTTTTTCTTTCCAATACATGGTTTTCCTTCCCCATAATCCAACACTGAAAGTACCATACAAAGAAAAGTATAATTTAATTTTTGAAATCTCATTTTCTTTCCCATATTTGTCTCATTATCTGACATATCACAAACGCTAGGATGGGCTGAGTAATTAAGTCACTGATTCCAACTAGAGAGCATTAGAAAGAATGACTCTTAATTGTGCCTCCTCAGTTACGGATTACCAGCTTCTTACCACAGATAAAGAGTGAAGCCTGGAGCTACAGTTCTGAGTTTTACCAAAAGTAAGGATTTCAGGTTTAGTTTCTGGATCTAAATGAACAAAACAGCTCCACTTACACAGTGGTCTATTTTTTTTCCTTATCCCAAACTAGTAGTTTTTCCTTTTAATCAAACCCTAACAGTGCTACTAAGAAGGAAACTATTTTCATCTTTCTCTGCTGTTTTTGTCAGTGTTTGATCTGCACCTTTTTTTTCTAGACTGCATTTTTCTATAAAACTGAATGCTATCTTCTTGTGTTTTCCAGCAGTTCTGCATTATATACAGTGGTTGGGCAAGGATGATTAATATCAAAGACACTTATTCTACTTGACATTGTTAAATTGTGAGTGCAACACAAGCCAGCTCAACCTAAGAAACCTCTGTTAATCACAAGGTCAGATGTCTCACACCTGGACACTGAATACAGTTACAGTTTGAAAACAGCAACAATTTCAAATACCTTTTTCAAGCCCGACATTAAACTTTTTCTTAAAATGTTGCATTAGAGAAAGTCACTAATAAAAATCAAGGGTTAGAAATTGCCTTTCATTCTACGGGAAGCATAGTAATGAAAAAGACTGTTGCTGACAGTCAAAAGAAGGCAATCACAACACTGTTAAAAGCTGATGGAGGGAGGGGGAGAGACACACAAAGTACAGTTGTGTAAATAAATTTACCATAACAGGAGAAGTTTGAATAGATCACTGTTGTGATAGCACATAGCTTTATGGGGCATACCATGACAAATAACAGATGTTTGGTGAGTATATAAAAGCTTTTGGGTGCCTTTCTCATGGACCATATGTTCAAGGAAGCTCAAGGGCATGCTGGTATAAAAGCAGACATACAAGCACCAAAATTCAGAACTTTCGTGCCTTTTCTTGAGGAGCTACAACATAAGGATCAAAAGTCATTCTTAAGCAAAACTGAGAAACTGGAAGCTCTTGTTTATGGACATGGATAGAAAGATACAAGCAGTGAAAATGTTTTTAATCTCTTTATTTTTGTATACAGGTTAGGCATATTTATATCAACCAGAGGAGAAGATGTGGACAGCAATTTAATAAAGAGTTGAAGGATTTTATCTGAGAGGGGAAGAGGCAAGGGTCAAATGGGATAAGTTGATCCTTTCAATAGAATAAGGTGGTTTAGAATTACCTGATCTGAAAGTATATTTTAGAGCTACAAAATTAAGGCTCATGTATATAACACAAGCAGAAAGCTATCCTTCAGAGTTGAAAGGGATGATGTTGAAGTTAGGAGGAAAATCAAGAAATAAGGAGAGAATGGGATTTTGGATGCTTGGATAAACAAGAGCTTCCAGTTTCTCAGTTTTTGTATTATCTTTTGTTTAGTGTCTTCCCATATGTCCTTACCTGCCATCAATACTCCTAAATACTTCATCTTATCATGTCCTATAAATATGGATATTGCCAAATCAGTCTGTGCATGGGTACATAATTTATGGTTATAGCCTTTGTTTTATTTTCATTAATTTTATATCCCAAAAAGACTAGAAACTGTCTCAAAATGTTTTACATAACTGGAATGTCCTGTTTTGGATTAATATCTGCAAATAAAGCCAGCTTTTCTTGATTACCATACTAATTATAACCTAGAATTTCTGAGTCTCTTACTTTCTTTGCCAAAGGGTCTAAATATAAAACAAATAACACCAGGAAAAGAGGACAGCATTGCCTGGTTCATCTGTTCAAACACAACCATTAGACGGTCACCCTCCCACTTTAATTCATACCCCATGATCCATTATATATCCCCCTAACCCCATGATCCATTATATATCCCCCTAATTAAAATTAATATTCTGTCAGAGAATACAAATGTGTCCATTGCCTACTTATAAAATCTCAGCTTACTCTGTCAAATGCTTTCCCTTCATAAAGGCCCATCAATAACAGCTACATTTTCATACTTTTCACTTCCTTCTGGATCATTGCTGTTCTGTTAATGTCAAATGTTTGCTTCCCCTCCATAAAACCACAATGATCCATATCTATCAATTTTGCCAACACTTTTGCCATTCTTTTAGCTAGTATAGATACAGACATTTTTAGGCACTGTTCAAAGGACAAAACACCACCACCGTAACAGATACAAGCATGCAGAATCTAAAGATAATGCTAGAAGTCTAAACCTCAAAATGCACTCTCTCGAGGCACTCCTAAAAATGGATAATATCGATATCTGTGCAGTAACTGAGACCTGGTTCAAGGTTTCAGAGAACACCCCTGCAATACCAGGCTACAACTCTTGCCACACTTTTCGGCCACCAAACCAAGACTGAAGCCCTTAAAGGGGGAGGAGTGTCCATATTCACCAAGGATATTCACACCTCCAGGCTAGTTGCCCAACACAATGCATCTGAAATTCTCCATGTGTACCTAACACCAGGTAAGACTGCAATCCAAACTGTAGCTTGCTACAGATCCCCCACCATGCCCAAAGATTCTCACTACACCTTTCTAAACATACTGGAAAATATTAAGATACAACCAAACACCCTAATACTGGGTGATTTCAACTACCCTGCCATTAACTGGGATGTACCAACACCTTTTCCCAACGGTTCTTGGAATTCATAAATTCCAACACCCTTGATCAACTAATCCATTGTCCCACCAGGGGCTCCAATATCCTAGACCTGGTCATTACCAACATGGGAGATAGATGCTCCACACCAGTGGTCACCCCCTCATTGGTCAGGTCTGAACATAAGCTAATCACCCTTGACATCCACATCCCACCCCCCAGTAAGGAAACCTCCGTAAAAAAATTCTCCAAAGCCAACTTCATGCTACTCAAGTCAGAAGTGACAAATTTCATGACACCCATGCAGATGGGAGCTGAAAGTTCAACTGCTGAATCCTACACTAAGGCATTGTAAGAGCACATCCACTCGTGCATGAATCGTGCCATCCCAAATAGAACCAAGATGCTCTCCTCCAAAAAAAGGAAGCCAATCTGGTGGTCCCCTGCCATAAACAAACTACATAACAGAAGGAAGAAACTGTTGCAGAAAAGAGGAAAATCCCAGGATGCAAAAAACTCCCTTACCAGCCTCAGTAAGAAGCTGAGATCCCTCATAAAATCCTCCAAAGCTAGTTATGAAAATAAAATTGCCAAAGATTCCAAAGACAACCACAAGGCATTCTATAGTTATGTCAAGAATCTAAATGGCAATGCTCAGATCTGCTCTGAGCTACAACAGAATGGCATTACATATACTGATCCCAAGGATATTGCCAATATCCTGGCAGATCAATTTAGTGCCAACTTTACCCCCCCCTCATCCCCTAAAGGGCCCATCTCAATACCAAAAGATTGCCAAATGCCGGTAATCACGGCCACACAGGTAGAAACTGCACTCGCCAAAGCTAAGAATACAGGATCCATGGGACCAGATGACATCCCGGGCTGTGTACTACATGAAACCAAAGTAAGGCAAAAATGAGGTGATTAAAACCAAACAAGGAAGCAGAGAACTACCTCGCAAAGTGAAACAATAAAGCCTCGGAGGGAATTAATGCAGCAAAACACTTTTATTGAAGTATAAAAAACACCATTAACGTAGTTAAAAATCCGTTTTCGTTTCAACAGCTTCATCAGATGTGGGCTGAAGCATAACTCATCATGTTAAATACTCAAAAATAAATGACATCATAAGTTAATTATCTAATGAAGATCCATTAAAATTCAGTCAAATGTTTTCCATCAGTCCTTTTGTATCACAGGATCAAACCTGACACAACCCTTTTACAAGTAATTCTACTTGTGGAATCAGAAGGGCAGAATAATGCAGAAACACAATTTTTCCACAACTGCTAAATAAAATACAAGACTAAGATCCCAGAACAAACTAAAAATTAATTGCATTGGATAATTAACTTATGATGTCATTTATTTTTGAGTATTTAACATGATGAGTTATGCTTCAGCCCACATCTGATGAAGTTGTTGAAACGAAAACGGATTTTTAACTACGTTAATGATGTTCTTTTATAATTCAATAAAAGTGTTTTGCTTTATTAATTCCCTCCGAGGCTTCATTGTTTCACTTTGTGAGGTAGTTCTTTGCTTCCTTGTGTACGACATGAACTATAAAATGAACTGGCACCTTACCCAGTGTCATGTTTAATCATAGCCTCACCTCAGGCTTCGTGCCCACTGAGTGGTGCACAGCTACAGTTATCCCACTCCACAAGGGGGGATCCACCTTGGATCCCGGGAACTACCGTCCCATCATCCCATCAGTCTGACAAGCCTGATCTGCAAGGGCATGGAACTTTTTAAACAAAGACATTGGCAACTTTTAAACACTGGACCCCACCCAGTTTGGGTTCGTGAAGGGCCAATCTTGTCTCCTGAACCTGATTGACTTCTTCAAATCAGTCTCCAGAGCTGTGGATGAGGGTAAGGCGGTCTACACAGCCTATCTGGACCTTGCCAAGGCCTTCAACACCATCTCCCACTCTGGAATTATGGATAAACTTACTAAGCTGGGCATAAATCCCTACATCACTTGATGTGTTGCCAACTGGCATACTGACAGAACCCAGACTGTAAAAGTAGCCAACTCCAAATCCAGCTCTACACAAGTGACAAGTGGAGTACCTCAGGGTTCAGTCCAGGGACCACTCTTGTCTGGCATCTACTTCTCTGAAGTACAGACCAACACTAAGGGACTCTGGCTAACAAAGTTCACAGATGACAGCAAACTGGGAGCCATTATTGAATCCCCAAATGATGTGGATATTCTACAAAAGGGTCTTACAGAAACAGATGCTTGGTGCCAGAACCATGGGCTCAAGCTTAATGCCAAGAAATGTATAGTTATCCCCTTTGGGAAAAAACATCTACCCATGAATTACCACATAGGTGGCAGTACACTAAACACTGAAAGTGTGATGAGAGACTTAGGGTCACAGGTGGACAGTGGTCTCACCTCCGATAACTACATCGCCACAATAGTCAGGAAATCCTTCTAAATGGCACACCTCATCACTAAGGGCTTTTCAGCCAGAAAAAAGGAGGTCATCGTCCCACTGTACTCATCCCTCATTAGACCCATTATAGAGTATAACGCCCCGTTTGGTATGTACCTCACAAGACATCTGCAACAGCTGGAAAGGCCGCAGAAATACCTCACTAAAAAATCACAGGCCTAAAGCAGATGCCCTATGCTGACCTTCTAAAAAAAAACTCCAGCTATACTCTGTGGCATATCGTCTACTCAGAGGCAATCTCTGCTTAACATACAAGGCCATGTCAAACCCTGAGCTGTTGGACATGCTCACCTTAAAGAAATCTCAATCCCTCAGAGCCACACACTCCAAGGATCTAAAGCTTGTCATCACATTGAACAAAACATGCTGGAGGGATAGGTTCCTGACCCAGGGACTCCCCATACTCTGGAATAGACTTGCCCATACATGTCAAGCAGAGCACCTCATTGGCCCTCTTCAAAAAGAACCTTGATGATTGGATGGGAGATAGGAAATTCACCCCAGGGATTACATCAGTTGCCCTGCTAGACAGGGGTCCAAGGAAGTAAATATTGTGGGATGAAATATCCAGGGAATTGTTATGGCTAGGCTTGTATAGGCCCTAGGGCCGATAGCCTAGTACCAACCTATAAGATATAAACACTTCATAATGACGGTTTAAATTGAAATGGATCTATATGAAGCTAGGTATGGTGGGTCTTTACCATCTTTGGGTAATACAGCAACCACAGCTTTTTTTCCAAGACGTTGGTGTTTCCCCTCCTATTAAAATACTGTTAAACAAAATCTTTCAGATCTTTACCACATTCTTCCCTCCTAACTTCCAAACCTCTACAGGAATGCCATTTACTCCTGTAGACTTAAATGTCACTGTTTTTATCTAGTCATCATAAGTCGTGATTATTAGTCGGTGAGTCTTGTCTACCTCTAACCTTCTCATAATTAAGTCTTTCTGAAATATTTCTGTTTGTGCTGTTTCGTTATTTTTACAAAATTTCTAAAATATCTCTAATACCTCTACAGAATCTTGGGTTATTTTTTCTTGCTATAATTTCCCTAAGTTTGATGGCAATTTTCTGTTGCCAAAGTCATTGTGCTAAATGCTATCTTTTTAAACTCATGCCTATTATCCAAATACTCTCTTATTTTTCTTTAGCAGTCTTAGCACTCTGCAGTTGTGGCTCTTCTTGTTCTGTGAGATTCATCTTATTGTATAATACTTTAACTTTTGTTGCCCCCCTCTAAATTTGTATTACAGCTTCACCATAACTGTCTGTTTTATTTCTACCCTAATGTTAAATTCAATTTTCATTTTATCCCACTCTCAAGATGTCACTTCTGAAGAAATTTCTGTCTTCTCTAATAACTCTTGATATAATTTCCACTACCTATTCCTTAAATTCCTTACTTTTTAGCTGCTAGGTAGGAACATGACAGTGTCTCATTTTTACTTCATTACCCTGTATTTTTATCAGTGCATACTCCAAAACAGTTATTGGATGGGTGTTGAAGCTTTCTGTCAACTGCACATGTTCCTGTGAAATGTAATTTCTATGCAGTCTAGCTCAGATATTGTACCTTGGGGAAGAATGTGTAAATTCTGTCTGAGTTCCTATTATTGAAGTCACATCTTCTATACCAAATATTTTCATAAATTTCTACAGAAATCTACCTTCTTTTACTATATTTCCCTTCAATGTCTCCCTGATACAGCCTCACTATTGTAAATGAAGTTACAGTCCCTACCTATAAGTAATAAATCCTCCTGAAAGCTGATTATTTCTCCCAAAATTTTCTTAACTCCATCATAGCAGTTTTTAGTGGAATATAAATATGTGACAGTGTAATCCTCCTTCCTTGCCCATAGTCCCTTAGTACCACAAATCTACCATCATCTTTCCCCCCTCCCCTCTTCTATCACTACTGCAGCCCCTCTATAAATCAGTATTACTCCTCTTTTTCTTTGTCCCTGATATTCTGTTGAATATCCATCCTGAAATTCTTTTTGTCAAATTCACATGCTCATTATTATCCAGATGTGTTTCATATAGCACTGCTATTTGTGCTCTGCATTTTGTAATATAATTCAATACTTTTTCCCTTTTTGTCTATACCTGGAAGGCCATTTATACTCCAAGATAATACAGATAGCATAGCCATTATGAAAAAAAGATATTGTTCCCATATAATATACATGACATTTTTTGAAAGTGTACTTTCAACTTTTGTCTTGCATGCACACAATAATGTTTGTCAGGCTGATCTTTTATAATGGAAAACAAAGTTACATACTCACCATAACACTCCATCTGTGTTGCTCATTTTCATTCTTTCTAAACTGTCCCACATCTGACTCAGATCAGAGTCTGCTGCTTCTACCAGATCCTCTGATTCAGAACTCTCGAGTTCCTCCCTTTACCCATAATTCCCCACCAACTAACATACCTTAGATTGAGTTTGTTGCCATTGGAGATAAAGGCACAATACTTTAAAGAAAACAATAAAAGACAGAATAAGGAAGGGAGCTGGAGCTCAAACAAAGAACAAAAGTTCTCAAACAAAAATTCTTGGGTCTTTCCAGGAGCAAAGGGAAGGAGGCAGATGGGTGGGAAGTTGAGGAAGAATGAAATTGGACAGCACACATGTAACTTTATGGTGAGCGCATAACTTTTTTATCTGATGTTGTCCTTTTCATTCATTCTTCAAATGATGGGACAGAGTCTCTAACTAGTTGAACCTTGGGTGGCCCTTATGGAAGGATATTCCAGAGTACTGCAGAGCGAAGGCAGCTCTGTTCCTGGAAACCATATCCAATTTGCAGTGAGCAAAAAAGTATGAGCATTAGTTCACGCTGCAGCTGCACAAATGTCATCTGTGGTAGCCCTTCATCAAAAGATGAACAGCACTAAGAGGCTTAGAAAAGGATAAACCACTTTTACTATAGACAAAAGAAATACAATCAATTAACCATTTGGCCAGTATAACTTTGGAAAATGGCTTGCCCAATTTGTTAGAAGAGAAAGAGACAAGCGACTGGTCAAGCTTCCTGAAATACTTGGTTCTGTGGAGATAAAAGCAGAGTACTCTGTGGACATCTAAAAGAGGGAGCATGTACTCTCCTTTATTTGAAAAATCTGAAAAGAAAACTGGGAGGTTTCTAACTTGCTCCAACAGCAAGACCTGCACATATGGCAAGTGCATGGCACCAAAACTAAAGAAACAAAACACATGAGCCAGCACAAGTTCTGTAAATGTAAATAGCTATTTTAATGTTAAAAAACTTGGGGAAAGGAATACCCCCACATAAATCAAACTGGTTTCGGCTGAAGCCTTCTTCAGTGATAAATGCAAATCTAAATGAACAGTTCCCATGAACAGTGATTTATATATAACACCCTCAAGTTATCTACTATCTGATTGGATAATAGCATAATTCAAAAATATTCATTCAGTCCTGGTGGGAACAATTCCCCCAACTTGACTATCCACTTCTTTTCCTTATTGTTTAAAATTGCATGTAATGCAGCCTTATCTTTGCATTTGTGAGTAATACAATCACTCACAATGAAACTAAAGACACCAGTTGTGTGTTTTAAAATATGTTTATACAAAGCATTGGATTGTCTTTGGTTTCTGATGTCACTTAGGTGTTCCCCTATCCACAACTACAAGGGCATTGATGTTTGTCCTACATAAAATGCCATGCATGTGCATCTTTCCAGATAAATTACCCAACTGGTACTGCAGTTGGCAAAAAATGAGATATTCACAATTGGAGTATTTTGGCTGTTGAAACTATCTGTCTTGAACACCCTGAGGCAATGGGTACAATGTCCACATGGGCTACAACCCACCAATTCTTGTCCAATGATTGTTCTTTGGGCTAAGAGGTTGTCCCTATTGTTCCACCTCTTGTAATGGCTAAACAGGGACCCCAACGAGTGACCCTTATGAAAGGAGTATGAGCAGTTGTCATTCAGATGTTCCCTTAATTTACTTTCAGTCTGCAGAATGTTTCAGTGTTTTGAAATTATGTCCATAAAGACCCTAGTATTCCTGCCATATGTTGTAACTAGCCTCATGTGATGTTTGTTGTTGAGTGACTGGTTCTGATATTGGAGCAACTGACCCCTATCTTGTTGTCTGGCAAACCTGCTGGCCTTGCAGATGTCACCTGCTCTGTAACCCCTGTCTTTGAATTGAGTAATGAGATCTGTTGGTACTGGCTATATGTGGAGGAACTGGAACAGATCCTCTTTATTCTGAGGAATTGTGACTTTGGGATATTCCTGATGACATGTTGGGGTGGAAGCTAGTGGCATGTAGGAGTGTATTGAATTGTGGAAATTTTCTAAATACCTCTCTTTCCAGTGTATCCATCCTTGCTCGCTTGATTAATACATCCAGGAAAGTGATTACATGCTTGTGAAAGGTAATTTTGAATTCAATACCCCACTTGTTCTGATTGAGATATTCTACAAATTCCTGTAGATACACCTCATCTGCCCTCCACACCAACCAACAGTCATCAAGATATCTACGCCCGATGTCAATTTCATTCATATATATACTATGACTATTGTCATAAATTAGTTCTTCCTCCACATAAGCCATGAATAGGTCCGCATATATGGGGGTAAAAGATGCCCCCATTGCGGTACCCTGGACCTACCATATACATTGTTCTTGAAAATAGAATACATTCCGTGTTAGTACTTGTTCTGCCATACAGACTAGGAAGGTATTAAAACCTGGTCTGTATAGATTTGCTCTATCCAGCCAATACTGTAGGGCAGTTAGTCCTTCCCAATGGAGTATATTAGTGTACAGAGAGGTGACATCCAAAGTACACAGAAGCCAGTCAGGCTCCAATTGCATTTCAGAAATAATCCCCAAGAACTGGGTAGTGTCTTGAATTCTGGCTCATACCAATGTCAACAGTGGTTTAAGATGTTGTGTAAGGTATTCAGAAAGTGGCTCAGTAAGTGAGCCCCTTCCAGACACAATTGGTCTACCTGGTGGCTTGGCAGGGTCTTTGCGGATCTTCAGCAATAAATATAAGTATTGCTGTCTAGGATGGTCCACCTTGAGTGGTAACTGATGTCCTGTGGGATGATGCCCTCTTCCACTGCCAAATCCAAACACTGATCAATGTCATGTTTGAATTTGGAAGTGGGATCAAGAGTATGATGATATAATGGATGATATTTGACAGCTGTTTTTGTGCCTCAGCATGGTATTGGGTCCAGTCCTGAATGACAACTGCACCTCCCTTGTCTGCTGGTAAAATCACAATACTTTTGTCTGATTTGAGTTTGTCAATACACATCCATTCCTCCCTGCTAATATTATCCTTGATTATGATGTTTTTAGTAAAATTAAGATGCAAATCTTTGAGAACATTATTTTGAAAGGCAGAAACAATAGGTGACATGGGGAGTTTAAAGGTGGAAGGTCTAAACTTGAAAGTTCTAGTATCTGGGTTATCATCTGAATCCTGAAAATATAACCGTAAATTCAATGTATGACAAAAATTGGTGACATCCTGTGCAAAAAACTGTTCCGGCACACAAAAACCTAGTACAAAACTCAAACCTTTATTGAGAGTGTTTAGTTCCAATTCTGTTAGTGTCAAGGAAGAAATATTATGCACATTATTGTCATTTATATTCATATCTTGGTCATTATTTTCAAGATGCCTTTTAGATCTGGAGGAGCCTTTATGTTTCCTGCCCCCTCTTCTGGATTTATGCCTAAAGGGAGACCCGTTTCCAAATTCTTCCCCATCCTCTTGGGGACATCCTAGTATGGCTATATTCCCAATCAGTATTGGAGGAAGAATCCTCCCCTGAGGTGGCAGATTCCCTGTTTCTTTTCTTAAGTATGGACTTAGTCCTAGTGCATCTCAGACCCTTGGGAGTTTGGTTTGGAGTCAAGCCTCAAAAGGTCTCCTCTGTCAAAATCCCCAATAATGACCAACATATGAATATAAATGACAATAATGTGCATAATATTTCTTCCTTGACACTAACAGAATTGGAACTAAACACTCTCAATAAGGGTTTGAGTTTTGTACCGGGTTTTTGTGTGCCGGAACAGTTTTTTGCACAGGATGTCACCAATTTTTGTTGTACATTGAATTTACGGTTATATTTTCAGGTTTCTGATGATAACCCGGGTACTAGAACTTTCAGGTTTAGACCTTCCACCTTTAAACCCCTCATGTCACCTATTGCTTCTGCCTTTCAAAATAATGTTCTCCAAGATTTGCATCTTAATTTTGCTAAAAACATCATCATCAAGGATAATATTAGCAGGGAGGAATGGATGTGTATTGACAAACTCAAATCAGACAAAAGTATTGTGATTTTGCCATCAGACAAGAGAGGTGCGGTTGTCACTCAGGACTGGACCCAATACCATGCTGAGGCACAAAAACAGATATCAAATATCAGACATTATATGATCATGCCTCTTGATCCCACTTTCAAATTTAAACAGGACATTGATCAGTTTTTGGATTTGGCAGTGGAAGAGGGCATCATCCCACAGGACATCAGTTACCACTCATGGTGGACCATCCTTGACAGCAATACTTATATTTATTGCCCAAGATCCGCAAAGACCTTGCCAAGCCATGAGGTAGACCAATTGTGTCAGGAAGGGGCTCACTTACTGAGCCACTTTCCGAATACCTTACACAACATCGTAAACCACTGCTGACATTGGTACGAGCCAGAATTCAAGACACTACACAGTTCTTGGGGATTATTTCTGAAATGCAACTGGAGCCTGACTGGCTTCTGTGTACTTTGGATGTCACCTTTCTGTACACTAGTATACCTCACTGGGCAGGACCAACTGCCCTACAGTATTGGCAGGATAGAGCAAATCTATACAGACCAGGTATTAATACCTTCCTGGTATGTATGACAGAACAAGTACTAACACGGAATGTATTCTATTTTCAAGAACAATGTATATGGCAGGTCCAGGGTACCGCAATGGGGGCATCTTTTGCCCCCATATATGCGGACCTATTCATGGCTTATGTGGAGGAGGAACTAATTTATGACAGTCAAAATATATATTTGGATGAAATTGACATTTGGCGGAGATATCTTGATGGCTGTTGGTTGGTGTGGAGGGCAGATGAGGTGTATCTACAGGAATTTGTAGAATATCTCAATCAGAACAAGTGGGGTATTGAATTCAAAATAACCTTTGACAAGCACGTAGTCACTTTCCTGGATGCATTAATCAAGCGAACAAGGATGGATACACTGGAAAGTGAGGTATTTAGCAAATTTCCACAATTCAATACACTCCTACATGCCACTAGCTTCCACCCCCAACATGTCATCAGGAATATCCCAAAGTCACAATTCCTCAGAATAAAGAGGATCTGTTCCAGTTCCTCCACATATAGCCAGTACCAACAAGATCTCATTACTCGATTCAAAGACAGGGGTTACAGAGCAGATGACATCTGCAAGGCCAGCAGGTTTGCCACACAACAAGATAGGGGTCAATTGCTCCAATATCGGAAGCAGTCACTCAACAACAAACATCAGGTGAGACTAGTTACAACATATGGCAGGAATACTAGGGTCTTTATGGACATCATTTCAAAACATTGGAACATTCTGCAGACTGAAAGTAAATTAAGGGAACATCTGAATGGCAACTGCTCATACTCCTTTCGTAAGGGTCGCTCTCTGGGGTCCCTGTTTAGCCACTACACTCTCCAAAGCCATGAACACAGCATCCATGGGACCTGACAACATCCTAGGCTGCATTCTACATGAACTACAGAATGAACTGGCACCCCACCTAAGTACCATGTTCAAGCATAGCCTCACGTCAGGCTTTGTGCCCACTGAATGGTGCACAGCAATGGTTATCCCACTCCACAAAGGGGGAGCCACCACAGACCCCGGGAACTAACGCCCCATTAGCCTGACGAGCCTGGTCTGCAAGGCTATGGAGCGTATCATCATGGAACTTATAAACAATGACATTGGTAATCTCCAAACTCTGAACCCTACCCAGTTCGGGTTTGTAAAAGGCAGATCATGTCTCCTAAACCTGATAGACTTCTTTGAAGCGGTCACCAAAGCTGTAGATGAGGGTAAGGTGGTACACACAGCCTATCTAGATCTCACCAAGGCTTTTGATACCATCCCCCACTCTGGAATTATAGACAAACTCACTAAACTAGGTATAAATCCCTATGTCACAAGATGGATTGCCAACTGGCTCACTGACTGAACCCACACTGTGAAAGTAGCAGACTCTAAATCCAACTTCAGACCAGTGACAAGTGGAGTACCACAGGGTTTAGTCCTAGGTCCTCTCCAGTTTGGTATCTACTTCTCTGAAGCACAGGTTAACACAGAAGGTCTTTGGCTAACAAAGTTCGCAGATGACTGCAAACTAGGAGCCATAATCAAATCTCCTAATGATGTGGACATCCTACAAAAGGGCCTCACTGAGACAGATGCCTGGTGTCAAAGCCATGGCCTCAAGCTCAGCGCCAAAAAGTGCATTGTCATCCCTTTTGGTAAAAACTCTGTACCCGTGAACTACCACCAAAGTGTGATAAGAGACCTTGGGACACAGGTGGACAGTAGTCTCTCCTTTGATAATCACATTGCCACAGTAGTCAGGAAATCCTTCTATGTGGCACACCTCATCACAAAAGGTTTCTCATCCAGGAAAAAAGAGGTCATTGTTCCCCTCTACTCATCACTCATTAGACCCATTATAGAGTACAACGCCCCTTTTGGTATGTACCTCACAAGACATCTACAAGAACTGGAAAGGCCACAGAAATACCTCACAAAGAGGATTACCAACCTCAAACAGATGCCCTACGCAGACCGTCTCAAAAAACTCCAGCTTTACTCTGCCGCATATCAGAGGCGATCTCTGCCTAACATACAGACTATGTCAAACCCAGAGCTGTTGGACATGCTCCATGTAAAGAAACCCCAATCCCTCTGAGCTACATACTCTAGGGACCTAAACCTTGTCACCACAATAAACAGAACTTGCTGGAGGGATAGATTCCTGTCTCAGAGACTTCCTATACTCTGGAACAAACTAAGCTCCTCATTAGCACTCTTAAAGAAAAATCTTGATGATTGGATGGGAGATAGGAAATTCACCCAGGGGATCACTTCTGTGGCTCTGACTGATAGGGGCACAGGAAAATAATTTTCTTGGGTAGCAAATGCCAGGGTACCGTTTGGCTAGGCTTATATAGGCCCTAGGGCCAATAGCCTAGTACCTACCTATGAACAAGAGGTGAGACAACTTCTTAGCCCAAAGAACAATCATTGGACAAAAATTGGTGGGTTGTAGCCCATGTGGACATTGTACCCATTGCCCCAGGGTGTTCAAGACATTGTTTCAGCAGCCAAAATACTCCAATTGTGTACGACATCTCATTTTTTGCCAACTGCAGTACTAGTTGGGTAATTTATCTGGCAAGATGCACATGCATGACATTTTATGTAGGACAAACATCAATGCCCTTGAAGTGGAGGATAGGGGAACACCTACGTGACATCAGAAACCAAAGACAATCCAATGCTTTGTATAAACATATTTTAAAACACACAACTGGTATCTTTAGATTCATTGTGATTGATTGTATTATGCACAAATGCAAAGATAAGGCTGCATTACATGAAATTTTAAACAATAAGGAAAAGAAGTGGATAGTCAAGTTGGGGGGATTCTTCCCACCAGGACTGAATGAATATTTTTGAATTATGCTATTATCCAGTCAGACAGTAGATAACTTGAAGGCATTGTATATAAATCACTGTTCATGGGAACTGTTCATTTACATTTGTATTTATCACTGAAGAAGGTTTCAGCCGAAACCGGTTTGATTTGTGTGGGGGTATTCCTTTCCCCAAGTTTTTTAACATTAAAATAGCTATTTACATTTACAGAACTTGTGCTGGCTCATGTGTTTTGTTTCTTTAATTAAGGTTTGTAACTTGGTCAATGTTGGGCTCAGAAGCTATCTTAGGCAAAAAAGATGGGTTAGTCCCCAAAGACAACCTGTCTTTGTAAACCACCAGGTAAGGAGATTTGGAAGGCAAAGGCTGGAGTTCAGATACTCATCTCACTGATATGATAGCAAGTAGAAAAAAAATGCTTTTCTAAAACAAAAATTATAGACCTGACCTGGCTGAAGGTTCAAAGGGAGTTTGAATTAGGGCCTGTAGCACAATAGTTAAATCCCAAGGAGGGTAGGATCCTTCAGTGGAGGTGTAAGTAAAAAGGACCCTTTATAAAAAGGTTTACATAATTTAGAATTCAAACCAAACAAATCAGGTTTTAATACTTAAGGCAAGATGTGTTAAGCTTGCCGTGATTCCAGAACCTTTTACTTCTGTTCAGACATTAAATCTCATGAGAATATACTCACATTAAAAAACTGTTGTCTGCTGTCATAGTAACAAAACTAAATGCGACTACCAAAATAAATAAATAGGTCTATATATTGCAAGGTCAACTCGTTACACAATTAAAAAATATGCATTTTATAATAGTACACATTCAGTGTACTGTCAAACACATTAATCATATAGTGAGATTTAATGTTTGAATGGAACTAAAAGGTTCCGGAATCATGGCAAGCTTAAAACATCATGCCTTAAGGTATTAAAACCTATGTTTGTTTTGAAATACAGCAAAGAGAGTGTGGTGATTCATATGCTTCTAAGTAATTGAGGTTTTATTATATGTTGATGTTACATTACTTGGAACTTGTGCAGCATTTGGAAGACTCTCAAATGTATTTATTTGCTATAAATGATATAATGTGATCATTTTGAGATATTTATAAGAAATAGCATATGTACTATGGTAATGTATTGATTATATATGACTGTAAAAGGACACTAGATGTATATATTATAAAAGTGTTTAATGAAGTATTCAGTGAAGTTTTGATACCTGCTTTAAATAGCGAGTGTCTCACATTTACAATATGTTTTAGTGTATTTTGCCACATTTTAATATTTGAGGTTGATGTGTAAAAAATGTTTTTACAACTTTAGAAAGTGTTCCATAAAGTGTGATTTTTGGTAATGACTGACTTTGATGTTTTAATGTTTTTTTTTTGTATGAAATAGTGCTTGTGAAAATGAAGTGATGTTTTTAACACACTTGGCTGCCTTTAATAAGATTAATTAATAATAATTGGCAGCAAGATGTGATTGGATATGGTGCATTTTTAAAAGGAAAGTTGTTTGATATGTTTTTATGTCTGATGAAGTGTAGTGGTACTACACGAAAGTGCTTACACCTTTACATCTTTTATTTGTTTTAATAAAAGTTTGTGTCTTATGCTATGCTGGTCCTTTGCCTATCTGAATTTGTTGGAATACTTCTCTGGAGTTAGGATTGGACTTTATCTGGTGCGATGGTTTTGTTTTTGTTACAGTAACTAGTAACTATTATGTTTGTAATATTTTGTAAAGAACTTAAAAGTATCTCAGCAACCACTCAAGTTACACACATACTGTCAGCAGCATTTTATTCATCTAGCTGAGAGCTTTCATATGAACTAAGGAGTTTTGTCTGTGTTACTTGGTTATTGAGATATTTAGAAAAATGTGAAAATTATATCTATACAAATGAATATCATAAAAACAACAGTTAATATCATTACTTGCACTAGGCAGAGGTCAAATATTAATGCAGCTGAATTTGCCATTGTGTAGTTTAAGAAGAAATCTTTTAAAATCTTGTACATGCCATGGTTTTGGAATTACTGATGCAAATATGGGCAAGCAATATTTGATACCTAGAGGCATCAGTAGGAGTTAACTGCAGATGCACCTGGAGGTGCCACCTGGATGTAATGAGTTAAAATATAGAAATTTTAAATAGCAGTATACCAGAATGATACTATGAAGAAGTAACGAGAAATTGGTGGCAACTGTATAGAACAGTAGAGAAACTAATACGAAAACAAAAGGTTAGGAGAAAAATGAAAGTATGTAGTACAAGTTTTTACATTAAACTCAAGATTATGCTAGCAAAAAACTCCAAAAAGCTCAAGAGTGAAAAGATCCATATCTGAAGCTGAATGGTGGCAATCGAGATCTGAGGTATGTTAGGCTGGTGGGACATTATGGTTAAAGGGAGGAGCTCAAGAGTTTTAGATCCCAGGATCCAGTGGAAGCAGGCTAGTCAAAATCTGAGACCCATCAGTTGAGGAATGACTGAAAAGGACAACATCAAATAGTATGGTTTGAGGTAAATATTGTAATGACAACCTCCAAAATCTCTAGTCCTACCCCTAACTATATTTTTTAACAGAAAAGTAAAACTTTTTTCATAAAAATTAAACTTTTAACAGGTATTTCCCTGCACAAAACCACGATTGAAAATGTAACATTTGCAATAAAAAAAATTTTTTAGTAACAACCTCTAAAAAACATTCCTAGCCCTTAGCAAGAATATATCAAAGAAAGATGAAACTTTTCTTTACAAAAATTTGTATGTTATCTGTCCAGTCTTGCAGAAGCACTAGCCGACAGTCGATCACTTGAAGCCAGCAGACACAACTGTCTTTCTAGTTGCCTGCACTTATGTTAATTTGACCACATATCTCCTTCCCTCTCACCTTTCACTGGCTGTTGTAAGCACAAAATTATCATTTTGTAAAATCACTCCCCTTCAACTATTTAAATTTATTGGCCATCCCACTGTATTCCATAGTACCAGAATACAAAAGTGCCTACCCCCTTTCAGTCTATCTTTCTCTTTTAAAATTAATGACTCTCCACTTAAACAGCTAAAACTAAAGTTACCCCCTTCATATCTGACTGCTTGCTTAGTGCACACTGCAGTATTTAGGATATTAACCCATTTTTTTCATCTTACATTTAAACATCTATTGCAAGACCACCAGATTCTGCCTCTCAGTAGTCATCTTGTTTTCTCCTGGTGAATCTCCTCATGTTTACTGACTACCAGTTAATTCTCAAACAAACTGATATCATATGTGAGAGATGTATTTACACGATGTCACTGGAGGCAAAGCTGTGACATAAAAGTACTCCTAATGTCAATAAGGTTGTCAGTAGTACACACACTGCAACCATCACACACAATTCAAAGTAGACACATATTGACCCACATATGCTCAGGCACTTAAATGTAACCTTTCCAAACCACAAACACCTCCTAAATGAAGCACACATAACATATACCCTCAGCAGCCCCAAATAAGCTCTTTCGAAACAACACCCACATCAACACATACAGCTACATTTCATGGTGCCTCTACCTCTAAGCCCATAAGGCAATCCAACATTCTAGTCACTGCAGACTCCATCGTGAGACACGATGTCCTCCTCACCAGGCTGACTAAGGAGAAAGTCACAGCCAGGGGCTATGATCCGCCACATTATGCATGCATTCAGGTCACTGGACCACAAGTACCAATATGACTTAGTCATAGTCCATGTGGGGGTAAATGACCTGGGATGTACCTCCCTAGACTATATGAACAGACACATCATGGAGCTCTCAGAATATGTGTCTCAGGCTAGTATGAGCCTAGCACTGATCAGTATTTTACCTTCTCTAAGGTTGATGCCACAATACCAACAAAAGATGACTGACTTTAATAATTGGCTTAGTTTCTGGTGTCATTCTAAGGGGGTGTAATATTTGTCAGCATGGAAGGAGATAGGAGATGGTCAACAGACCAAGCTGTTTTGCCAGGGATGGTCTGCACTTCACCCCTCCAGGCTTTCGAATATTAGCTAAAAACCTGTCTTCTCCCATAGTGCCTTTTTTAAGCAATACCAAACTGAAATTACTCCTGACATAGCAAATCTAAACCAAGAAAATCTAAAGGTATTATGCTCAGTTCTAGGAGTCTAAACAAAAAACTCCACTCCCTAGAAGCTCTCTTCACCCTAGAGAATGCTGATGTCTGAGCGGTCACTGAGACATGGTTTAAAGCCACAGACAGCACACCAACAGTTCAATGTTATAATGCCTTCCACACATTTAGAACAGCTACTTCACAGGCAGGTACTAAAGGTGGAGGTGTCTCTATTTACATCAAAAATAAATATACTTCAAGGCTGGTCAAACAGGAAAATGCACTTGAGCTGCTCCATGTTCAAATCACCATAGGCAAAAATCCAATACCACTTCCTTGCAAGCTATAGGTCCCCCTCTATGACCCAGGAAACCCATATTTAAACTGGACAAGATTGTCAATACACCAACTAGAGGTGCAACCATACTAGATCTGGTCCTCACTAATATGGGAGTGTGCTGCGCACCCCCTACTGTAATGTCTTCCCTGGTAAGGTCAGACCATACAACGGTCTCCTTTGAAGTAAAAAATAAAACTGGACCCCCAGCTAAACCTTGAATATTCAGGAACTACTCTAAGGCTAATCTCCTGCTATTAAGTGATAACCTGGCAAAATGTCATGCCCCCATAAACCCTGATAACACTGCTGCCTATGCAGAACTGCTCACAGAAACCCTGTACAAGCATGTTAATAGCTGCATAGAGGCAGCTGTACCCACCAGGAAGTACAGAACTAATTCAAAAAACAAGCCACCCTGGTGGAATCACAAAATCAATAGGCTGTATAACAGAAGGAAGAAAATCATGGCAAAAATTAGGAGGTGCAGCACCCAGCAGGATAAAAGCACTCTCATCAAACTAAACAAACAACACAGAGGACAAAAAGTCTACCACAGCCAAATTTGGGTTAAGTTTGGCCTCTCTGGCCAAGGACAACCACAAAGCATTCTTTAGCTATGTCCACAACCTCAAAGGCAATACACGATTGTGTGCAAAACTCATTGTAAATGGAGCCACCTATACTGAGCCAGAAGATATAGCAACCTCCTGGCTGATAAATTCAGCTCCAACTTTACCCCCTCTCCCCCTCAACCTTTCCTCGGGAAATACCATCAAATATAACAACCCCTACTATCACTAGGGAACAGGTTTTTAATGCTCTCTCTAATACCAAAAACACTGCATCAATAGGCCCAGAAAACATCCCAGATGCCTTCTAAATAACATGAAACATGACCTATCAGTGCCTCTGAAATTACTGTTTAATTGTAGCCTCCAAACAGGCTTTGTGCCTCATGAATGGAGAATAGCAACAGTCATCCCTCTGCACAAAGTGGGCCATCTACAGACCCATAAGTCTCAACAGTCTTACATGTAAAGCCACGGAAAGAATTATTATGGAGATGATTAATAGAGATATAGTAAACCTCCAGACACTGGAGCCAACCCAGTTTGGTTGCGTCAAGGGCAGATCATGCCTACTCAACCTGTTTTGAGAAGGTAACCAAAGCAATGAATGAGGGGAAAAATGGTTCACACTGCCTATCTTGACCTGGCCAAGGCATCTGACATGACAAACTCAAGAGGTTAGGTACAAACTTGTATGTCACCCGGTGGATAGCCAACTGGCTCACAGACAGGACCCAGGAAGTTAGAATTGGGGAGTCCACTTCTACAAAGAAGCCAGTCACAAGTGGAGTCACTCAGAGATCAGTCCTTGGACCGCTCCTTTTTGGCATTTACCTCTCAGAAGTCAAGGCCAATATCAGTGGTCTCTGGATGACTATATTTGCAGATGATTGCAAATTAGGAGCTGTCACTGAATTCCACACTGACACAAATGTTCTACAGTAGGGACTGACACAGCCAAACAACTGATATCAGAGCTATAGACTAAAACTAAATGCCAAGAAATGCATAATAGTATCTTTTGGGAAGTCATCCATCCCTGGTAACTATCATATTGACAACACACCCCTTAGAACTGACCCAGTAGTCAGGGACTTAGGGACACACATAGATATATTCTAGCCTTTGACCATCACGTGTCTACAGTAGTGAGGAAATCATTCTAGGTTGTGCAATGTATAAACAAAGGTATGGCATCTAAGTCCAAGGAAGTCATTGTTCCACTGTATTCGGCATTCATCAGACCTATCTAGTACAATGCCCCTCTTTTGTATGTACCTAACCAGACATATCCAGTAACTGGAATGCCCACAGACGTTCCTCACTAAAAGAATACAGGGCGTAAGTAAAATGTCCTACGCAGACTGCCTCAAAGCCCTATCCCTATATTCTGTCTCCTACAAGTTTTTGAGGGGAGATCTATGCAAGGCATGCAGTGCACTGTCAGACCCCTCTCTGTTTAACCTCCTTCATATCCACAAAACAAACAGCAGCAGAATTACCCATTCTAAAGACTTAAACCTTGCCTATGATATAAACAGGACCTGCTGGAGCGACAGGTATGTATCCCAGAGACTACCCCCATCTATAGAACAGGCTCCCCATCCATGTGATGCAGATTTCCTCCCTAACCCAGTTCAATTGCAATTTGGACAACTGAATGGGCAACCGGAAATTCATCCCTGGTTTGGCACCTATGTTGCTAATGAACACAGGCAACCTGTAAATGGTTCAACTCCCAGGACCCTGCTTACATTTATCAAGGGTATCAGAACTTGTCAGAGATTTGGGATGCATGGCTAGGCTTAAAAAGGCCCTTGTAGTCGTTAGCCTAGTAAACACCTATGAACCTAATAGGATGTGCTGGAAGGACAGATTTGTCTCCCAGAGAATGCTGCATCTTTGTAATAGGCTGCCAATTCATGTGAAGCAGAACACCTCTATGACATTTTTCAAAAGGAACCTGGACAAGTGGACAGGGCACTGTAAATTCTTACTGGGGCTAGCACCCACAACCCTCCTGGACATGGGCAGTCATTACTAAATGAAACCTGGCTATTGCCTAGCGTATCATTGGTATTACATTGGGATGAAACGGCTAGGCTTGAAATGACCTCTGGGTCAATAGCCTAGTAACCTCCTATGAAAAGAGCACACTTCTGTGGCAAGAAAGCTCTGAAGGTTTGGCACCCTAACACTTGAATTTATACTGCTCTCCTCAAGCTGTTTGGCGATTAGGATGCATAGAAGGTGCCATTAAGCTTAGGAGACTGGTTGGTTCTCACATCCATGGCGGGATAAAACTTGTACAGTTTAGGCTATTGTAACAGTAATCCATTCAAAGGGTCTATATTAGATGAGCGACCGTTCCAATGTTCGAATCATAGATGGTCGACATCATATGATTGAACTTCGGAAAGGTCAAAGGTGAAAGTCAACGGCTTTTCACACGCAGAATGGGAAATTTTCCCTTTCTGCACTGATGTGCGTTCTTGGAGTTGGTATATTTAAGTAGGGGGTGTGGGGGGGGGGGCTTGCCCCCCTGCTCAGAGCGGTAAGGTAAGTTTTTATTTTTTTTATTTTATTATATAGTCGATGTTTTGAACTTCGCTCATATGAGTTCGCTCATGTGAGGTTCGAAGTTTTGAAACTTCGACTATAAAATATAGACCCTATTCAAATAGCTAGTGTTTTGGTAAGTTTACTAACTTTCTGGGTCACAGTAGTAACAAGTCTATCACAGTGGATTGAAGGCTTTGTAATATTATTTTGGTGACTCCCTACATGTAAACATGCTCACTGATTTAGTTCTGTGTTAATACTGTTTTATTCTTTTGATAGGGACACCTACATGTAAATAAAAGGCAAAGCTACAAGTCCTTGTTTTGCACCATTCCATGCTAATTTGTTTATGGGATGTTTTTGAAGACATGTATGTCTGTAGTCATAGTTTTTTTTTTTCCAGACAGAATCTATACAACAAAAATACAAAACCATGTTATTTAATTTTTGTACATAAAGTAGTCGTCATTACTTTCTGGAATTGTTTTGAAATTTTGAGAAAGGAACTGGTTTGACATTTCCTTATACCATACATGATTCACAAACTAATTACGTAGATTTGGCTTTGGTTGGGGTAGGGTCTCCACTGCAAGGAATTAGAGCTAGAAGAACATTAAGTAGCTGGTCCAACTTTCTGACCAAAGCCAGTAAGAATGTTTCCCTTGGCAAGGTGTTATGATAAGAATACTATTATAAGGGCTTATTAGAAAGTTTGTCATCCAGACAGGGATCTTCTAATTTCTAAGTCTTGTCACTCAACATCTGAAACAGGGCTCTTTTATTAATAAAGATGGCCCCAGTGAGAATATCTGCCTGTGTGTGTGTTTTCTTTTTCAGCATTCTGTATTAAGTGGCACACTTATTCAAATAGTTAAGAAAGCCTAGGACATGCCTATAGAAAACTGATATTCCAATACTTTCTTACAAACTGTACTCAAATCTGCTTTTAGAAGGTAGAAGCCATTGCTGATCATTTAGTTCATCAGCATTTTAAGTGAATGTTTGACATTACTCCCTCCTACCATGTTATTAGAGGCACTGAAACCTTTGAAGATTGTAATGCATATTCTTACATTGTTAATGGAACATGTATTAATAGTAGTTCCTTTCATACTGTGGGGAACTTTACTTATACTAGTAAAACAAAAGTTATGTACGTAAGATAATGTTAGATCCATGTTGTCTTCATCTCTCCTTCTCAGCAAGTGGGTATATCTGATCCATGGCCAGCAATTCAGTCTTTTGGTTCCAAGGCGCAAGCTTCTTTCCCTTCCACAATGCACCACCATCCTAAAAATCCTCACATTGAGGTTACCCCACAAGACAGGGCCACAATCCTGAAGGAGGAAATTCTCATGACTAAGCAGAATAATGTAGCCACAATGAGCAATCTAAATAAACTGCAATAAAACAAAGCTCCAGGTAGGTTCAGTGCAGTCTAGCAGAAGCCCTAGAACAGTGACAATTTAGATGGGGATACTGGGGGAAAGTTGAGCTGGAGAGAAGACAAGAATCCAACACTATGGTAAGTACAAAGCTTATATCTAATTTTGTCTTTTCTGTCTGCCTCAACAACTGGGACAAAGTCCCCAACTAATTCAAACACAGGAGGCACTATGAAAGGATATTCTGGAAAATAGTGGAAGCAAAGGACGCTCTGGAACTGGACTGCCGGTCAATCTTGTAATGAGAGACAGATCTATGAAGTGTAAATCATTTGGCTGCTGCACAAATACTGTCAATAAGGACACTGCTGAAGAAAACCGTAGAGGCAGTAACTGCTCTTGTAGAAACTGCTTTCGGCTTAGAGGGGAAAGACAATCCCTTGGCTGTATAAATAAAGACACCTGGACAGAGTAACCCTAGATACACTGGAACCTAGTTTTGACTCAGAGAGGGAAACAAACAGATGATAACATTTCCTAAAGTCCATTGTACAGGGTATATAAAATCACAATTGACAATGAATATCAAACAAGTGAAGGAGATATTCAACCTTGTTGGTGAAATTTAGAAAGAAGACTGGTAAATGGATAGCTTGATTCAAACAAATTTCTGAAGCCATCCTGGGAAGGAAACTGGGATTAGTCTTGAGAAAATTTCTGTCCTTATAAAAAAATCAAATATGGAGGTTTACATGATAAGACCTGCAACTCTGAAATCCTTCTAGCTGATGTCACAGCTACTAAAAACAAGGTCTTCCAAGACAGAAATTTCAAAACAGCAGTAGCTGCAGGATCAAATGACACTCTAGTAAGACTCTGTAGCACATGATGTCCCAAGATGGCTTATGGTCACTCATAGGTGGTTGCAACAGGAAGGTACTTCACAATAATGCCTAAGAAAGCAATGGGCATATGGCGTTCTCCCACATGGAAATTAGAAGCATCTGCTAATTGGACTTCAGTCAAAGAATAAGTAGCCCCTGCATGAGAGAGATCGGCAAGGATGTCAAAAACAGAATGCAATTGTTCCAAACATGAATTTAGACTCTGGGAGTAGGCCCAAATTATTAACCTCTTCTACTTCTGTAGGTTTTTCTAGAGGATAGCTACTGGAAAAAAGAATATGACAACCTGTAGAAGACAGCCTGGAATTTCTCGCCTGGAGTTATAGCAGCAAAGAAAATCTCCTTTGGTCCAATGACCCTGATAGAAGATCCTCCTGTGACACAGTCTGGGTTGGATCTGAGGCAGACATTAGTACTGCTCTGTCAAGGGCTGAGGCCCAGAGAGGGTCTGACAACCTTGGAGTTGACCTTTTGACTCCAGGACCAACCAAGAATAGAAACTAAGTCAAGCAGGTCACAGAAATTGCCACAGTCTACAACACCCAGGTCATTGGATCTTGCAGAAAGGCCAGGTGGGATAAACCCAGATCCAAAAATCACCAGATCAGAAGCTAAGATTAGAGAAGGAGAAACTACGATGGGGAGCAGTAGATCTTGCCAACCATGAGGTGGGGGAAGTAGTAAGAAACCCTAGATAAATATGGGTTTTCAAGGAGGTCATCATCATTCTCTCCATGTTGGCATCAGTCAGGATCCTCAAAGTCCCCTTCTGTTTGATGACTCACTTTTTGCTGGATAAACCTTTTTAGTTCCTCCTTAGCAGTTTTGCATCAAAAAATGACTTTGATCCTCCAGGAAAAAAACACTTTGATGATAGCCAGATACAGCAGCTTGAATCTCACACCTACCTCTTTCCATTCCCTGATTGCCTGGATAAATTTGCTTCTCTTCTGTCTGATGTACAGTGAAAATTTATTTTCTGCACTCTCCTGTCTTCAATTTTTAATACTTAGCCCTTCTGCCACAAATTTTCAGGATCACCTGTTTCTGCTGGTATAATTACTTCTTTATTAATACAGGTTTTGACTGCTTTCTTATGACCAGGTTTGGAGCATACACTCAATGTGCCCTTTCAGTTAACAAAATTCTTCTGTGGATTTCCAGTCCAGTTGCTTGTTTGTGCTTTCATAAAGTGAATACAGTGTTCCTTCCGGTTTCTCTGGTACAGCAGAAAATTGCAGGTATTCTCTGCAAGTTCTGTCTTCTAACTATACTATTTTTAAACATTTCTTCTTGAGAAACTTCATATTCAGTCAGCTTTTTCTTCATGTCACCCTCTGATTTTTGCAGTTTTATCAGTTGATTTGAATGGCTAATTAAAGCTTCTATTTTTTCCAGCCGTTTGTTGTTTGAATCAGTATATTCCTTCAAAGTTTGATTTATTTTAAACACCTCTAAGTACATCTGATTTAATTTCCTCTAAATTACTGGAAGCCATCTCTTGAACCAAAGCTGAATCTTGAACTGCTTTTTTGATGAACAGTTGCAGAATCCTTCCAAGACAAGGCGGTTTTCTTCACCTTTTCTGGTTGATTTTCTTTTAGGCTTTCCAAATTTCTTCTTTGTTGGGATCCAGGCAATGTATGATCTAACCAGTAACTGAATTTTTCCAAAACAACATTTTCAATGGCACTTCTTTTACTCAGTTTCTGTTTTTACACTGGGAGAGCTGACGTTATGCTGTTTATCAGTGTGCAGCCATCTTGGAAGTCATTGTACAGTCCTTTTGGATCTTTAAAAGACAGTACAGTTGTGTAAAATCTTACCATAATAACAGATTATGTTCTTCTCACTGTTGCAGTATTTTTTACAATAGGGATCCCCTGCCAAGGGTAGCCCAACATCCGGCCAATATACCAAAGCCTTTTGGTTGTAAAGGGTATGCCATATGTCACATGTATGCTCCCAGTGCATGGCGTAGGTAATAAAGGTGACATTCGGACATGCCATCCTCAGAACTGAAAAAGCCCCAGTAGGAATGACAGTTCAAGGATAAAAATAGGTAAAGACATCCAGAAGGAAAAAGGACCAGGGGGAGGAGGTAGGGATTGAATATTACAACAGTGAAGAAGGCCTCTACTGTTATGGTAAGATTTTACACAATGGTACTATGTCCTTCCATATCACTGTTGCAGTATTCTTTACAGTAGGGAAAATGCAAAAGTTCAGGAAGAAGATTGGGAAGGGAAAGGGCCAGCACAGCCCTCCTAGGAAGCCATGGAGAATGGCCCTGGCAAAGCCAGCTCTGGCCCTAGAAATCACATCCAACTTGTAGTGCTTAGTAAAGGTATGCACAGAAGTTTAGGTTGCTACCCTCAAGAATAGAATTAGTATCCAAACCCTTGAAAAAAAACACCAGAAGAAGCCACAGCTTATGAGCCTTAACAGAAGAAGGAAGGCTCTTCCCATGAAAAGAATAGCAAAAAGAAATGGCCTTAGATATCTAAGAAGAAATGTATTGCTTGGAAACAGCCAAACCTGAAGACCTTGGATGAAAAGAAACAAGAAGCTGATCAGATTTACAAATTTAGTCTCCTTCTTTCAGCTGTTCCCATTTGAGGTCACCACAGTGGATCATCTTTTTCCATTTTTTCCTGTCTACTGCATCTTGTTGTGTCACACCCACTATCTGCATGTCGTCTCTCACCACATCCATAAACCTTATCTTAGGCCTTCCTCTTTTTCTCTTACCTGGCAGCACCATCCTTGGCGTCCTTTTCCCCAATATACCCAGCATACCTCCTCAGCACTTGTCCAAACCGATGCAATCTCACCTCTCCGGCTTTGTCTCCAAACCGTCCAACCCAAGCTGACTCTCTAATATACTGATTCCTAATCCTGTCCATCATTGTCACACACAATGCATATCTTAACATCTTTAACTCTGCCACCTCCACATCTGACTCCTGCATTTTTGTCAATGTCATTGTCTCCAACCCATATAACATAGCTGGTCTCACAGGTCTATATTATATGCTCGACCACTTAACTTGTCAAATGCCAAAACATTGACAGCTAAACGGCAAAAGCTTAAAAATGCGAATGCCCACTTAAGCGAATTTTCTCATTGGGAAAGCATTTGCTTGGCCATTATCGGAAATTTGCCTTTTCACCAATGTAGAGCAACCTCGGAGTTCGTATATTTAGTTAGGGGGGTGTGTGGAGGGCACAGCCCCCCACATCGGGGGGAGTGGGGGCGAAGCCCCCCACTTTGTTAGGGTTTGACAGTTTATTTTAATTTGTGATGGCCAATTAAATTCTTTCCCGATGAAAACATTTGCATAAGTGACCGTTCGCAATTTTAAGCTTTCGCCGTTTAGCTGTCGACGTTTCGGTGTAAGACAAGCTAAGTGGTCGAGGTTCTAATATAGACCCGGTCTCACTACCCTCTTGTATGCCTTCCCTTTCACTCTTACTGGTACCAGTCTGTCACAGATCACTCCTGACACTCTTCTCCAACCACTCCACCCTGCCAGTACTCTCTTATTCACCTCTCTTCCACACTCACCATTACTCTGAACTGTTGATCCCAAGTATTTAAATTCATCCACCTTCGCCAACTCTACTCACTGCATCCTTACCATTCCTCTATCCTATTTCTCATTCAGGCACATACATTCTGTCTTAGTCCTGCTGACCTTCATTCCTCTCCTCATTAGAGCACATTTCCACCTCTCTGGGGTCTCCTCAACCTGTTCCCTACTCGCACTAAAGATCACAATGTCATCAGCAAACATCATAGTCCATGGGGACTCCTGTCTGATCTCGTCTGTCAACCTGGCCATCACCACTGCAAATAAGAAATGGCTCACAGCTGACCTTGATGTAATCCCACCTCCACCTTAAATGCATCTATCACTCCTACTGCAGACCTAACCACTGTCACACTAACCTCATACATATCCTGTACCACTCTTACATACTTCTCTGCCACTCCCAACTTCCTCATATAATACCACAACTCCTCTCTAGGCACCCTGTTATATGCTTTCTCCAAGTCCACAAAGACACAATGCAACTCCTTCTGACCCTCTCTATACTTCTCCATCAACACCCTCAGAGCAAATACTGCATCTGTAGTGCTCTTTCCCAGCATGGAACCATACTGCTGTTCACTAATCATCACCTCCCTTCTTAACCTAGCTTCCACTACTCTTTCCCATAACTTCAAGCTGTGACTGATCAATTTATCCCTCTGTAGTTACTACAGTTCTGCACATTACCCTTATTCTTAAAAATTAGTACCAAAACACTTCTTCTCCACTCATCAGGGATCCTCTCACTTTCCAAGACTTCATTAAACAATCTGGTTAAAAACTCCACTGCCATCTCTTCTAAACACCTCCATGTTTCCACAGGTATGTCATCTGGACCAACAGCCTTTCCATTCTTCATCCTCTTCATAGCTGTCCTTACTTCCTCCTTGCTAATTCACTGCTCTTCCTGATTCACTATCCCCACATCATCCAACCTTCTCTTGCTCTCATTGTCTTCATTCATCAGCCCCTCAAAGTACTCTTTCCATCTGCTCAACACACGTCTTACTTGTGAGTACATTTCCCTCATTCTTTATCACCCTTACCTGCTGCACATCTTTCCCACCTCAGTCCCTCTGTCTAGCCAACTGGTACGTCCTTTTCTCCATCCTTTGTGTCCAACCTTTCATACAACTCTCCACATGCCTTATCCTTAGCCTTCACCACCTTTCTCTTTGCCATACACATCATCTCCTTATACTCCTGTCTACTTTCTTCATCTCTCTGACAATCCTACTTCTTCTTTGCCAACCTCTTTCTCTGTATACTTTCCTGTACTTCATTCCACCACCAGGTCTCCTTGTCCCCCTTCCTCTGTCCAGATGTCACACCAAGCACCTTTCTAGCTGTCTCCATTACCAGCTGTGCTGTAATTACCCAGCTATTTGGTAACTCTTCACTGCCACCCAGTGCCTGTCTTAACTGTTTTGTGAACTCCACCTCACCCTTTTTCATCTTCCACTATTTGATCCTTGGCACTGCCCTCACACTTCTCCTTCTCTTCTTGATCACCAGCATCATCCTACAGACCACCATCCTGTGCTGCCTAACTACACTTTTCCCTTTCACCACTTTACAGTCTCCAATCTCCTTCAAACTGGTCCTCCTGCATATTATATAATTCACCTGTGTGCATCTTCCTCCACTCTTGTACATCAGCCTATGCTCCTCCCTCTTCTTAAAATACATATTCACCATAGCCATGTCCATCCTTTTTGCAAAATCCACTACCATCTGACCTTCTGCATTCCTCTCCTTAACACCATACCTACTCATCACTTCCTCATCCCCGCTGTTCCCTTCACCAACATGCCCAATGAAATCCACTCCAATCACTACTCTCTCACCTTTGGGTACACTCATCACCAGTTCAAGCAACTCAGTCCAAAAGTTTTCTTTCTCATCCATCACACACCCAACTTGCAGAGCATATGCACTAACAACATTCATCACACCATCAATTTCTAGCTTCATAAACATCACTCTATCAGACACTCTTTTCACCGCCAAAACACTCTTGGCATATTGTTCCTTCAGGATATCCCCTACCCCATTTCTCCTCCCATCCACACTATGACAGAACAATTTGAAACCACCTCCAATACACCTGGCCTTACCCCCCTTCCATATGGTCTTTTGCACGCACAATATATCAACCTTCCTTCTCTCCATCGTATCAGGTAGCTCTCTCCCTATACCAGTCATACGACCAACATTCAAAGTTCCTACTCTCACTACCACATGCCTGACCTTCCTCCTCTCTTCCTACCTCCGGACATGTCTTCCCCTTTGGTCAACAGTAGCCCAATTTCCATCAACACCCTGTTGGCTAACAGTACTGGTGGCAGTCTTCGTTAACCTAGGCCTTGACCGATCTGGTATGTTGTCGGCATATGTCATTTGGCAAAGGTTTTACAAAGGATGCCTTTCCTGATGTAACCTTCCCCATTTATCTGGGCTTGGGACTAGCACAAAGAAATGCACTGGCTTGTGCATCCCCAATGGCTTTAGTCTTATCCAAATAATACCAGAGTT
Organism: Protopterus annectens; assembly: GCF_019279795.1. Lineage (NCBI taxonomy): Eukaryota > Metazoa > Chordata > Ceratodontiformes > Protopteridae > Protopterus > Protopterus annectens. The sequence goes on from NC_056733.1 coordinate 1,399,757,098, forward strand.
GTCTATGCAAATCCAAAGTGTGCAAGACTTTCTCACCAGCAGACTGCAGAGATGAATAGACTGATTAAGAGACAACTCATTAACCACCTTGGGCATAAAATAAGAATTGGTATGAAGGGGCACCATGTCCTTATGGAAAACTAAAAAAAAGGAACAGCCATAAGGGCTTGCAGCTCTTCTGACACCCATCTGGCAGAATTAAGAGCCAAAAGAAGAACAGTCTTCCAAGAAGAATGCTGTAAGGAAGCTGAAGCAGCAGGCTCAAAATTAGCTGAGTCAATTTTCTAAAACAAAATTATTTCCCAGGAAGGAGGGGCAGGCTTCCTGGGAGGCCTTATGTGAAGGATGCCTTTGAGAAACTGTTTGGCCTCAAATCTAAAGGCTAATGGGGAGTCAAAGTAAGACAAGCATAGATAGCTGATAAGTGGGCCTTAACAGAAGAATAGGCCAACCCCAGCATTGAGCAATTCCCACAAATAAGAGAGAACCAAAGGAATATCCACAGTAAGTAGATCAAGGTTATGAGAAAGACACCAAACAGAAAACCTGTTCTATTTGGATAAGTAAGATTTCCTAGTAGTGGGTTTCCTGGCCTCCTGCAGGACCCAAACCATGTCATTAGAAAAAAGGTGTCTATAAGGGATCAAAACCCTATTACCCACAATGTCAGTTGAAGTGTGGACAGGTGGGGATGGATGAGGCTTCCCATGTCTTGCGTGAGTAGGTCCACCCAGTGAAGTAACTTGTGATGATTGCCCTTGGCAAGATGCAGAAAAAGAGGGAACCAATGCTGTCTGAGCCAAAAGGAAGTTACCAGCAAGATTTTGGGAACATCCTCTTTTATCTTGAACAGGACTTTCAGAATGAGAGGAAGGGGAGAGAAGGCATAAAGAAAATCCCCTTCCAAGAACAAGAGAGGGTGTCCAGCTTCCTGGCCAGACAGCACGGAACTCTGGCACAAAATAAAGGAAGTTGTTTAATCAGAGTAGAGGCAAACAGATCTATTTAATGAGTACCCCACTAGTGGACAATGTCCAGAAAAATATCCATGTGAAGCATCCACTTGTAGGATAGTGTTATGGATCTGCTCAGAGAATCTGCCACTAGGTTCTGATCTGAGGGAATTTAAACTGCCTGAAAAGTCACCTGATACTGGACAGCTAGCTCCCAAACCTGAAGGGCAAACCTGCATAAGAGGTAAGACCTTGTTTCCCCCTTGATTGTTGACATACCACACCACTGTGCTATTGTCTGTGAGAATCTTCAGAGGCTCCTGAAGAAAAAGAGAATGAAAAGCCTAAATAGCCAGCAGAAGAGCTGTCATCTCTTTGATATTGATATGGTCTTTCTTTTGTCAAAGCAACCAAAGGCTCTGTACTTTCAAAGGACTGAAAGAGTCCCCCCCATCCCACCCCCAAAATATTCATGAAAAGTTCATGAGAGGGGACTGGAGGTTGAAAAGGAAGCCCTGGGTGGAGGGGCAACTGATGAATCCACCACTGAAGTTCCAGCTTGAGGCATGGAAGTAGAGGGACTAGAAAATCTAAAGGATGAGAATGTTGAACCCAGACTGACTTTAGAAATCACTGAGGCTTTCTCATGTGGAGCTTGGCTAAAGGTAGCATAGGAATAGCAGAAGCCATGTAACCCAAAGCCCTCAGAACTTCTCTGGCTATTACTGAAGCCAGAGGAAGAAGGGATTCAAAGAAAGCAATGAGAGTGAAGGCCTTGGAGGAAGCAGGGATGACAGCAGTGGAACAGTCTGGATCTTGCAACCCAGAAAAACATGATCCTGAGAAAGGAGTCAGGAATGACTTCTGGAAATTTACTGTAAAGCCCAGGCTTTGCAAGACAGAAGTGGTAAAGTGTAGATGCTGAACTAAGATCTCTAGAGAGGAGGTCTGAATAAGGTCACCCAAACAGGGAAAGACCTGTATCCCCCTTAGCCTGCAGAAAGCAATTACAGGAGAGAGGCATTTGGTAAAGACCTTTGGGACAGTAGAGAGGCCAAAGGGGAAAGCAGAGAACTAAAAATGCCAGGAAGCAACAGAGAAACATAAACACTTCCTGAAAAAGGGGGGGGGGGTGAATAGCAGTGTTTAGATAAGCATCCTTGAAATCCAGGGAAACTAGAAAAGCCTAAGGAAATCAAAGGAAACAAGGTTTGAAGGGATAACATCTAGAAGGAAGGGACCTTCAAAAAGTGCTTAGCTATGAAAGATCCAATATGGGTCTCCAGAAGCCTTCTTCTCTGGGGACCAAGAACATTCTTCCTCTGTGAGGATGTGGAACCTCTTGAACTGTTCATTGAGCCAACAGACTTCTAGAAAAAATGGCAACTGTTCCTGAGGAGGCTCAGGAATGGCCAAAAAGAGGGGAAGAAACTTCCAAACCACGTAATAACCCTGGTGAATTATGGAAAGAACCCAAGAGTCTTGGGTGATTCTTACCAGAAAGGGACACAGAAAAAGGAATGTGACTGAGAAAAACAGGAAAGTCAGACAGAATCTGGTTTATCAGGAAAAGGAGGCTTCTGAGTAGGAGGAGTTTGGGTAGCCTTAGCAGGGACAGCCCTTCTACCACCCTTTTTACCTTTGGGGGAGGGCAAGACTGTCTAATGACAAACACAGGCTAATTAAGATAATTCCTCTGAAACTTGGGTACAAGGGAAACAAAAATATGCTTCAACTCCTGTACGGTTTGCCATTTTCTTGCAAGGATTTAACTCTGCAGCAGCAGCAGCAGCATCAAACAAATGTTTATTATTCAGATGAGTGTCCATCAGTTTAGCCTTGATATCCTCAGATAATGGCTGAAGTCTGAGCCATGAATACCTCCTCAAAACAGATCCAAAAGCAGCAGCCCTAAATGAGGCATCAGCTGCATTTGATGGAATGGCAAGCTACTTGGGAGGATGTCCTAAGCAAAGCAAGAGCAGAGGCCTTCCCCTCAGAATCAGGGAGATCAGAAATAGCCTGAAAGGCTTGACTGAGAACAGCCAAAACATACTTAGTCATGTGTCTGATAATTAACAGCCCTAAAAGCTAGGGTAGCAGAAGTATACAACCTCTTACCCAGTCTCTCCATGGGTCTGCTATCCTTATCAGATGGCAGAAATTTAGTAAAAGGCAACAATTTGGAAGGCTTATCAGAAGCCACTGACATTTCAGAAGGGTCCAAAAGAGACACTTGTACAGAAACTTGCAGTCCTCATGCACTTTATAAAACCTATCATTTTTTGGGAGCAGGGGGTTGAGAAGCAGTAGAAAAAGCATCCACGCAAGGCAGAAAGGATGTGAGGAACAGCACAGGACCTAGGAGACATTTGCAAAAGCTCATAGTACCTCTTCTGAACATCAGACACTTCAGCACAGTCCCATATGAAAAATTCCATCATTCTGGAAACAGTTACTACCAAATGAAATCTCCTCATAAGGAGAGTCAAGATTGATAAGACTCCTCTTCTTCAGAACCATATTCCTATGGTGAAGGAATCCGGGAGGAGTAAGTCAGGGACTCTTCATCAAAATCAACAACGTCCTCCTCAGAAGAATCCTGTTCCCTAGGCCTCTTAAGAGGGAAAGAAGACCGAGGGGGGAAGCAGGAACATTAACACCCTGTGGAGGCTTGAGTGCCATAAGGGCATTAAACAAGCCTTGAGTGAGGTTCTGCCATTGACTCTGAGGATCCTCTGGGGCAGGCAAAATATGTTTAGTTTTCTGCTTCTTTTTGAGTGGGACATCAGCTTTGAAAATTTTTGGAGGCTGTGACACCTGATGGCATTCAATAATTATAGTCATGACCTCTTCCCTAACTAAAATCTGAGGAACACCCCTACGCCCCTCAGTAATAACCAGCCGCAATTCCCCCTGTACATCCAAAGCAGACATCTGCAAAACCTCCATGGATGTGTGTGACATCTGATCCATGCTGGCCTCTGAAGCAGTTGTGGCAGAGAAATCTGAGGAAAAAACTGTATGGTCCACTGGGCTTTCACCAGCCTCAAGAGAGACGTCTGGTGGAGGTGGTACAGCCGAAAAATCAGAGCGAGCTTTCTTGGCCTTTTTTCTTTGTAGACAGCTGGCCCTCGGACCAGGAAGATCCTGCCATGGTATCCTTAGCCAACAATTTAAGTTGCTGGTTCTCAAGATAAATTGCTAGGGGAAAAAAGCAGACTCCTCAATGTCTTAGGGTCAAAGGACTGACAAATCTCGCAAACCGTACAGATGCCTTTCTCGACTAGTTTAGACCAGTATACAGGCATTGCTGTATTCTGGGCTGTGGTGTAGTTCCTGTGTTGTCCATTACCTTACTTGGATAAAAGGAAGTTTCTTTGCTCACCAGTGGGAGTGGGGAGCCTTGAGCAGCCTACCTATCATTGGGGGAAGTGACCTCAGCACAAGAAGCTGTTAGTAATTGGTTGTTTGGGACCATTCCTAGCTATTTTGTAGTTCACTGCTTAAAATCCGCCTCTGGGCGTTTTTTTCCTGGCTATACTGCTCAGACAAGCTCCACGTGGGTTTACAGAGTGGTCCTAGCAGCAAGGAACTCGAAAAAGTGACTACCTTCTGGATTTAAGTATCTCTGCTTTTTTTTCACTGAAAATAGCTTCTGCTGCTTACTTTAAACTAGCCTGAACTGTTTTTTTTACTGATTATTGCATTTATTTTAAAAACTGCACTTAAAGTTACATTTAGTCGAAAGTTTGCTTGTTTGTTGGTTTAATTGAACTGTGGAGGCTGCCCACTAAAGTGTGCTAGCCTGTGTAACTAATTTATCACTGTCTCTGCATTTTCTGTGTATTTCTGCAAAAAAACAAAAAAATAATCCTTGTTTTCCCGCCTTTCTCGACTAGTTTAGACCAGTATACAGGCATTGCTGTATTCTGGGCTGTGGTGTAGTTCCTGTGTTGTCCATTACCTTACTTGGATAAAAGGAAGTTTCTTTGCTCACCAGTGGGAGTGGGGAGCCTTGAGCAGCCTACCTATCCTTGGGGGAAGTGACCTCAGCACAAGAAGCTGTTAGTAATTGGTTGTTTGGGACCATTCCTAGCTCTTTTGTAGTTCACTGCTTAAAATCCGCCTTTGCACGGCTTTGCGCAGTCGTGCGCATAGCGCAGCGCCGGTTAAACTTTTTCTGGCTCCGCCAAGTCTGCTCTTCAATTTTTCCCTTAGAACTGTTCTACTTGCAATCTAAACAGCCTATACTCTATCTGAAAAGCTCAGCACTTGCTCCTAAAGCATTTTGTATACAGGTAAAGCACTCTTAAACAAACGAAAAGTACTTCATTCACCTAAATTCTGTTGAGTACCCATTTCCCTATAGGTCCTTTCTGACTCAGTTACACAGCAATCTTTTTCACTATTTCTAGCATGTCGAAGGGTCAGTTGCTGGCGTCCTCTCCTGTTCAGCTGGTGAATCTGGGAATCTTGAGGCAATGTTACAATTGCCTCATGTACACAGACAACCCTCTCCTCCTCCCAACAAATACAAATATATGAGAGATGCAACTATATAGCCAAACTGGAGGCTGAGCTCTCTCAATTCAGTACTGGCAAGACCAGTCAGGAGGAGAAGGTAACCACGCACACCACAAACCCAGTCTCACATAGAACTATCACAACTGCAAACCAAACACATAAACACACAAAACATACTGGCAGGCGCTGATTAAAAATCTACCAAAACAACAGAGGCCTCCAAAGCAGACACCCAAGCAACCACCACCTCAAGACATAGCAAATGCAACACATAGTTCACAAAGTCAGTGTGCTAAACAGTCAAAGCCCTTAAGGCCAAACAACATGCCAGACACACTTGTAATAGGTGACTCCATAGTCAGGCACACTGACGTCCCGCTCACCAGACTGAACAAGGAGAGGGTCACAGTAAGCTGCCTGTCGGGAGCTAGAATCTGCCACATAACACAAGCACTCAGGTCACTCCACAGCAAGTACAAATATGACTCAGTCATTGTACATGCTGGTGTGAACGACCTGAGATGTACCTCCCTGGACTACATGAAAAGAGACATAGAGGAGCTCTCTGATTATGTAGCCCAGGCCGGTATGACCCTGACCCTGAGCAGCATCTTACCCTCACCAAGAATGATGCCACAGTACAAAGACAAAATGATCAGTTTTAACAATTGGCTTAATTACTGGTGTCATTCTAAGGGGATCCAGTGTCTGTCTGTTTGGGATGACATGCTTGACAAGCCACGCTGCTTCGCAAGGGATGGTTTGCACCTGTCACCCCTGGGCTTCTGGATATTGGCCAAGGCTCTTGCCACCCCCATAGTGCCTTTTTTAGGCAAGGCTCAAATGACAAACCTACCTCCCTAGAAAACACAAATGGAAAAAAACTAAGGGTAATGCTGCTCAATGCCAGAAGTCTAAACCTCAAGATGCACGCCCTCGAGGCCCTCCTCAGTATGGAGAACATCGATGTCTGTGCAGTGACTGAAACCTGGTTCAAGGCTCCTGAGAGCACCCCAGCACTATCAGGTTTTACCTCATATCATGCTTTTCGGCCCCAAAACTTGGACAGAACCACAAAAGGAGGGGGAGTATCCATTTTCATCAAAGATACCCACACCTCCAGGTTAGTAGCAACGCATAAGCATCGGAGACTATCCAGGTGCAACTAACCATAGGCAAAACTGCCTTACAGTTTATAGCATGCTACAGACCACCCTCTCAAACTCAGGAACCCCACACAGCCTTCCTGAAGACACTGGAGAGTATGAATGTCTATCCAAATACCATCATTTTGGGAGACTTCAACTACCCAAACATAGACTGGGAACATTACTCAAGCCCCAACACCCTAGCCCAAAGGTTCTTAGAATTCATAAACTCAAATGCAATGGAACAACTAGTCACCATTCCCACAAGATGAGACAATATACTAGACCTGATCATCACAAACATGGGGACAAAATGCTCCACACTGGAAGTACATCCCTCTTTGGTAAGATCAGACCATAAATTAATCTCACTGGAAATCCACATCCCGCCCCACCGCCTGCACAAAAGACCACAGTGAAGAACTTCTCAAAAGCAAACTTCACACTTCTTAAGACTGAAGTGGTATCTTTCAAGGCCCCTGGGCCAGTGGAAACCACAACCCACACTGCTGAATCCTTTGCAAATGCCTTCTATGGGCACCTTCAAGAATGCATGGATCATGCAATCCCAAATAAAACCAAGACCCATTCCCCCAAAGGCAGGCGACCGGTCTGGTGGACCCCAGCCATAAACAAACTTTACAACAGAAGGAGGAAGCTACTACATGACAGAGCAAAATCCCTAAAAGGGAAGGCATCTCTGATCAGTACTAGCAAAAAACTACGATCACTCATAAAATCATCCAAGGCCAACTTTGAGAGAAAAATCGCAAATGACACAAAAGACAATCACAAGGCCTTCTTTAGCTATGTTAGAAACCTGGGTGGAAACTCCCAGATATGCTCAGAGTTAGTCCAAAATGACACAAAATACACTGATCCCACTGACATTACCAACATTCTGGCAGACAGGTTCAGTGCAAATTTCTCCTCCCCCTCCCCCCCAAAAGGAGAAATACCTATCCCAGCAGAGTGTAGCCTCCCTAACATCTCAGATGCCCAGGTGAGAGCCGCCCTCTCTAAAGCTAAAAACACAGCATCAATGGGACCAGATGGTGTCCCGGGCTGTGTGCTACATGAACTCCAAGAGGAATTAAACCCACACATAAGGCTGCTGTTTAATCTTAGCCTTACCACAGGATACGTACCCAAAGAGTGGCGTACGGCAACAGTGGTCCCACTTCACAAAGGTGGTGCTTCTACGGACCCTGGAAATTACCGCCCCATAAGCTTGACGAGCCTGGTCTGCAAAGCTATGGAGAGGATCATTATGGAACTCCTAAACAAAGACATTGGGGACCTACAGACATTGGATCCTACCCAATTTGGCTTTGTCAAGGGCAGATCCTGCCTTTTGAACTTGGTCGACTTTTTGAAACGGTCACTAAGGCCATTGATGAGGGTAAGGCAGTTCACACAGCCTACCTTGACCTTGCAAAAGCCTTTGACACAATACCCCACTCGGGCATCATAGACAAACTCACCAGCTTAAATGTAAACCCATATGTCACAAGATGGGTTGCAAACTGGCTCAAGGACAGAACCCACAGGGTCAGAGTTGCTGGAGCTATGTCAGACTCTAAGCCAGTCACAAGCGGTGTCCCTCAGGGCTCAGTCCTGGGACCCCTCTTGTTCGGCATTTATTTTTCCGAGGTACAGGCAAACATAGGAGGATTGTGGCTGACAAAGTTCGCAGATGACTGCAAACTGGGCACCATAATTGATACTCCAGCGGACACAAACATCCTTCAGAGAGGCCTCATAGAAATGGATAATTGGTGCCAGAGCCATGGCCTCAAGCTGAACGCCAAAAAATGTATAGTCATACCCTTTGGGAAAAACAAGGTACAGACAAATTACCACATAGGCGGTAATCCATTAAGTATGGAAGAGGTAATCAGGGACCCAGGTTGACAGTAACCTCTCATTTGACACTTACATTGCCAAAGTGGTTAGGAAGACCTTCTATATTGCCCACCTTATCATGAAGGGTTTCACATCTAGATCAAGAGAGGTCATTGTGCCCCTGCACTCTTCTCTTATCAGGCCAATGATTGAGTACAATGCCCCATTTGGGATGCATCTCACCCGACACCTGCAGCAGTTGGAAAGACCCCAAAAGTTCCTCACCAAGAGGATAAAGGGTCTTAAACATATGTCATATGCTGCCCGACTGAAAAAACTCCAGCTCTATTCAGTCGCATACCGCCTACTCAGAGGTGATCTGTGCCTGACGTACAAGGCCATGTCCAATCCTGAATTAATGGACATGCTCCACCTCAGAAAATCCAAATCCATCAGAGCCACGAGAACAAGTGACTTAAACCTCAACACAGAAATAAATAGAACGTGCTGGAGGGACAGATTCATAACCCAGAGGCTCCCTACACTCTGGAACAGAATCCCAGTCCATGTTAGGCAGAGCCCCTCACTGACTCTATTCAAGAGAAATCTCGACGAGTGGATGGGAGATCGTAGGTTTACCCCGGGGGTCATCTCTGTGTCACTACTAGACAGAGGCATAGTAAACTAAACCCTAAAAGGGCATAGTATTCTCATCCTAAGGGGTGGTGTAAGCCACATACACTCTGGCTAGGCTTATAAATGCCCTAGGGCAGATAGCCTAGTACGAACCTATGAACATATGGCTGTGAAAAGCACCTAAACAGAACATACACTGCTCATGATGATCTTTATGGTTAATCTGTCTCCCACACTGGAATTTTCTCTTTCTGGATGACACAAAACCCAACAACCAGATTACAGGAAAATGTAAGTAAATAAAATCAAAAATCCTAATGGGGCACTTATCTGAAAGTGGCAGAACCAGCAGATGAATGGGTGTTCAGACTGGCTGCAAAGTCCTGAGGATGGTACATCTGGAATTCACCTTTATGCCCTACACCATGTGACATACGGTGTACACTTTACAACCAAAATGCTTTGGTATACTGGCCTGATGTTATGCTGCCCTTGGCAGGGGAACCCTATTGTAAAGAATACTGCAACAGTGATATGGAAGGACAGCTCTAGTTATCAGAGAAAAGTGGGGTGAGGCATAGAGGAACATTCCTGTGTATGGAAAGGAAAAGGTATCTGTCTTTCAGGCCTTTTTGCAAAAAGTCCTGGAGAAGAATTTCTTTTGCTGTTTTGAATGGAGGTGAACAAATCTATTTGGGGAGTTCCATCATTTGGATAATATCTTGAAGACAGTTGCATGTAACATTCATTTATGAAGGACTGTTCAATTTGTCTGCCACAATGGTCTACTCTAATAGGATGCAAGTAGCTTGGAGGGAAATATTGTGCAGAGCTGCAGTTTCCCAGGATGTCATGGATAGTCTGCACAGAGGGTATAGACAGATCTGCTTCCTCCCTTGCTTGTTTAGCACTATGTCATAATGGTGTTGTCTATGTTTACCAACAGTGGTCCTGTAGTCCACAGATGAGCCAAGGCCATACTTTCCTTGACAGTTGTATGTTTTTTCCTTGAAGTGATGGACCCAAACCCCTTGTACTTTGATGCCCTTGGATACTGCTCCCCTTGCAAAGCCTAATGCACCTGTTGTTACAGACCGTGGGGGCAATGGTAAACCTGGATTTAACAAGGTCTGATTTACCCATAGTAAGAGTTCCCTCTAGACAAAATCCAGAACAGGAAATGACAGAGGATGCTGGTTAACAATGACTTGAGAAACACAATAAGTTATGTACTTAACATAATGATAGATATGTGTTATCTGCTTCCTTCCTCCTCAAATGATGGGTCTTTGGATTTGAACAGATCCAACTTCGGCCATTCCCCAGACTTTTGGATCCAGGGTCAGGCTCCTCCTCTTACCCATAATTCCCCCAGTAACGATCTACCTCAGATGGAGTTTACCTGCTTCACAAGGATATTTACATCCCTATAAAAGGAACAATACATGAAAAGTACAGTTGTGTACACTTACCATAAATGTAGATGTTCGAGCGTATTCACTGTTGCAGTCATTACACTTGGGTTATCCTGCTAGCAGGCTACCCTCAGTCGGCCTGAATTCCAAAGTCTAGGTCCGGCGTCGGTTGCTGTCTCCTCTTACCTGATGTCAGTGCACCAGGGGTATAAAAGATGCAGCCAACGCCATTTTCTTCAGTTTTTCCTGCCCCAGATGTCAGGTGCCCCCCAACAGGGTAGGCTAAAAATATGCCAATAAAACATGCATGCACCAAAATATATATAATACCTTCATCTATAAGCAAATACACCATATAGGTTAGAGAAGAGCAGATAAATTGCAGCAAAGATATGGGGGGGGGGTGGTGGGTGGGTAACCTGGAGTGCAACAGTGAATACACTCAAACATCTACATTTATGGTAAGTGTACACAACTGTACTATCTTCTTCGTGTTTCACTGTTGCAGTCATTACACTTGGGCTGAATCCCAAAGCTAAGGTTGGGAGGCTGGAGCTAAATAGCATTAGGAGCGGCTATGAGGTCCTGCAGAACTGCAGTGGCAAAGCCTGCCCTGGATTTAGAGTAGAGTGGTAAATGATAGTGATTTGTAAAGGTGTGCACTGAACTCCAGGTAGCAGCCTCTAAAACATCTTTGGTTGGTACTCCCCTGAGGAAGGCTGCTGAAGTGGCTGCTGCTCTGGTTGAATGTGGCCTAATGCCCTTAGGCACTGGCTTGCCATGTTGTGAATAGCAGAAATGAATGCAGTGGCCTATCCACTTTGAAATAGTCTGCTTTGAGATCGCCTTTCCTTGTGATCCTGCAGCATATGCCACTAGTAGTTGCTCAGTCTTTCTGAAAGCTTTGGTTCTGTTCAAGTAGAAGCGTAGCTGTCTGTGTATGTCCAAAGAGTGCAGAATTCTCTCCCCCTTATTCTGTGGGTTTGGATAAAAAGTAGGCAGATGAATAGTTTGGTTAAGGGCCACACTGGACACTATCTTAGGCATACATGTCAGGTTTGTCCTCAGAGAAACCCTGTCTGGATAAAAAATGATAAAAGGTTCCACAGCCATGAGTGCCTGTAGCTCTGAGACTTGTCTTGCAGAGGTTATTGCTAGGAGCAGAGCTGTTTTCCAAGATAAAAACTTTATATCAGCTGTAGCGGCTGGCTCAAAAGGAGGCAGGGTGAGTTTTTCCAAAACATAATTGAGGTCCCATGCAGGTATTGGTGATCTCCTTGGAGGCCTTAAATTTTTGGCTCCTCTGAGGTACTGCCTTAACATGGGATGAGAAAAGATTGGTGGCTCTCTATTGTAATGAGCCGAAATGGCAGAGGCATGAATTTTAATTGATGAAAAGGATAGGTCTTTGTCCAGCATCTCAGTTAAGTATAGCAAAATCTGAGGAATATTTGGTACAACTGTGTCAATTCCTTGTGCCTGGTTCCAAGCACAGAATCTCTTCCATTTTCCAGCATATGATCTGGTACTAGGCCTTCTGGCCTCCAAAATGACATCCATTACAGCTTTAGTGAGAGGCGCGTTTTGTATCACTACATTATCCGCCATGCTGCCAGATTTAAGGTCTTTAATTGGCTGTGCAGGATCTGATTGTTTTGTTGGGATAGTAGATGAGGTATTTGAGGCAAGGTCCAAGCCGGGCATTGAGACAAGTTCCTTAGGACTGGGTACCAGTGCTGGCGGGGCCAGTCTGGGGCAATCAGTATCATCTTTGGCTTCTCTTGTCTGACCTTTAGGAGTACCTTGGGGAGGAGAGGCAGTGGAGGAAAGGCATATACTGCTAATCTTTTCCATCTGAAAGAGAGGGCATCCACTTTCCATGCTTGTCTGTGATAAGTCCTTGTGCAGAATCTTTCTAGTTGGTAGTTGTGAGGAGAGGCAAATAGATCTATATCCGGGCATCCCCATTCCCTTGTTATCATGCTGAAGACTTGTGGATCCAATTTCCACTCATGGGGATCCATGAGGTTTCTGCTTAGTTCGTCTGCCAGAATATTTATCTTTCCTGGCAGGAATTGTGCCTGCAGATGTACTTGGTAAGTCAAAGCTGTGTCCCACATAGTCAAGGCTAGTCTGCAAAGGGGCTAAGAATGAGTGCCTCCCTGCTTGTTTATATACCACATGACCGTGGTGTTGTCTGTCTTTATCAGTAGTTGTCCCGGATGAAGTAAGTCCTTGAAGGCTGTCAGGGCATTCTGAACAGCTAGCATCTCTTTTTGATTGATATGTAGATGCATTTGGCTTGCGGACCATGTTCCTTGAATACATCTTCCTGCCATGTGGGCCCCCCAGGCATAATCTTATGCATCCGTTGTTAATGTCCGCCTAGCTGGGGGTAAGGTAAATGGCTGTCCCTTGCTCTGGTGACAAGCCTTCGCCCACCAACGAAACTCCTGTTGCAGGCAGGGAATGAGGGTAATTATTGTTTCCAGGCTGTGGCAATGTTGAGTCCAAACACTTTTTAGGTACCATTGAAGTTTCCTCATATGCAGTCTCGCACATGGAATTAGTAGAATGCAGGATGCCATGAAGCCCAAAGCCTGCAGAATTTTTCTTGCAGATAACTGGGCCTTTGTTGCCAACAAGTTGAAATAGGTAGTCAGTTGCCTTTGTTTGTATGGTGTGAGATAAGCCATCCGGGCAGTTGTATTTAAGCTTGCACCCAGGAATATTATCTCTTGAGAGGGTACTAGTTTTGATTTCTTTTCGTTGACTGTGTGCCCTAGGCCTGTTAGAAATCTCTTTACAAATGCCAGATGCTGTAGTAGAATGTCCTTGTTCTCTACTTGAATGAGGCAGTCGTCCAAGTAAGGATATATTTATATTCCTCTTTGTCTGCAGAATGCAGATGCCAGGCACTTTGTAAAGACCCTGGGCGCAGTAGATAAGCCAAAGGGCAGTGCAGAGAATTGGTAGTGCATTGATCTAGCTTTGAATCTGAGGTATCTTCTGCATGTTTGTCTGATAGGGACATGCAGGTATGCCTCTTTTAGGTCTAAAGTCACCAGCCAAGCCTTCTTGCCCAGCATGGGCAGATGTTGCTGTAGAGTTAATATTTTGAATTTTGGTATATCCAGAAATGTGTTTAGAATAGATAGGTCCAGTATTGGTCTCCAGGTCTTGTCCTTTCTTGGTACCAAGAACAGTCTTGAATAAAATCCTTGTCCCTGCTCTTGCTCTGGTACTTGTTGAATGGCCCTCATGTCCATGAGGGATGAGACTTGCTTTTGTGCCTTTGCCCATTGATGTTTTGGCAGGTCTGGCCAACCGTTTGTCCTTGGCAGGGTATGGAAGTGAAACTTGTAGCCTTGTGACACTATGTCTAGGACCCATTTGTCCTGGGTTATTTTGTGCCAGTTTTGAGAAAAAAGTGCTAGTTTCCCCCCTAAAGGTGCTGCCAGAAGATAAGTGCTTGGTACAGGAAGGGGGAAGTCATTGGGACTGTTTCCTGTATGGTTGTGATTTGTCTTCTCCACTTTTGGAGGTAGAAGCACCCCATTGTTTAGACCTGTACGAACCTTTGGGCTGGAATCTGCCTCTTGGGCATCTGTATCTGCCCATTTGTGGTCTGTCTGACACTGGAAAGGACCAATTCTTTGTAGGCCAGTGTCTGCTAAATCTTGGAGGTTGAACCTGTAAGAAATCCTTAACCATTTGCATAGATTTAGCTTTGTCCTCCATTTTCTTTAACACCAAACAAAGTATCATGCTGTAATGGGGCATCTAATAATTTTGCTTTGACATGATCAGGCAGACTTTGTTCCTTTAACCAAGCATGCCTCCTGATGACAGAACCCATAATGGCGGCTCTGCAGGAGGCCTCCAAAGAATCAAAACCACATTGCAAAGTATGCTCTCCAACTTGTTCAGCTGCATGCAATAAATCCTGCATTTCTTTGTTTTCTGCACATTCAGAATTTGTCAACATTTTCTGTTTAAGCAGTGACATAATATATTGCTGATATTTGAGCATATGAAACTGACAATTTAAAGCCCTTATAGCCAAGGTAGTGGAAGTGTAAATCTTTTTTCCCCATCTGTCCAATGCCCTAGAATCCCTGTCAGAGGGGGTAGGGTTTTTTGCAGCGGAAGCCTTGACCCTTTCTGGGTCAGCAGCAGAGTTTTTGAAAAGGAATTTATGAGAGTCAGGGACCCTGTAGTACCTGTCCGGCTTAACAGGAGCTGGAGGTAAGGAGTCAGGGGGTCAGACTGGACTCTGAAAGTACATCATCAACAATGTCTAACACAGGGGGAATAGCTAGAGGCCTGTGTTGTGGTAGTAAAAGGAAGTCTCTGAGCCTTTTCTTAGATTCTGAAAAATCTTGGTTCTCCCAGTGGAAATGCTCCCTCATGGTATGCAGAGTTTCCCCAAAAGAATAATCCTCAGGAGGAGAGGCTGAAGGGATAGATTCTTCAGCATCAGAATTCTCATAGGGAGGAAGAGAGTATTCCTGATCAGAAGAGGAATCAGATGAAATGGAAACCTGATCTGAAGATTCATATTCTGTCTCTTGCCTAGGCCTTTTATCAGGAGGGGGATGGGAACCCCTGATCAAAGTAATTAAGTCTTCGGCCATTTTGAGCATCTGTTTTTTGGGCGTGGAGGCCTGTCCATGAGGCTGTTGTACTTGTTTCGTTGTCTTTAAGGGTGCTTTAGTCTTTGAAGCTGAAGTGGTTTTAATGTATAATTGAGTTGGTCTGAAAACACCCTCAGAAGCCGATGCCTGCTCAGCGGCTCCGGACCCATCTGAGGGAATAGTCTCCGAAGGTCCAATACTTTGACATTCCAGTGGCCTAGGCGACGCCACGTGGGAGTCGCTAGTGGCCTGCGGTTCTAAAGCAGCGGACGTCAGGGGCTGCGAAGGCGCCTCACTGAGAACCGGCGAACCGGTGACTGGCTTAGAAGAAGCCTCATCGGTTTTGGACCTCGGATGCCTGTCCTTTTCTTTCTCTTTGCGTTTCTTGTGAATTCTGGTAGTCGGATGGCTATCCGAAGACATGGTATAATTAAATCTTCTGCCAAAATAGTGTAATGCAAAATCATACCTACGCTTAATAGTGCGTTGGTTAAATCTAGCACAAAACCGACAACTAGCAAAGTACAGTTGTGTACCTACCATAAATGTAGATGTTAGAGTGTATTCACAGTTGCAGTCATTACTCTTGGGTTATCCTGCTGGCAGGCTACCCTCAGTCGGCCAGAATTCCAAAGTCTAGGTCCGGCGTCAGTTGCTGTCGCCTCTTCCCTGACGTCAGTGCGCCAGGGGTATAAAAGATGCAGTCGACGCCATTTTCTTCAGTTTTTCTTGCCTCAGATGTCAGGTGCCCCCAAATTGGTAGGCTGAAAAATATGCCAATAAAAATGCATGCAAAAAAAATAAAATTTCCTTCATCTACAAGCAAATACACCCAATAGATTGTATAGGATAGAGAAGTGCAAATAAGTCCCAGCAAAGAAAAGGGGGATGGTGGGTAACCTGGACTGCAACAGTGAATACACTCGAACATCTACATTTATGGTAGGTACACAACTGTACTATGTTCGTGTTTCACTGTTGCAGTCATTACTCTTGGGTTGAATCCCAAAGTTGAGGATGGGTGGCTGGGCTAAATAGGATTAGGAGAGGCTATGAGGCCCTGCAGAACTGCAGTGGCAAAGCCTGTTCTGGACTTAGAGTAAAGAGGTAAGTGGTAGTGCTTTGTGAAAGTGTGCACTGAACTCCAAGTTGCAGCCTCTAAGATATCTTTGGTTGGTACTCCTCTGCGGAGGGTTGCTGCTCTGGTGGAATGAGGCCTAATGCCCTTAGGCACTGATTTGCCATGTTGAAAATAGCAGAAATGGATGCAATGGCCTATCCATTTAGAAATAGTCTGTTTTGAGATAGCCTTTCCTTGTAATCTTGCAGCATATGACACTAAAAGTTGCTCAGTCTTTCTGAAAGCTTTAGTTCTGTCCAAGTAGAAGCGTAACTGCCTGTGTATGTCCAAAGAATGCAGAATTTTCCCACCCTTGTTCTGTGGATTTGGATAAAAGGTAGGCAAGTGAATGGTTTGGTTGAGGGCCACACTGGACACCACCTTAGGCATAAATGTACGGTTTGTCCTCAGAGAAACCCTATCTAGATGAAAAATTCCACAGCCATGACAGCCTGTCACTCCGATACTCATTTTGCAGAGGTTATTGCTAGGAGCAGAGCTGTTTTCCAGGATAAGAATTTTATATCTGCTGTTGATGCTGGCTCGAAAGGAGGCAGTGTGAGTTTTTCCAAAACATAATTGAGGTCCCAGGCCAAAATTGTTGCTCTCCTTGGAGGCCTAATGTTTTTGGCCCCTCTGAGGTACTGCCTTACGAAAGGATGAGAAAAGATAGGTGGTTCCGTATTGTAATGGGCTGAAATGGCAGAGGCGTGAATCTTAATTGATGAAAAAGAAAGGCCTTTGTTCAGCATCTCAGTTAGGTATTGTAAAATCTGAGGGATATTTGGTACACACGTGTCAATGCCTTTTTCCTGGTTCCAAGCACAGAATCTCTTCCATTTTTCTGCATAAGATTTTCTGGTACTGGGCCTCCTGGCCTCCAAGATAACATCTATAACAGCTTTTGAAAGAGGAGTGTTCTGAATGGCTACATTATCCGCCACGCTGCCAGATTTAAGGTCCTGAGTTGGCTGTGCAGGATCTGATTGTTTTGTTGGGTCAGCAAGTGAGAAGTTTGAGGCAATATCCATGCTGGACCTTGAGACAAGTTCTTTAGGATTGGGTACCAGTGCTGGTGTGGCCAGTCTGGTGCAATCAGTATCATTTTTGGCTTCTCTTGTCTGACCTTTAGGAGTACCCTGGGAAGGAGAGGCAGTGGAGGAAAAGCATATACTGTTAGATTTTTCCAGCTGAAGGATAGGGCATCCACTTTCTATGCTTGCTTGTGATAAATCCTTGTGCAAAATCTCTGCAATTGGCAGTTGTGAGGGGAGGCAAATAGATCTAGGTCTGGACATCCCCATTTCTTTGTTATCATGCTGAATACTTGTGGATCCAGTTTCCATTTGTGGGGATCCATGAGGTTTCTGCTTAGTTTGTCTGCCAGAGTATTTGTTTTTCCTGGCAGGAATTGTGCTTGCAGGTGAACTTGAAAAGCCAATGCTGTGTCCCATAAGGTCATTGCTTGTCTGCAGAGGGGGTAGGAATGTGTACCTCCCTGCTTATGTACCACATGACCGTAGTATTGTCTGTCTTTATCAGTAGCTGTCCTGGATGAAGCAGGTCCTTGAAAGCTGTCAGGGCATTTTGAACAGCTAGCATCTCTTTTTGATTGATGTGAAGATGCATCTGGTTTGCAGGCCATGTGCCCTGAATACATTTTCCTCCCATATGGGCTGCCCAGGCATAATCTGATGCAGCATAATCTGATGCATCCGTTGTCAGTGACTGTCTGGCTGTGGGTAAACTGAAAGGCAGACCCTTGTTGTGGTGACAGGCTTCTGCCCACCATCGAAACTCCTGTTGCAGGCAGGGAATGAGTGCAATTACTGTCTCCAGGCTGTGGCAATGCTGAGTCCAAACACTTTTTAGATACCATTGTAGTTTCCTCATATGCAGTCTGGCATATGGAATTAGTAGAATGCAGGATGCCATGAAACCCAAGGCCTGCAGGATTTTCCTTGCAGATAAGTGGGTTTTTGTTGCCAATTTCTTGAAGTAAGAAGTCAGTTGCTTTTGTTTGTCTGGCGTGAGATAAGCCATCTGGGCAGTTGTATTTAAGCTTGCACCCAGGAATATCTCTTGAGAGGGTACTAGTTTTGATTTCTTTTCATTTACTGTGTACCCTAGGCCAATTAGTAATCTTTTTACAAACGCCAGATGCTTTAGAAGAATGTCTTTGTTCTCTGCTTGAATTAGGCAGTCGTCCAAGTAGGGATATATTTGAATTCCTCTTTGTCTGCAAAACGCAATTACTGGTGCCAGGCATTTTGTGAAGACCCTGGGCACAGTAGATAAGCCAAAGGGCAGAGCAAAGAATTGGTAATGCATTGAGCCAGCTATGAATCTGAGGTATCTTCTGCAAGATTGTCTAATTGGGACATGCAGGTATGCCTCTTTTAGGTCCAAAGTTACGAGCCAAGCCCTCTTGCCCAGCATGGGCAGTAGCTGCTGTAGAGTCAACATCTTGAATTTTGGAACTTCCAGAAACGTATTTAGTATAGACAGGTCCAGAATTTGTCTCCAGGTTTTGTCCTTTCTGGGTACTAGGAAAAGTCTGGAGTAAAATCCTTGCCCCTGCTCTTGTTGTGGTACTTGCTGAATGGCCCTCATGTCCATGAGGGCTGTAATTTGTTTTTGTGCCTCTGCCCATTGATTGTGTGGCAGGTCTGGCATACCTTTTGACCTTGGTAGAGTGTGAGAATGGAACCTGTAGCCGTGGGACACTATGTTCAGGACCCATTTGTCTTGGGTAACCATTTGCCAATTTGATGAAAAAAGTGCTAGTTTTCCCTGTAAGGGGGCTGCCAAAAGAAAAGTGCTTGGATCTGGCAGAGGAAAGTCATTAGGACTGTTTCCTGTAAGGTTGTGATTTGTCTTCTCCGCTTTTGGAGGTAGGAGCACCCCATTGTTTAGGCCTGTATGAGCCTTGGGGTTGAGATCTGCCTCTGGGACGCCTGTATCTGCCTCTTTGTGGTCTGTCTGACACTGGAAAGAACCATTTTTTAGAAGGCCAGTTCCTGCTAAACCTGGGTGGCTGTACTTGTAAGAAATCCTTGACTGTCTGCATGGATTTTGCTTTATCCTCCATTTTTTTCAACACCTCTTCTGCTTTAGTACCAAACAAAGTATCATGCTGTAATGGTGCATCTAATAATTTTGCTTTAACATGATCAGGCAGGTTCTGTTCCTTTAACCAAGCATGCCTTCTAATAACAGAACCTGTAACAGCGACCCTGCAAAAGGCCTCCAGTGAATCATAACCACATTGCAAAGTATGCTTTCCCACTTGTTCAGCTGCATGCAATAAATCCTGCAATTCCTTGCTCTCTGAACATTCAGTATTTGTGAAGAATTTCTGTTTAAGCAGTGACATTAAATATTGCTGATATTTAAGCATATGAAACTGACAATTTAAAGCCCTTACAGCCAAGGTAGCAGAAGTGTAGACTTTTTCCCCCATATTTTATAATATGTTCAGGTAAAATTCAGCATATTATTTATGGCTTTTTGTAATATCTGCATACACAGTCATAGACTCCCTGTTTTAAGTCTATTTATATTGCTGAGGAATTCATATATATTTATTTTATTTTATTTTATATTATTTCATTTTATGGTAAGATTGAATTTTAAATTGATTGATTAAATAATTGAATTATTGGTTGTATTACGTGCAGTATATAATGTTTCAACCAGCAGTTTGAAAATGTCTGATGAAGGCTGTAGTAACGCAGCCGAAAGCGCTTACCATTCTATTTGCATTTTTTTGTCGCAATAAACTATAGTACACTTTATCTGGTTGTTCGTTTTGCTATTGTGCTTCTGGATTTGTTCTTCAACATTCAGTATTTGTCAACAATTTCTGTTTAAGCAGTGACATTAAATACTGCTGATATTTAAGCATATGAAACTGACAATTTAAAGCCCTTACAGCCAAGGTAGCAGAAGTGTAGACTTTTTCCCCCATCTGTCTAGAGCCCTAGAATCCCTATCAGAGGGGACAGGGTTTTTTGCAGTGGAAGCTTTAACCCCTTTGGGACCCTGAGATATAGTTTCTGGGTCAGCAGCGGGGTTTTTATATAGGAATTTATGAGAATCCGGGACCCTGTAGTATCTGTCTGGCTTAGCAGGTGCAGGGGGTAAAGAGTCAGGGGACAGGCCGGACTCTGAAAATACATCATCTACAATGTCTAGAACAGGTAGAATAGCAAGGGATCTGTGCTGAGGAAGTAGCAGAAAGTCTCTGAGCCTTTTCTTAGATTCAGAATAATCTTGGCTCTCCCAGTGGAAATGCTCCCTCATGGTATGCAGGGTTTCCCCAAAAGAATAATCCTCAGGAGGAGAGGCTGAAGGAATGGATTCTTCAGCAGCAGAATCCTCATAGGGAAGCATGGAATAATCCTGTTCAGAAGAGGAATCAGAGGAAATAGAAACCTGATCAGAAGAATCATACTCTGTCTCTTGCCTAGGCCCGCTTATCAGAAGGGGGATGGGAGCCCCTGATCAAAATAATTAGGTCTTCGGCCATTTTGAGCATCTGTTTTTTAGGCATGGAAGTCTGAGTAGGAGAATGCTTTACTTGTTTCTTTGTCTTTAGAGCTGCTTTATTCTTTGTCTTTGAAGCTGGCTTAATATATAGTTGTGTAGGTCTGAAGACACCCTCAGAAGCCGATGACTGCTCAGCTGCTCCGGACCCATCTGAGGGAATGATTTCAGAGTGTCCAATACCTTGAGTATCCAGAGGCCCAGTCGGCTCCATGTGGGAGTCAGAAGCGGCCTGTGGCTCTGAGGTAGCGGGCGCCAGGGGCTGTGAAAGCGCCTCACTGAGAACCGGCGACTGGCCTAGCAGAGGCCTCGTCATCGGTTTTGGACCTCGGATGCCTAGCCTTTTCCTTGCATTTTTTGTAAACTCCGGTTGTCGGCTGTTCTGACGGCATTATATAATTAAATCTTTGGCCAAAGTAATGAAATGCAAAATCAAACCAATGCTTAATAGTGCGCTGGTTAAATCTAGCACAAAACTGACAGCTAGCAACGTTGTGATCAGGGCCTAGGCAAGGAATACAGTAAGAGTGAAAATCCTTATGAGGTATTTGCTTCCCACAAGAAATACAATTGTTAACTTTTTCTGACATCGGTCTGGAGCAAGAAAAAAGTTTCCCCAACGGGGTACTTAGCTTTAATGAAGACTTCGGTTCTGAAATTTGGATTTGAAAATCTCAGGAGTCGGCCGACCGGCACTTGCGAACTGCTTTTGCTTTGGGCACCGCGCAAGAAAGACTGAAGAAAATGGCATTGGCTGCATCTTTTATACCCTGGCGCACTGACGTCAGGGAAGAGGCGACAGCAACCGATGCCGGACCTAGACTTTGGAATTCTGGCCAACTGAATGTAGCCTGCCAGCAGGATAACCAAGAGTAATGAATGCAACAGTGAAACATGATGAACATCATCGTGGTTAGGGCCTAGGCAAGGAATACATTAAGAATGAACGTCCTTATGAGGTATTTGCTTCCCACAAGAAATACAATTATTAACTTTTTCTGACATCAGTCTGGAGCAAGAAAAAAGTTTCCCCAACGGGGTACTTAGCTTTTAATGAAGACTTTGGATCTGAAATTCGAACATGAAAATCTCAGGAGTTGGCCGACCGGCACTTGCGAACTGCTTATGCTTTGGGCACCATGCGGCAAGAACGACTGAAGAAAATGGCGTCGGCTGCATCTTTTATACCCCTGGCACACTGACGTCAGAGAAGAGGCGAAAGCAACCGACGCCGGACCTAGACTTTGGAATTCAGGCCGACTGAGGGTAGCCTGCCAGCAGGATAACCCAAGTGTAATGACTGCAGCAGTGAAACATGAAGAACATATGCACAGAGGTACTCCTTTGATACAAATCATAGAGATAACATGACTAGGCTCTCAAGTGATAAGTGCTGATACTCCAGAATCAAAGAATTATTAAATGAGATCTGATAGCGGGGTGGAAGGACAGAAGCAGACAACATGGCTCTATTATGGCAAGTACCTAGCTTTTGTATCAGATGTTGTCTCTTCCATCTGTCCTCAACTAATGGGACAGAGTCCCAAGCAACTCCACACCTTGGGAGGTCTCATGGAAGGATATTTCAGAGAATGGCTGAACTAAAGGATGCTCTGGACCTAGATTGCAGGTCCAGATTATAATGAGATATGAAGAGGTGGACTTTGAGCATGTACCTGTAGCACAGATGTCATCAACTGATACTATACAGAAAAAGCAGCTGAAGTACCAATTGCCTTAGCAAAATGAACCTTGGAAGTGCTAGGCCAAGATGGCACATTCTCCTTATATAGCTGGAAGATGCATTTAGATAGCCACCAGAAAAGAGTCACTTTTGAAACTCATTAATAGAAAAGTATACAAACAATTGATCAGTCTTTCAAATATTCTTGGTAGTGTAAATAAAATCTGAGCTGTTGGTGCACCTCCAAAAGACGTAGCATATACTGTCCCTTATTGGAAAAACTGGGGAAGAAAGCAGGATGTTAGATGGCTTGGTCTACTGAAAATCTTCAACTACCTTGGGAAGAAAGGAAGGGCTGGTCCTCAGTAAAACCAAATATGGAGGCTTACAGGAAAGAGCATGATGTTCTGAGTTCCTCTGAATGGCAGTAACCACCAATAAAAACAGCACTTCCAACAAGGATATTTCAATTCAAATGTTGCTACAAGTTCAAATGGAGGTCTGCACTGGGATGTTACTATTCCTCTTCAGGCAATGTCTGAAGAATAGTAATGTCTCAGGTCAGACCTCCATTTGAACTTATAGCAACAGGATCCATGAGGGGAGGCCAAAGGAGGAAAATGCCCCTTAAGAAGGCATCCTTCAAGGAAGCAACTGCAGTTTTATTTTTCTAATACACAACAGCTGGAAATGGCCACCAACTGGACTATGATTGTAGAATAGCTAGCTCTGTAATGAAAAAGGCCAGCCAGAATATCCAAGATGACAGGGTGAGAAGCTGAAAAAGGATCTATACCCTTGCTAGAGGCCCAAATAGAAAATCTCTTCCACTTCCTTCTGTATTACTTTTCTGATAGGTTATCGCTGTGAAGAAGTCAAGATATGTAAAATCTGTGATGACAGCCTGAACTGTCTAACCATCACAGAAACTACAGAAATCATGTAATTAACTTGACGGCTGTGATATCCGGGTGAGGCATCACAGACTGGTGATAAGGAAGGTCTGGGGATGGATTCAGCAGCACCCCTAATGGGTGGATCAGAACAGGCCAAGGGGAAACCACACCTGTCAAGGCCAAAAGGGGAAAATGAGGATCACCATCGCCTTGCTCCACATTACTTTCTGCAGAAGTTACCATATGACAAATGTGGTAAGGGAAGCATGCAGGAGACCCGGAGCCAAATGAGGACCAGAGCATCCCTGAGGGACTTCCCTTCTTGGGGATCAGGGAAAGTCACTGCTGCATTTGGTGCTGGAGGGGGTGGCAGAAAGACTGCAGCAAGATTAGCCCTAGTGGTTGAACATTTGCTCCGCCACTGTTAAGTTGAGGGACATCTCATGAGGTTGAAGAATAGATCTGCTCAACTTGTCTGCTTATAAATTGGACTTTCCTGGGATGTGCATTGCTATCAGAAATTGGTGAGAAGATATCGCCAACTATCAAACCTTCATGGATCTTTGACACAATAGATAAGAACATATTAGTCCTTGCTTGTTGATGTAGCAAACCATTGACACATTGTCAATTTTGATGGCAATCACACCACTGTGGAAGGAACCCAGAAAAGCCTGCAATACTAGGAGGGCTGCCCTCATCTCCAGTACACTGATGTGAAGACATACCTCTGTGGGAAATCACATGCCTTGGATCATATTTCCCCAAGAAATGCCCCCACCCCCACTTTAGTTGGGAAGCATCCATGGTCAATGTGACCTGGGCAGAAGGAAGAATAAAAGGACAACCCTGATAAACAAATGGAAAGTTCAGCCACCACTGAATATGGCAAAGCTAGGTGAAGCACACAGAAAAGTAAATTGGCTGAAATCTCATCAACTACTAGATTGCAAGAGTACATTGTAACACTCCCATATAAAATCTGGCTAGAGGAGTAAGTAGTGATGGAGGCTGTCATCAACTAAAAGATACAAAATGTGCCTAGCTGGGGATTTTTGATGGGGTAATGGTGATAATGCTTCGTTAAAGGGTGTGAGCCCTTGATTCTGGTAATCTGGCTATATGTAGCTTGGTATCTAGATGGGCCTCCATGGACAATCATTTGGACAGAATGCAATTTTAACTTTGTGAGGCTGACAGTTATCCCAAACTGGGAACATACTTGGAACAAGGAATCCTTGGCTTGTATAAGGAGATTCCTGATGGAAGTGGTTACAAAGCCAGTAATCCTTATCTGGGAACACTTACAACCCCTGCAGTCTGAGATGAGCTGTGATCACTGTCGTACTTTGGTGGACACCAAGGGACCTATGGTGAGACTAAAAGGCAGGGTTCTGAACTAGAAGTTGCTTTTCTCCCAGCCAAAATCAGAAGAACCTCCTGGATTGTCAGTCCATTGTTATGTGACTGTCTGAATCCTGGAGATCCACTGAGCACATCCAATCACCCTTCCTCAATAATGGTAGGATGGACTGAATCATGACCATCTGGAATTTTGTCTGGTTTACGTACTGATTCAGGTTGACTGAGGTCCCTGTTTTTCTCTGGCACCAAAAAGAACCTTGAGCAGACTCTTGTCCCAAGCTAGTGGACCTCCTGGATGACTCATTTATGCAGCAGCTTTATTTCCAGTGTTGCTGCCTTACTTTGTGTGGGTGGGACATCAGGATATCTTCTTGAGTAAGAAGGTTGACAAAGGAAAGGAATCATACAGCCTCTCATTATGATTGTTTGCACCCATAATTATTGGGTTGTCCAGGCCACAGGATGCAGAAACAAACACCTACTGAATGCCTCAAGAGTGCAGTAATCATCCAACCATCCAAGAGCACTGAAAAGGCCTGTCAGAGAAGGGATCTCAAAAGGCTTGATTTTGCAGTCCGCTTCTGTCATGGGGGTGATGTCCATTATGATTATTCCCCCCTCTGCTTCTATGGGGTCTACTGCTAGAAGCATTGAGGTGAAGCCTCAAGACTTGTGGTAGTATTCTAGTGGCAGTAGTAAGGTAGCCTGGTCAGTCTAAGTTGAAAGACTCACGGGGAGACAAAGTGAGAATTACTTGTTGTAGCTAGGTATTTGATTTGTTTCTGATACCTTTTCACTTTTGACTAACTAAAGTGTGTTTTTTACATTAAGAAGGCTGGGGCTGCAATTTCAGTAGGAGTAATAAGGTAGCCTTATCTGTCAGAGTTGGGTAACAAATAACGAGGCTTAAAGTGACAATTACTTGTTGTACCTTTTTACTTTTGGCTAACCAAAGTGTATTTTTACATTAAGATGACTGGGACTCAGGCCGCCTTTCAATCCTTAAAGAAACTAACAAAGTATGTGAGAGATGTACATACATAACTTCCTTGGAGACAAAAATCTCACAAACATGGCTGTCAAGAACATACTCTACAGCCTTCACACATACTGCTCACCACACACATAGGCTTTCTTATGCTGAAGCACTTAAAAGAAACCCGTCAGAAGCCATCAAACTGCAATGCCTATGCTCAGCAATCATTAAAGCACAAACCAAAAGCAATATCTAACACTACGCATATGCCTACACCCAATGATCCTCAAAGAACAAAGCCCAAAAGGCAAGCAAACACTTTACCTAGTACTCTTGTAATAGGGAATTTAACTGTATGACACGCACATACTTCTCTCACCAGGCTGGACAAGGAGAGGATGATGGTTAGCTGCCTTTCTGGAGCTAAGATCTGCAATATCGTGCTCTCACTCAAGTCACTGCACCACAGGTACCAAACATGATTTTATCATGGACCACATGGGTGTAAATGATCTGAGGCAAATCTCACTGGACTATATGAAAAGAGACATTATGGATCACACACACGTATGTGCCTTGCAATGAGCAGCATTCTACCTTTGCCAAGGATGATGCCACAGTATGAACAGAAAATTATTGATTTTAATAATTGGCTTAGTTTCTGGTGTCACTCCAGATGACTCCAATACCTATCAGCATAGGAGGACATAGTTTACAAACCACTTTACTTTTCCAAGATGGCCTGCACTTGTTGCCCCGGGCTTTCAGATATTGGCTAAAACTTTGCCTAAAAAATGGCTCTAAGGGGATGGATAATGTCAAAATGACAAAACTACCAACATAGCAAAATCAGCCTTAAAACTGTTGCTGCTGAGTGCTAGGAGCCTTAACAAGAAACTCTATACCCTACAAGGTCTCCTCATTCTGGAGAGTGTAGACATCTGTGCTGTTACCTAGACTTGATTTAAAGTCATAAAAGGTACAACATCAATGGAATGCTACAGTGCCTTCCATACATTTTGACCAACAGCAACATGGCCAGGGGCTAAAGGTGGAGGTGTCTCAATCTAAGTTAGCAGCAAATACAATTCTAGGTTGACTAAAGAGGATGATGCTTTGGAGTTTATCCATGTCCAAGTCTCCATAGACAAGGTTCCCTATCATGTCCTGCATAGCTAACTATACAAAATTATTTACAGGTCACTCTCTAAAAGTCATGAGGCTCGCATCTCCTACCTAGACCTACTAGAGGCACTCACCATCCAAATACCCTATTCTTGGGAGACTTTAACTACCACCCTATACAGACTGAAAAATGTGCACTGCCTATAACCTATAAATATAGCATTTCATGGACTTTATCAACACAAACAAACTGAACCAGACAGTGAACTCTCCAAACAAAAAAAATCAAACATGATAATAAACAAAAGCCACAGGTACCGCAGCAACACAAAGCTGATGGAGGCAAAAAACATCCAGTCCACGATAAAATAATTTATTCAGGAAACACAATAAAAATAGTAGAGGTAAGCGCTTTCACCCAACAGGGCTTCATCAGGCCATAAACACATAAAACAAATGTTCCCGTATATAGCTACAAAAAAGGTACAAAGCAAGAATAATAATAGGTGGTCTTAAAGTGATAGACATGTTTTTAAATAACAAACATCTATATACCAAGACCTAAACACAAACAGGTGAACCTACAACACGCATAAAAATGTAAAAATATGTAAAATATTTATATATATATATATATATATATATATATATATATATATATACATAAACATACATATCAAAACACAGTCCTACCTCTACCTAAGTCCTCTAAACTTCAAAAAAGGCTTAAGAGGTACTTTATCATTAAGTTCAGGGTCCTGATCTGCCCTGAGCCTAATGATCCATTCAGCTTCCTGACTCTCAGTATGATTCCTAGTGTCCCCACCTCTGGGGTTGGGGTGTATCATGTCAGTAACTCTAAACCTAAAGACATGGGTATCATCCATTCCCAAAACATGTTTGGAAAGTGCATTGATAGTGGATCCAATTCTAATCTGATAGAGATGTTCACGGATCCTATCCCTAAACTTCCTATCTGTCTTGCCAAGATAAAATGCCCTGCATGCTTCACAGGAAGCAAGATACACAACATGCTCAGACATGCAATCAGCAAGAATCTGAAACACATACTTGGTTTTAAAGAATTAAACATATTGGACCTAGTACTCCTCAACAAGGGAGAGCAATGCACCCCCCCCCCGTGTCACATCCTCATTTAAGTTGGACCTCAAAGCTGTCTCCCTCAAATTTAAAATCAACCTGGAAAACCCAACTAAACCTGTAACAATTAGGAAAGACTAGTTGGGAATAGTTGTGTAAAATCTTACCATAACCATAGATGTCCTTCTCTTCCATGTTGCAGTATTCTTACTGTGGGATCCTCTGCCTCACGTTGACCTGAATGTCTGGCTCCAATGCAAAAGCTTAAGCCTGGTTGCTGTCAGGTGCATGGGACATCACACACAGGGTGATAAATCAGGGTCCTTAAATGTGACATCTGCATGCATAGACCTCAGAACTGACTGCCCAGTTGGACAATAGTCTAAGGAGTACCAAAGGGATGCCATCTAGCAGGGTAAATGTAATGAAGGGGATTGGGTGTGTGTGGGAAGGAATACTGCAACATGGAAGAGAAGGACATCTATGGTTATGGTAAGATTTTACCCAACTATCCTATGTCCTTCTATTCCCATGTTGCAGCAATCTTACTGTGGGAGAGTACCATAGCTCAAGAAGAGGGAAGGGTGGTGGAAGAAGTTGCAGATTCCAGAAATCCCCTTAAAAATTCTGCCCTGGCCCTGGCGACATGATCCAATTTGTAATGTTTGGTGACTGTATACACAGAGGACCATGTGGCTGCCTTGAGAATGGTAGTTGTGTCCAGGCCTTTGAGGAAGGCCCCAGAAGAGGCCACAACTCTTTTAGTGTGTGCCTTGACCCCATAAGGTAAGTGTTTGCCATAGTAGGAGTAGCAGAAAAATATAATTTTCTTTATCCAGGAGGAAATACTTTGTTTGGATACCACCTTGCCCAGGGCCCTGGGGTGGAAGGACACAAACAGCTGATCAGACTTTCTGATAACTTTGGTTTTGTCCAGATAGAACCCTAATTGTCTGCGGACATTCAGGGAGTGCAGTACTCTCTCACTGTCATTCTGTGGGGAAGGAAAGTAGGTGGGTAAGTGAATGGTCTGATTGAGGGACAGCTCACTGACCACTTTGGGAATGAATGAGGGATTGGTGCTCAGGGTAACCCTATCTCTGTGGAACATTGTGTAGGGTGGGGATGCCATTAGTGCTTGTAATTCTGAGACCTTTCTGGCTAAGGTAAGGGCTACTAGTAGGACAGTTTTCAATCTGCACATCACCAGAGAAGCAGATCAAGCTGGTTCAAAGGGTGCAAATGTGAGTTTTTCTAGCATATAGTTTAGATCCCAAGTTGGTGGAATAGGTTTATTTGGTGGCCTAACATGTAGAATCCCTTTTAAGAATAGTTTGACATCCAACCTGGAAAGCAGTGGTAGGTCCAGAGGTAGGCAGGCAGAGATGCCAGATAAGTGGACCTTCACTGAAGAGTAAAAGGTCTGATTTTATGAGCTCACACACATTTCATTTATTTTATTTTACATTTGTTTACCGTGGAGGTCTGGCTGGACAGAGCTGTCCATTTTCAGCAGAGGCCTAGGGAGGAAAAACTCCAGAACAATTGCTAACATAGTATACATAAGGTATTTACAAGAGCATTGTGGTTTAGACATATAGTTATAAAATATAGCAGATGATAACACATGATTGCATAAGATATTTACATAAGCATAGTGGTTTAGACATACAAGTATAGCAGGTAGTAACATATGATTGTTGTTCATACAGTATGTTAAGTAAGGATAATCTTGAGGATGTAGTGAAGATAGGACAGGAAAGGAAAAACTAAAAAATACTAGCCAGATAATCTTGAAGGTGTAATGAAGATAAAAGAAAGGAAATACTGAAAGTACTAGCCAGTTTGTCAAAGGAGGAGAATATAGACAAATTCATATGAGGTTCATAGGCTAGTACTAGAGGAACATCTGCTTGGAAGGGGTTCCTTTACCTTTGGAGAATTTTTCCCATTTGGAAACATATGATGATCTGATATTGGGTTTCCTGGCCTCCTGCAGGATAGACAGCATGACCTCTGTATCTGAAGAGGATCGAGAGTTTATCACCCAGAGGGTTAAAGCAGAGCATCTCCAGGTGTGGGTGAATGAGAGATCCCTTCTGTTGTGTGAGCAGGTCCACCTTGTGAGGCAACTTATGGTGATTGTCCTTGGCTAGAGACTGAAGATGGGGGGAACCAATGCTGCCTTGGCCAATAGGGAGTCACCAGTAAGATTCTTGGCTTGTCCCTCTGGATTTTTTAAAGGACTTTCTGAATGAGAGGGAAGGCACAAAGGAACATTCTCTTCCAATAAATGGAGAAGGCGTTCACTCTCCAGGCTAGTGGGGAGGGATCCCTGGAGCAGAAAAGCTGTAATTGTCTGTTCTGCGGAGAGGCAAATAGATCTATTTGAGGTGTGCCCCACTGGACAATGTCTAAAAACACATCTCTGTGCAACAGCTGTTTGTGATGCAGAGAGAAGGATCTGTTGAGGGCATCCGCTTGATGGTTGTCCTGGTATAGAATATAGACTGAATGCAGTGAGATGTTGTGCTGAGAGGCTAACTCCCATGCCTGTATTGGTAGCCTGCAGAGTAGGTAAGACCTGGTCCCCCCCACCAGTCTGTTGATGTACCACATCACAGTTGTGTTGTCTTTGAAGATTTGGAGGGGCCCTGGTAGCATAAGAGGGAGAAAGGCCTTTAGGGCTAGATGGACCTTGGTCATCGCCCTGATGCTGATATGCTTTTTTTCTGGAGGGAGGACTCCCATTGGGCTTGCACCTTGAGGCCATTCATGGTTGCTCCCCACCCTAGATTGGCAGCATCTGTGTGCATGTATTGTATTAGGCTGGTGGGTTGCAGGGGTAGGCCTGGGTTCAGTTGTACTTGCTGGATCCACCACCTCAGTTCTGTCTTCAGGCATGGTAAGAGGGGTACCTGAAAGTCCAGGGGGTGGCTGTGTTGTGACCAGACATTTCTTAGTTACCACTGGAACTTCCTCATGTACAGCCTGGCAAGTAGCAGCATAGGAATTGTGGCTGCCATGAGGCCTAGGAAGCACATGAACTGCCTGGCTGAGAGGTGGGTGACCAGGAGGAGGTCATGGAAGTGGCTGAATAGGGAGGACACTTTGTCCTGAGGAAGGAAGGCCTTCATCAAGTCGGTTCTTATCCTGCAGCACAGGAAGGTTTTGTCTTGTGCTGGGGTGAGGGATGATTTTGCCAGGTTGAGAGTGAACCCCAAGATCTGGAGTAGGGACATGGTGAATAGCAGACGATTCCTCAGAGTGACTTCGTCTTCTGCTAGAATTAGGTCATCTAGGTAGGGGTAGATTTGGATCCCCTTTGTTCTGCATAAGGCTATTGCTGGGGCTAGGCACTTTGTGAAGACTCCTGGTACAGTATTTAAACCAAAGGGCTAGGCAGTAAATTGAAAGTGTGAAGTGGGCCCAGCAAAACGCAAATGGAGATATGCCTCCTTCAAATCCAAAGTGGCCATGAAAGCTTTGTGTTGCAATAGTAGAAGAAGGCTTTGTAGTGATAGCATTATGAAGGAAGGGACCTTCAGAAAGAGATTTAGGAAAAATAAATTCAGGATGGCCCTCCAAGGGCCATCCTTTTTTGGTACCAGGGATAGCCTGGAGTAAAATTCCCTCCCTTCTTGGCCTGAGGGGATATTTCCTATGGTCCCCTGGGTGAGTAGTTCTTGGATAATCTGAGGATTAGGTGTAGCTGTTTTTTTTTGGGGGGGGTGAGGGGATGCCCTGTGGAAAGGGCTTTTCCTGCCAGGACATGAAGTATCCTTTTTCCACTACTACCATAACCCAGCGATCTGAAGTGACTTTTTTCCAAAGGGGAAGACAGTGAGAGAGGTGGGGTGAGAGGGGAAGATGGCTGAGGCAATCAGGCATTATTGTTTCTGTCTTAAAAGGGCTGCCTTGAGGTAGGATGAGGAGGGGCTGTCCTTGGAGAGGGTGCCTACCTGGACCCTTTTCTGTGCCTGGAAGTGGAAGAGGTGGATGGAGCTGGGGCTCTTCTGACAAAGGAGGTTTTTGCAGGGTAGTTCCTGTAAAATTTAAGGACTGGGGAGACTAGCAAGTGTTTAAGTCCTGGAGTTCCTTGCCTTTTTCCTGGAGGCTTTTAAACAGTTCAGCAGACTGTTTGCCAAAAAGGAATTTGTTGTCCAGTGGAACATCCAAAATCTTGGTTTTAAAATCTTCAGGAAGGGGCTGAAGCCTATGCCTGGAGTACCTGCGCAGAACAGAAGCTGACACTGCGGACCTAGAAGAGGTCTCAAGATGCATCATAGCTGCACTTTATAGAGTGTCTGATAACCTGAGATGCCAAGAATAGCTTAGATGCTACCTGAGATTTGTTGGGGCAGTCAGGCATGGAGAATGTCAAGGAGGATGCCTGGGAGATCAAATCTAGGGCATACTTGACCATATGGGTCTGGTAATTAATAGCCCCAAAAGCTAGTGTGGAAGATGTATACATCTTTTTCCCCAATCTGTCCATGACTCTGCTGTCCTTGTATGATGGCAAGTGGGAGGAGGAAGGTATAAGTCAGGACTGTATGTCAGGGGCCATTGCAATGACTGCAGGATCTGCCATTGGTGGCTTTATGAGAAAGTTGTGCTCATCAGGGACCTTGTAGAAGTGGTCAGGTCGTTTTGGAGCTGGTGGCTGAGATTCTGGTGTCTTTGATGCTGATGCAAATGCATCTAGGTAGGCTGGAATCACAGGAGGGATAGCCGAGGGGGAGGGTGATTCCACCTGTAGTAATTCAAAATAACTCTTTTGGACTTCTGTCATCTGAGTTGCATCCCACTTGAAGTACTCCCTCATTTTAGTAATTGTTTCCCCAAAAGAAATGTCTTCAGGGGGAGAATCTCCCTCTAGGGAGTCCTCATGTGGGGAGTAGTAGTCTTAAGGGGAAGCTATCTGTGAGGAGTAGATGACCAACTCTTCTAAGGAGGAGGAAGAGGAGACTTCCTCCTGGCTGTGAATAGGAGGTATGGAAACAGCTGAGTCTGGCTTGGGGCTGAGGGCAGGCAATGTGGTAGCAGGAGAAGCTGAAGACCTAAGAGCCATAAAGGCCTGCAGCAAAGACTGGGAGAAGGTATGCCAGTCTGGATGCTCCTCCAAGGGTGCAGGCAGATGCTTAGTTTTTTGTTTCCTCTTAAGAGCATTAGATTTAGCAGAGACAGAGGGCCTAGTATCAGGAATTTGGCCTGTAGGTGAGGATTCTGATTTCTGAACTGCAGGTGGGTGTCCAGTCGAGCCTGGTTCCCCCTCAACCTCAGCCAAAGCAGACGTCAGAACAACCTGCGCGGACGTGCCTACCAGCACTTCCGAGATGGCTTCTGCGATGTAGTCACTGAAAGTGCCAGTTCTAGCGGACATTCCTGAACCCCTAAATCAGCGGCAGGCAGGACATCTGACAACAGATGGGCAGAAGCAGTAGGCCTTGCAACCTTAGCCTTCTTTTTAGTGCGCTCCGCCACTATAGCCAACTCCAGATCCATATGTAGGGCTAGGCGTTTTAACCTCTGGTTCTTGAGGTAAAATTTTAAGGCTACCAGATGACTACAGAGAGTTTTTGGTACGAATGACTGTCAGACACTACAGGTGGTGTGGTCGTGTTCCTGGCCTAGGCAGAACAAAGTTCATGTGAATCTTTGTGCAGAATTTGACATCTGCACCTACATTTCCCCTTTCTAGCTGACATCGGCTAAGAATTAACAGCAAGCAACCAAAGCTCAAGCAAGAAAAAAGGCTTTCCCCAATGGGGTACTTATCTTTAGATTACTTGCAAACAGCGAAATGAGGCTATTGATCTGACATTCAACTGTGGCAGAGAAATTCAGAGGTATGTGTGTGCAGACGTCACATTTAAGGACCCTGATGTACGGCCCTGCGTGTGATGTCCCACGCATCTGCAGCAACCAGGCTTAAGCTTTTGCATTGTAACCGGATATTTGGGTTGCCTGAGGTGGAGGATCCCATAATAAGAATACTGGAACATGGGAATAGAAGGACATCTATACTAAAGCTAACTACATTCTATTAATTGACAGCTTGTCAAATTCATGGATTCCCCAACCCCGACAACACAGCTACCCATGCAGAATTATTTACAGAAACCCTGTACAAAATGTAAATGGCTACATCAAGGCTGCCATACCTACCAGAAGTAAGCCCAGATCTAACACCAAAAACAAATCACACTGGTGGAATCCTTACTTTAACAGGTTTTATAGCAAAAGAAAAAAGTCATGGCCAAAATCAGAAACAGAAACTCTCACAGAGACAGGAGCTCACTGATTCAATTAAACAAGAAACTAAGAGTTCTAATAAAGTCCAAACAAGCCAATTATGAAGTCAGAATATCCTCCCAGGCTAAGTTGAACCTTAAAAGTAATACTCAACAGTGTGAAGAACTGGTAGTAAATGGCACAACCTTCACTGACCAGGGTGATAAAGCAAATCAACTGGCTAAGTTTTGCCCTAACTTCACCCCTCACTCCTCCCATGTGAAATCCCTTCTAGCATAGGCCCCCCAACTATCAACAGGGTCTCACTAAGGCCAAAAATACTGTTTCAATGGGCCTTGACAATATCCCTGGTTGCCTCCTAAATAGACTAAAATAAGACCTAGACCAGGTGAGGCACTCTTCAACTACAGCCTCAAAACAGGTTATGTGCCAGGTGAATGGAGGGCCATGACAGTCATCCTTCTTCAAAACCCCAAACTACAGAACTATCGGACTAAAAAGTCTAAAATGCAAAACCACAGAATGAATTACTGTGGAAATGATCAACAAGGACATTGGCAAACTATAGACACTGGATCCATCCCAGTTTGGCTTTAAAGTGAAGGTCTTGCTTACTTTATCTGGCAGAATTCTTTGACAGGCTCACCATGGCTATGGATAAGGGGAAAATGGTACATACTGCCTACCTTGACTTGGCCAATGCATTCAATACAATAGCCCACTTAGGTACTGTTGACAAACTCTCAGAACTAGGCAAAAATCCCTCTATAGCTTGTTGGATCGCCAGGTGGCTCAGAGACAGGACCCAAGAAGTCAAATCAGTGAGATCACCTCCTCCATGAGACTAGTCACTATCAGAGTACCCAAGGGCTTCATGTTGGGCCCACTCCTGTTTGGCATCTACCTCTCAGAAGTCCTGTTTAATGTCAAAGGCCTCCGGCTCACCAAGTTCACAGATGACTGTAAATTGGGAGCTATCATAGATTCCCTTCTGCAACATCAACATGCTACAAGAGGGTCTAACAAAAACAAACAAATGTCTGGTGTGAAGGCCATGGATTAAAACTCAATGCAAAGAAATACATAACAGTGCCCTTTGCAAAACTGATCATGCAAGCTAATTACTTAATTAAAGAAACACCTCTAATATTTGACCCAATATTTAGGGATCTGGGTACATATGCAGATTATAATCTGGCCTTAAACCAACATGTAGCCAAGATGGTAAGAAAATCATTCTATGTCACCCAACTCATAAGGAGGGGTATGGTATCCACGTCCAAAGAAGTAATAGTACCACTCTATTCAGCCCTTATCAGACCCATCATTAAGTACAATGCACCTTTTGGCATATACCTAACCAGGCAGTTGCAACAGGTGGAGAGATTATCACCAGGAGAATGCAGGATATGAACACCCTGTCCTACACGGATTGCCGTAAGGTCCTATCTCTGTACTCAGTCTCCTATAGGTTACCGAAAGGTGATCTATACCTAGCATACAAGGAGTCCTCAGATCTGGCTCTGATAGATCTCTTGAAAATCTGCAAGACAAACAGCACCAGAAACACTTGATCCAGGGGACCCAAACTTTATCTGCAACATAAACAGAATATGATTGAGGGAACAATACGTGCCTGAAAGGATCCCAGCACTATGGAATAAGCTCCCTATCTACATGAAGCCAAGATCACCCCTGACCCTATCCAAAAGGAACCTTGATCACTGGATGGGAAATCACAATCACAACTTCATCCCCAGTCTGGCCACCATGTCTTTGATGGATAGAAGTTGACAGTAAGTAAATTAATCCCCAACTAACCCTCCCCCAACATAACCCATAGCGACCTCTTTAATAACATACCCCACCATACAGGCGTCCAATGAATTCTGTGATAAAACTGGGTTGGGTTACACGGCTTGGTTTGTAAAGACCCTGGTGGTCATTAGCCTAGTATAAACCACGATTTCTTACCTCCTTTTTGGTTTCTGGAGAAGGTCCACTGAGGGGCAGAAAAGTGTATTCTAATGGCAGGCAAGGTCTTACCATCCTGTTCTTTTCTAGACAGCTTCTCTTTAGACCCAAGGTGGCCCTGTCATACATGGCACTAATGAAGAACATGTCGAAGTGTTCAGTGAAGTTGCAGAGATTCATCTATGCATGCCGGTGAACAGCCAGACTGGTGCCTGCTGCTCTCAACATGCCATTGACAACATTAGAAATAAGATGCCTGGAAATGTTTTGACAAGGTCTGAAGGGTAGCCAACTGTGCATGAACTGATTTTCTGTCTTATGCAGACAAGGACCCAGACAGGGACTTGAATAATTCCTTATTCAAGTCCCTTTGAAGGTGTGTCAAATGGGCCAAGTAGTTCAGCTCCCTGACAGCAAAGGTCACTGAAGTATATACCTGCTTTCCAAATCTGTCCAACATCCTGGACTCTCTGTTAGGAGGAGGGACAGTAGAGTTTTCTTCAGCAAGCTCTTTCTTGGTGGCTGCCACTAGCACCATAGAATCTACTTGCAGGACCCTTGCTCCAGAAGGGCCTCTCTTTTGGATTTCAGTGGACTGGTTCAACCACATCTGGTTCGTTCCATGCCCACTTCAAAACCAGGGCTACCAGCTCATTAGTGGGAGGAACTACCCCAAGTAGTAGACTGTCTAGCCCCAAAACCCTGAGGAATTCTGATTCCTCCTGGTAGGGGAGCATCAGTGAACCAACCACTTTCTGCCTAAGTAACTCAAGGATCTTGCCAAAGGAGACCTCTTCAAGAGAGGGGATTTGGTGGACCCCACCCCCAATGAAAGCAGTATCTTTGGTGGGAGACACCCAAGGGGAGTCCACGTGCCTCCTTTTGCTTTCAGTGTACTTCCCCAGTGGGATAGTCCGGAGAAGACCCCGATGCAGACAGGGAATTCACAATGTGAACCGCCTCGAGAATTCAAGATACTGGCTGTCCCAATGTGACAGGAAGATAACATAACAGAGAGGACCTGAAGAACTCTGTGGGAGAAGGGGGTGGATATGAGAGAGTAAAGGACACCTTTTCCTTGGACTGTGAAAGTACTCTCTTGAAGACCTAGAATGCCAATACTGAGATGGGTCCTCAAGCAACTCCTATAGGCTCCGATGAACCCAACAAGGGCAAGCTCCAGGAACCCATTTGGCTTGGCTCAGAAGCCAACAAAGGAGCCAAACTGTTAAAAGCTGAAGTGCCAAGAGAAAGGGACAGATCCAAAACCTTTGGAGTCAATCCAGATACTCCAAAGCTGGTTCCCTCCCCTCAGCTCGGAGACCCATCAAGATCTGAAGAATTCTGATTTCACCGTGTCACAGATATAGTCAGAGTCAAACAGGTCCAGTCCATCAGGTCTGATATGGACATTCCACAGGGTACATTCAGATCCAAGGGCCCCAAATCCAAAGGTCAGACTGTAAAAGAAGTTACAATCAGTGGAGAGGAAGAGACAAGTCCCAACCCTCTAACAAAAGTCAGTACAGAGACAACTGCCAGTTGGATCTGGTTCTGGAAACACTTCACTCTGTCAAAGTCAGCCTGAGATAGTCTTCTGGAGATCACATCAATCTCAGAGAAAGGCCATGGAAGGGGGTCTTGACACCCTTTGAAAAGGCCTTTCTTGCAAGAAAGGTGACTTAAGCCTGGGGCTAACAGGTTCTGGCAAGAACCTGGGCTCTGGGAATGAAGGTGGAGAGAGACCCTGATAGGCTCTGGAGCAGAAGGTCAATCCAATGTTTTGGAAACCTTAAACCAGTTCAGACAGTCCCGATCATATGCAGAACACTTCCTGGATAATTCTTTTTTTGGTTTCTCTTTCTCCCATTCCTTATACTTCTCTTTTTCCTTATCATTAATTTTTCCACTTTGATCTTTGCTGAGACTGAAGAAGATAAAGTTGTCTGGCATGAGTTTGGAGCACCTGTCCATCAAATTTCAAGCCCTGAAGGCAGTGCAGGCTGAGAAGTCGTCCTCCAGATGCGAAGCTCCAAAACAAAAAAAATGCATTTAGAATGTGCATCTTTGAGGGTGGATTTTATTCCCACAAGTGACACATATAAAGCCAGAAGGCTTATCACATCTTGGCTCTAAAAACATCACCACCACCTATACTATCAAAAACAATAAAACACTGAACTTCAAGAAAATAACAGCTACCAGAAAGAATGTACAGGAAAACAATAATTCTCTATGAGAAAAAAGACAAAAATGTATTTTTTCCCATAGGGGAAGAGAGAAGGTGAAAGAATATTATATGGAGAAAACCCAGAAAAGCAATCTGAAGTTAGGCAAAAATCATTTATGTGCTTAACCTTCCACAAGCACTGAGCCAAGAGATCCATATCTATAGTGTTCAAGTGGAGAATGAAATCTGAGGAAAATCAGTGCTAGGAAGGGAGGTATGGGTAAGGAAAGGAGTCTATGCCTTGGATCCAAAAGTCTGGAGAGTGACCTAAGTCATCCAAAAGTCTGGAGAGTGACTTAAGTCAGATATGAAGGTTCATCAGTTAAGGACAGACAGAAGAGAACATCAGATCACTACATTTCTCTCGTGTGGTCTGGACAGTGAAAGCATCAAGATAACGGAAGCCATGTATACCAAAACCCTCAGATAATCCTTTGTGGCTGCCATAGTTTTTTGGGCAAACTCTAGAAAATGGAAATAGCAAGAAACCTTGTCATGGGTGAAATAAGCTATCATCAGACATGTGTCCTGTAGGCATCACAGAAATGTCAGCCTTTGAGAAGGGAAAAGAAAAGTCTCCAGGTTGAGTTGAAAACCCAGGCTTTGAAACAAACAAAGAAAAGATCTTTGACAATTTTGTAGAGTCTGCAAAAATAAAACAATTGTTTAAACAGGGGAATGAGAATTCCCTGTAGCCTGCGAAAATTAATCGATGGAGCTATGGAAAGCCCAAAAGGTAAGTAAGAGAATTGAAAAAGTATATCAGATAGAGAGAACCTTAAATAAGGTCTGAACTCTCTGTGATTAGAAATATGAAGACATATGTCTTGTAGGTCCAGAGTGTAACCAGAAAGCAATGTAGAGGAATAAGGAGAAACAGAGTCTGAAGGGTAAGCATTTTGAATTCTAGAACTTTTATGAACAGACTAAGGAGAGACAGATCCAACACAGTACTCTGTGCTTCCTCTTTCGTCTTTGGTACTGCTGGAATACAATCCTTTTCTTTGCTATAAGTTTGGAAATGATTCTATGATGTCTTGGGGCATCAAATGAGAAAGAAGGGAGGAAACAGATGTTTCATTTTGTGGGTATTGGGGAACTCTTAGGTTCAGAGAGTTTCAGTGTCACCTGTAGTTATTTCAAATTATTTCCAGTACACAGAAATCTGTTGTAACATTTTTCCACAGAGGAAAAAAAAAAGACTGTGGATGGTCGGGGTGGAGAGGGGGTAGAGTGGATAGTCATGCATTTTTCTTGGTATAGGTTCCAGTTTGGATTCCACCCCCTTTTTTCTTTGAATCCCTTGCCACTTTTTCTTTTGTCGCTGTTTACCAGATTTTTGCTAGAACTGTTTGTAGATTTCCTAAAAAGGGCTCAGGACTAGAGAGGTAGTTCCTGTTGTACTTTGGAATGGGTGACTGAAAAATCTGCTTAGCCCCTTGAATAAGCCTCCAATATGTTTTAAAATCTCTGCTAAGGAACAGCCAGACAATACTTTATTCCAAGAAAGCATTAAGTATCTGCACTTCTGCAGAGATTTTGCAGTCTAAGCTAAGAATATCTGAGCCTAATAGAACTTTTGAAAGCTGCATGAGAAACTGTATCATATACACATTTTAGGGTATGTTTGTTTGCCTAAGACACTGAAGAAATCATGTTAAGAAAAGACTTTCCTTCAGAAAGTGGTCAGTTAGCAATAGTCTCACTCATATCTGCAAAGGTTTCAAGCAGAAATTTGGCCATAGTAGATTTACAGTTTATTGTACTAAAAGCTAAGGTAGATGTATAGATGTTTCCCTCATGTCTGTCAAAATCCCTCCAGTCCTTGTCAGATGGTTCTCTATTAATAGTATTTGAATGCTTAGAAATACAAGGTGCAGAGTTTGATTCTGATCTTTGGTTACTGGCTAGGCTTGTAACATTCTGCAGAGTAATAGCATAGTACTTGCCTATGAACCTATACAGAAACAGTAGTAGATCTGCAAGAGTGTGTTATGAAAGAGAAATTTGAAAGTTTGAGGCAATTTATACAACATATCATGTTTTTTTAGGTGCAAGAGGATGACTATCTGGAAAGGTGCATTCCAACTTAAATGCATCCTCTAAAGCTCAAATGACAGGAGGAATGGCAAGAGGTTTTGGAGTGTCAACATGAAGGATTTCATAGTACCTCTTTTAGGTGTCTGAGATTTCTTTTTCTTCCTTTTGTAAGATGCCATTGATCCTGTCAACAGTGTTAAAAAAGCAGATCTCCTCTACAAGACAATCAAAAGAAATATTCTCCCCAGTCTCCGATTTAAAGGAGACAGGACAGGATACCTGTGAACAATAGTCTAGAGCAGTGGTTCCCAAATTTTTTGGTTCTTGGCTCCCTTATTGAATCCAGGTTTTATTGTGAGTTTTATAAACAGTGAAGAAGGACTTATGGTCTGAAAGCTTTGTTACATTTTTTATTAAAACTTGTACAACATTGTGGAGTTTGCTTTTTCTTCCTTTGCTTGGACTATTTGGTTGTTGAACTCCACTTCATCATTTGGCTCACCTTTGTTGCTCTTCTGAATCCAGGTTTTCCCAAGGCACCCCCCCCCCCAGTCAAATTCTAACAAGTATACTTTGCAAAATAATTGTTTTTTTAATTAAAAGGGTTACTTAGATAAAAATAACAAATGTATACAACTGGGACCGTACCTCATGAGGAATGTTCCTCATTTTGACTCTGAAAAAGTTAATGTCCCTCGCAGTTTCAATTCAGGGCTAAGAAATTGTAATAAATTTCTATGGAAAACAATCGTATTAACTTATCAAACTAATGTTGTATAACTACAGAATATTATATTTTAATCTTTCTGTCAGCTGAGTAGTTGAAGTTAACTGGCTATTAATATGTGTTCCACACTATGAGAGGTAGTATTCCACATTTTTTTGATGGAAAGTTGAGGGCTATGACTGGGACTTGATTTGTTTTACACACATTTCAATTCAACTGTCCAGAAATTTGTAAAATGTCCAGATTTTTATATTTGGTCTACTTCGGATCAAATTTATAGTATTCTGGGATGGGTTTGTCATAACTTAATGAGCTCAGTTGGGGGGGGGGGTGGCGGCGAGCACATTACTGTGGCAAAGTTATGGATGAACTTGCAGCAGTAATTTCCCAGCCCTACAAAGTATTGATATTGCATATTTTGTATTTGTGACTGTTTTTTTTTTTTAGTTATGTAAAACAGTCCTATGAAGAAGTTGTACATACCAGCCCAGATCAAAACCTAAGTTTACAAACCCAGGTGCACTGGTCACTAAAACCAAGCAAACAGGTGAACATTAGGCTTTGTCTGCGGT
The DNA here is from genome assembly GCF_019279795.1 of Protopterus annectens. Classification (NCBI taxonomy): domain Eukaryota; kingdom Metazoa; phylum Chordata; order Ceratodontiformes; family Protopteridae; genus Protopterus; species Protopterus annectens. The sequence continues at coordinate 1,399,798,875 of NC_056733.1, forward strand.
CATTATTCGCACGTAAAGGTTGCCACAGCAGATACAAACTTAATCATTTCCAACCTGCATATCACAATGAGAAATCACTTTTTAATCAGAAACTGTCACCACCATATGAGACAATGACTGCTACTAAGTAAACTTTACAAAGAACTTAGCCACCATCCTGATGAGCTGGGATTCCATAAAGATCTCTATATACAACTTTTAATATTATTATTATTATTACAAACTAATAAAATCATGCAACAGGCTTCAAAACACAGTAAATAGAAGGTCGTATGCAACAAGTACAATGACACTACGCTGATCTAACAAATAAGGTGGTATTGGGTGTGGCTGTGATGATTATGTCATCACTACATGCCGAGAGTGCCAATATCTCCGGTTCTGTGTCTGGCACAAGAGTGATGTTGAATTTGACACCAATATTGTTCCCAATACTGGACCTGGAAATGGGGATTGTTTAATAGTGGAACTAACTAGCTACTTGCTAACTATGCATTGAGTGTACCAGTAAACTCTGTCTAGCTCTTGTGTACTTTCTTCCACTAGTGCCCCTCTGCAAATCTGATGACTTACTACTTCCATTTCAGCTTCTAACATTAAGACCTCTTACCCCCTACAGATATTAATATTAATGCTAACATGCTTGGGAAATACTATTTCTTTTGAAGAGAGTGTCTTCCATAATCATAGCTTATCACGGATTTTCTCTGCTTCAACCACACCAAGGCAAACACTTTCTGTTTGCTCTATCCATTCACCATAAATTATACATCATAAATTGTATAGCCATAAGGCACTCATTATGCTGGAAGGAAGACAACAGGGATAAGCTCTTGTTTAAGCAGGATCTAACATTTGTTCCAAAGTTTAGGAAAAGGACAGATTAGATAGAATAAGTGGTCCTCATCTGTCAGCAGAGTCTGTATTTCACAAAGGATCTGTAGTTCAGCTGTACATTCAGCAAGCTTCATTGAGAGTTCTCGGTTGCTCATCTCCTGGTCATAGAAGCAATCTAAGCCACCTATTTGATTCAGTTCAGTGAAAAACAAAACAATTAATGGTGAACAAGGACTGCTACTTGACCTGAACCAACAGAACTAGAATGCGATTCCTGCTCAGTAGGACCCAGCCACTATCTTGTATTTAATGAATGACATCTTCATCCATCTCTGAAACTGTCATTTCACTTATTCCATATAGACATACAGAAGGGAAAACGAGTTGCCTCACTAAGAACTCTAGTGACTCAAAGTGGCCAACATCTCCTGTGAGCCATAAAAAATCCCTGACTATCAAAAATACAGACTAAGTCCATTTCCCTACACCATTTTAGAAAAAAAGAAATGAAAAACTACAACAAACATCCTGACTAAAGAAAAGTAAGGCGGTCCTCATGGCTTTTGGACAGAAGTAAATAATTTAACAGTATTACTATAACCTTTAGCACGGCCACAAAATAAATCGTGAACTAGTAAACTTAGTAACTAAGCTTATTAGTTTGTGGTTTATTTTGCGGCTAAGCTTATTAGTTTGTGGTGCCCCTATGAGGAAGCCGCAGCTCCCCAGGGCGCCACAGCACACACTTTGGGAACCTCTGGTCTAGACTATCCTCTTCTAACTGTGACAGCGAATCACTGTCTGAGGCTTAAGGTAACATTTTCCTTTCAAATGGGTAGCAGCTGGAGCAACAGGCTGCAAGGACTGGAAGGATTTGAAAGACCCCTTTGCAAAACTATACAACTTTTCTTTAGGTTCTTTGACAGAAGGGTAGATAGTGGAGAAAGTGGTTTGGTCTTTTGTGTTTTCTTTCTCAGGGTACCTAAAGGGATAGCCATAGAAGTACTGGATGTCTGTACTTCCAAAATCAAACCTGCTACCTCTTCCCTAACCAGTAATCGGGGGATACTATACAGTTCTTTCAAAAAAAAGGCGGGTTATCTTTTCTTGACCATGGTCATATGTCTTATCTTTGAAGTGCCAGGCTCCCAACCCTTAATGGCATCCCTCAGAACACCACCATAGGAGTCAGGAACATCTGACAAAATGTCAAATCACTCTGACAAGCCATAGTGAAGCTGCCCTTGGGTGACTCGTGAAGAGAAACTAAAGGCAGAATAGCTTTGGAAACCTCTTTTAACACATTTTCTTTTCTTAGTAATTAGAAGGTGAATGTCAGAGGAAGTTGACCTGATATCCTTCTATGAATGAGTAATGGCCTTCAGCCAATGATTTTCAAGAAGTGTACTAAGGCTGCAAAGCTGACTTTTGACCATGTTTGGGATACATGACAGGCAAATCTGACAGAATGGACACTGTGTGCCTTCCCAAGACAAAACAAATAGGTTCCATGGGGATCTTTACATTATCTGTCTTCCACATAGAGATTTCTCTCTTCTTCTAGACATAAGAAAACATTTTCTCACACATTTTCTTTTTCAATAAACAAAGAAAAGTCCCAAGTGGGACATATCTGCCCAAATCTTGAACAAGCCAGTGTATATGTCTCACTGAAATCTTCTACAGCAAGAAAGTTTTAATTTTTCATACCCATACATCTCGTTTTATACCACCAAACTTGCACACTGCCTCAGACATATGGGGCATGTGGAAGGAGCCTAAAAGCTTGTATAGAGACCAGATGTCTTATTCTTGACAGGATAAGTCCCATACAGCTTTATGCTGTTGCAACAGTGATCTAATGATGAGCATAAAACGATCCCAAGTACAAGCTGACAGAAAATCCAAACTTAGAATTCAAATATAAGATTCTAACACCCCCAGCCTGGCTTCATACTGTACAGGGATAAAGCACTGACAATGGCCTAAACAACCCATATTCAATGAATGGGATGGGTGCAGAAGGGTCTGGGTAGGAAGGATGGGAGTGAACATCCAGTGCCAGCTTACCCATCCGGGATGGCATCTTAACTGAATGCACTGTCACATATGCAGCAGTGCAGATCTATCACTTGTAAAAATTAGATTAATGAGCTCACACTGCAGTGATGCACTGCTTATGATGGGATTGGCAAGCATGATAGCACTCATGCACCCTCTTGTAAGTGGTGAGTGTGGGGCACAGAAGCCATTGCAGGGAAGGGTTATGTAAGGGGAGTTTGACTTCTGAAAGACAGGTGTCAGTAGTTCCTGCTCGTTTGCTCAGCTCTTACTCCAGCAAAAATGGGTTAAAAGGCTTTCATCTTTTCAGAATGAATAGTTCATCTGTGTTCTTGGGGAGAGCAGGGGTACACGGTCAATGGAGGCATCAGGAAGATTCTGTCAGCACCAACCTCAAAAACATTTAACAACATTCCAAGCAGATTTGTTACAGTAACAACAAGGTATAAAATAATGCTTCTTTTAAACTGTTCCTCAAGACTGAGGAACTGACAAAGCACAATTAAACCAAAAAGAAAAGCAGTTAACTCTGCTTGAGACAAAAAGACACTGGAAGACTATGAGATATGACTGTGTTTATTTCAATGGAATACACTTCAGAGGAATAAATATAACTTGGCAGTCATTCATTTAAGTTTAATCAAAGAACACTGCCACTTGATAGTTGCATCAGTTTAATGCTCTGTCAGTCAGTAAAAACATGAAAACAGAACTGACAAAAGTCATTAAAAAAACTACTTATACTGCCAGAAAAAAAAAAAAATTCTCCAGAAGGTAGTCAATAATAAACCTTAAGAAAACAATTTCCATCATAAGCTTAGCTACAAGAAATGGTAGTACCTCCCTGGAGCTGAACTTCTACTTTGACTTGGGCAAAGAGTAGCAAATAGTATGACACTCCAAAATAAAACTGCAGGAGATATGTGGCATGAAGGACAATTCTTTCTAAAGGGTCTACTATCCAAAAATTAAGAATTACAAGCAGACACAAATACAAATGAATATCATGAGAAAGTACACTTTTGTACCTACCATAAATGTAGATGTTCGAGTGCTAATACAGCTGCAGTCATAACAGATGGGTTTTCCTGCCGTCAGGCGGCCGAATTCCAAAGTCTAGGTCCGGCGTCGGTTGTCGTCGCTTCCTCCCTGACGTCAGTGCGACAGGGGTATAAAAGATCCAGCCGACGCCATTTTCTTCAGTTTTTCTTGCCCCAGATGTCAGGTGCCCCCAGAAGAAGGCAATACATAAAATTATGTAATAATGCAATGCAAAATAATCAAAAAACAGTAGTTGCAAGCAAATACACCACAAAAGAATACCCCAATCAGGTTGTATGAGGAGGTCACCAGAAGCAACTAATCAGGATACACCACGAAAACACCTTTTCCAGTAGAAAACTTTATTCCAAAGAATGAATAAAAATGAATATAAGCGCTTTCGCTTGCAGCTAGCAAGCTTCTTCAGATACAATTACTTGTGTGCATGCAAGGTTTATATACTAAAACAGTATCAGCTGATCAAATCATTACACACTTCATTATATAATTAAAACATTAATTAAGTGCATAATTAAGCTGAAGAATACATTAACCCAGTCATGGCCAAGCACTACAAACAGTAGTTCAAGCATAAGCCAAAACAAAACAAAATAACTTCAACCACTGTTATAGGTGTATAATGCTTGCTAATAAATCTAATAACAGATCACTGCGTATTGATATGCTGACGCAATGTTACAATAAAACTCATCATATTCACTATTATTGAAGTATAAAAAATATATATACTGAAAAATATATATACTAAAAAATTTTTTAAACCTTGGAACATAATACCAATGAACTAGGAATCAGATAAGTAAAATTAATTCAGTTTCATCAGATGGTACAGAGTTGAAAACTCTGTGTGGATGAGAATGTATGTATATGTGTACGCATATACATGACTCTTAGTTAAATCTACCTCATCCTTTGTCTAATACAGAATAATTTCTTATTATAACATATCATTGAGTGTCGCTGGGTGCATCGTCTCAAAATTTTAGCTTATTACAAGCATGAAATAATGAGATTCAAAATACAAATCTGTCTAATAAACCCAAAACAGACACTACAAACACAATAAAATGTGTTTAAAAATAATAAAATAATATGCAAGAAATTGCTGATCGTTATGATAAAATAAAAGGCAGAAAATACCATGGTGTTGTGTCATCAACTATTTACCCAATCAAGCAAACTGCAACTACACTAACACTCTTGTGTAATCCTGTATATACCGGAAACACATTTACTCTAAAGCTCTAGACAATCAGCCTGGTGACTGCTGTTCCTACAGATTGTCATCATTGCTGGCGGTTAGATGGAACTAGGGCTTAGAAAGAGACTAAAATACATCCGATCCATATAACATACCGTCTCTCCAGTGTCAAGTGTGTATACATACTTGGTGTGTAACTTGTTGGTAAATATACTCGCTCTGCGTCAATGGAGCTAAAACAAAGCAATAAACTATGAAATATTATTAAAAAATGTGTATTAAAAAATATATTAAGAAACATATATTATTTGGATCAAATATGTAGCTCGTAGAAACATCGAAGCACGAACCAACCATATATCCTGCTCCAAATAAATCAACATCAGTAAATAACAAGGCAGTGAAAAATATACGCAGTGATCTGTTATTAGATTTATTAGCAAGCATTATACACCTATAACAGTGGTTGAAGTTATTTTGTTTTGTTTTGGCTTATGCTTGAACTACTGTTTGTAGTGCTTGGCCATGACTGGGTTAATGTATTCTTCAGCTTAATTATGCACTTAATTAATGTTTTAATTATATAATGAAGTGTGTAATGATTTGATCAGCTGATACTGTTTTAGTATATAAACCTTGCATGCACACAAGTAATTGTATCTGAAGAAGCTTGCTAGCTGCAAGCGAAAGTGCTTATATTCATTTTTATTCATTCTTTGGAATAAAGTTTTCTACTGGAAAAGGTGTTTTCGTGGTGTATCCTGATTAGTTGCTTCTGGTGACTTTATTGATTTCGTTTGCTACAGGATACTTTAGGGAGTTGTGCGGTAATTGCTTTCTGTTGTATGAGGAGGTGTTAGCCATTAGGTCTGTCCCAAGAGGGGAAGGAGGGAGGGAAACCTGGACTGCAGCTGTATTAGCACTCGAACATCTACATTTATGGTAGGTACAAAACTGTACTATGTTCATCATGCATACAGCTGCAGTCATAACAGATGGGTAGAATCCCAAAGCTAAAAAAGGGGTGGTAGGCACTAGGTGGAACTAGGAGGAGCCAGGATGCCCTGCAAGACTGCAGTGGCAAAGCCTGCTCTAGATTTGGAGTATAATGGTAGGTGATAGTGCTTGGAGAAGGTATGTACGGAACTCCAAGTGGCTGCTTCCAAAATATCTTTGGTAGGAACCCCCCTGAGGAAAGCTGCAGAGGCAGCTATGGCCCTTGTGGAGTGAGATCTGATACCTGCAGGTACAGTTTTACCATGAAAAGAGTAACAAAAGCGTATGCAGTGGACTATCCACTTTGAGATTGACTGTTTGGAAATAGGCTTCCCTTGAGCTCCTGCAGCATAGGACACAAAGAGTTGCTCTGATTTTCTGAAAGGCTTTGTTCTGTCCAAATAATAACGCAGCTGTCTGTGAATGTCCAAGGAATGTAGTAGTCTTTCTCCTTTGTTTTGAGGATTAGGGTAAAAGGTAGGTAAGTGGATAGCCTGATTCAAGGCTACCCTGGAAACTACCTTTGGCATAAAGGACGGATTGGTTCATAAGGTAACTCTGTCCTGATGGAAAATGCTGAAAGGCTGCACAGCCATGAGGGCTTGTAGTTCTGAAACCCTGCGAGCTGAGGTGATTGCCAGGAGGAAGGCTGTTTTCCAGGACAAGTATTGCAGTTCTGTTGAAGCAGCTGGCTCAAAGGGAGGTAAGGTCAGTTTTTCTAGAATGAAATTGAGGTCCCAAGCAGGTACTGGTTGTTTCCTTGGGGGTTTTATATTCTTAGCCCCTCTGAGGAACTGTCTTAAGAGGGGGTGAGAGAATAAAGGAGGATCAGTGTTGTATTCTGCAGAAATGGCTGAGGCATGGATTTTGATGAAGGAGAATGAAAGTCCATTGCTTAGCATCTCAGCCAAGTACTGTAATATTTGAGGTAAATTCAGTATTCCAGGATTCTGACCCTTTTTCTCATTCCAGGCACAAAACCGCTTCCATTTTGCAGAGTAGGCTTTTCTAGTAGAAGGTCTTCTGGCCTCCAAAATGACATCCTGCACCTCCTTGGAGAGTAGGGCCTGTTGTGAATTTAAGGGATCTTCCATGCGGCTAGATTGAGTGTTTTCAGCTGACTGTGAAGAGTTTTGAAGTTGTGCTGAGTCAGTAGAAGAGGCATTAGAGGCAGGATCCATGGTGGGGAATGGGTCAGGCTTTTCAGGAGTGGGTACCAGTGTTGTCTTGGCCAGTCTGGAGCAATGAGAATCATCTTTGGTCTGTCTGCTCTGGTTTTTAATAGAACTTTGGGCAGCAGAGGGAGAGGTGGAAAGGCATAAACTGTCATTGTTGTCCAACTGAAAGAGTGCGTCCACTTTCCAGGCCTGTGGATGAAAGGTCCTTGAGCAGAATTTTGCCAATTTGTGATTTCTGTGGGAGGCAAAGAGATCTATGTCTGGCCTTCCCCATGCTTGAATTATCTTTGTGAAAACTTGAGGATGCAACTTCCATTCGTGTGGATCTGTCATATTTCTGCTTAGGTTGTCTGCCAGTGTGTTTTCCTTGCCTGGCAGGTACTGTGCTTGAAGCTCGATTTGTAATTCCAGAGCCCTGTTCCAAAGAGACATGGCTTGCCTGCACAGGGGGTATGAATGGGTACCTCCCTGTTTGTTTATGTACCACATTACTGTGGTGTTGTCCGTCCTTATCAATAGCTGGCCTGGATGCAGTAGGTCTTTGAAAGCTATAATAGCATTTATTACTGCTAGCATTTCCTTTTGATTGATGTGTAGGTGCTTTTCTTTTTGGGACCATTTGCCCTGAATGCACCGATCTGTCATGTGCGTCCCCCAGGCGTAGTCCGAGGCATTGTGTTGTGATGACTTGATTTGCTTGAGGCTTGCAGAATGGGAGACCTGTGTTTCTTTGGCATGTTTGAGCCCACCACAGAAATTTCTTTTGAAGACATGGAATTAGTGGTATTATTGTTTCCAAACTGTGGCTGTGTTGAGACCATAGGTTTTTTAGGTACCACTGAAGTTTCCTCATATGCAGCTTTGCACATGGGATTAGTAGGATGCAAGATGCCATGAATCCCAGAGCCTGCAGGATTTTCCTTGCATTCAGCCTGGTGAAAGTTGCCATTTTTTGAAGTATTGAGTTAGTTGCCCTTGTTTCTCTGGCGTGAGGTAGGCCATCTGGGTGTTTGTATCCAAGCTGGCACCCAGGAAAATTATTGTTTGAGAGGGTATTAGCCTTGATTTCTTTTTGTTGACTGTGTATCCCAGAAAATTCAACAACATTATTACAAACGCCAGATGTTTCAGAAGTATGTGCTTGCTGTCCGCTTGGATCAGGCAGTCGTACAGATATGGGTATATTTGTATCCCTTGAAGTCTGCAGTAGGTGATTACTGATGCCAGGCATTTCGTGAACACTCTGGGCGCAGTAGATAAGCCAAAGGGCAATGCAGAGAATTGATAATGGGTTGAACCTGCAAGAAATCTGAGGTTATCTTCTGCAATCTTGTCTGATTGGGACATGCAGGTGTGCCTCCTTGAGGTCCAATGTTACCAGCCAAGACTCCTTGCCCAGCATGGGAAGAAGCTGCTGTAATGTGAGCATCTTGAATTTTGGCACGAGTAAAAATGTGTTTAGGATGGATAGGTCCAAAATAGGTCTCCAATCTTTTCCCTTCCTTGGTACCAGGAATAGTCTGGAATAAAAACCTTGACCCTGTTTTTGTACAGGTACCTCTTGAATAGCTTTCATGTCCATGAGATCTGAAATTTGTTTTTGTGCCTCTGCCCTTTGATTGTGTGGCAGGTTTGGCATGCCTCTCATTTTTGGAAGGGTGTGAAAGTGGAATCTGTAGCCTCTGTCTATAATGTCCAGGATCCATTTGTCTTTTGTGACAATATGCCAATTTTTCGAAAATAATGCCAGTTTTCCGCCTAAAGGTGCTGCCATTTGAGCCTTGCTTGGCATGCAAAGGGGAAAGTCATTGGTTCTGCTTTCTGAATGGCTGTGAACTATCCTCACCACCTCTTTGTGTGGGTGCTTGCCATTGTCTACCTCTAAACGATCCTTGAGATTGCCCTCTGCCCCTTGGGCGCCTGTATCTGCCTCTTTGGGGTCTGTCCGTGGCTGGAAAGGACCAATTTTTGGAAGGCCAATTTCTACTGAAACGTGGAGGTTGTACCTGCAGGAAATCTTTTACTGTTTGCATTGATTTTGCCTTTTCCTCCATTTTCTTTAATACCTCCTCAGCTTTAACACCAAACAATACATCTTTTTGCAGAGGGGCATCTAGTAATTTAGCTTTGACATGATCTGGTAAGGTTTTCTCTTTGAGCCAGGCATGTCTACGTATGACTGATCCTGTAAAGCAGCTCTACATGAGGCCTCTAATGCATCAAAACCACATTGCAAGGTACGTTTACCCACTTGTTCTGCACTATGTATCAAATCCTGCAACTCCTTCAAGTCTAGTTGTTCAGGTTGTGACATTTTGTTTCTCAACTGTGATAACAGAAATTGTTGGTACTTTAACATATGGAACTGACAGTTTAATGCCCTCATGGTTAAGGTGGCCGAGGTGTATAACTTTTTCCCCCACCTTTCTAAAGCTCTGGAATCTCTCTCTGAAGGTAATGGATTTTTAGCAGTGGAGGCCTTAATTCCCTTGGGACCCTGTGATATGGTTTCTGGGTCAGCCGCATGGCTTTTGTATAGGAATTGGTGTGAGTCAGGAACCCGGTAATACCTGTCAGGCTTGACTGGAGCTGGAGGTAAAGAATCTGGGTTAAGGCAGGCCTCCGAATACACATCATCTAGAATGTCTAAGACAGGAGGTATAGCCAGAGGCCTGTGCTGAGGGAGCAAGAGGAAATCCCTAAGCCTTTTCTTGGAGTCTGAGTACTCTTGGCCTTCCCAGTGGAAGTGTTCCCTCAAGGTATGTAAGGTTTCCCCAAAAGAGTAATCCTCAGGGGGGGAGACAGAGGGAATGGACTTCTCTGCATCAGAATCTTCAAAAGGGGAGTAAGAATGTTCCTGGTCTTCAGAATGTTCTGAAATAATGGAGACCTGGTCCGAGGAGGGGGATTCTCCCTCCACTCTGGGTCTTTTGTCTGGGGGGGGGGTTTGAGAACCCCTAATAAGAGTAATCAAATCCTCAGCCATTTTGAGCATCTGTTTTTTAGGCATGGGGCCTTGAGAAGGGCCCTGTGGAGCTTGTCTTTTAGTATGCATGGCTGATTTAGACTTAGTGAAAGCCTTGTTGGAAAAAGAAGAGGAAGGCCTGTAGACACCTTGAGAAGTGGCAGGTCTATCTAAACTCCGAGTTTCACCGCCAATAGTGGCTTCGGTATCTGTAGTCGGGGTGTGGGCCGAAGAGCCTGCGACCTCGGGCACAGAAGACACCGCCAATGAAGTGTCGTCGGTAGTCAGGGGCTGCGTAGGCGCCTCACTGAGAACCGAACCACCTGTAGTCGGCTTTGGCGTGGTGTCGGTAGAAGTCGCGGACCTCGTATGTCGGTCCTTATCTTTGCGTCTTTTACTCAAAACTGGAGTCGGTGTATCCGACGACATAATGTAATTAAATTTTTTGCCAAAATAGTGTTGGGCGAACTCCGCCCGACGCTTAATAGTGCGTCTGTTGAATGTAGCACAAAAACGACAGGCCGAGACGTCGTGGTCTGGGCCTAGGCAAGGAATGAAAATCCTTATGCGGTATTTGCTTCCCACAAGAAATGCAATTATTAACTTTGTCTGACATCGGTCTGAGGCAAGAAAAGTTTCCCCAACGGGGTACTTAGCTTTCAAGAAGACTTCGGTTGAAAAATATTCGTAATCTCAGGAGCTGGCCGACCGGCACTTGTGAACTGCTTCTGCTTCGGGCACCGCACGGCAAGAAAGACTGAAGAAAATGGCGTCGGCTGGATCTTTTATACCCCTGTCGCACTGACGTCAGGGAGGAAGCGACGACAACCGACGCCGGACCTAGACTTTGGAATTCGGCCGACCGAGGACCCGCCTGATGGCAGGAAAACACATCTGTTATGACTGCAGCTGTATGCACGATGAACATCTGATAAAAACAGATCTGACTTCATGAATACTAGAAAAGGACTGCACTAAAATGTTCCTACAAGACAGCCTGCACTGCTTCTTCTTAAAAGGAGTTGAGAATGCTTCAACTTCTTTTGAGACCGACCAATACTGCAGAGGTGGTGGACCAACTATATGGCCTTTTCCAGTGATATTCAGAACTCACTTACCTACAGTGAGGGTTCTCTAAATTGGAGCAAATGCCAAGAAAAAAAAGTTAATGTCTTACCATAACGTTCCATCTGTTTTGCCAATCTTCACTTATCCTTGACTGTGGGTTTGGTTCCACATCTCAGAACCAACTCAACTGTTATTCCAGCTCGTGCCTTCCAAAAACTCTTGAGCTTAGCTTTACCCATCACGCTCCTCTCAGGATGACCTCACACTGTGTTTACATAAAATAGTGACAAGACAGGAAATAACAGATCAGGGACCATTATATGTATTCATAACAGAAAATCTAATTGATTAGGATAGATCCATTCCACCAAGAAGCCCAAATGGCAGGGGGAAGGAGGGTGGGAATGTCAAGGATAAGCGAAAATTGACAACACAAATGGAATATTATGGTAACACATAACTTCTTTATCTGATGTTGTCAATCTTCACTTAATCCTTGACTGTGGGACAAAGATTCCCCAGCCACTTAAGTCTTGGGAGATCTCATGAAAGTATATTCCTGAACACCATTGAACCAAAAGATACTTGCCCTCTAGAGATAAGATCCAGCTTGTAATGAGTAATAAAGGTATGCAGGGATGCCCAAGCAGCCGCTGCACATATACTGTCTATAGAAGGTATGGAATGAAAAACTGCAGAAGCAGCTACTGCCCTCATTGAATGTGCCTTTACAGGGCCTGGTAGTTGCACTTTCCTTTTGTTATAAATGAAGGTTCTACAATCCTTAAGCCATTTAGCCAGAGTAACCTTAGAAACTGGTTTACCCAAAGTAGTAGAAGAAAAATAAACAAACAGCTGGTCAGAGATTCCTTTGTTCTGTGAAGGTAAACATGTAATTGTCTATAAACATCTAGCAAATGTAGACCATATTAACCCTTGTTTGAAAATTTGAGAAAAAATAAGGAAATTGTATTGTCTGGTTGATATTAGTCTCAGACACTATTTTTGGAAGAAAGGACGGATTAGTTGACAAGGACACCCTGCCTGTATGGAAGGTTAGGTAAGGAGGCTTGCAAGATAGTGCTTCTAGTTCTGATATTCCCCTAGCAGAAGTAATAGCAATCCAAAATAAGTTTTTCCAAGATAAAAACTTCAAATCACAATTTGCAGGTGGCTCAAACGGGGACTAAATTATGGACTGTAGCACCAGATTCAAGTCCTAATGTGTGGACAGATCCTTGTATGGAGGTCTGAGCATTAAGGTTCATTTCAGAAAAGCTTGAAAAAGTTTGTGGGACATTACAGTTGTATCATTTAAACCATTATGAAAAATTGGAAATTGCAGCCAGATGCACCCCTACAGTCGAGAGGGACACTGCTGCATCAAAAAGTGATGCTAAGAATTCTAAGACCTTATCAACTGTTGCAGAATATGGGTAGAGGTAATTCTCTGTAGCCCATTTTGAAAATTTGTGCCACTTGCTGATGTATAATCTTCTAGTCAAAGGTTTATGGGAAGCTAGAACAATTTAATGAACTGGGCCAGAGAGACTAGTATGCTTGGCAATCACTGGAACTGGTGGGGCCACACAGTGAGCTTGGGATTTTGAAGATTCAGATGAACAAGTCCCTCTGGATGGGACAAGAGGTCTGGAGCTTGGTCCAGGGTCCAAGGTCTCAGAATTAGGTGAGGCCAAAGAAAGGGAAACCATATCTGTCGAGACCAGAATGGGGCAATGAGAATTATCCTGTTCTTCAACCTGCTGGCTTTCTTCAGAAACTGGGAAATGAGAGGTAATGGGGGAAAGGCATACAACAGACCGGAGGACCATACGTGAAGGAGAGCATCTCTCTGTGACTCCCCCAGCGGGGGAATAGGGCAAAATAGCTGCTGCACTTGTTGTTCAGGGGGGATGCAAAGAGATCGCAATAGGCTGGCCCCATTGGCGGAATATCTTTTCCTTCACCAAAGGATTGTGAGACCACTTGTGAGGCATTAGGATGCTCCTACTCAGTTTGTCTGCAATCACGTTGGAGTTCCCCAGAATATGCACTGCAATTAGAAAGTAGTCGTATGAAATTGCCCATTGCCATACCATGAGTGCTTCTTGACAAAAAGGGGTAAGACCTGTTTAACAACTGGCATATTATCTGTTTGGATTGCCTTTGTCTCCAAGGGGAGGTTTCTTGGAATGCTTGCAATGCCAAAAGCACTTCCCTCATCTCTAGAGCACTGATGTGTAAATTGGCCTCTAACTGGGACCAAGTGCCTTGGACTGTCTTTCCCAGATAACGTGCCACCCACCCTATATGGGATGCGTCTGTGGTCACTATGTCTTGAAGATGAGGAGGGACAAAGGGTCAGCTCGACAAAATTTCGTTGGAGTACAGCCACCAACTCAAGTCTATCTTGCACAGATTGGTGATCAATATGGGATGGGACACTGGCTGATTCAGTAGAGACCATTGTGACGCCAAGAACCATTGTAGGATTTGCATGTGAAATCTCGCAAGGGGAACTACAGTGATGGCGGCTGCCATTGATCCTAGAGTTTGTAACAACAGTCTTGCAGTCACTTTTTTGCTATGAGTAATCTGGCTGATTTGTGATTTTATTCTATGAAGTCCTTCTGGGAGAAGAGAAGCTATATCGGTGTTTGTGTTTAACACCGCTACTACAAATTCTAACCACTCTGTTGGCTCTAGATGGGATTTTTCATAGTTTACAGTGTTCCCCAGCGAGGAGCAAGTTTGAAGAATGTAGTTCCTTGCCCGCAACAGTGGATGCCTGGTGGGTGAGGTAATGACTCCAAAAAACAACAAAATTCACGTACTGTATAACCAACGAACACAGCAAAGGAAGCAGCAAAACAATTGAAGCAAATATAACTGTTTAATCCACGTTAAGTGCTTTCTTCCCCCCAAAATACAAGGGACTTCATCAGAACACTGTTAAACTAACAAACCCAGCCATTTATATCTATTTAATCCAATTTATTTAATTGAATAATGAATAAAATATTGAATGATGACCATTCAATTTTACACTTAAAATCTGCAACAATGTTGCTTTTATAAAACAATAAATACATTATTTAATAACCTAAATATACACTAAATATTAAACAACACTATATTATAAATGAATGTTATAAAAACTTCTATAAGTGTGGTAAATAACATAATAAAAAATGACCTTATCCTAAAATGTTTTTTAACTTCAAAATACAAGAAATACTGATAGCTTCATTTATTCCAGGATATTCAGTTGCGTTACACCGCAACTGCCATCTAAGTTCACAAACATCCAGGTGTATATCTATACATTTCCCTTGTGAGTCTTTTTCAATATGCTGCACTATCAAATATTTGAACTGGTGATCTTTATTGTCCTTAATGTGCCTAGCAAGAGAATTAGTTAACTTTTCATGCCTAATGTCTAACAAGTGTTCCCATATTCTGTATTTAAATAACCTGCTAGTTTTTTCTACATAAAATATAGGACATTGTTGACATTTGGCCATGTAACCAACATTCAGTGTGTTGCAACTGTAATGCACATTGATTTTAATTAATCTACTATTCAGAAAAAACTTATCTATCCCATTTGTAATATGTGTTGACAAAATGTGCATCTATTGCATTTAAAATTACCCTTTCTCCTATTACCACCAATTCCATTGTATTTTGAGTCCTCTCTAATATGTTTTTAAGGACCTATCCTTTTTGTATATAATTTTAGGTAGCTTCCCTACCCTATGCCCCATATTGTGATCAAATTGTAAAATGTTCCAGTTACTTCTAATATCACCAATTTCTGTGGCATCTAAATTGAAGGTGGTGATAAACCCTATAGGGTCAGGGTTAAATCTTCGAATGCTGGAAATGTCGAAAGTCATATGGTCAGGACCATATGATCGACATTTCATGTGTTCGAAGATTGACTTTTAATGGCGCCGTAAGGTGCAGAATGGGAGAATTTCCCTTTTCTGCACTGAAATGCAGTCTCGGAGTTGGTATATTTAAGTAGGGGGGGTGTGGCAGGTGCAGCACCCCACATGTGGGGTGCAGGGGGAGCTTGCTCCCCTGCTCGCACTGTTAAGGTATTGTTTTTCTTTTTTTTTTATTCTATATTCGAACTTCCAAATGTCGACCATATGGTCTCGGACATATGGTATTCGACATTTTGGACATTCGAATATATGACATAGACCCACCCTATACTGGTGTCCTATCTCATTTTTCTGATACCCTCATTGGATAAACCATTATTACATCCTAAGGTGGGCTTGTAAATACCCATATTACGTTTGTGTATGACCTCTTCCTTAATTTTAACTGGAAATTCCTGTGGATATCCCCTTGCTGAAAACATGTGCAAGATAAAGTCAATTTCCTCCAAAAATTTACTATCTGAACTCACCATTCTTGCAGCACGTACCAACTGACCTTTTATTATGGACTTTTTTTGAAAATGCAAATGTCCACTGTTAAATTGCAAATATGAATTGGAGAATGTTGGTTTTCTAAAAATTCCTTATTCCAATGCATTATTTGCAATATCAATAGTTAAATCCATATTTAAATATGATATTTTTGTTCCACTATGTGTATATGTGAATTGCAAAAAGTCCACCATGTGATTTATATAATTGTAGAATTGGTATAATTCCCCTTCTGTACCTTTCCAAACAATGAAGAGGTCATCCAGAAACCTGGTATAGTACATTATTTTAAAATGGAAGATCCCTTCCATGATGTATGCTTGTTCAAAATATGACATGACGTAATTAGCAACACAGGGACGCAAGCTGCACCGATTGCCACCCCTGTGTTCTGCCTATAGTATTGTCCTTCAAAATAGATGAAATTGTTTTGTAACACTATTTCCATAAGGGTAATGTATACATTAATCTGGTCTTAATCATAAATTCCTGTTTTTGTAGCTGGGTCTCTAACCACTCCAAGCCCACCTCATGTGGTATCACTGTAAATAGACTACACACATCAATGGTAACAAGTATCATATCTTTTTCCATTTGGACTCTCCCCACCTTTTCCAAAAACTGCCAAGAATCTTTTACTATGTAAGGAAAGGCTTTTAGACCGGCCTGTAGTTTTACATCTAAAAACTTACTTATGAAATGTTTTAGACCTTCTTCCATTAACAATTGGTCAGAATTTTGGATCCTAAAGTCCAATCTATGATTATATAAATCACACAGTGGGCTTTTTGCAATTCACGTATACACATAGTGGAACAAAAATATCATATTTACATGTGGATTTAACCATTGATATTGCAAATAATGCATTGGAATCAGGATTTTTTAGAAAACTAACATTCTCCATTTCATATTTGCAATTTAATAGTGGACATCTGCATTTAAAAAAAAAAAGTCCACAGTAAAAGGTCAATAACTTTTCCTCCATGTTAGACTGTGTTAATGTATATGTCTCTAAGCGATTGGCAAATTCAGGGACTGCTGACAGCGTTAGCGTTCTGAATGATGAACTATAGTTGCTATGCCTCGGTAGTGATTTTTCTACAAATGAAGTGAATTGTGTTGACATGAAATGTATTGCAAACGATGTTTGTCCACTGAATAATTTGGAAATGGCAAACGAAAGACAGCAAGTTATATTTGTTAGTGACAATAGTTGTTTAATGGACACTAACGAGGTAGTGCTTGAAAATAATGTTCTCAGCAATGTAACTGATGAATTGATCCAGAGTTTTGTTGAATATGATGAGTCAATCAGTGTACTGGAACCAATTATTGTTACTAATGAAGCTAATGATTTTAAAATATATAATTATTCTGATAAAGACATTAAAGAAGGGCATGTCAGTTTATTGCCAAAAGGTTTTAGTCATGTACCTTACAGAAAAGGGAACATTGATAATACTTTAGTAGATTTAAAGTGTTTTACAAGGAAATTAAATTTAAAAGTGTGGTTTAATAGACAGGAAGAAGTTCAAAATAACAATGGGAATATTTAAAAACAAACAAGTAGCTTTAATCCACCCCTTAATAATGTTATAAAACTATATGAACAAGTTTGTGAAAAAGAAATAAGGAAAGTTTTAAAGAAAAATGTTGATAAATACACCCATTTTAATAATATGACAGTAGCAGAAAATCGACTGTTGAAGGAATTGGATGAGGATCCAAAAATATGTATAATGAAACCAGATAAGGGAAACGGGGTGGTCATTATGAATAAAGTTGACTTTGTAAATGGAATGAATGTGCTTTTGATGGATAGAACCTATTTGAGAGTTCTTCGAATGAGATACACATAGGTTGCATGAAAATAGACATGTTATACCAAGGTCAAATAAGTGAGGAAGAATATAATTATATGGTCAACAAATACCCCATGGTACCCAATATATTTGGTATACCTAAAGTCCATAAAGGACTTAAGGATCCAAAATTCTAACCAATTGTTAATGGAAGAAGGTCTAAAACATGTTTCATAAGTAAGGTTTTAGATGTAAAACTACAAGCCTTTCCTTACATAGTAAAAGATTCTTGGCAGTTTTTGGAAAAGGTGGGGAGAGTCCAAATGGAAAAAGATATGATACTTGTTACCATTGATGTGTGTAGTCTATTTACACTGATATCACATGAGGTGAGCTTGGAGTGGTTAGAGACCCAGCTACACAGAAAAAAGGAATTTATGATCAAGACCAGATTAACGTATACATTACCCTTATGGAAACAGTATTACAAAACAATTTCATCTACTCTGAAGGACAATTCTATAGGCAGAACACAGGGGTGGCAATGGATGCAGCTTGCACCCCTGTGTTTGCCAATTACGTTATGTCATATTGGGAACAAGCAATACATCATGGAAGGGAGTCTTCCATTTTAAAATAATGTACTATACCAGGTTTCTGGATGACCTCTTCCTTGTTTGGAAAGGTACAGAAGGGGAATTATACCAATTCTACGATTATATAAATCACACAGTGGACTTTTTGCAATTCACGTACACACATAATGGAACAAAAATATCATATTTAGATGTGGATTTAACCATTGATATTGCAAATAATGCACTGGAATCAGGGATTTTTAGAAAACTAATGTTCTCCAATTCATATTTGTAATTTAATAGTGGACATCCGCATTTTCAAAAAAAGTCCATAGTAAAAGGTCAATTGGTTCGTGCTGCAAGAATGGTGAGTTCAGATAGTAAATTTTTGGAAGAAATTGACTTTATCTTCCACATGTTTTCAACAAAGGGATATCTACAGGAATTTCTGGCTAAAATTAAGGAAGAGTTCATACACAAACATAATATGGGCATTTACAAGCCCATCTTAGGATGTACTAATGGTTTATCCAATGAGGGTATCGAAAAAATGAGAATGGACAACAGTATAGGGTTTATCACCACCTTCAACTTAGACGCCACAAAAACTGGTGATATTATTACAAGGAACTGGAACATTTTACAATTTGATCACAATGTGGGGCATAAGGTAGGGAAGCTACCTAAAATTAGATACAGAAAGGATAGGTCCTTTAAAAACATATTAGAGAGGACTCAAAAATACAATGGGATTGGTGGTAATAGGAGAAAAGGTAATTTTAAATGCAATAGATGCACATTTTGTCAACACATATTAGAAACAGGGGATAAGTTTTTTCTGAATGGTAGATTAATTAAAATCAATGGGCATTACAATTGCAACACACTGAATGTTGTTTACTTGGCCAAATGTCAACAAGGTCCTATATTTTATATAGGAAAAACTAGCAGGTTATTTAAAAACAGAATAGGGCAACACTTGTTAGACATTAGGCATGAAAAGTTAACTAATGCTCTTGCTAGCCACATTAAGGACAATAAAGATCACCATAATGAAAAAGACCCACAAGGGAAATGTATCGATATACACCTGGATGTGTGTGAACTTGGATGGCAGATGCAGTGTAATGGAACTGAATATCCTGGAATAAATGAAGCTATCAGTATTTCTTGTATTTTGAAGTTAAAAAACATTTTAGGATAAGGTCATTTTTATTATATTATTTACCACACTTATAGAAGTTTTTATAACATTCATTCATAGTATAGTTTTGTTTAATGTTTAGTTTATATTTAGATTATTAAATAATGTATTTATTGTTTTATAAAAGCAACATTGTTGCAGATTTTAAGTGTAAAATTGAATGGTCATCATTCAATATTTTATTCATTATTCAATTAAGTGAATTTGATTAAATAGGTATAAATGGCTGTATTTGTTAGTGTAACATTGTTCTGATGAAGTCCCTTGTAGTTTTGGGGGAAGAAAGCACTTAACGTGGATTAAACAGTTATATATGCTTCAATTGTTTTTCAGCTTTCTTGCTGTGTTCGTTGGTTATACAGTAGGTGAGGTAATGAGCCAGTCATCTAGGTATGGAAACACGTGGAATCCTTGCAGTCTGAAGTGAGCTGCTACCACTGCCATGCATTAGGTGAACACCCTGGGGGCTGTGGTGAGACTAAAGGGTAGGGCTCTGAACTGATAACTGGCTCCCAGGTGGAAGCACAAGAATATTCTGGAGCACTTGTTCATTTTTATGTGATAATACGCATCCTGAAGATCTAGTGACTACATACAAACATCTTTTCCTAAGAACAGAAGTATAGACTGAACCATAACCATCCAGAACTTGGTTTGTTGAACTGACTTGTTCAATACACTGAGATCCAAAATCAATCTCCAGTCCCCCGTTTTTTTTTTTTTTTTTTTTGGCACTAGAAAGAATCTTGAGCAAACTCCGGATCCTGTTTAGTCTGGTGGGACTGCTTGGATGACTCTTCTGCTGAGCAGTTTTTCAATTTCTAAGACTGCTGCCTCCCTGTGACTGGGTGGAACATCTGAGATTCTTTTTGGTTGTCTGCGTTGTTTTGAAAAAGGGACACTGTAACCTCTGGTTATAATCCTCTGCACCCACTTGTCTATTGTTATATTTAGCCAGGCAGAACGGTGCGACTGCCTCCAGAGGATGGCAATTGGCCCTCCATTCAGGAGTGCTGATAAGAGTTACCAGGGAATGAATCCCTGGAACCCTGATTTTGCAGGTCACCTCTGCCTCGAGCATGGCATCTTCCATTGTAACTCGTCCCTCTGCCCAGGGGGGAGGGGGTTGTTGCCTTGTGAGTCCTGAAAAGGTCCTTGGTACTTTTTGAGCCATAGCTTCCCACTTCGCTGGTTCCTGGAGTAAGACTGTTGAGGAGTGAAAAAGCGTATGCCCATGGCAGAAAGGGTTTTTCCATCCTTCTCACATCTAGCAAGGGTCTCTAACTTTGGAACCAAAATGGGATGGTCCATCAAAACCAACATTGACAAAAGAAGACTTGAATGGCACTGCAAACTCGCATAAGGGAATCCATGAATGTCTCCTCATGGCTAGTTGGAACCCGCTACATGCACAATGAGCCTCATGGATGAATTACATATGGGTTGCCAGCTAGGTAGCCACTTTATCCTACATTCCCTCAGCTAAGGTTCCTGTCAGAGTATCTGACAGCTCCTTTAGCAGTTCTCGTTGGAGTCTTGTAATATGTGCCATGAAATTCAAGGACCAGAGCATAAAGTTCGATGAAGCATATACGCACTTCCCGAATCTATCTATCCTCCTAGACTCTTTGTTAGGATGATGAAAGGACTTTTATCAGCAAGTTCCTTTTTAGTGGCTGCTGCAACCACCATGGCATCTACTGGTATCCCTTCAGCCCAATGTTAGTGATCCTCAGGAGATGAAAAAATGCAGTCTGGTCTCTTGGGGATTGGCTCAATGTAATCAGGTATCTTCCAAGCCCACTGCGCAATTTAATTAGACCTTCTGCAAGCAGAGAGATCCAAGAGGTAGATGGTTGGATAAGGAAAGCCTGCAGGTATACCACTTTCTCTGAGGAAGGCTGATGGGAAGTCCAGCCACCCCTGTTTCAGGACTTCTAAAATGTCTACAAATGACACATCATCCGGGGGGTGACCATGGGGAACTTTCCCTTCATCAAAATCAGTACCTTCTTGTAAGACTCTTCAGGGGAGTCCAAGTGTTTCCTCTTGCACTTTCTCTTTAGGGGCACCTCTTCAGTGGGATGGGCCGGAGAAGTATCTGAAGAGGACATAACCACTGTGGTTGAATCCTGAGGTTTCTGTGCCTACTGTTTCAGGGTAGAGCCTGGAAGTAGATCTGGATGAGGGGGAAGGACAGGATTGTTGGCACAACGAGAGTGGTATCAACTGTGAGCCAACAGTGGACAAGGCCCTCTCCATGGCTTGGAAAGCAGGTTCCCCCCATACAGGAATGGCAGCCTGGAACTGAGATAGACTCCCTCTGATCCGTGGTCCCACCCTGCACCGAGGAAGCCGCCTCCAAAGCCAGAGTCAAGCTCACGTGCCCCGAGGAGCAGGGACAGCTCCGGCAGCACCGGAGTGGATCCATGCTCACCAGAATCAACAGAGAAGCTTCAACCTGGAGTGGTCTCCAGATCTGACAGAACCAAAGAGCTCTTGGCAATTATTGGTGCCAGAGATGCAAATCTGGCACTGACAAAGTCAAAACCAGAACTGTCAGCACCGGGAACTCTGAAGGCTCAGTTGGAGTCAGAGGAGGAACAAAAACAGGTAAAGAAATGGGTATAGTTCAAGAGTCAGGGCGACTAGGAACCAATGAAGTAGCTAACCCCCTTGCCACAAGGAGCTGGTCCACCAGCCTCAAAACATCAGACTCTGTGAGGGTCTTGGTGGAATGGACCAAAGAGACCAATGGGGATCGGGGTTTCTCCAAGAAAGGGCTTGGAGGTCTGTCTGGGAAGGGGTTCAAATGATGGGGAGTATTTTGTTTAAAGCCTGTCTGCAAATGAGAATCTCTTTGGTTCTGGAACAGAGGACTGAAGTGGTATTGAAAGTCATTTTGTCCATAACAGTAGTAGATGCAGACATAGTCAGTACAGAGACTGGCACAGAGAGTTGAAGCAACTTCCCGGTTGATTCCGCAAAAACTGTGGGAACTGGAGAAGTTCTGGCCATTTTAGTTGGTGGTGCCGACAAAACTGTCAGAACCGATCAGCTTCTATTCTTGGATCCCTCATGTTTAGAAAAAGAGGAAGAAGGGGAGCTAACTTTACCCACAGGTAAAAACTTCACTCTCCAAAGCCAAGAACACAGCATCCATGGGACCTGACAACATCCCAGGCTGCCTTCTACATGAACTACAGAATGAACTGGCACCCCACCTAAGTACCATGTTCAATCATAGCCTCCCCTCAGGCTTTGTGCCCATTGAATGGCACACCATGACAGTTATCCCACTCCACAAAGGGGGGGCCACAACAGACCCCGGGAACTACCGCCCCATTAGCCTGACAAGTCTCGTCTGCAAGGCCATGGAACGTATCATTATGGAACTCATAAACAAAGACATTGGAGATCTCCAAACCCTGGACCCCACACAGTTTGTAAAAGGCAGATCATGTCTCCTAAACCTGATAGACTTCTTTGAGGTAGTCACCAAAGCCATAGATGAGGGTAAGGTGGTTCACACAGCCTATCTAGATCTCGCCAAGGCGTTGACACCATCCCCCACTATGGAATTATAGATAAACTCACTAAACTAGGTATAAATCCCTATGTCACAAAACCGACAATTAGCAACGTTGTGATCAGGGCCTAGGCAATGAATACAGTAAGAATGGAAGTCCTTATGAGGTATTTGCTTCCCACAAAAAATACAATTAACTTTTTCTGACATCGGTCTGGAGCAAGAAAAAAGTTTCCCCAACGGGGTACTTAGCTTTTTAATGAAGACTTCGGATCTGAAATTCGAACACGAAAATCTCAGGAGTCGGCAGACCGGCACTTGCGAACTGCTTTTGCTTCGGGCACTGCGCGGCAAGAAAGACTGAAGAAAATGGCATCAGCTGCATCTTTTATACCCCAGGCGCACTAATGTCAGGGAGGAGGTGACAGCAACTGACGCCGGACCTAGACTTTGGAATTCAGGCCGACTGCGGGTAGCCTGCCGGCAGGATAACCCAATTGTAATGACTGCAACAGTGAAACACGATGAACATCAGCAAATCTACTTCATCACTTTTCTCCTTTTAACTTCTTTTTTGCACAGCAGGCAAGCCAACTGCACCCCCCCCCCCAATGTGGAGGTCAAGCATGTCACACCACCTGGACTTATACATACCAACTTAGACACTGCCATACCTCAAAAAGAAAGGGAATATCCTCTGAAATGGCCATCTCAGAACTGATATATACAAGTCTGCTTTTTGCTCATTCAGTCTGTATTTCGTGTAGGTCTATATTATACGAATGAAAGTTCATAATATCGAATGCTCTTAAGAGTGAAAATGCCGGACCTCGAAGTGCTTCTTGTGTGATCACAGTACAGTGAAGGTCAGAATATTTGCCCTGGGAGGTGTGGGGGGGGGTACAGCCCCCCACAATAAGGAGTTTGAGGTCCGGCATTTTCGCTCTTTAGAGTGTTCAATATTATGAACTTTCGTTCATATAATATAGACCTTTCATGATATGCTTATGCTGATCCCAACTTTTCAAATCATTACCACAAGGAAGCCCACATCTAATGAGATTTAAAGAAGCCTGACAACATTCTTCTTTTCATTAAGTTCAAACAAGTGCAATAGCTTCTCCAAGAACTTGCCCAACAAAAGGAGTCTCAACAGGAGGCAAAAGTAACAGGCAGTTCAAAATGTTTTCAGTATCCAAGGCCATCAAGGACCACAGCTCTCTAACAAATCAGTCCAATGTTACAGATTTCTTAAGCTTAACATCCTGTGCTTTTAAGACACAAGCTTTGATAAAGAAATCACTAAGTATCTGTCATAGGTTTTCTGCCTGAAAAAGGACTACACTAGTGGAAATGTATATGTGGTTAGCCTTCTGGTCAATGCCCCCCCCCGTAAAATAAAATCTAGAAACTTCAAGACTGCAATCACTGCATTTTTTCAAAAAATTCAAGAGAAGGAATGACACAAGGTTCCTTCTTCACCTTTACCAGATGAGCCACTTAGAGAATAGGCAAAAGCATACTCGTACCTCTTAACCTCTTAGAACAAGGAATCTAGACAAAGCTATAAATAATGGGGGGACGAAGGACCAAAAATACGGACACTTTTTAAATAGTGCTCTTACAAAGTTAACAGAACAACAGGTTTTGCATTAGCATGTATTTTTTGAAGGGTATGAAGTCTGAAACTCAATGGTCTGTCATTTTCTGCCATCAATGATTTTCCAGAAAAACACTTTTTTTTGAGAAACAGATCAAAAATATCAGGCCAAAATCTGGACATTCTGTGAAAATCTCTACAGTTGAGAGGTATGAGCATACTGTCTATAGCACAGTGCAATTCAGGAGAATGAAGACATCCACAAATGAAGGAATATGAAGAGAAAAGCTAGTGGAAGAAGATTCATTACCTGACTGTTTCCAGGAGGAGGACTGTCAAGCTAACCAGATGCTGAAAGTACAGAACATTTTGAAGAGAAGGAAAAACGCTGCTTCTTGAAACACTTAAGTGATCCTTATAACTTGCAGGGGAGGGGAACATGGTTACACAATCAACTGATGATGTGGTTATGTAAAATAAAGAGGCAAATGCCACAAAGGTAAGTATACTAGGCCCAACACAGTCATTAAACTGTTCAACTTTGCTCTT
The DNA here is from genome assembly GCF_019279795.1 of Protopterus annectens. NCBI lineage: Eukaryota > Metazoa > Chordata > Ceratodontiformes > Protopteridae > Protopterus > Protopterus annectens. The sequence goes on from NC_056733.1 coordinate 1,399,823,953, forward strand.
TCTACAGTCCGTTGGTCATCCACCACAACATACATTAAACAAGTTACTAAAGTACACTGGTACTACAGATTAATTTGAAGGCCGAGAAGTACACAAAGAACAACTATGAGGCAAGAGTCTAACCTTAACCAGGGAATAGCTTTTTGGGAAGGGAAATGATCCTCACAGTCGTGAGTTCAGACCCAAAGAAATGTCTTAGAAAGTTAAGTGCTGCACCTTACCTGTACAACCTCAAAAGGCCACTATTGTTAAGGGAAGTTCATATGTGAACTCTAGAAGTTGCTGACAGGAGGTGATACCAAGAATGTGCCTTTCACACAGTTCAAAAAGGAAAATCTGCATGGTGATCTTTAAATACATAGTGACAAGCCAAACAAGGAAGGAGAGGCCTATGTAGGTATTGCAAACTATGAAATGAGTAAGTCATGGAGACCTTAGGCCTGGCTTCTGGACCTTTACTTGCCCTGTTCCTCACACAGACAAAACCTTTGACAGGTCTTTATCCTGGGCAGCTTTCATCACCTATAGGCACAGGGTAGCAATGTAATCCTTTGGTTTATTTCACCAATACATCTAGATTACAAAGCTGAAGAGGTGGTAACAGCAACAGTCACTGATGATATATTTCTGTTCCAAACAAAAGACAGACTAGGATGGCCCTAATTCACAACCTGATAAAGTTAGACTCATTATGTTCTGTACTTTTTAGGCATCAAACAAAAACTTCCCAGATGACAAACACTAAAATAAGATCCAGAATACTCAAGTATGCAGAAAGAAGTGAGGATTACTGGAATATGCATACCACTTAACCATGGCAGAAGGATGCTCTTTATATGCCCCAAAGAAGCTAAGGCTTTAGACAGTAGTATGCAAATTCTAAACTCACGAGGTGGGTGGTTTAATGTATCAGCAGCTTACTCTGCTGGTTTCTTGACAAGCCCATTTCTTACCTGAGTACTGGATGGCTACTTAAACATTTAATTCACACTTTTTAAAACTAAATGTTATATTTCAATAGCACAACACAAAATCTAGCAGTACTTGAGAAGCAGAATTTAATTTGTTACAATATTATACACTACTTTACAAAATGCAATTTAAATATATACATATTGTTTGCCAAAGTGGTGAAAAGCTGTAAATCACATTTAATGGTCCCTGTATAGCATTAAACGAATCTCAGTCTTTTATCATGTATATGATTATACTTAAATAAAATATTATTTTTCAGTTAAAAAAGTACACAATCAGAACCCGCACCCAAGCCTTTAAAACCCCATACTAAATCTGGACACAGTACAACAAACTTACTAATGTTTTAACAGACGCAGTAATCTCATGATGCACTTCAAACAGCATCTCACTTCAACTCTGCTGCTAAGAACGTCAATAACGACATGGAATACAGGTATTGTAGTATGACTGTCTCTCACATCCACAACTGATTAGGGTGTTATAATCTTCAAGGAAGACCAGTTTTGCTCAAGAACAGTACAGGAATTAACCACTTGATGAATGATACCAGCACTGCAGAGAAACATAGGCACTGTTTAGTATACAGGAGAGTATCTACAGTAAAATGGCTCTGACAATCTGTCAGCAAAGACAATGTGTCTGAATGCTGACAACAGTGATGTCCAAAAAAGTTTAAAGTGTAAAATAATGCAACAGTATTCTAAAAGAAACATTTTCTGGGCCCAAAAAAGATGTTACAGGGTAGGGGAAAAGCTGTTGTGTCAACGTAACAATACTGTGTAGCGAATCTACAAAAAAATTAGGTTAAGTGGAAAGATGCTAATGAAAGCTATGCACACTCTCTTTTGCTTTGAGACAAAATAAGTAACATATATGTATCTTTCTTCATGATCAGTTCTATTTTTCTTGTGAAAACAAATATGTCTCTCACTAACTTGATATAAAATAATGTAATTAATATTTAGTCCATGACAGTATGTTAAAATATGCACATGGAGTTGACAAATTAGCAGCAATGTTTGTTAACCTTTTGTCAGAGCTACACACAATATTTATATTCTTTAGACACTTGAACAGAAAAAAATACAGTCCATTTCTAATACAGATTTAAAGCTGTTCATTTAATGTTAAAATGGATATAGAGAAATGTATAGATATTCCTCCCGCCACCTTCATCTAAACTGAGTTCCAACTTACTTTGGATCTTTAAAATTAGTTACTTGATGGCACACAAAAAATAGGGATATCGAACAAAAAATTCCGACAATACCCTACTGATCTCTCATTGCTAGAAACTGTTCCTGTTTTGAATTTGAAGCCTGCTATTCTAATGCTAAAACACGCTTTTTACGGAAATGTACATCTGAAACTATTAAAATAAGTAAAAGTTCTTCAGTTTCTAGTGGACGGAAAGAAAGATGAACTATTTTATCATCATCATAATTTCAAAGCAGGAGTTAAAGGAGATTATGTGGGTTCAACAAATGATCCAAATGCTGCACAAGCTTGGGACTTGATCCTTCAACACTTCCCATGTCCTCTACAGAAAAATACATTAGCTATCTTATTAACCACACTCAATCTCGCTGTCAGGCAAATACAAAAGAATATGGCACACAGTATTCTGATCAGGCATGTGACATGTCTACGGTAACATGCAAGAATATTGGAACTGATCCCATTATGTACAATGAACATATTTTCTGTGTTATACATGTTCAGTAGTACAAATTTATTTATGGTGTGTGTGTGTGTGTGTGTTGGGGGGCACTGATGCAGCAAAGCTTTCACCAGTGCTGGATATTCTGCTGTGCCCACAGATCTTTCACCTGAGGTGACTGCATATGCATGCTCAGAACCTGGAAGTGCAACATTTAGGAACTATTCTAAGACAAACTTCTATTACTAAGTGATAATCTGTCAATATTTCAGCAACACCCCCCCCCCCCAAACCCTGAGAACACAGCTGTCTATGTGGAATTGTTAGCAGAAATCCTGTACAATCATACCAATACATGTACAGAGACAGCTGTGCCTACCAGAAATAAGCCCAGAACTCAAAAAAAAAAAAAAAAACTACCCTGATGGAATCCAAACATAAACAGGCTGTACAACAAAAGAAAAAATTAATAGCCAAGATTAGGAAGTGCTATGTCCAGCATGACTAAACATTCTCATTAATCTAAACAAACTAAGGCGGCAAATTAAGTTTACTAATGCCAAATTCAAAGTAAAGACAGCCTCCCAGGCAAAGGACATCCACAAGATTTTCTTTAACAATGTCTGAAACCTCAAAGGTGGCACACAGCAGCGTGTAGAACTGATTGTAAATGTCACCACCAACACGAATCCACAAGATGTAGCAAATCTGTTGGTTGACAAATTCAGCTCCAATTTTAGCCCCTCTTCTCCCCTGGCTGCCTCCCCAGGAAATACCAACAAACATACTTCCCCCTTAACTATCACTAGAAAGAAGGTCCTAGATGCGCTCTCTAAGGGCAAAAACTCTACATCGATGGGCCCTGATAATATCTCAGGATGCCTCCTAAACAGCCTGAAACATGACATACCATGACTACAAGAGTCACTGTTCAGCCATAGCCCCGATACAGGTTTGTGCCATGTGAATGGAGAACTACAAAATTTACCTCTCTGCACAAGATTGTGCCAGCAATGAACCCCGGGTACTACAGCCATGTAAGTCTGACTAGTCTCATATGCGAAGCCATGGAAAGAATTATCATGAATATGATTAATAAGGGCATAGAAAACGTTTTGTCAAGGGCAGATAGTACAGTTGTGTACACTTACCATAAATGTAGATGTTCGAGTGTATTCACTGTTGCAGTCATCACATATGGGTTATCTGCCTGCAGGTAGCCCACAGCCAGCCTGAATACCAGAGTCTTTGGATTTCTGCGTTGGATGCTGTCACTTCTTCCATGACGTCAGGGGTATAAAACATGCAGCCGACGCCATTACATCAGTTTTTCTTGCCCCAGATGTCAGGTGCCACCACCATAGGAAGCAGTTGCATGGTATGGAACACCCCCAGCAAAAAGCAAATACACATGATATAATATATGCCAAACAAGGAGGAAAGGTAAAAGTCAAGAGAAGTTGGGTCTGGAGAGAGGGTAACCAGGACTGCAATAGTGAATACACTCGACCATCTACATTTATGGTAAGTGTACACAACTGTACTATGTTCTTCGTGTTTCACTGTTGCAGTCATCACATTTGGGTTGATTCCCAAAGCTAAGGAAGGGTGGAGGTAGTTAAAGAGCATTAGGGCTAGCAATAAGACATTGTAAGACTGTGGCAAATCCAGTTCTGGATTTAGAAACGAGAGGCAGGTGGTAATGCTTGGTGAAAGTATGTACAGAGCTCCAGGTTGCAGCTTCCAGGATGTCTCTGGTAGGGACTCCTCTGAGAAATGCAGTAGAGGTAGATGCAGCCCTGGTGCAATGTGTTCTTATCCCCTGTGGGATAGGTTTTCCATGGTGTTTGTAGCAGAAATGGATGCAATGTGCTATCCAGTTGGAAATGGTTTGCTTTGAAATGGCCTTTCCCTCTGCCCCTGCAGCAAAGCTAACTAGCAGCTGGTCAGATTTTCTGAGAGGCTTAGTCCTGTCCAAATAGAATCTAAGCTGTGTACGTCCAGAGAATGCAGTATCCTTTCCCCTTTATTCTGAGGATTAGGGAAAAAAGTAGGCAAATGAATGGACTGGTTTAGAGCCACACTAGACACCACCTTGGGCATAAAGGATGGATTAGTCCTAAGGGGAACCCTGTCCGCATGGAAGATAATGAAGGGTTCCACTGCCATGAGGGCCTGCAGTTCAGACACTCTTCTTGCTGAAGTAATAGCTAGAAGTAAAGCTGTTTTCCAAGAAAGGAAATTCAACTCTGCTGTAGCAGCTGGTTCAAAAGGGGGAGGCATGAGTTTTTCCAATACAAAGTTAAGGTCCCAGGCTGGAGTGGGCACCCTCCTGGGGGGTCTTAAATTTTTGGCCCCTCTAAGGGATTGTTTTAGCAGGGGATGAGAGAAGAGGGGTGACTCAGTATTATAATGTGCTAATATGGCAGAGGCATGAATCATAATTGATGAGAAAGATAGGCTCTTGTGGAGCATTTCTGTTAAATAATCTAGAACATGAGGTAAGCTGGGTGCCATTGTGCCCATCTCCTGAGCCTGGCTCCAGGAACAGTATCTTTTCCACTTTTCTGAATAGGATTTTCTAGTACTAGGCCTCCTTGCCTCAAGAATGACATCCAGCACCTGCTTACGGAGGGTTGCTGGAGGTGAGATCAAGGAATTAGCCAGGCTGCAAGGTTCAGGGTTTGAAGCTGAGGATGCAGAATCTGGCCCACCTGCTGTGACAGCAGGGAAGGGGTCTGAGGCAAGTGCCAAGGTTGTAGCACTGTCAGACTGCGCAAAAGGGGGTACCAGTGCTGGCGTGGCCAGTCTGGTGCAATCAGTACTGTCCTTGGCTTGTCCTGTTTGATCTTTAGCAGCACCTTCGAGAGAGGCAGAGGGGGAAAGACATAAACTAAGAGGCTTTCCCAGGTAAAGGACATGATATCCACTTTCCAAGCTTGACTGTGGGGAGTTCTGGTGCAGAATTTGTTCAATTGGTAGTTCTGAGGGGAGGCAAACAAGTCTACCTCTGGTGTCCCCCATTTGTTCCTCAAGAGCTTGAATATTTTGGGATCCAGTTTCCATTTGTGTGGGTCCATGAGATTTCTGCTTGTCATCTGCCATTGAATTTAGTTTGCCTGGCAGGAATTGAGCTTGTAGGTTCACTTGGTAGCTCAAGGCTGTGTTCCACACAGCCATGGCTAGTCTGCAGCGTGGGTAACAATGGGTTCCCCCCTGCTTGTTTATGTACCACATAACTGTGGTGTTGTCTGTCTTTACCAATAGTTGTCCTGGAAGAATAAGGTCTTTGAAGGCTATCAGAGCATTCTATACAACTAACATTTCTTTTTTGAATGATATGCAGGTGGATCTGTTTTGGGTTCCATTTGCCCTGAATGCACTGCCCTGCCATGTGAGCCCCCATGCATAGTCTGATGTGTCTGTTGTTAGGGTTTGGGCGGCAGGGGGTAGAGTGAAAGGGAGTCCCTTGTTGTGGTAGCAGGCCTCTGCCCACCAAAGGAACTCTGCCTTTACACAAGGAATGATAGGAATCATTGTTTTCCAGGTCCTGAGAATGTTGACACCATAGACTTTTTAGATAACATTGAAGTTTCCTCATATGCAGTCTTGCATATGGAATTAACAGAATGCAAGAGGCCATGAATGAACCCCAGGGCCTGCAGGATTTTCCTTGCAGATAGCTAGGTTTTTGTGGCCAGTAGTTTGAAGTAGGTTGTCAAATGAACTTGCTTCTCTGCAGTGAGGAATGCCACCTGAGAAGTTGGGTTCAAGCTTGCTCCCAGGAATACAATCTGTCAGCAGGGTAATAGGTGTGATTTCATCTTGTTGATGGTGTACCCCAGTGAAGTTAGAAGTCTCTTTACAAATGCCAGATGCAGTAATAGCAAGTCCTGACTATCTGCCTGAATCAGGCAATCGTCCAAGTATGGGTAAATCTGAATATTTCTCTGCCTGCAAAATGCAATGGCTGGAGTTAGGCACTTTGTGAATACCCTGGGAGCAGTAGATAAGCCAAAGGGAAATGCACTGCAGAGACCTGATAGTGCATGGAGCCTGCCTTGAAGCGTAGGAATTTTCTGCAGGATTCCCTTATTGGGATGTGCAGGTAAGCTTCTTTTAAGTCTAGAGTTGCCAGCCAGGCATACTTGGCTAGCACTGGAAGAAGCTGCTGAAAAGTTAGCATTTTGAATTTTGGAACCACCAGAAAGGTGTTGAGAATAGAACGGTCCAGGATAGGATGCCAGGAGTTTTCTTTTCTGGGAACCAGGAACAGTCTTGAATAAAAACCTTGCCCCCTTTGTTCTGCTGGGACAGGTTAATAGCCCTGATACTGAAGAGAGAGAGAGAGCACTTGTTTTTGGGCCTCCGTCCACTGGTTTGGGGGGAGGTCTACCCATGCACTTGGGGTTGGGAGTGAGAGGAAGTAGAATCTGTATCCTCTGGAAACTATGTTTAAAACCCATTTGTCTTGGGTAATGAGTTCCCAGTTTTTTGCATGCAGGGCGAGCTTTCCTCCTAATGGAGCAAGTAGTTGAGCAAGGCTTGGTAGAGTTAAGGATAAGTCATTGTGCTATTTTTCCATAGGGGGGTGGCTTACTACTCCCTGCTTTGGAAGTGGGGCCACCCCACTGCTTAGATCTGTGCATAGCCTGAGACTGAAGTCTTGGTGGTCTGCTGCTCCTGGGTTTGGACTGAGAAGGCCTGGAAAGGACCAGTTCTTAGAAGGCCAATGCCTACTGAATCTAGGTGGCTGTACTTGTAAGAAATCTTTAACAGTTTGCATAGATTTAGCTTTTTCCTCCATCCTTTTGAGGACTTCTGCTCTGTTGCCAAAAAGGCACTCTTGGTGTAAGGGTACATCCAGTAATTTAGCTTTAACATGATCTGGCAAGTTTTGTTCCTTAAGCCAAGCGTGCTTTCTAAGTACAGACCCAGTGACAACAGCCTTGCAAGATGCTTCTAAAGCATAAAAACCACATTGCAAAGTATGTTTACCTACTTGGTCAGCAGAATGCATTAACTCTTGCAAATCTTTGTGTTCAGCACAGTCAGGAATCAACATCATTTTCTGTTTAATTAATCCCATAATATGCTGCTAATACCTAAACATATGAAACTGGCAATTTAAAGCCCTAATGGGCAAAGAAGCAGAGGTATATACCTTCTTAACCCAGCTGTCTAAAGCTCTAGAATCCCTATCAGAAAGGGTAGGATTTTTGGCAAAAGTAGCCTTAATGCCTTTTGGTCCTTGGGAAATGGTCTCTGGATCCACATTAGGATTCTTGAAATGGAATTTGTGAGAGCCAGGTACTCTGTAGTACCGGTCAGGTTTCCTGGGAGCTAGAGGCAAAGTGTCTGGGGTAAGGCTGGATCCAAGAAATCATCATCTACTATCTCCAGAACAGGAGGGATAGCTAGAGGCCTGTGTTGAGGCAGGTTTAAAAATTCCCTAGGTCTCTTTTTGGACTGAGAATAGTCCTGGCTTTCCCAGCGGAAATGCTCCCTAAGGGTATGCAAGGTTTCACCAAAAGAAAAATCTTCTGGAGGGGGAAGCAGAGGGAATGGAATCCTCTGCATCAGAATCCTCGTAAGTAGATAAGGGTAAATCCTGGTAGTCAGAAGGAACAGAGATATCAGATTACTGATCAGAAGGAAAATCAGTTCTAGGTCTCTTAGAGGGGGAAGGCTGGCTTCCCCTAATTAAGGTAATAAGGTCTTCAGGCATTTTAATCATTTGTTTTTGAGGCATATGGGCCTGAGAATGTGCTTTGGTTGTCGGTTTTCTAGGCTTAGTCCGAGCTTTAGGCCTGAGGAATTCGGTATTCTTAGCTTGAAACAAAGTCATCGGTTTGATATGAAAATCGGTAGGCCTGAATACACCCTCAGAAGCCGGTGTCTGCACAGCAGCTCCAGACCCATCCAAGGTAGAGACATCCGCAGGTTCCATAGTCGAATTAGCATCTCGCTGCATACCGGACTCCAAATGGATCTCAGTAGAGGCCTGCAAATCTGTAGTAGTGGGTATCAGGGGCTGCGAAAGCACCTCACTAAGTACCGGCAGACTGGCAACTAGCTTATCGGAAGCGTCGTTGGCAGTTTTGGACCTAAGCGGTTGTCTCTGTCTTTATCCTTACATTTTTTCAGAAGATCGGTAGACGGATGGCTTAATGAAGACACTTTGGAGTACGGAGATTGAGAACGAAAGTATTTAGCTACAAAAACAGCCCAATGACGAATAGTTGGGGCATTGAAGAAGGCACAAAACCGACAGCGAGGGACGTCGTGGTCTGGGCCTAAACAGGTGATGCAGTAAGAATGAAAATCTCTATGGGGTATTTGCTTTCCACAGGCAAGACAATTGTTCATTTTTTCTGACATCAGTTAGAGCAAGAAAAAAAGATCCCCAATGGGGTACTTATCTTTTTGAAGACCAAGTCTGAAACTCGAAAATAAAAATTTCAGGAGTCGGCCAACTGGCACTTGCGAACTGCTTCTGCTGCGGGCACCGCACGGCAAGAAAGACTGATGTAATGGTGTCGGCTGCATGTTTTATACCCCTGACGTCATGGAAGAAGCGACAGCATCTGACGCAGAAATCCAAAGATTCTGGTATTCAGGCCGGCTGAGGGCTACCTGCAGGCAGATAACCCAAATGTGATGACTGCAACAGTGAAACATGAAGAACATCATGCCTGCTCAACCTCTCACTGAGAAGGCCACCAGGGAAATGGATGATGGTCAAATGGTGCATACTGTCTACCTTGAACTAGCTAAAGGGATTTGATACAATACCCCACCTGGGTACTGTAAACAAACTCAAGGATACAAGCATAAACGTCTATGCTACGTGATAGATAAATAGCTAGCACTCAGACAGGACCAAGGAAGTTTGGATGGGGAGCCTACTTCCACAAAGAGGCCGGACACTAGCAGAGTCCCTTAAGGTTCTGTGCTGGGTCAACTTCTTTTTTGGCATCTTCTTTTCGAAAGTCAAGGCCAACATCAAGGGCCTCTGGATGTCTGCAGATGACTGCAAACTTGGAGCAGTCATAGAACCCCCCAAGACACTAGGGATTTTCCATGGAAAGAGTAGCATAGGGGATTTTGAAATCCATGAGGAAATGGTTTGCTTGGAGGCTGCCTTTTCTTTGCCACAGGAAGGACTAACACACAACTGGTACCAAAGCCATGGCTTAAAACTCAGTGCCAAGAAATGCATAACAGCACCCTTTGGGAAGTCAGTCACCATAGGAAATTACCTCATTAATAACACACCCCTAAGAGCAGAACTAGTATTTAGGGACAAATGTAAATAATAACCTGGTTTTTGACCGTGTGTCTAAGGTAGTAAGGAAATCATTTCATGTTTCTCAACTTATAAGCAAGGGCATGACATCTTGGTCCAAGTCACTCTTCTACTGTATTCAGCAATCTTCACGGTCATCGTTGAGTACAATGCTTCCTTTGATATGTACCTGACCAGGCATATGCAACAACTGGAACATCCACAGAGGATCCATAAAAAAGGAATAAAGGGCATAAACAGCAAGTCCTATGCAGAGCACCTCAAAAACCTATTTCTATACTCTTGTTTTCTACAGACTGTTAAGAGGCAATCTAAGCCTGGCATCCTTGGCTCCCACTCTGATGGACTTTTCGCAAAACTCAAATATCCCACACAAGTGGTGCATCCTGCAATAGTCCTGATAACAAATGCAGTAAGCACTGAACTGTACCACTGCAATGACTTTGTAATGTAGTTTCATTTATGTCTCAAAGGGGAAGTGCCCAGTGCAAAGAAAGTAGAGCTAATAAGTAGGACAATGGATATGCTAACTTGTTAACAGTTAATTTTGTCTAGAATGCATCTGAAAAATCATAGAGATCAAGTATCAAACCTAATCTAATAGTGTAAGCAACAAATGAAACGAAGCAAGTAAAATAACAAAAACAAGCCAGCAAGTCAACTCCACAAAGGCTTAATCCGTAAACGTATTTTAATAAGCGAAAACGTTTTTATTAAAATACGTTTACGGATTAAGCCTTTGTGGAGTTGACTTGCTGGCTTGTTTTTGTTATTAATCTAATAGTGTATACAAGTTATATATCCTACCTCCTGTATCTTGCCATCTGCAGCAGAACCAGTCTCTTACAAATTTACAAGTTTACCCGTTCCCAATGATAATATACCATTATGTCAGTACTATACACGTTCAAATTCATTGACCATTATGACCTCTGCCACATTTCCAGGGAAGACAGTGAAACTATACAGATCCTGCAACAATAAAACATACTAATTTTTAACAGTTTTAAATAAAAATTCTTTCAATTCTAACTTCCTTTTTAAGAAACCCTTAAATAATTTACTCTGAATGTATTTAATAACTCAATAATCTCCTATGTACAAAGCCTCATAATTTTTCTACACCTAGCTTTGTACATTTAAATTAACAGAGGATATTCAGATTTAAAACAGTACACAAAACTATTTATATTTAAGTGGTTTAAAGAACATTGAAAATAATGACTCCACTCAGTGTGCCCATGTTTTCTAACTGGAGTCAAGTCCTTTTAAGATTAAAAACTAAAATGGAATCTGAGACTTAGCATTGACATTTTACATTTCAGATTTAAGAAATACTGCCTACAAACTTTATAAGGAATGCTGATCAGTCAAGCCACACATTCCACTTTACAGATCTATAAAAATAAGCAAGGCTTAAAGTTGAATATTTGTGCACAAGTTCCATACCAATATCATGTAGTTTTAATGCCTAACTTGAGTTTACACAATCAGTCTTACAGTTTCCTCAGCCTGATATTTTTTCACTACAGCTGTGCTGCCTTTCAGATATGTTGCAAAGTTTTTATACTTTCCATTAGCTAACGGGATAAACTGCAGGTGAGCTGATCCTGAAGTATTACTGCAGATAAGTCAACCATTTCATTTATTTCAACTACCATTTATCCCTCCCTCCTGTGTGCACCATGCTATCAGATGACTTCTGCTCACACACAGTACCATCTCTGTCCTTGCCCTGACCCACAGAATCAGACATTCTCCATTTTCTCCATCTACTTCCTCATTGCAGTCTCTTACAAACAAGATGGCCAGGAAGGAAAACACTTCCTAAACATCAATGTAGGTCAAAGTGGCAAACACTAGAATTGTTAAAGGCTTACATGCTGCCAAAAGGCTAGATCATCAAAATGTACCACTTAAAGAGAGCTTCTAATTTCTGATTATAAGAAATCATTCTACTTCAAGCATGCACATCTGGGTCTATCCAACAAATGCATTCGGTGAAAGTCAACCAAAAAAAAATAGTTGTGCAAGAACTTGCCATAACCTTAGATGTCTTTCTCTTCCATGTTGCAGTATTCATAACAGTCGGGAGTTGCTGCCAGCAGTGCCACTTTCCAGCCAGTGTACCAAAGTTTTTGTTTCTGGAGGGTACGTGTGATGTCCCTTGTCAGGGCCATAAACTGACATAGGATATAAAGGTAACACATCTGCAAGCACCTTCCTCAGAATGAACTGCCTTATACAGTAGTACTCCTGTGGGTAGAAGGGTCCTAACAGAGTCCTTGGAATTACATGCAGGCTAGAGTCAGGGAAGCAGGTGGTTTGTGTCTAGTGGAGTCATTGAGGGGTATCACAGTAATGTTCACCCCAGTCAGAATGGCAAGTAAGATGTTAAAGGTAGAGGGGCAGGTAGGGGGGATTGAATACTGCAACATGGAAGAGAAGGACATCTAAGGTTATAGTAAGTTCTTACGCAACTACTCTATGTCCTTCTATTCACATGTTGCAGTATTCATAACAGTAGGGAGAGTACCAGAGCTTTTAGGCATGGTTTTGGGTGGAGGATTGGGTTCCCTGGTCAATGAGCCCTTGGAGGATAGACCTGGCAAACCCTGTCCTAGCTGTAGAGACTAGGTCCAGTTTGTAATGTCTGGTAAAGGTGTGGACAGAAGCTCAAGTGGCAGCTTCCAAGATGGAAGCATAGTCAATTCCTTTGAAAAAGGCAGCTGAGGAAGCAGCTGCCCTGGTAGAGTGAGGTTTGACTTGTCCGTGTAGGAATTTTCCATGGAAAGAGCAGCATAGGGTAATGGATTTTGAAATCCATGAGGGATTGGTTTGCTTGGAGACTGCTTCCCTAGAAGTCTGGGGTGGAAGGAGATGAAAAGTTTATCTGATTTTCTGATGGGTTTGGTTTTGTCTAAGTAGTAACTCAGTTGTCTGTGGACATCCAAGGAATGGAGAGTCCTTTCTGAGGAATTTTGTGGTTGAGGGTAGAAAATTGGTAGATTGATGGTCTGGTTTAGTGAAAGTTCATTAACCACCTTTGGCATGAAGGAAGAGTTGGTCCTTAGGGCAACTCTGTCCTTGTGGAAAATAAGGTAGGGAGAGGTAACCATGAGGGCTTGGATCTCAGATACCCTCCTGGCAGATGTTAAGGGCCACTAGTAGAACTGTTTTCAGTATGCATAGCTTTAGGGATACTGAATGAGCTGGTTCAAAGGGTGGCAATGTAGGTTTTTCTAGTACAAAGTTCAGATCCTGAGAGGGAAGGTTAGGTTTCCTGGGAAGCCTGATGTGAAGCACTCCCTTGAGGAAAAGTTTGACCTCCAGTCTGGAAGCCAGAGGAGGAGATATTGGCAGACAGGCAGAGATAGCAGATAAATGCACATTGACAGATGAGTATGTTAGATAGTCCTGGTTTTTCTGTTGACACCAGTAGGAGAATCTGTTCCATATGGATACATAGTTTCTCCTGGTTTTCTGGCCTCCTGCAGAACATTGAGTACATCCTCTGAGTATAGGTGTCTGTAGAATCTAAGTTGTCTGTGCACATCTAAGGAGTGCAGTATCCGTTCCCCTTTGCTCTGTGGATTAGGAAAGAAGGTTGGCAAATGAATTGACTGATTAAGAGCCACACTGAATACCACCTTGGGAATGAAGGATGGATTGGTTCTGAGGGACACCCTGTCCGCATGAAAGATGATGAAAGGCTCCACTGCCATAAGAGCCTGCAATTCAGATACCCTTCTTGCTGAAGTGATTGCTAAAAGGAAAGCTGTTTTCCAAGAAAGAAATTTTAAATCTGCAGTGGCAGCTGCCTCGAAAGGAGGAAGAGTGAGTTTCTCCAAGACAAAGTTAAGGTCCCAGGCTGGAGTTGGAGCTCTCCTGGGTGGTCGTAAATTTTTGGCCCCTCTGAGGAACTGCTTGAGAAGTGGATGAGAGAAGAAAGGAGGTACTGTGTTATAATGAGCTGAAATGGCTGAGGCATGAATTCTGATGGAGGAAAAAGGCCCTTGTGAAACATCTCCGTTAAGTATTGTAAAATCTGAGGTAAATTGGGCACTGCTGTGCTCATCCCTTGAGGGTGGTTCCAGGCACAGAATCTTTTCCATTTTCGGCATAAGATTTTCTAGTACTAGGCGTCCTTGCCTCTAAAATGATATCCATCAGTGGTTTACTGAGGGATGGTAAAGGAGAGATTAGGTAATTAGCCAGGCTGCCAGGTTCAGTGTTGGAAGCTGAGGGTGCAGAATCTGGTTCTCCTGCTGAGACAACAGGGAAGGAATCTGAGGCAGGTGCTATGGGGCCAACCGTGACACACTGTGCAAGAGGGGGTACCAGTGTTGATGTGGTCAATCTGGTGCAATTAAAATCGTCCTTGGTTTGTCCTGTTTGATCTTTAGTAGTACTTTGGAAAGCAGAGGTGGGAAGGCATAGACTGAAAGGTTTTTCCAGCTGAAGGACACAGCATCCACTTTCCAAGCTTGTTTGTGGGGGCTCCCCCATTTGCTTGTCAACATGTTGAAAATCCTTGGTTCCAGTTTCCACTCGTGTGGGTCCATGAGGTTTCTGCTTAATCCACCTGCCAGTGTATTTAATTTCCCTGGCAGGAAATGAGCTTGTAGATGCAATTGGTAGCTCAAGGTAAGAATGTGTACCCCCCTGCTTGTTTATGTACCACATAACAGTGGTGTTGTCCGTCTTTTCCATTAGTTGTCCTGGAAGAATGTGGTCCTTGAAGGCTGTCAGAGCATTCTGTACAGCTAACATTTCTTTTTGATTGATATGCAGGTGCATTTGACTTGGGTTCCATTTGCCCTGAACGCACTTCCCTGCCAGGTGAGCCCCCCATGCAAAGTCTGATGCATCTGTTGTTAGGGTTTGGGTGGTAGGGGGTAGTGTAAATGGCATTCCCTTGTTTTGGTGGCAGGCCTCTGCCCACCAAAGGAACTCTAGGCGTAGGTAAGCTATGATAGGAATCATTGCTTCTAGATCCTGAGAATGTTAACACCATAGCCTTTTTAGATACCATTGTAGTTTCTTCGTATGCAGTCTTGCATATGGAATTAGAAGAATGCAGGAGGCCATGAACCCCAAGGCTTGCAGTATTTGTGGTCACTTGTTTGAAGTAGGTTGTCAAAGTAATTTGTTTCTCTGGCGTGAGGAAAGCCATCTGGGAAGTTGTATTCAAGCTTGCCACCCAGGAATATAATTTGTTGACAGGGTACCAGGTGTGATTTCCTTTTGTTTATGGTGTACCCCAGACAAGTTAGCACCCTTAGTACAAAGGCCAGATGATTCAAAAGTATGTCCTGGCTTTCTGCCTGAATCAGACAATCATTCAGGTATGGGTATATTTGAATATTTCTTTGCCTGCAAAATGCAATAACTGAAGCTAGATACTTTGTGAATACTCTGGGCACAGTAGATAAGCCAAAGGGCAGTGCAGAGAACTCCTAGTGCGTGTAGCCTGCTTTGAAGCGTAGGTATCTTCTGCAAGATTCCCTGATTGGGATGTGCAGGTATGCTTCTTTTAAATCTAGTATTGCCAAGCAGGCATCTTTCCCTAGCATAGGAAGCAACTGGTGAAGAGTCAGCATCTTGAATTTTGGAATCACCAAAAAGGTGTTTAAGGTAGACAGGTCCAGGATAGAACGCCATGAATTGTCTTTTCTGGGTACCAGGAAAAGTCTCAAGTAGAAACCTTGTCCCTTTTCCTCTTCTGGTACCAACTGAATAGCCACCATGCTTAAGAGGGAAAGTACTTGCTTCTGGGCCTCTGCCCACTGATTTGGGGGTAGATCTGGCCACTTGCTTGGTGTTGGCAACGTGTGGAAGTGAAATCTGTATCCCTGGGACACTATATTTAAAACCCATTTGTCCTGGGTAATGAGTTCCCAGTTCTTTGCATGAAGAGCAATCTTTCCCCCCAAAGGCGCAGTCAGTTGATAATTGCTTTGAAGTTTTAAAAATAAGTCATTGAGACAGTTTACCATAGGGGGGAGTTTTATTACTTCCAGATTTGGAAGTGAAGACCCCCCCCATTGCTTAGTCCTGTGCGTACCCTGGGACTGCAGCCTGGGGGCTCTGCTGGATCTGGGTTTGGACTGAGAAGGTCTGGAGGAGGCAGGAAAGGACTAATTCTTGGAAGGCCAATGCCTACTAAATCTTGGAGGTTGTACTTATAAAAAATCTTTAACAGTTTGCATAGATTTAACTTTTTCTTGCATCTTTTTAAGAACTTCTTCTGCCTTGTTGCCAAGCAGGCGGTCCTGGTTTAAGGGAGCATCCAGTAATTTTGCTTTAACATGATCTGGTAGGGATTGCTCCTTAAGCCAAGCATGCCTTCCAAGTACAGACCCAGTTACAGCAGCCCTGCAAGATGCCTCTAGAGAATCAAAACCACATTGCAAAGTATGTTTTCCAACTTGTTCAGCTGAATGCAGTAAATCCTGTAAATCCTTATTTTCAGCACAATCAGGAATCATCATCATTTTCTGTTTAAGCAATCCAATAATATGCTGCTGATACTTTAACATATGAAACTGGCAGTTTAAGGCCCTAATGGCCAAAGTTGCAGAAGTGTATACCTTCTTACCCCATCTATCCAGCGCCCTGGAGTCTCTATCAGAGGGGGTAGGATTTTTGGCAGTAGTAGCTTTAATGCCCTTGGACCTCTGTGAAATGGTCTCAGGATCCGCAGTAGGACTTTTGAAAAGGAACTTGTGAGAGTCAGGGACCCTGTAATATCCATCAGGTTTTCTGGGAGCAGGAGGTAAAGAGTCAGGGGGAAAGCTAGTTTCTGCAAATGCATCAACAACAAAGTCTAGTACAGGAGGTATGGCTAAAGGCCTGTGCTGGGGCAGGAGTAAGAAATCCCTAAGCCTCTTTTTAGAATCGGAGGAATCTTGACTTTCCCACCCAACGCAAATGCTCCCTGAGAGTATGCATTGTTTCACCAAAAGAGAAATCCTCTGGGAGGGAAGCACAGGGAATACAGTCCTCAGCAACATAATCCTCATAGGTAGATAAGGGTAAATCCTGGTCATCAGAGGAAACAGAAAATTCGGAATCCTGATCAGAAGTATCATAAACAAACTCAGTCCTAGGTCTCTTAGAGGGGGATGGCTGGCTTCCCCTGATTAAAGTAGTAAGGTCTTCAGCCATTCTTATCATTTATTTTTTAGGCATAGAGGCCTGACCATGCAGTCTGGGTGTCAGTTTTCAAGGCATGGTTCGAGATTTAGGCCTTGAAGAAGAAGATGGCGTTGGTTTAATACACAAGTCAGTAGGCCTGAATATACCCTCAGAAGCCGGTGCCTGCACAGCGGCTCCAGACCCATCCAAGGTAGAGACATCCGCAGATTCCACAGTTGAAGCATCTCACGGCATACCTGACTCTGAATGGGTCTCAGTAGAGGCCTGCGAATCAGAAGTAGCAGGTATCAGGGGCTGTGAAAGCACCTCACTGAGTACCAGCGAACTGGCGAATGGCTTAGGAGAAGTGTCATCAGCAGCTTTGGACCTAGGAGGCCTGTCTCTGTCTTTATCTTTGCGTTTTTTCGGAATGCCGGTAGTCGGATGGCTGACCAAAGACGTATCAGGATAATTGAACTGAGCACCAGTAAATATACCGACGATGGATAATTCATGGTTTAAATAAGGCACAAAACCGACAGTGAGGTACGTCATTGGTCAGGGCCTAGGCAAGGAATACAGTACGAATGAAAATCTTTACGAGGTATTTGCTTTCCACAAGTAATGCAATTATTTACTTTTACGGACATCGGTTAAGAGCAAGAAAAAGTTTCCCCAACGGGGTACTTAGCTTTTAGTTGAAGACTTCGGTTCTGAAACTCGAAAACGAAAATTTCAGGAGTCGGCCGACCGGCACTTTCGAACTGCTTCTGCTTTGGGCACTGTGTGGCAAGAAAGACTGATGTAATGACGTCGGCTGCATGTTTTATACCCCTGACGACCTGACGTCATGGCAGACGAAACAGCAACCGACACAGGACCCAAGACTTTGTTGAATAGGCTGACTGAGGGCTACTGCAAGCAGATAACCCAAATGAGATGACTGCAACAGTGAAACACGAAGAACATCATTCTGGAGTAAAAACTCATGTTTCTTTGCTGGTGTGGTACCTGTTCTATGGTACCTTGAACTAGAAGCTGCTGAATGATTGGAGGGAAAAGCTGGGTTTGACTTGCAGGTGGTTGGGGGATGCCACGGAAGAGTGGTATCATCCACCAAGCCATGAAGTAGCTTGACTGAATGATGGAAAGAACCCATTGTTTTGATGTAATAATCTGCCAGGAGGGAAGGGAGAGGGTGAGACTGAGGGAAAGTGGGGTGTTTTGGTGCAAGGGAGGGTATTCACAGAGGAGGCGATCTGGACTGGTCAGAATGGCCTCGAAAGGGCATAGTGGAAGAACTTGTAGGAAACCTAGGAGTAGAGTTTTTCCTAGTTTGTCTACGTCCTTAAAACTGTGGAGCAGTGTGTGCTGACTGCCTTCTAACAAAGGAAGGTTTCTGTGGATAATTCCTGTGATATCTGGGCATAGGAGACATTAGAAGGTGTTTAAGATTTTGAAGTTCCTTAACCTTATCTGGAAGGGATTTAAGGAGTTCTGCTGACACATGGCCAAACAGAGCTTTATTATCCAGGGGTGCATCCAACAATTTT
Source organism: Protopterus annectens (assembly GCF_019279795.1). NCBI lineage: Eukaryota > Metazoa > Chordata > Ceratodontiformes > Protopteridae > Protopterus > Protopterus annectens. The sequence continues at coordinate 1,399,842,593 of NC_056733.1, forward strand.
GTTTCCACATCCATGAGTAGGGGTTGTAGTCTCACCCAAGAATATCGCCTCAAGACTGATCCAGATGCAGCAGACTTAGATGAGGCTTCCACAGCATCATAACTGCACTTTATTAGAGTGCCTAGTTACTTGGGATGCAGTAGAAAGAAGGGTATTTATTTGAGGTGTAAAGGGAGAATCTGGTGCCTCAGATAGTAATGTGGAGGCCTTGGAAATGGTATCTAGCCATATGTGTTTGGTAGTTGAGAGCTCTAAGAGCCAGAGTAGAGGAGGTATAGACTTTCTTCCCTAGTCTGTCCATGAATTTGCTGTCTTTGTCTGTGGGATAAAGAGCAGGCGAAGGTAATTGCCTGGATGATTTATCAGCAGAGAGAGCAATAACTGCTGGAGGGTTCCTAAAGAGGTATTGAGTATCCTGAGGGACCTTGTAAAAACTGTCTGGATTTTTAGAAGCTGGTGGTTGAGAGTCAGGGGATTGTGAAGCAGCCAGGAAGGCATCCTGAAAGGCAGGTAGCAAGGGAGCCACTGCTGAAGGAGAGGGTTGCTCCATTTGCAAAAGGTCAAAGGATCTTTTCTTGGTATCAGAAACTTCAGATGCTTGCCATTTGAAATGCTCCCTTATGAAAGAGATTGTCTCTCCAAAAGTAATTTCTTCCCCTGTGGATTCAGGAGAAATGGAGTCTTCCTCCTCTGGGGTGATGAAATCCTTTGGAGACTATCTGGGATTCATCTGAAAAGGATTCATCTGAAGAGGAGTACTCTTCCTCTGAAACCTGTAAAGTAGGTCGAGTATTGGGGGCTGGTGGGGCCTGTTGAGTCTGTAAGGCCTTAAAAAGACTCTGAGAAAAAACTTCCCATCCAGCAAGTGGTTGGGTTTCAGTGTGTTTAACTTTTTGCTTTTTCTTTAAAGGAGTAGCTGGTGGAGAGAGAATTGGAGCGGACGTCTGTCTGGGTGGAAGAGAAGGAGCTAGGTCCTCAGATACACTGAGTCGTGGTTCCCCTCCGCCATCCGGATCCGATGGCTGAGTAACCTCAGTGGACGTACTAAAGGTTTCCGCCACCCCAGCTTCCATAGTAGTTCCTAGGCCTGGTTTGGAAACCGATGTCTGGGAAGATGCTGGGCTTTCATCAGCCTCAAGAACCTTCTCGGGCACCAGAGGCACAGCATGGGATTCTGGCCTAACTTTCTTGGCCTTCTTCCTCGGTGGCTGTTCGGACGGGCCTACTCCCCCTACATACTGAGCACAAGACGTCTGAGTCTCTGATTTTCTAAATACAATTTTAGTGCAGCAAGATGGCTGCGAAGGGTTTTCAGAAAGAAAGATTTGCAAATGGGGCAGGACGTATGGTCGTGGGCCTTGGCTAAGCGAAAAATGCACTTCTCGTGTGAGTCCTTGTGAGAAATTTGTCTCCCACAAGCACACTTCCCCCTTCTAGCTGACATAATAATCAAAGGCAATGAAAAAACCCAATAGGGCATTTACCAGTATCGGTAGGAAGAAATGGTCGTCTGAAACGCGACCTGCTTTCGGAACTGGCGAACAGGAGTCCGGTGTTCACTGCGGCAGGAAGATTCTGAGGAGAGTGTGTGCTGACATCACCTTTATACCCTACTTCAGTTTATGACCCTGACAAGGGATGTCACAGATACCCTCCAGAAACAAAGACTTTGGTATACTGGCTGGAAGGTGGTGCTGCTGGCAGCAACTCCATACAGTTCTGAATACTGTAACATGATACCAATACCACTATTAAGCCACTGAAGATAACACTTATGCAGCAGTAAAAGCTATCATTACAGCTCATGAGACCTGTACAAAAAAAAATCTGCAGTCATTCTGAACCACCTAACCCATGAAATAAACAAGTGAAATGGGAGCAGGTACTAGCAGATATTAGGTGAATTCCTGTGAAATGACAAAAACAAAAAAGACAAGTTGTACACAAAGGTTCTACTTTGCTTTTCTAAAGCCACACTTTCCAAAACCAAAGAGAAAAAACTAACACTTTTACTATCCCACAATACCATGCCAGATGACTGACATAATAGGAGAATGGGTCAATATGAATGTGTTTTTGCAGTGGAACTATATGCCCCCCTTATCTTCTAATGGGGTACTATTCTCCTGCAAAAAAAAAAAAAAAAAGTCCAACTGGCATTATTTACAAATGTCACAGCAGTATATCAAGGTGGTAAGCTGGTTGTAGGTAACTATTGCTCTGGTAAGCCAAAGAAGGCATAACTTACCATCTGGGAGCAGTGGCAAAACTACAAAAATCTTCCTAGACTTCCTCAGCTTGCCCTCCCCTCCATCCCCTTTGCAGGTGAAACAAAAAAGAGCTATTTTAACAGGAATGTGTGCTTTAACTACAAAGTTACTGAGCTGCCTGCAATGGAAACATGCTGGCAGAAAATTAAGTGGTGAAAAAACATTGTTTTAGTTATAAAAGGGTGCAATCTCTGTGGTAAAGTTTCACAAATGCAATACTAGACAACAGATAAATATCTGAGTAAAGGGGGGTTGTCACGTTTACTAAAGTGTAAACAATCTAGTCAAAACCATTCACTCACACTCCATTCATCATATCAGGCAATGGAATGCACTTTCTGACCAATGTGGGGGTGGGGGGGTGGGGGGGGGTGCAGCAGCAAGGGAGTTAGGTACATGCAAATGAATGGGCTAACCATGAACTATTAAAGCCACAGCATCTTAGCTTTCAACCTCCCACCCCCAAAGCTAACTAAGAAACCTATGCATGGGAAGGAACAAAAATAAGGGAAGGTTTGATATTCATGATGGGAGAGGAGCCAAAACAATTGTTTAAAAAGGTTTACAAATGGTAGCCAGAGTATGCTATCACTATAACAAATGCATATCATTAAAACTTCATATTGGAACTATACCTTGCCTTTAGTACACAGCATTCTCCTATACCAAAAGGATGGCTATGAGGTGTTATTTAACAGAAAAAAATCTGCATATATCAAACACACTATGTGTTATCACCTGGTATAACATGTTCCTCACAAGACAAATACATTTTGTAATTTTTAAGTATAGCTATCTAAAAAGGCTAAAATGGAATAAGCTGGAACCAGACGAAAAATGTGAATGTAACTTCTTAAGTAAAAATCCAACCAACCCGTTTGGCTCGAAAACCACACAGTTCAAAAGTTGAAGTATATCTTCTTTAATAACAAATACAACCAGCCCGTATGGCTGAACTTCTGATGAAGCTTTGTATTGGACAAAGGGAAAGCGCGCTCAACTTTTTTATTCTTATTTGAGCCATACTGTAATGGTTATTAAGAAGATATACTTCAACTTTTGAACTGTGTGGTTTTCGAGCCGAACAGGCTGGTTGGATTTTTACTTAAGAAGTTACATTCACATTTTTCGTCTGGTTCCGGCTTATTCCGTTGTGGACTTGGTGTGTTCTTGGTTTTGAGGTTACTTTTATGGGTATCTAAAAAGGCTACCAAACATAAAAATGATGCAAAAGCTAGAACTTGCATGAAGTACTGCTAGCTTCTGTCAGTTGCACCTCATGTAAGACTATAACAAGCAGGTTAAGAAAAACAAATCAAAAAGGATTCACTAAAATATAACATTCTGAAATTCAAAATACTGTGAAGTCTATTATGCTTGACACTAAATATTGCAATTACTTCTCCCGACCAGTACCATAGCAATATAAAATCACTATGTTCTGTACAATTGTAATGTGCGTGTGCACACAAAGGTGTTTTTATGCAATTCAAAAATGTAAAAAAGTAATTCATTACATTTCTGACAACTTTCCCACAGCTGTAGTTTTAAAGATGACCTTACACTGGAAAAAATATATAATGTCATGTGCACTATGGTACAATCTTAATCGATGCAAATGAGAGGTTTCACGAAGACCAGTTTTCTTTTGATGCCCGCTTCCTCCACAGCATTACTGTGGCACTTAGTGCTTTATTTATTCACTTGCTGTTGTATGTGAAGCAAAAACTCATAATAGGACAAGGCAGATTCTGTCCTATCCTCTACCATGTTTTGAAGGAAGCTCATTTTCAGTGGACTGTCATCCCTATAAAAAGAGAAAACAAAGACAATTACTTATGTACTTAAAACACAATGGAACTTTTAAAAATCAGTAGACTCTTGAGTAAGTCATTCAATGGTATTTCAGCCTGCAGAACACACAGTGATCTTAAACATTCACACTGACAGTATTTGCCTCAGTTAATGATTGTACCTACTAATTACAGTCAAGAATAGTACTCCCTGTAATTATAGTAGGGTATATAAAACACTGCATCATTAGGAATCAATCCGAGGATGTTACAAAGGACTGAAAAGACAGATTGGATAAGCAATTCACAAATAAACAATAGGGGTATATGGATGGCTCCCAAATATGCAACAAAGTCTAGAAGATTTAGGATCTTTGTTTGGAAATGTTTGCATTGGTATTTGTATACTTCAAGTAGATTCCACAAAGAATTTCTTAGGTTCAGAGGTAGGTACTATGCTATCTGTCTGAGGGCATTTATAAGCCTAGCCAGAGTGTGTCAGCTTTCGCCGCCCCATTGATTAATTAACTGATCCTCTGTCAAGCAGAGCCAATGAAGTGATCCCAGGGGTGTATTTTCTGTTAACCATCCACTCGTCAAGGTTTCTCTTGAAGAGTGTTAGTGAGGGGCTCTGCTGGATGTAATCTGGAATTTTGTTCCAAAGCATGGGGAGCCTCTGTGACAGGAATCTATCCCTCCAGCATGTTCTATTTATTGTTGTGGTGAGGTTTAGCTCACTAGAGCGAGTGGCTCGCAGTGACTTGGATTTATTTAGGTGGAACATGTCCATCAATTCTGAGCTGGACATGGCTTTGTACGTCAGGCAGAGATCACCTCTGAGTAAGCGATATGCCACTGAGTACAGCCGAAGATTTTTCAGTCAGGCTGCATAGGACATATGTTTGAGGCCAGTAATCCTCTTGGTGAGGTACTTTTGTGGTCTTTCCAGCTGTTGGAAGTGTCTTGTGAGGTACATCCAAAAAGGGGCATTGTACTCTATGATGGGGCTAATGAGTGACGAGTAGAGGGGCACTATAACCTCTTTATTTCTAGATGTGAACCCTTTAGTAATTAGATGGGCCACATAGAAGGATTTCCTAACTACTTTGGCAATATGACTGTCAAAGGAGAGATTACTATCTACCTGGGTCCCCAGCTCTCTTATTAGCTCTTCTGTATTAAGGGGGCTGCCACCTATGTGGTAATTCGTGGGTGAACTGTTTTTCCCAAATGGGATGACTATGCATTTTTTGGCATTTAGCTTGAGGCCATGACTTTGACACCAGGTGTCCGTCTCAGTAAGGCCCTTTTGAAGGATGTCTGTGTCAGCTGGAGAGTCAATTATGGCTCCCAGTTTGCAGTCATCGGTGAACTTGGTTAGCCATAGTCCTCCTGTGTTTGCCTGTACTTGTGAGAAGTATATGATGAACAGTGGGGGTCCCAGGACCGAGCCTTGCGGGACACCACTTGTGACTGGTTTAGAGTTGGACCTGGAGCCCGCTCGTCTTACTGTGTGAGTTCTGTCTGTAAGCCAGTTGGCAGCCCATCTCATGACGTAGGGGTTTATGTTCAGGCTGGTGAGTTTTTCTGTAATACCCGAGTGGAGAATGGTGTCGAAAGCCTTGGCAAGGTCAAGGCAGACTGTGTGAACCACCTTACCCTCGTCTATGGCCTTGGTGACTGTTTCGAAGAAGTCAACCAGGTTTAGTAGGCATGATCTGCCCTTAACAAAGCCAGACTGGGTCGGGTCAAGTGTTTGGAGGTTCCCAATGTCTCTGTTAATGAGTTCCATGATGATGCGCTCCATAGCCTTGCAGACCAGGCTAGTCAGGTTAATGGGGGCGAAAGTTACCTGGGTCAGTTGTGGCCCCTCCTTTGTGGAGCGGAATAACCGTTGCTGTGTGCCATTCTATGGGCACGTAGCCTATGGAGAGGCTGAGGTTGAACAGCATGTTTAGGTGGGGGGGGGGGGTTAATTTGTTCTGCAGTTGGTGCAAGACGCAGCCTGGGACACCATCTGGTCCCATTGACACTGTGTTTTTGGTTTTTGAAAGGGCTGTTTTCAGCTGTGCGTCTGTGATTTTAGTGACAAACACTTTTCCGGTATTGTTGTGGGCCCTTTTGGAGGTGAGAGGGGGGTGAAGTTTGCACTGAATCTATCTGCCAGGATGTTGGCAATACCAGTAGGTTCAGTATATTTTGTGCTATTTTGCACTAGTTCAGTGCATATCTGCGAGTTGCCACTTAGATTCTTAACATAGCTAAAGAAGGCTTTGTGGTTATCTTTTGAATCCTTGGCTATTTTTCTTTCGAAGTTAGCCTTGGATGATTTCATGAGGGACCTTAGTTTCTTACTGATATGGATTTGTTTTTTTTTCTGAACTAGTTTCCTCCTTCTATTGTATAGCTTGTTTATTGTAGGGGTCCACCAAACTGGTTTCCTTTTCTTAGAGGAGTGAGTCTTGGTTTTGCTAGGGATGGCACGATCCATGCATCCTTGTAGGTGCTCATAGAGTGCATTTGTAAAGGTTTCTGCATCTTGGGCAGCGTTATCCTTTAGCATGAGGGCTGTGAAACTTACCACCTCTGTCTTAAGTAAGGTGAAGTTTGCTTTAGAAAAGGTTTTTACTGTGCTTTCCTTAGTTGGTGGTGGTGGGGTGTGGACATCCAGAGTGATTAGTTTATGGTCTGATCTAACCAGTGACGGGTTGACCTCTGGTGTGGAACACCTGTCGCTCATGTTGGTGATGACCAGGTCCAATATGTTTTCATCTCTGGTAGGAGAGTTTACCAGCTGATCCAGGGCATTTGAGTTGATAAATTCCAGGAAGCGCTGGGCCTGGGAATTTGTACTTGAGTAGTTTTCCCAGTGAATGGTAGGGTAATTGAAATCGCCCAATATCAGGGTGTTCGGTAGGTCCTTCATGTTTTCCAGTGTCTGCAGAAAGGTGGAGTGGTGGTCCTGGATCATGGAAGGTGATCTGTAGCAGGCCACAATTTGCATTGCAGATTTGCCTGATGTTAGTTGCACATGGATGATCTCAGAGGTATCATGCTGCCCCACTAACCTGGAGGTGTAGGTATCCTTGATGAATATAGATACACCCCCTCCTTTTGTGTTCGGTCCATGTTCTGTGGACGAAACGTGTGGTATTAGTTGTAGCCCAGCAGTGCTGAGGTGCACTGTGGAGCCTTGAAACAGGTTTCAGTTACAGCACAGATGTTGACGTTCTGCATACTGAGGAGTGCTTCGAGCGCATGCATTTTGAGATTTAAACTCCTGGCGTTGAGTAGCATAACCCTCTGTTTTTTGTTAATTGTGCTGTTTACAGAGGTGGGTTTGACTTTTGAGCCTTGCCTAAAAAAGGCACTATGGGGGCAGCAAGAGCCTTGGTCAGTATTCGAAAGCCTAAGGGTGACAGGTGCAAGCCGTCTCTTGTGAAGCAACGCGGCTTGTCGAGCATGTCATCCCAGGCTGACAGACACTGGATACCCTTTGAATGACACCAGAAGCTTAGCCAATTGTTGAAATTGATCATTTTTTCTTTATACTGAGGTATCATTCTTGGTGAGGGCAGGATGCTACTCAGGGTCAGGGTCATACCAGCCTGGGCTGCATGATCAGAGAGCTCTTCCATGTCTCTTTTCATGTAGTCCAGGGAGGTACGTCTCAGGTCATTCACACAAACATGAACAATGACACAGTCATATTTGTACTTGTTCTGGAGTGACCTGAGTGCTTGTGTTATGTGGTGGATTCTGGCTCCCGACAGGCAGTTAACAGTAACCTTCTGCTTGTCCAACCTAGTGAGTGGGACGTCAGTGTGCCTGACTATACAACTAGTGTGTTAGGTATGTTATTTCGCCTTAACGGCTGTGATTGTGCGACACACTGATTTTGTGTTTTATGTGTTGTCTGGTTTGTGACGGGAAGTGCAGGTTGTTTGGGTGTCTGCTTTGGAGGTCTCTGATGCTTTTGCAGGTTTTTATTTAAGCCTCCGAGTATGATTTTGTGTATTTATGTGTATTTTTTGCCAGTGCTGTTTTAGTAGGTTTGTGTGCGGCTGGAGGTGTGGTGCAAGTGTTAACCTTCTCCTCTTGATTGTCTGTTCCAGTCTTGGGTGGAAACAGCTTAACTTCCAGTTTGGCTGTATAATTGCATCTCTCGCATATGTTAGTGTTTTGTGGTAGGAGGAGAGGGTTGTCTGTGTACATGAGGCAGTTGCAACATTGCCTCAGGATACCCAGATTCACCAGCTGGACTGGAGAGTGCACCTGAAGTTGCCCTTTGGTCATGCCTGAATAGTAGAGTGAGCTGCTTAGTCGCTTGGTTGGTGAGAGGTGAATAAAGAGCCTTGCCCTGCTGGGCAATCAGTGTCAGGGTATATTAGTGCGTGCTATTAGGTCTGAGCAAGTGCTGGGCTGTAAGATGCTTTTTGAGTGCTTAGGATGAGAGTTAGACTAGTTTCAAGGGAAAAACTGATGAGGAGACTTAGTGGAGCCGGGAATAATTTAACCATAGCTAACCGGAACTGCCTGGTGCGCAAAACCGTGCAAACACGGTTTTTATAGTAGGGAAATGAAAGAGAGAGAAATTAGCCCAAAATGGCCAATAATCTACTAACTTCTGGGCTGGAACCACTCCTCCAGAGACAGATAGGTTGCTGAAAGCTCCCCTCTCTCACAGGTGAACAGAGAAACTTCCTTCTATCCAAGTAAGGTATGGGCAACTCAGAATCTAGTATCACAGCCCTGAATTCAGCACTAGCCTGAAAACTGGACTACACTAGCTTAGAAAGGCGGGAAACAAGGAATTTTTATGTTTTTTTTTGTTTTTTTGAAAAAATAAGGCAAAAACAGTAAAAAAAATACACTTAAAACAGCTTTAAACGACTACAAAGATCAGAAAAGGCTATCGTACTTTAAACAAAAAACAACTTTTTAAAAGTGCAGGCAATCAAATAAGTACAATATGTGAAAAAAACAAGCTTTTAAATCACAATAAACGCTGGAAAATCTGTGTTTAGGCGGAAAACAGTTAAGTACAGCAAGAAAGTACAGAAAAGTGATACTTAATCACTCCAAAGTCTCTCTTCTAAGCTAGAAGGCTTGTATTAGTTTAAGGCTTTCTAGTGCTACCCATTAGGTTAGTTACAGGAAAGATGGGAAACAAGCGCAGATGTGGCCTTTTAAACCAGAAAATTGAAAGAGACGGACAAACTGTCCAAATGGTCAGTAAACTATCATTTCTGGGCCAAGAACCTCTCCTCTCGTGGTAGACAGGCTACCTAGTGTTTACCACTCCCACTGATAAGCTAGAAGGCTTTCTTCCAACACAGAAAGGCTTGCGGGGCTCAGAAGCTTACCAACAGTCCTGGATACAGCAACTCTGTATCTGTACTAGGCTAGTTACAGGAAAGGTGGGAAGCAAGTGCGGCTTTTAAACCAGAATGTTGAAAGTGATGGAAAAAACTTCCCAAATGGCCAATAGCTACAATTTCTGGGCCAGGAACCACTCCTCTTGTGGTAGATAGGCTACCTAATGCTTACCACTCCCACTGATAAGCTAGAAGGCTTCCCTCCAACACAGAAAGGCTTGGGGGGCTCAGAAGCTTACAAAGAGCCCTGGATACAGCAAATCTGTACCTGGACTAGACTAGTTACAGGAAAGGCGGGGAACAAGTACAAACGTAGGCTTTTAAGCCAACAAGTTGAAAGAGATGGAAAACTGCCCAAATGGCCAAATAAACTACAATTTCTGGGCCAAACCTCACTCTTCCCGTGGAGGATAGGCTACCTAGTGCTTACCACTCCCACTGATAAGCTAGAAGGCTTCCCTCCAACACAGAAAGGCTTGGGGGGGCTCAGAAGCTTACTAACAATCTTGGATACATCAACTCTCTAACCGGACTAGGCTAGTTATAGGAAAGGCAGGAAACAGGCACAAGTGCGGCTTTCAAACTAGAAAGTTGAAAGAGATGGAAAGAAACTGCTCAAACAGCCAATAGCTACAATTTCTGGGTCAGGGACCACTCCTCTTGTGGTAGGATAGGCTACCTGATGCTTACCACTCCCACTGATAAGCTAGAAGGCTTCCCTCCAACACGGAAAGGCTTGAGGGGCTCAGAAGCTTACAAAGAGTCCTGGATACAGCAAATCTGTACCTGGACTATACTAGTAACAGGAAAGGCAGGAAACTAGCGCAAACACGACTTTTACATCAGAAGGTTGAAAGAGATGGAAAAGCTTCCCAAACAGCCAATAAACTATAATTTCTGAGCCAGAAACCACTCCTCCTGTGATAGATAGGTTACCTAGTGCTTACCACTCCCACTGATAAGCTAGAAGGCTTCTCTCAAACACAGAAGGGCTTGGGGGGGGGCTCAGAAGCTTACCAACAGTCCTGGATACAGCAAATCTGTACCTGGACTACACTAGTTATAGGCAAGGCAGGGACCAAACGCAAAACAGGCTTTTAACCAGAAAGTAGAAAGAGATAGAAAAAACTGCCCAAACGGCCAATGAACTACAATTTCAGGGCCAAAGCCCACTCTTCCCATGGTAGATAGGCTACCTAGTGCTTACCACTTCCACTGACAAGCAAGAAGGCTTCCCTTCAACACAGAAAGGCTTGGGGGGCTCAGAAGCTTACCAACAGTCCTGGATACAGCAAGTCTGTATCTGGACTTGACTAGTTACAGGAAAGGCAGGAAACAAGCTTAGAATTTTTTTTTGTTACAGAAAAGCAGCTAAAAAACCAGTAAATACAATTAAAATTGTAGTGTAGGCCAGCATACCCGAGTGTATAGCAACACTACGGCAAATACAGTTCAAATAAATGCAATTAAATTAACAAATGACTAAAAAAGTGCAGACGCCGTAAATTAGAAGGCTACTAACAAGCAGTAATAAGTGCAGAGTAAGGGCGACTGGAGAGAAAACAGTACGCAGAAGAGCAACTAAGACAGTTACAGTAAGAGCAGCTGAATAATAAAATATATATATATATATATATATATATATATATATATATATATATATATATTTATTTATTTATTTTTTTGATGGAGGGAACAGAGCAGGATTAAGATGCTACAGGGGCTGCCCTTCCAAAATTCTCTCTTTGTACACAGTAGGAGTGTCTGAAATCAGAATATGATCTCATTGCACTCAGTTGAGTGAGCAAATGAGATGGGCCCAGAAGAAGTATCCAAATACAAATCTGCAAGAGGGGTAGGCAATTTCAAAGCCACCAACATTAACACCAAAACAAGATCAGGGAGGGTGGGTGAGGAACTAACTGTAGAGAGACAGCCACAACTCCAGTTGAGTTAATATTTAGTGAAAAACACAAATAAATAAATTAAATACGGTACTATATGCAAAAGAGCAGATAAAAGTGTACTTAAATTCACTTATACGTCCAGCTGATTTCAGGTAGATGTTAGCTGGCCAAAGCTCTGATATTAAGCAGAGATAACTCAAAATGTACCACTTATATAAGAGGCAAGGATGTCAGTGATGAGCTGAAACTACCCCCTACTGCTATCAATGGCTACAGAGAAATTCTAAAAAGTACTCAGTAGAGAGACAGCCACAACTTCAGTTGAGTTAATATTCAGTGAAAAACACAAATAAATAAATTAAATACAGTACTATATGCAAAAGAGCAGATAAAAGTTCATAGGTTCATACTAGGCTATCTGCCCTAGGGCATTTATAAGCCTAGCCAGAGTGTGTTTGGCTTTCGACACCCATTTTAAATTAATTTTGCTATGCCCTTTTTCGAGGTTAGTATACTGTGCATCTGTCTAACAGTGACACAGAAGTGATACCCGGGGTAAACCTACGGTCTCCCATCCACTCATCAAGATTCCTCTTGAAGAGAGTCAATGAGGGACTCTGCCTAACCTGGGCTGGGATTTTATTCCAGAGTGAAGGGAGCCTCTGGGTTATGAATCTGTCCCTCCAGCATGTCCTATTTATTTCAGTGCTGAGGTTCAAGTCTCTCGAGCGCGTAACTCGATGGGATTTGGATTTTCTGAGGTGCAGCATGTCCATTAATTCCAGGTTGGACATGGCTTTATACGTCAGGCACAGATCGCCTCTGAGCAGGCAGTATGCCACTGAGTAGAGTTTCTTTAACCAGGCAGCATATGGCATCTATTTGAGCCCTTTGATCCTCTTGGTGAGGTACTTTTGGGGTCTTTCCAGTTGCTGCAGGTGTCGGGTAAGGTACATCCCAAAAGGGGCATTGTACTCAATTATGGGCCTGATGAGGGATGAGTAAAGAGGCACGATGACCTCCCCTGATCTAGATGTGAATCCCTTCATGATTAGGTGGGCTATATAAAATGTTTTTCTAACCACTTTGGCCATGTGGTTGTCAAATGAGAGATTGCTATCAACTTGGGTCCCCAGTTCCCTAATTACTTCTTCTATACTTAATGGATTACCACCTATGTGGTAATTTGTGGGCACTTTGTTTTTGCCAAAGGGGATGACTATACACTTTTTGGCATTTAGCTTGAGGCCATGGCTCTGGCACCAGTTGTCTGTTTCTATGAGGCCCTTTTGGAGGATGCTTGTGTCGGCTGGAGATTCGATTATGGCGCCCAGTTTGCAGTCATCTGCGAACTTGGTCAGCCACAGTCCTTCCGTGTTTGCCTGTACCTCCGAAAAATACATACCGAACAAGAGAGGTCCCAGGACTGAGCCTTGTGGGATGCCACTTGTAACTGGTTTGGAGTCTGACATGGCTCCAGCAATTCTAACCATGTGGGTTCTGTCCTTGAGCCAGTTTGCAACCCATCTAGTGACATAGGGGTTTATATTTAAGCTGGTGAGCTTATCTATAATGCCCGAGTGGGGTATTGTATCGAAGGCTTTTGTGAGATCCAGGTAGGCTGTGTGGACCACCTTCCCCTCGTCAATGGCCTTGGTGACTGTTTCAAAGGAATCGGCCAGGTTTAAGAGGCATGATCTGCCCTTAACAAAGCCGAACTGGGTAGGATCCAGTGTCTGTAGGTCCCCAAAATCTTTATTTATGAGGTCCATGATGATCCTTTCCATAGCTTTGCAGACCAAGCTAGTCAGGCTTATGGGGTGATAGTTTCCAGGATCCATTGAGGCACCACCTTTGTGGAGAGGGACCACTGTTGCTGTACACCACTCTCTGGGTACATATCCTGTAGTAAGGCTGAGATTGAACAGTAGTTTTATGTTTGGGTTTAGCTCTTCTTGGAGTTCATGTAGGACGCAGCCTGGGACACCGTCTGGTCCCATTGATGCTGTGTTTTTTGCTTTGGAGAGGGCGGCTCTTACCTGAGCATCTGAGATGTCAGGGGGGGCAGCACTCTGCTGGGATAGATATTCGCCCTTTTGGTGGGGAGGGGGGGTTTGCGCTGAACCTGTCAGCTAGGATGTTGGCAATGTCTGTGGGTTCGGTGTATTTTTTGTCATTTTGGACTAATTCTGAGCATATCTGGGAATTCCCACCCAGGTTCCTAACATAACTAAAGAAAGCCTTGTGATTATCCTTAGTGTCCTGTGCAAATTTTCTCTCGAAGCTGGCCTGAGACGATTTTATGAGTGCCCGTAGTTTTTTGCTAATACTGATCAGAGATGCCTTCCCTTTTTGGGATTTTGCTCTATCATGTAGTAGCTTCCTCCTTCTATTGTATAGTTTGTTTATGGCTGGGGTCCACCAGACAGGACATCTGCCTTTGGAGGATTGGGTCTTGGTTTTATTTGGGATTGCATGATCCATGCATTCCTGAAGGTGCTCATAGAATGCGTTTATAAAGGATTCTGCGGTCTGGGCCGTATTTTCCACAGGCCCGAGGGCTTTGAAGGATTCCACCTCGGTTTTAAGGAGTGTGAAATTTGCTTTAGAGAAGTTTTTCACTGTGGTTTTCTGGGCAGGGTGTGGGGTCAGGATGTGAATATCCAGTGAGATTAGTTTATGGTCTGATCTTACCAGTGAGGGATACACTTCTGGTCTGGAGCATAGAGTACCCATGTTGGTGATGATCGGGTCCAGTATGTTTTCCCCTCTTGTGGGAGTGGTAACAAGTTGTTCCATAACATTTGAGTTTATAAATTCTAGGAACCTTTGGGCTAGGGTGTTGGAGCTAGAGTAATGCTCCCAGTCTATGTTTGGGTAGTTGAAGTCGCCCAATACAATGGTGTTTGGAGAGACCTTCATATTTTCCAGTGTTCTCAGGAAGGCTGAGTGGGGTTCCTGGGTTTGGGAGGGTGGTCTGTAGCAGGCTATAAACTGGAAGGCAGTTTTACCCACTGCTAGTTGCACATGGATAGTCTCTGATGCTTCGTGCTGTGCCACAAACCTGGAGGTGTGGGTATCTTCGACTAATATTGATACTCCCCCCCTCCTTTTGTGGTTCGGTCCAAGTTTTGGGGCCGAAAAGCATGGTATGAGGTATAACCTGGTAGTGCTGGGGTGCTCTCGGGAGCCTTGAACCAGGTTTCTGTTACTGCACAGATATCAATGTTCTCCATGCTAAGGAGAGTTTTGAGTGCGTGCATCTTGAGGTTTAGACTTCTGGCGTTGAGTAGCATTACTTTTAGTTTCTTATCCCTTGTGATACCTATGGAGGTGGGTTTGTCTTTTGATCCTTGCCTAAAAAGGCACTACGGGGGTAGCAAGAGCTTTTGCCAATATCCGAAAGCCCAGGGGTGACAGGTGCAAGCCGTCCCTAGCGAAGCATCGTGGCTTGTCGAGCATGTCATCCCAGGCTGACAGGCACTGGATCCCCTTTGAATGACACCAATACTTAAGCCAATTGTTGAAATTGATCATCTTGTCTTCATATTGTGGCATCATTCTTGGTGAGGGTAAGATGCTACTCAAGGTCAGGGTCATACCAGCCTGGGCTACATGCTCAGAGAGCTCCTCTATGTCTCTTTTCATGTAGTCCAGGGAGGTACGTCTCAGGTCATTCACACTAGCATGGACAACGACTGAGTCATATTTGTACTTGCCTTGGAGTGACCTGAGTGCATGTGTTATGCGGCGGATCCAGCGCCCGACAGGCAGCTCACCGTGACCTTCTCCTTGTTCAGCCTGGTGAGCGGGACGTCAGTGTGCCTGACGATAGAGTCACCTATTACAAGTGTATCAGGTGTGTTGTTTAGCCTTAAGGGCTGTGACTGTTCGGCACACTGGCTTTGTGAGCTATGTGTTGCACGTGTTTTGTTTTGGGGTAGCGGTTGCTTGGGTGTCTGCTGCTTAGGCAGATTTTTATTTAGAGCCTCCGAGTATGTTTTTGTGTGTTTATGTGTTTGGTTGGCTGTCGTGGTAGGTCTATGTGAGACTGGAATTGTAGTGAGTGTGGTTTCCCTCTCCTCCTGACTGGTTATGCCAGTACTGAGTTGAGAGAGCTTAGCCTCCAGTTTGGCTATATGGTTGCATCTCTCACATGTATTGGAATTTGTTGGGAGGAGGAGAGGGTTGTCTGTGTACATGAGGCAGTTGTGACATTGCCTCAAGATTCTCAGATTCACCAGCTGGACCGGAGAGGAGATTGACAACTGACCTTTGGACATGCTAGAATAGTATTGGGAATTCCTTTATAATTGAAAAAAAGGGCCAGTGGGGAACAAGGTACTCAAGGGGAGTTTGTGAGGGTGTAGTGCTTTTAATATTTTAGTGTTGACTTAGTGAGCAAGTTCCAGGTAACTTAAATGCAATGTGTTACAGGTAACTTAAATGCAAAAACGACAAACAGTAACTTTCTTTCAAGTGAAACAAGGAAATAAGTACAATAAGCAATGCAGATATCACTAGGGATCCACAGAAGCACTGAACAGCCGCATTTTAGGTAGAATTAGCGTTTCAGGGAAATAACAAGCAAACAAACAACATG
Organism: Protopterus annectens; assembly: GCF_019279795.1. Taxonomy (NCBI): domain Eukaryota; kingdom Metazoa; phylum Chordata; order Ceratodontiformes; family Protopteridae; genus Protopterus; species Protopterus annectens. Next base: position 1,399,858,544 of record NC_056733.1, read on the forward strand.
CATACAAACAAAGCTAGATTCAGCAGGCCTGGATCTAGTCTATGCTACAGCAAACAAGGTGTACCAATTTCAATAAGAAGCAGTTCAAATATGCAGGCACTATAAGCCTTTAACCAGAAATTCCCAGCTCAGAAGGACAGAGTCCAGCCTCTCCTCCCACAAGAGTGCAGACCACGAACCTTCTTAATGTAAAATAACTGGCCTGAAGCCCAAGTGCTTAAACCAGAACTAATATACTTTTAGAATAACAGACACTGAACCCTCAATCAGCAGTTCCCAACTTAGAAGGATGTAAGCTACCTGTCCTGCCACCACAGTGCAGGCCACAAACCTTCCTAATGTAAAACAACTGGTCTGAAGCCCAAGTGCTTAATCCAAAAGACTTAGAATGATAGCTAAACTTTAATCAAGTTACTACCAAGCAGTAATAAATACAATTGAATACTTTAAAGAATGCCTGGATTAGTGCTCAAGTTATACAAACAAAGCTAGATTCAGCAGGCCTGGATCTAGTCTATGCTACAGCAAACAAGGTGTACCAATTTCAGTAAGAAGCAGTTCAAATATGCAGGCACTATAAGCCTTTAACCAGAAATTCCCAGCTCAGAAGGGCAGAGTCCAGCCTCTCCTCCCACAAGAGTGCAGACCATGAACCCTCTTAATGTAAAATAACTGGCCTGAAGCCCAAGTGCTTAAACCAGAATTAATATACTTTTAGAATAACAGACACTGAGCCCTCAATCAGCAGTTCCCAACTTAGAAGGATGTAAGCTACCTGTTCTGCCACTACAGTGCAGACCACAAACCTTCTTAATGTAAAACAACTGGTCTGAAGCCCAAGTGCTTAAACTAAAAGGCTTAGAATGAGTTACACCAAGCAGTAATAAATACAATTGAGTACTTTTAAGATGACGCAAAAGCAAAATAAAGTAGGAAGAAACACAAATACAGTAAAAGCAGATAAAAGTGTACTTAAATTCACTTATACGTCCAGCTGATTTCAGGTAGATGTTAGTCGGCCAAAGGTCTGATATTAAGCAGAGATAACTCAAAATGTACCATTTATATAAGGCAAGAATGTCAGTGATGAGCTAAAACTAGCCCCACTGCTATCAATGGCTACACAGAAATTCTAAAACGTGCTCTGTAGAGAGACAGCCACAACTCCAGTTGAGTTAATATTCAGTGAAAAACACAAATAAATAAATTAAACACAGTACTATACGCAAAAGAGCAGATAAAAGTATACTTAAATTCACTTATATGTCCAGCTGATTTCAGGTAGATGTTAGCTGGCCAAAGCTCTGATATTAAGCCTTAGGCCTCAGGTAAACTGCAATTATGGGGAAGAAAGATATACTGTAATTGTGCATATACTTTTGGGGAATGTAATGAGTTGACAGACTTTAAAAATTCCCTGCAAACTATTCTATCATAAGTAAGTCACCACAAAAAAGAAAAAGTTCAAATAATAACAACTGGACCAGGGTCCACAAATATCTGTATAAATTTTATTGCAGACTTAGCGCTTTGGCCCAAGGCCTTCAAAGAGTAAAAACTCATAACATACACACACTTTAAATACTAAAATTCTACCTAATTATCCAATTATTCAGTAATACAATAACAACATATTTCCAATCAAATACTTTGTTGAGTCCAAATGGTTCCAAAGTATTGTATTTCAGAATAAAAAGAGTTTTCCTCTCTAGTAATTTATTCTTAATATCCACGCATTCTCCTACAATTAAATGAACTTTTTCCAAAATACATCCCTTTAAATCATCTGGCTTAGCACCATGAAACTGTGCAAAATGACCTCCCAAAGGGCTATCTCATTTTTTTTATTTTTAATGTCTCTAATGTGTTCTTGAAAGCGAATTCTAATTATTGACCAGTTTCCCCAATATAAAATAAACCACAAGTACATTTTAAAACATATATCACCCCCTCTGTGCTACATGTATAACTACTATTGACAAAACTTAGCATTATTAATCCAAGGGAAAAAAATCACTGTTTTTACAAATAGAACATTTATTACAAGCCACAGTACTTCCATTACAAAACCAAAACTATTTGTTTGTAATTCCTATCACCATCACATAAAAAAATTAAATAATCAATAAATTTAAAATATTGAATCAATTGTGACTTATAAAAAATATGACCATATATATAGTCAATTTCAAATTCAGCCATCACAATATTAGCATACATGGGGGCAAAAGCTGCCACCATAGCTGTACCCTGCAAGTGATGAAAAATTTCTCCATTAAAAACAAAATAATTATTTTGAAGACAAAAAACAACTAATTATATAAGAAAATGAGATAAAGGAGAATCCCCTAAAAAGTAAAATAAGACTTGAATACCATAATCAAAAATGTCTTCTCCATCAGCGGTATGGCAAATGCAAGGCTACTCTTTCCTTAAAGATGATTAAAATGCAAGAATAAGCAAAAGTAATGGGCAGTGATTTGGGTGGGGGCTGCATCCAGTGGTCAGCAGTACAGGGGAAACAAAACATTCTATAAAAGAGAGGTCCTTAAATGAAATTAAACTTTTTATCAGGGTTGCAGGTTTTGAATGCAGTGTTATACACCTATGGTCACATCAAGGGTACAGAAATCTGCCATCAGTGATGTTAGCAGCTGAGGTTCAGGAGTAGAATTAGATTGTCATTTTTTTTTGTGGGAAGAAAACAACAACTAGCTCATCAATAGCTCTCCTTTTATTGCAGAGCTGAAGACTAACACTTGCAGACTTGCAGTACAGACCAAAACTTAACTAATTTCATACCTAGCAGATGTGGAATGTTACTCTTCTAGCAGCCTATGTTATTAGACTGGAAAGTATTTCTGAACAATCAGTTTAAAAGGTATAAGCCAAACCAATACAAACGTCTTGTGAAAAGTTAGTGGTGTTAGAAAAGAGATAAACATCAATGCTGTTCATCAAAAAAAAAAAAAAAAGCCAGACTAGTGGCAGAAATGGGCAAAGCCCTAACTGCAACCCATTTGAACCACATTTGATTAGCATCTTAGGCATCTTGAGAGTTTTGGCAAAGAGGATGGGTGTGCTGGACGTCTCTCTGCTTGAGTCCTGACATATGTAAGAACTCAAAAAGATGAAAGATGATACCAGTTCAAGTGGGTAGGAGAATGGTGTACCCGTGGTTATCCCTGTGGGCTTAGGGATGAGGCATGGGCTATTGCTATTCCTCATATCCAACCTGACAGTAATTTTCATTGACATGTAAAGGGAAGGAGTTTGGACTAAAAAAAAACGGACCCCTTCATGATGATGGCGCTGCTCCCAATAGCTCCACTTCCACATTCTGGCGATGGCACAAGTAACGAACTGCAAAGTTTAGTTCCCAATTCAGGGGAACAAATGAGCCAAATGAGTGAAATGGGGGACAGGGAAGGCTTAATTATCAGAAGGGGTACCGGACAAGAAAAATTGTTCAGCAAAAAACTTTTATTTACGACTGTTGAGAGTCAAAGGTTTTTTATCAATATATTATAATGCAAAAATTACAGACTCAGATTTTTCTTAAACTTTTTACAAATAACTTTTCATATTTGGGAAACTGTACAGTCTAGGTGTATAATATAAGCAGCACTTCTGTTCAGCCAAATGCAAGCTTTCATACAATCACAAGCAATTACTTACTGTGTTCTTGTATTTTAATATTATTGACAGGAATATGTTTGCTTGCATGAATAACAATATAAACACTCAATAGCTATTCAAGCTGTAAAACTTACAAGGCGAGGATCAATAACTTCTTCTAGTATCATCTAAGGATTCTGCTGTCACCTTTCAATAGCATGTAAGTCACCTCTTTCAGGCTACATTAACCTAAACATTGAAATAGTGCTAGTTTCATAATGACTAATAAACAAATAGTGCACTCTCCAGGGTAATTAATTCTATATGGATGATGGTAGTGTATTTGTTTATCTCCTACCATAACTCATTATATGTAGATCATTCAGTTATAAAAATATGACCGGAAATATGAATATAGACAAGACAAGAGAAAACAGTGGTTACAATTTTCACTGCAATGCATCCTAAACAAGCAATTTCCACATTCTTACCCTTTCATATACAAACCATCTTTAACAGCTAAATTGCTCATTTAAGAAATCCAATTTCATTCTCACAATGCTGATGAACATCCAATGGAAATGTGCTTAAAAAGATACTGAAAGATATTAATGAGGTAAGGAAATTGTCTGATTCCTCTATAATACAGACAAAGAATATCTTCTGAGTATTCAGTGTGATGTATGTGCAAGTCTTTATCAAGGCTCACTGGAAGGATACTGCAACCATCCTCAAGAGCCAAAAAATGCATGGGATATCTGGGTTCTACACAATGCATTACAAAAGACTACCAAAATGGTTTTGTGCAGACAGAAGCACCATGCAGTATATGGAACACCCTGATTCTTCTCTGAAATTGAGAGAAAGACAGTTCTGCTAAGAACCATTGCACTTTTCACCAATGACCTGCTCCAGTCTCCACCAGAGTGAAGAGGTAAAGCAGCTTTAAGAGCTCTAACACCACCTCACACTGCCACATTTCTTTTTTTGTGTGTAGCAGAGTGAAGTGAGGCAGTGCTAAAGTGTGTTACGGCCTTCAAATCTATAACACTCTTTCCACTTCTACTCCTTTTTTTTCACTCTGTCTTGTAGTACACTGGAGCAGCTCCAGTTCAGCTCTAGGTACAACTAAGAACTATGAGGCAGCGCTAAGCATATTAAAACTTTCAAAGCTGTACAATACTTAACTACTATGCCATTTTTCTTTAAACTATGCTACACAGAGTATTTAAAGTACTACAGTACTACACAGAATTATGATTGGGTCTCTCCAGTTAAAACCAATTAGTTACAATTTCTCAAAATGGATGTCGAGATTCATTTCTCAAGCTTCACTTCTCACTGCTCTTGAGGTGAATTTCTTGATAACCATTTCTCAAACATATAACAATTTGGTTATGACTGACACCTGTGCTCTCTCTCTCTGCCATTTCTGTTCCTGATGGATGACATGCTACAGAACAATAAAGGGAACTTTCATGCGGTAGTCTATATTGTTCTAATCAAGGCTCCTGAAATAATTGAGAATTTCCTCCTTAAACTATATTGCTAAAAGCACAACATAGTTCTAAAGCCACTGAATGGTTTACAAACTTTCTCAAAAGCAAAACATTTTCTGTAAAAATAGGTCCTTCTTTATCAATGTCCTCTATTCTCCTTAAACATTTTGCATGAGGTTCCATACAAGTTATCAGCCTCTTCCCCCCTCTTCATAAACACACTTTTAACTTGGAAGAGGGCTTGTTATAATCACACACGAGGTCCCGAGCAGCCCAGTTGGCATTGTATCTGAAAAGAACTAATAACAGGATAATTTATGCAAAAACACAGCCATTTACAATGATTCCCCCCTCATGTACCACACAGCTTTGTGAGAGCAAATCCACCCACACCAACCCCCCCCCCCGCCGGGTATTCAAAAATATACTTGCAGTCAACTGTAATAAACAAAAGCCATGACCCACAAGACTAGGCAAAAAATGAATCAATTCAATGAAATTGGCAAATATTAGATTCCATCAACTATGTTCTCCAAAGAGTACCCTTGCTTAAGTACTACTGGCATCTAGCTGGACCAGTCCCTCCTTTTCCAACACAATATTGAACAGAATCAAAATTAACAACCTGTTATTCCAGGCCCCAAATTTTTCCACTTCCTTGGCCCAGAATGCAAGAACATAACAAGGAAAGGAATTCTGCAAGACCAGTTAAGAGTATGTCATTCCTCCCAGAATAGTATGCTCCCCCCACCAATAAGTCCTTCCTAGAATCAACTTCCAAGTACATCTATCATTTTTGTATGCCTTACACCAAAGTTAGAACTGCTCTGTTTGGTACTTAAAGCTAAACAGCTTCTAGTGCAACAGCTGATAGACCTCTTTTTTTTCTCTCTATACACTCCTTAAGCCTGAATTCTTTGATTTTCTCACTAGTAGACTCAGACATTTCTTCTTACAACTTCAGGTCTCATAAGGTGTGTAACCTAAGAAGGCACCAAAATAAACTGAACTGCACAGACTGAAGCTTCTCTGTATCTGGGAATATCTCTCTAAAAACCTTAAAACATTGTCAGAACACAATGAATTCTGCAAAGTGCCACAAACCTCATAGGTAAAGGATAATCTACGTGTTTCTACTCTGCCAGTACTATATAAAAGTATGTCCTTTTACTTGAAGAATACATAACTTATACGGCTTTGGTGATGGTAACCTCTACTAAGTAGTGGGATGGGGGTCTAATGGAACAAAGATTCAAAGTTTTTTGTTTAATTAAACTAATAAGTCTTTAACAGTTAAGTGCTTTATTGTAGTATAAAAATAAATGGGATATTTAGCCTCTTGAGAATATTACCCAGCTGAGCATTCTGCACCAATATCTTTTTCTACTATATACTAGCAAACTCTACTATATATTTTAACTATGATTTGGACTCCATCAGGGCAGTTCGTTCAGCTCCCCTATGCATAATCACTCTGCACTGCACACAGAAATCAAGCTATACTTCTGGAACGATGTTTTGTTATCTGTATCTTACTGCAAATGAAATTAAGCTCTCAACTTTTAATACACATGCTCAGTCCTTGCTTGGCACCTGGGCAATGACAGAAATTTATTTGATTTACTGCATTATGGTAACTGAGTAAGTAGGTTGGTCTTATGACCCTTTTCAGCCACAACCCAGACCCCAGAGGAACAACATTAAATATTACAGAAGGGTACTATTTTACATTTTAAGTTGATATTAGCAGAGTAATCTTAGAACATATCTACAAAACAAAGAAAAACACATTGAACTGCAAAAAAGTTTATAGTATTAGTAATATTTACATAGAACTTTAAGGGTCCATCAAGAGGCTATTTGTCAACGGTACAAATAAATATCCAGTCGAGTTTATACTTGACAACTGGTCGTCGTGAATTACTGCATTACTCTGGTTAGCATACTTTTATTTTAATATATAAACAAATGTCAAATGGTAGCAGGGGCCAATGAAATAAAATTAAGGCATATCTGAAGGCTTGGCATCCGGGAGGAATATCAGTTGTGTATTTATGAATTTAGACACAGGCATTGCAGATTACCAGACACACAATGTTGCTGTGAGATGCTATCTTGTATGCCCAATTGAAATGCATGACAATGCATAAAGTATACAAGAAAGGGGGACCATAAAGTAGTAGTGTGATATCTGGCTAAAAATGTCAAAGTACAGCCAGCTATATAATTTACCAGTATGAAAAGAACCAGAAATTCATTTAAGAAAATAAGAACATGAAAATCTATCCCTATTTATTTAGGTAGACTAATAACTGTAAAACTAATTTTGTAAATCCTAAGTGCTTCTTTTGTTTCTGGGCATATTTTCTTGTTTTCTATCTGATTTCATGACAGTCAGTTCTTTTAAATGTAAGCTGAAAACTGTGAAATAAAGTGTTTAGGAGTTTAATGTGCATCTGAGGTGTGGAACGATTTATTTTTGAGTGTATCATGGAAATATCTTTTAGTATATAAAGACTTCATCTTGGCCACAAATGCAACAACTTGCCTGCAGAAGAACGAGCAAGACAGTACTATGCCTAAATTAAAACAATGCCCAAAACAGGCCAGACAAGCTTGTTTTACATGCATAAGGAAGAGGACACATCCTGACCCGAACTAGGTATTTTTCTTTCTTAGTGTTATAAGTAAGTACAGAGGGGAAGGCTACCTGAAAGCCCCAAACTCTAGAGATCTCCTTGGAGAACTCCAGTGTCTGTAAAGAAACTATTATAGTAGCCAGATTTTCAGGTACATAAAACCATCTTCTAAAAGAATTAGAGATCAAAGTACTCAAAACATGTTTTCCAGCTAGACCAAGCTTCAGAACACTTGGAACCAGACTTTTTGGCTATGAAGTGAAAACAAAGACAAACCTTGAACTGTCTCTGCAGAAGAATTTCATCAACAGGAAAGAGATAAGGGTGGATAGGAGGACTATGTTACAGAAAAAAAACCTCTACATTAGAATAAAAAAAATAGCTTTTCACTCCATCTTTGTTTTCAGAGTTATATTAACATTTAAAATTATGTTATACGCACTTAGACTAATTTTGAAAATGTTTTTCCACAAAATGGCTGCTATTGGGACTTGACATATCAATGTGATCTTGTTTTTCTTAAATCCTTTCTCTTTCTCATAAACCATTTCAAGTCTGACTGATATGAGTCATGCTAGACATAAGGAAGTAGTGTTGTATTCCCATGCCATTGACATATAATGGGATTTGTGCTAGTCAATGTCATCTTATATACCTTCTGTAACAGGACTGCGTCTTTTTTTCCTGGATTGACCCTCACAATTTATGCATCTCTCAGACCCTGTTTTACAGTATACTAAGGGGTTACACAGCTGCAACCAAAAAAGTAGATAAACTGCATGCCTTTGTTCAAAGTATCCTGCTGTATTTCAAGATGAGCATTATCCTTGAGGTGTCCAAACTGACACTGTGCTGACACTTGCAGTTTCACATGTGAGTGACAGCTGGTACTAGAACGAAAAGGGCTTGAAAGTAACACTGTTCCTCATTGTTTGCAGTGCAAAGATTTTTTTTTGTCACTGAATGTTGCAGAACATGCTTTATTTTCATTTGTTTTATAACTAATGTGATGCCCCCACCCCTCTACTAATTAAGTCTACAACAAAATATGACCAACCTTCTGTTCCTTAACTTTGGACAGGTACTTTTTTCTGAAGCACAGATGGGCTTGTGGCATTATATTTTCAATCTTTTCTTGTCCTCCTGCTCATATAGTGATTTGTTGACGTACAGGAAAATAGCTCTTCTACAAACCTGATTCATTGACAATGAGACAGTTCATGGAAGAGACTGGAAAATAATTCTATTTCCCAGTCCCTGTAGTGAGAAGATTTTTTTTTTTTGGGGGGGCAGATATTGCAGGAAATTCTTTATCAGTTACATTTGTTTTATAACTGTTATGTTCTCTTTTTCCTTACTATCCATCCATCACCCCTTTTTCCCATTTTGCACATGGGGTCGGGGTGTCACTTCAACAGTAACAATTACCTACCACAAAGGTTTACACCTCCATGTGGCTAGCCCTGCCATGGTAGTTCTTCCCCACCACACACTCACATCTCTGGTCAATTCAGAATGTCCAATACAACTACTACATGTCTTTGGAATGTGGGAGGAAACAGGAGCACCCAGAGGAAACCCATGCGAACACTGAGAGGACTTGCAGACTTAACACAGAAGGTACCTCAGCTGAGTACTGAACCAGAGATCCTCTTGCTGTGAGGTGACAACATTATCTGTTGCACAACTGTGCCGCCCCATTTCTCGGCCTTTTGGCTAAGATCAATTTTAGTTTCTTCTTACTATGCTTTTCTGTAATTTTGCAGCCAAATGCTATAAACTTTCTATTCCTTATTTTTGGATAACTTTTTTTGAGGCACATATAATGGCATAATGGTTAAGGTCTTTACCTCACAGACACAAAGTACAGGGTTTGTTTCTGACCTTGGGTTATTGGCTAAGCTTAAAATGGCCATTCAGGGCAGTTTGTTTATTATTCACCTGTGAAAGTTATTCTGCTCATCAACTGATTTGTTAAATATACAGCATAATCACTCATCACCAAAACTGACTCTTTAATAATGAAACAGTACTACTCATGCATTGGGCTCAGTAACACTTCAGAATTATTTTATGTACTTTTGCAGTAAACTGCATTCCTGAGGGTTACAACCATCAATGAACTAAGGCATGCAGCAAAACATTCTCTTTCCTTTAACTGAAACAAAAGTTATGTACTTACCATAATGATAAATCCATGTTGTCTATTCTTTATCCAATTCAACTGTGGGTTGTAGGATCAAATAGGATCTGACTTCGGCACAGACTAGGAAGACTTTGCTCTGGAGCTCAGACTCCTCCCTACCCATAATCTTCCGCACCCCACCTCAACACCTCAGATCGAGTTTACATGAAGACATGACAAACAACTAAAACATCATTCTGTATGAGAACATAACATATCCCAAGGCCATAAACCCAGTATAAGCAGTTCCTAATAGAATTATAATCCAAACCTGGCCCTCCAGGACAATGGAATAATTTGAACGGGGTTGGTGGGACAGATGTTGAACCGGATGAAGAACAGACAACATGAATCTATCATTATGGTAAGTACATACCTTTCATATCCAGTGTTGTCTATCTTCATTCAATTCAAATGTGGGACAGATTCCCAAGCACCAAAGTCTGGGTGGCTTCATGGAAGAACATTCTGCAGAATGGTCCCTAACCTGGTCCTCCAGATGACGGAATAATTTGGATGGGGTTGGTGGGAGAGATGTTGAACCAGATGAAGAATAGACAACATGAATCTATCACTATGGTAAGTACCCTCACACAATACAGGAGTACTATTCCATGCAAGAACCAGACACCAGGCAGAGTAAGGTGATAAGCTCTTTTGTTCCCTTTATTCACAATAAAAAAATGGAACTTCATCAGATACTGTATCTGATTAAGTTCTGTTTTTTGATTGTGAATAAAGGGAACGAAAGCACTCATCACCTTACTCTGCCTGGTGTCTGGTTCTTGCATGGAATAGTACTCCTGTATTGTGTGTGGATATTTGTTGTGGTTACAGACTTTCTTTGGGCATTGGATTATGGTAGGTGTATAACTTTCATATCCAGTGTTGTCTATCTTCATCCAATTCAACTGTGGGACAGATTCCCAAGCACCAAAGTCTGGGTGGCTTCATGGAAGAACATTCCACAGAATGGTGGAGCCAAAAGATGAACGAGATCTTGATTGTTCATCCAATTTGTAATGGGAAATAAAAGAGAGTAATGCGGACCAAGTGGCTGTTGCACAGACATCAATAGGAAGTCTGTTAGCAAATGCTGTCACTGTAGCTACTGCTCTGGTTGAATGCGCCCTTGGTTTGGATGACAGTGATAAGTCTTTCTTTGTATACACACAAAAAAAATAATAATTTCGAAAGCCAATGGGATAACATAACTTTGGAAACTGCTTTTCCCAATTTCTGTTTTGAGAAGGACACAAACAACTGATCAGATTTCTTGAAGGGTCTTGTTCTGTGCAGGTAAAAATCTAACTGTCGGTGAACGTCTAAAGTATGTGAGATGCACTCCCCTTTATTGGAGAACTTCAGGAAGAAAAAAAGGTAGATAAATAGATTGATTTAAGTTTGCTTCAAATGTCACTTTAGGTAGAAAGGAAGGATTAGTTCTCAAAGTAACCCTGTCCTTACGAAAGATCAGATAGGGAAGGTTTAAGCAGAAAGAGCCTGTAATTCTGAAATAGTCTTGGCAAAAGTAATGACTACCAGAAAAATAGTTATCCAAGAGTGAAATTTGATATCTGCTTTTGCTGCTGGTTCAAAGGGTGGTTGTGTCATTGCTTGTAGCATAACAGTAATGTCCCAAGAAAGCACTGGATCTCTGACAGCTTGTCTGAGAAGGAAGGTACCCTTTAGGAAGCCTTTCGAAGTCTTAAGGGAAAGTATGGAGGCATTGTCAATGTCTGTGTGAAAACTGGAGCTGGTTGCTAACTGTACTTTAATTGTGGAATAGATGAAGCCAGCATGAAATAATTCTGAAAGGAATTGTAAGATGGTAGGAACTGAAACTGAGAATGGGTCTACACCTCTAGAATTAGCCCATATGGAAAATCTTCTTCATTCACTATGGTAGACTTTAATACTAGAAACTTTCTGCAAAGCTGTCAGAATGTGAACCATTGCAGGGGACAGCCTGACATCTCTGGCTGTTCTTAAAATTGGAAGAACCATGTGGTTAGTTTCAAGGACCTCTGATCTGAAGGAGGCAAGCCGGGAGGACGAGACAGAAGATCTGGAAAACGGTCCAGCATCAAGGAAGGATGAATTAGTAGAGGCCATAGGAGGGGGAACTACGTTTGTCGAGGCCAGAAGGGGGCTATGAGGATTACTCTGGCCCTGAAAATCCTTGCTTTCTGTGGGAATTTGGGAAGCAGGACGGTTCGACCCCAATGCATTTCTATACAATTTCATGTATATGTGATTCTTTAGTGGACAGTTCGACCCTGGACTATTTGACCCCAAATATAGTCTTTTAAGTACTTATTATTAAGTTAATTAATTAATTAATCAATTATTCAATAATAACACTTAATTTTTCATTATAAATATATTTTTATTAATATTTTTAATTATTACATTGGTTAGTATAATATATAACATTAAAATCTTTAACATGTAATAACTAGTGTTATGTTTTAACATATTATGACTACTGTTACTTTATAACATACTTTATAACATGTTTTCCATCAATTAAATATATTTTTTAAAATTTTATATTATGTTGATGTTGCGTCTTTCGGCTTTTCCCGGTTAGGGGTCGCCACAGCGGAACTCCGGTCCGCTAATGATTGGCAGTAGATTTTTACGTGCCGAGTTGCCGGCCCTGACGCACAACCTTCAACGAAGGTACGCCCATTCACGCATGTTTCCACACAGAAGACGCTCTAACTGAGAATCGAACAGAACAACGTCTTACTGTGAGGCGACAATGCTACCGCAGCACCACCATCACATGGGCTAATTTTATATTATGTTGATATGTTAACTAATTTATTATCTACTATAAATAATTTCTTTAAAATTAAATGAAATCAATTTTTTATTCAGGTTAATATGCCTTCTTCATCTTGAACATTTATACTACCCCAAAGCTCAGGCAGCAACATGCAATTTTCACTATTTCCCACCATCTACCATCAAAACCTCAGGAAAGTGGATATGGTTGTATGAGTAAATGCAAACACTCTTGATTTCCAGCAACACTGATAGCATGTAGTGCTGCCGAGGACTTGACTCGATTGCAGAGTACAAAGACAAACATACACACAGTTTAACCCATCTACAGTGCACAAACATTCCTAAGTAAAACACTCAAGAATTTATTTGTAAAAAGTATCAACAAGTAGTTCAAAGCTTAGAAGTGTAATTCTAGGGCCAAACATCCATTTCACTATCACCATGCTCAGTGCCTCTACAGTTTACACCCCAGCAAATTAACTTCAGCAGGGAAACAAACAGAACATCAAAGCAGACATCTGTCAAAATGGCTGCCCATTATGTTTTCATTTTTAAATATAATTTATTTTTAATTCTTACTTGTTTTATTGCTAATTGTCTTTATTTTTATGTAATAATGACGTTATTGTTATACAGAAACTCCGGACTAGTTAATGCCGTGAACTTCTGGATTAGTCAGCAAACTTTTTTTTGGCACTTACTGTTTTTTGTATATACAATTAAAGTTTCAATTTGCACTTAGTTTAAAGTAAGTGTATTTGAAGCACATAAATAGAAAATAAATACTTTCTAAAGCAATTTTAAGAATGTTTAGACAGTCTTTCATTTCTATTTTTGCTTTGATATGCTTCAACTTCACTTATGTTACATTTTTTTCTGGAGTCCAACCGTCCAGGGTCAAACTGGTCAGGGGCGAATCCGGTGGGGTCCAAACATCCTGCATCAGGAATTTGTTCATTAGTAGAAGGAAGGAAAGTTTCACAGGAGTCCATGGGGCAAATGATAGACAAGAGCATCTCTTGGTGATTGCCCCTGTGGAGGATCAGGGTGAAGTTCTGCATCTGTTGTTGAGATAGGATGCAAAGAGACCACAGCAAGGCTTCCCCCATCCCCCAGCGAATGAAAATCTCTGCCCACTGCTACTGAATTTAGAGACCAATTGTGAGGCATCAAAAGAGGTCTGTCCGCTATAACTCTGGAATTCCCTGGGATATGTGTTGCTGTTAGAAAACAATGTGAAGACATCGCCCACTGCCATACCCTCATGGCCTCCCTGCATAATGAGTAGTGTGTCCCCCCTTGCTTGTTTAGGTACCATGCTACTGACATGTTGTTTGTCTGGGGATGGCTATCACATTTCTGTAACACTAGGAGGACTGATCTCGTCTCTAGAATCTTGATGTGAAGACTCACCTCTGTTTGTGACCAGGACCCTTGGACAATTTTTCCATCAAAATGCACCCCCGCCCCCCAAAGAGGGAAGCATCTGTGGTCACAACCTACACCAGCAGGGGATCTCTCACAAAGCAGAGGTCTTATGTGAGAGAAGGGGATATTATCCATCTTGATACATTATTTCTACAAACTAAGTGATCCTTATCTTTATATGGAGAGGATGATGATTCTGAGTTCACTGTACAGCTACTGTCCACTGAAAAAACTCTCTTGTGGAATCTTGCTAGGGGTACCAGTAGTACAGTGGATGCCATAAGGACTAACATCTAAAGTATTAACCTTGCTGAGGGAGAAAGAAGTCTTAGTAGAGCTAAGGCTGCCATCCTGACTGAATGGACTCTGTGATGGGGTAAGCTGACTATTTGAGAGATTGTATCTAGGTTATTTATGTGGCATCTAATGAACTCTAGTTTTTGAGTAGGAGTGAAATGGCTCTATTCCCAATTGATGGTGATATCAAGCATCTGAAGTAAACAGAACAACAGGTCTCAGTGTTGACACAATAGACTCAAGGTAGCTGTTAGGAGCCAGTCATCTAGATATGGGAAGACCTGGATCTCCAGCAGACACAGTAGTGCTGCTACTACTGCCATAACCTTGGTGAACACCCTGGGGGCTCTGGTGGAAACGAAGGGAAGAGCTCTGAATTGATAATGATTGGCTGCTGACTGGAAATGTAGAAATTTCATTGAATGTCTCTCTACCTTATGTGATAATAAGCGACCTTGAGATCTGTCATGCACAGCCCAGGCAAAATGGACTGAATTGTGACCAAACAGAATTTTGCCTGTTTTATGAACTGATTTAGATAAGTCAGGTCCAAAATGGGTCTGAGGTCACCTGTCTTTTTTGGAACTAAAAAGAACATTGAGTAGACTCCGGATGCTTGCTGGTATTTGGGGATCAGTTGGAGGACTCTATTTTCTAGTAGCTTTGAAATTTCTGCTACTACCAGTTCCAGATGACTGGGTGGAACATCGGGAACTATACTCCTTCGTTTTGGACAAAGGGAAATGGAATTTTGTGGTCTCTGGAAATATGTCTCGCACCCAGGAATCCGTTGTTATGTTCTGCCATGCTGAGGGGTGCAAAAACAAATGCCCCCTGACTGTCTCCAGAGTGCGGCAGTCAGGCAACTTCTCTGGGGTGATAAAAGGGTTTCTTGGAGAAAGGTCCTCTGAAACCTTGATTCTGTGGTCTGTTTCTGCCTCTTGGGTAATGTCCATTTTGATGTCCTCCCTCTCTGCCATGGGAAGGCTTATCACCAGAACAGTTGTTGTTATATCCTTGTGATTTCCTAAACCACATCTTCTTCCCAGATCTCGAATTCCTGGAAAAGGATCTCTGAGGAGTCGAGAATCGGATGCTGACAGCAGAGAGGGTCTTACCATCTTGCTGACTTCTAGTTAAAGTCTCTTATAGGTTCATAGATTAGTACTAGGCTAACTGCCCTTGTGAGCCAGTTTTCACCTTGGGCCTGAATAAAGTGGACCCATCAATGGGCACATTAATGAAAGACGTCTTGAAACCTTCCACGAAGTCACAAACACACATCTAAGCATGTTGGTGAACATTAATGCCAGTGCGTGCTGCTCTCGCTATACCATCAGCAGCACTGGAAATTAGCTTCATAGTCATGTTAGATGATGTTTGAAGGGTTCGATAGCTGAGATTCCACCTTTTTGTGGACATCTGTAGGCAAAACCCCTTTGACGGATTTGGAAATCTCCTTAGCCAAATCTCCCTGTAATTGAATAACATGAGCTAGATAGCTCAGCACCTACAATGCAAAGGACGCCAAAGCACAAGTACATTTTCCGGAATGATCCAACACCCTGGACTCCTTGTTGGGGGGATGGACTGAAGTGCTCTCTTCTTTTTTAGTTGCTGCAGCTACCACCACTGCATCTACAGGTGGCCCGTTACCTCAGTGTTTTCTATCAGAAGGTGCAGATAAGATTTTAGCAGGTTTCTTAGGAATGGCTTCCACCACATTTGGGTCCTTCTCTGCCCATTTTGCTATCAGGTCGATTAAAGGGTAAAGGATGTACCACCCAGGATGTTGATGGGCTGGAACCAAAAGCCTCCAGGAACAAAGACTCCTCCGAAGAATGGTTGATGGTGGACCATCCCCACCTTCCGCTTCATCAATTCGAGAATTTCACCGAAGGTGACACCTTCAGGTGAGGACCTGGGGGATCATTCTCTTTCAGCAAAGCCTGTATCATCAGTGATGGACTCCTCAGATGAGTCAATGTGTTTCAGCTTACACATCTGTTTACAGTGTACCTAACTTTGTGGGAAGATCAGAGGGTTCCGACTCAGACAGGGAGCTTATTACATAAGTGTCCTGGGGTCTAGTTTCTGTCTGTCCCTGTCTAACAGAGTGATAATGGAGAGAGCCACCTAAAGCACGAAGCTCTGGTGGTACTATTCTAGGTGAAGGCAGCTTATCCCTTGGAATCAAAAGGACACTCTGAAATGCCTCAAAAGCCAAAGATGCTACTGGTTTCAAGGAACTCCTTGGCTTTAAACTTGGAAGGGACCCCTTGAAACTGAAAGGCCTGACTCTGAAGCAGACCTTGGCACCAAATAATCAAGCACTGAGTCACCGAGAGGTAAGGATAGCTCCGCGAGTCTCTGTGTCAACACCTCCTCCCAGTCACCAGCGCCAAAGACTAGACAGTACCAAGTGCATTGGGGCCAAGAGACAAAGGGATCTAGTCGGGGTCGAAGTAGAGAATGGTATCAGTCCCGACCCAGTTACCTTGGGACAGATCGGTACTGAAGCAACTGGCTCCGAATGTCAGACCAGAGTTGGAATTTGTAATGGAGTAGTAGTTTGCACCATACTCAGTATGTTCAATGGTGACAGTACCAAGAGAACTCTGAGCTGAATCTGAGCCCTCAGAAATCTCATCACCCTGTCGCCATCCTGTTCTGAGAGGCTGACGGATCCTAACTCAGACGAATCTTCAGATCCAATAATCTTTTCCTTGACTTTTCTGATTTGTCAGTATTGGTATCCTTTTCCTTAGATTTTTCTTTAGTTGGTGCCAAGGTTGGATCAGACAACCCACTGCTGAATCGGATGAAGACAGACAACATTGGATCTTGTGATGTACCTGTTGGTAAGCGCAGAGGACTATGGTTCTGCTTCCAGTGTCAAGAGTAATGGTTTGAATCTCTCCATCTTCAGTCACCTACTATCTGACCTTAAGCAAGTTACTTAACCATGCACTGCTTTTCGGCTAGACTCCCTAATGGTCCTCTGGATTGCATACATAGTAATTTTGTATGAACCTATGTCCCTATTTCTTTATTCCTTTTTTCTGTACTCATCACCACTGTCACAGCACTGTTTCTATGTTATGCTTCTTCAATCTATTATTAGCTATGGTGGATGTGGGTTTCAGTAAGTGTCCAAAGAAATTTATAGATTTTCACTGCTGTTAATCTTTTCTGTAATCTTTTTTCCTAGTTATAATTGTATTTTGATAAATTTAGCAGTATCAGTGGTGCAACTGGCAGCACACTCACAGCTGGTGCAAAAGGCTGTGGGTTCCATTCCCACATTAAAAGGTCAAATAATGCAGTTAACTACACAGGAATATTCACAGATGAAACCAAAAAAAAACAGATCCAAAAATAGAAACTCTTAGTTTATTCACATACAACAACAGAGCTTTCTGGAGTCACCCCCCAATCAGTGTTTAACATTCATTTAAAGCAACCATTCTAATTATATCTTAATCAAATGCTGCACATGACACAGCCATAATAATAAATCAATCACAGTATAAAATGTCTTTAAAAACTCATTTGATTCTTAAAAAACATCATGATACTCATTTAAGACATATCGGAAACCCTTCTACTTATGTTGTATTTGTTTTTGTGCTAAAATTGTTTTTATTTTTACCATATTATTTTGCCCTGGAAAAACATCAGCTTCTAATCTAATTATTTATTTATTTTATTTTACATTTGTTTACCAGGAAGGTCCGACTGGACAGAGCTGCCCATTTTCAGCAGAGACCCGGGGAGAAAAGCTCCAGAACAATTGCTAATATACTATACCATAATATATTTACACATTCCATTATAAAAATATAGCAGACAAAAACATATGATTGCATAAGATATTTACATAAGCATAGTGGTTTAGTCATACAATTAAAAGTATAGCAGGTAGTGACATTTGATTGTTGTTCATACAGTATGTTTAGTAGAGATAATCTTGAAAATGTACTGAAGATAAGTCAAGAAAGGAAAAACTAAAAAAGGAGGTGAATATAAACAAGTTCATATGAGGTGCATTGACATTTTTAAGGGAAAGCTTTTCAACTTAGTATAGGGGAGAGTTAGTGGGTATAGAAAGGGCAGTGGCGAGTAGGCAACAGTGAGTTGGTAAGTAACATGTGACAATATATACTGCATCTGTGGGAGTTTTAAAGAGGAGGTTGGATAGTGGGTAGGGGAAAGGAGTTAGAATATGCCAGCCCGGTGCTAGGCAGTTACAAGTAAAGTGTAATAATATATAGTGCATCTGTGGGAGTTTTAAAGATGAGGTTGGATTGTGGGTAGATGAAAGGAGTTAGAATATGTCAGCCAGGTGCTAGGCAGTTGCATGTCCAGGAGTTGTTTAGGTGGGAAATAAGCTGTTTTTTGAAGATGGTTTTATTAGGTTGCACCCTGATTTGTAGTGGCAGGGAGTTCCAAGTCTTGGCAATGTTGCTAGACTACAGTGAGTCACCAGAGCTAATTCTGCTATTTCCAGTTTATTACTGGCATCTCCTCTAGGATTATGTATTATTTCTATTACCTTAAACTTAAAATCATGCATTTGACCCTTGTCCATAATGTGTTTTGATAAGGTACTGGTAGTTACTTTCCTTCGAATTTCAGACCTATGCTCAGTGATGCGGTCTTTCAAACTCTGTGTACACTTTCCTACATAAAAACATTCACATTTTGTCCATGTCCCTAGATATACTACTGAAGTGGTATTACAGGTTGCCTGACATGTAACTTTGTATCTTTTTGCTGTAGGATGTTGAAATTTCGTCAAATTACATATATTCCTACAACAACTACAGCTATGGCAGGGAAACGTTCCACAGTTATTACTGGAGCAGTACCACTAAAATTAAAGTCTTTATAACATAATTTCCTTTTTAAATTCATACCATTCCTATATGTAAACCAGGGTTTATCATCCAGTAAAATCGCAAGACCTGGCATGGATATAAGAATTCTCCAATTCTTTCTAATAATATTTTCCATTTCTCTTCATACTATTATAAGTGGTAACGTATTGAATAGTATTTACTTCCTGCAAGCATGTTTTAGGAGACAACTCACTATCATTTCCCTCACCAAAGTAAGGGATGGGCTATTTGTGAACTTTTTTCCAATACATCATTCATAAATTCCATGGCTAGTTTATCATTGTAACCTCTATTCTTAAATTCATAGGCCAATTTCTGCATCTGCTCTCTACACCTAATGTCATCAGTGTTTAACCTACTTACCCTCAAGAATTGTCCTTTCACTATTCCCTGAAAGACATGCTTAGCATGCATACTTCTCATATGCGTATATCTATTCACTTGAATTTCTTTCCTATATACACTCATTTTTAATAAGTCCAAGTCCTTATATAATTGTAAGTCTAGGTATGATATATTGTCATATGAAAAGTTCATCTTAAACTTTAGAAATGCTGTAGTGTTATTTAAATATTCAACAAAATTCAATAGATTCTGTTCATTTCCTTTCCATATCATAAAGCAATCATCTACAAAACGTTGATATAATAAAATGCTCTCTTTTCATAAGGGTTTCTAGAATTATACACAGTCTTTATCCCATTGAATTAACACTATATTTGCGTAGGTGTTAGCCATGGGAGTCCCCATGGCAACACCTGCTACTTGTAGAAATGGCTGACCATCAAACATAAAGACATTCTTTGTTAACACAACTTCAGTTAAACTGCATATATTTTCAATCTATCTCCCATGCATTTCAGTGATTTTACATAAAAATTCACATACGCCCTTTATCCCATATTCATCCAGGATTACAGTAAAAAGAGAATTTATGTCAAGCGTTACCATCACATAATCAGTTTCCTTATTATTTTTATGCCACATGTAAAGTTTTGTCAAGAAATCCCCTGTATCCTTTTTACAACTGGGACAGAGGGATAAATACTTAAAGTATTTTTCACATATAAGGACAAGGGTTCAGTCACCCAACCCCTCCCTGAGACTATGGGTGTCATTGGTGGGTTGGACACAGACTTATGCACTTTGGGGATGCCATATATTACTGGAGTCCTCGGACATGGAACCGTAAAATAGTTAAAAAGATCCAGGGAAATATCCCCTTGCAGTTGCAAATCATAAACATACTAACATCAGTTATGCACTACTCTATATCATAAAATTAAAGTATTCACATCTAATAAAAATGCATCCATTAAACTAGTATATTCAGATCTGTTAAAGAGTACAATAGCACCCCCTTATCTGCTTGCTTTATAACCAAGTCACTATTCTCAGACAATTCTTGAAGTGCTTTATATTCATCATATGTTAAATTATACATTATTTTCATTCTGCTTGCATTATCATCATACAACACCCTCAACTCCTGTTCACAGACATTTGCAAAAGCATTTAGAATGAGACAGTTGTTCGGATAAACACACTTGACTGCTTACAAATATCCACCCTTTCATATGTCATGTCTTTAAAAATTAGTTTTAAACTAACATTTCTAATAAGCACTTTTAAATCTGTTATTGCTTCCACAATTGTGTCTCAGTAACTTGCTGGTATAAACTGAAGTCCTTTATTCAACAAGCTAATACAAGCTGCTGACAAATTACAGGCCGACAAATTCAATATGCTATCTACAGGCTTACTATTTACTTTTTCCGTCCTTGTTTGTTGAAAGTCTGTGGGCTGTTATTCTTTCTCTTGATTCCGTTCACATTCATGCATTGCTGCGACCTTCCTCGAGATTTTGAACGTTGCCGTACCTCCACCTTTTCTGGTAATTTTACTACCACTGGTCTTAGTAGCTTGCAAAAAAACCTCCCCATTTTGTGAGGTATTACACGAGCTTGTAGCCTCCGTGGATATGGCATTAACCAATAATGGAACAGGTACAGGACCAGCATTTTGTTTGTTTGAAGATTAACTATTGAATTACTGATTCTCTAATTCATTCATAGCACAAACTTGCATATCATCCTGACCCTGAAGCACAGTCGTAGGACGCTGCCATGGATACCTTCCTGGTTAGCACATACATTTCAATGTTATTGGGTGATCCTTCTGTTTCAGTGCGCCTATTGGTTAAATGCGAACTCTCATTTACAAAAGAATCTAGTTCGTACATCGCCCCCTGCTTCTTGTACTTTGATTAAAGTAATTTCTGGTATTATTTGAGTCCTTTGGCCAAGAAAAAATATGGCCCAGATTAAAATCATTAATGTCTCTTTGAAGTTTACACTGTATGGCAGTTTCAAGCCTCTTATCAAAAATATTAAGCCTATCAAGCATTTGCTAAAAGGCAGTGGAGAAGCTGCCAAACGCAGGTGAACTTATAATCTTGTTCTCAAGTTTAACAATTTTTTTCAGATAGCCCAGCCTCAATGTCTATAAAGAACTCATTCATTAGGGCCATATAGTCCGTACTTAATTTCAAATTCAATTGTTGCCACCTTTTTAGCAACTCTGGATACACATTAGCGTACGCTGGCATTTTTAACGCACGTAACCCTTTTGGCACTACATTAAGCTCCAAATAAGCTAAAAAAGCTCAGCCACTGCCACTGGAGCTTCTTCTATGTTTGTACTTTTATTTCCAGATTTATAATTAAGTTATCTACATTGTTGTCAATTTGGGGAGCGGCTCCCATATTCACATTATTCAAAGTTACTATTCGTGTCAACAACGGGTTATCTGACATTGTTAACAAGTCACGTATGGTATTCTTATTCACAGAAGCCACAAAACCTCTTTCTTTCTCAGTAACAGTTTGCATAGGCTGTGTCATGTTCTAGAATATGTCCTTCAGCGCCCGCAGTAAATCCAAAAAGTATATACCAGATTAAAAGGTCAAATTAACTGCAGTTAACTACACAGGATATTCACAGATGAAACCAAAAAACAGATCCAAAAATAGAAACGCTTAGTTTATTCACATACAACAGAGCTTTCCGGAGTCACCCTTCATCGGTGCTTAACATTCATTTAAAACAACCATTCTACTTGTATCTTAATCAACTGCAGCACACAACACAGCCAACCAATAACATAAATCAATTACAATATAAAATGCCTTTAAAAACTCATTTGATTCTTAAAAAACATCATGATACTCATTTAAGACATATCAGAAACCCTTCTACTTATATTGCATTTGTTTTTCTGGTAAAATTGGTTTTATTGTTACCATATTATCTAGCCCTGGAAAAACATCAGCTTCTAATCTAATTATCCATCTATATTTTGCTATTTCCAGTTTATTATTGGCATCTCCTCCTCTAGGATTCTTATGTATTATTTCTATTACCTTATCATCTTTTATTTACATAGGCTTAGGAAATATGATACATTGATAGCGCACTTAATATTTTACAAAGCATTGTACTGTACTTTGTCAAGCTCGTGTTTTCCACTGTTTTCCCCAGTGTTGCATAGGAAATGCTGCATCACCTTAACGCCCGTCTTTTAAACTCTAGCCAAATAAAGTCTAGTCTGTGTGTTGTGCTTTTAGTCTTCCGATTTAGTTCATATGCTGATTATTTTTCTTACGTAGTACTGCTTTGATACTTTACAATAAAAACAATTCTGACTTTTCTCTAAACGTCACAGACATCTTTGATAATACACGCAAAACATCTTATATAAAGTAGTGTAAACAGCCAACATTTAAACCTTAGCATTTCAATACTGTGATGCTGTTTATGTAAATTTGTCAGAAGAGGTGACAATTGTCTTTGAACCCTTGACTGATTTAATTTTTTGTTTCACTGTGAAACACACTGCTAAGTTGGAAGCAGCTGTGAATTAATGTAAGATTTCTCTTTGTCTGTGGTATATCATGCTGGTAAAGACAAATTCCACTGCAAAGCATGTCAGAAGTTGAGCTTATAAAAGTGGGTGGGCTATTCCTTCCTTTGATTCCAAAGAATTTTATAAAGTACAGGCAGGTTTCTGATACTTACACAATACTGGAACCATATTATAAGGAAAAAGGCAAACTAGGGGTTGAGTTAAACTCTAGGAGAAGGGGAGTTTTTCTTTAAGGAATTGTTGTCCTATTGCACCAGGAATGTAGCTACCACTTATTGTCACCTGCCATGCTGATGGAATAGAATAGGGGTAACATGGAA
This sequence comes from Protopterus annectens, assembly GCF_019279795.1. NCBI lineage: Eukaryota > Metazoa > Chordata > Ceratodontiformes > Protopteridae > Protopterus > Protopterus annectens. Next base: position 1,399,882,152 of record NC_056733.1, read on the forward strand.
GGCAAATGGTTCCACCTTTGGAATGCTCTAGCTCAGGAAAACAGGGTAACCATTATCCAAGTAAAACCAAATTTCCAATATTTGGCTCAAGCTCCAATTCAAGATGTCTATTACCAGGGCATAACATTCATGTAAAATAAGGACTGCCACCAAGACAATTTCAGGCAGGTGGCCCAGTCCTGTACTTAGTTCACTGACTTTCTTTCATACTACCACATGAGTGAATTCAAAATTAAGGATTCGGAGTTAAGTAACCTTTCCAGAAAGTGCAGGGTGGGATACTTCCAAAATGTTATGCCCATGTTTTTTTTTTTTATGGAGTCCAAGGACAAAGAACAGGGATAGTCTCAAAATAATCTCCTCTACCTTCTAGTGACCTGTATAAAAAAAGGGCTGCATGTCTGAATGAAAAAAGGAAAGGCACTAGCTCTAGTTTGTGGGCCAAGACCCATCAAATCCCAGGAAAGAAACGTTCCGAGTGAGGAAAATGAAAGAATACTGACTTCTAAAGCCGCTGACAATGAATCATTTGTTGCAGGACTCACTGAACTGTTAACAATGTCCAGGTCATATGACACAACATGCATTACAGCAGGTGAATATGGACCTGTCTCTAAAAAGTAACCCAAGAGAAAAGCTTTCTGAACACCATAGCTTTTGATTCAACAGGAAAAAGTTAAGGCTCTGGACTACATCCAGAAACACTCCTAAAAAGGAATGTGCTACAAAAGAATGAAGGACAAAAGCCTGGTGCAATTCCTCTTGTAATTAGGACATCCTATTGTACCATACTGCTCTAAAAAGCAAGAAAGTATTAAAGCCCATAGTCCAGGACATCAGACCTATAATGTCAGTAGTACAATGGCTCATGTGGTAGCCTAGTGAAGTCAAAAATCTTGTGTGAGTTTTCTACAACCTCCCTCATCCCGGTGACAGAAAAGTACAGTTTTGTACCTACCATAAATGTAGATGTTCGAAGATCCACATTGCTGCAGTCCTTACTTATGGGTAGTCCGCTGTCCTCGGTCGGCCCGAATACCAAAGTATTAGGCTGACGTCGGTCATGGGCGCCTAGATCTGACATCAGAGCGTCAGGGTATAAAGGTGCATGACCGACGTCATATCCTCAGTCTTTTCTTGCCCCAGATGTCAGAAGGCCAAACCAGAAAGGCCACAGCCAAAAACAGAATACCTCCCAAAAACATGCCCAACAACAACAATCACCTAAAGCATAGCACCAAGTCAAACTACAGAGGGGAAGGAGGGAGGGTAAATTGGACTGCAGCAATGTGGATCTTCGAACATCTACATTTATGGTAGGTACAAAACTGTACTATGTTCTTCATCTCACATTGCTGCAGTCCTTACTTATGGGTAGAATCCCAAAGCAACGGGAAAGGGAGGATGGTAAAAATCATAAAGCATTAGGGGCCGCTAAAATGCCCTGTAAAATTGCAGTGGCAAATCCAGCCCTAGACTTAGAATAAAGAGGAAGGTGGTAATGTTTAGAAAAGGTATGCACTGAACTCCAAGTAGCTGCCTCCAAAATGTCTTTTGTAGATACCCCCCTTATAAAGGCCGTAGAAGTAGCAGTAGCCTTAGTGGAATGAGGCCTGATTCCAGCAGGAATCTCCTTACCATGATGGGAATAACAGAAAGAAATACAAAACCCAATCCATTTAGAAATAGTTTGTTTTGAAACAGGTTTACCCTGTGAACCCAAAGCAAAAGAAACAAACAATTGCTGAGACTGTCTGAACTCCTTGGTTCTGCTCAAATAATAACGCAACTGCCTGTGAATAACCAAAGTATGCAAAATTTTCTCCCCTTTATTTTGGGGGTTTGCATAAAAAGTAGGCAAATGAATTGTTTGATTTAAGGCCACACTAGAAACCACTTTAGGCATAAAGGAAGGATTAGTACGCAAAGATACCCTATCCTTATGAAAAATCAGGAAAGGCTCCACTGCCATGAGGGCCTGTAATTCAGAAACCCTTCTTGCAGAGGTAATGGCCAACAAAAAAGCAGTTTTCCATGATAAATACTTTAACTTGGCAGTAGCTGCAGGCTCAAAAGGTTGTAGAGTAAGTTTTTCCAACACAAAATTGAGATCCCAAGCAGGAGTAGGAGCTCTACGTGGGGGTCTTATATTCTTTGCCCCTCTAAGAAATTGCTTAAACCAAGGATGAGAGAATAAAGGAGGGTCACAATCATAGTGAGCAGAAATGGCTGCAGCATGGACCTTTATTGAGGAGAAAGACAAACCCTTGTCCAATAACTCAGTAAGATATTGAAGAGCAACACTTAAATCAGGTTTGGAGACATCAAAGTCCTTTCCTTTGCTCCAAATAAAAAATCTCCTCCATTTATCAGCGTAAACTTTCCTGGTACTAGGCCTCCTGGCCTCCAAAATAACATTCAAAACTTGTTGTGGAAGCTGAGACCCTCCAGAGTCTAAAACAGAATATGCCAGGCTGTTAGATGCAGAGACTGAATCTTGACATTGAGGAAGTGACTGTCCTCTTGTGACAAAAGGTGCGGAATCAAAGGCAGAGGCCACGGAGGTTCTCGTACTAAACTCCTCAGTAGTGGGTACCAGTGTTGTCGAGGCCAATCCGGTGCTATCAAAATCATGGTTGGCTTGTCTTGTCTGGCCTTCAAAAGTACCTTGGGAAGAAGAGGCAGAGGTGGAAAGGCATATACATGCAGATTGTTCCAACTGAAAGATAGAGCGTCCACCTTCCAAGCTGTGTGATGAAACATTTTGTGCAAAACTTTGGCAACTGGTAATTTAGTGGAGAAGCGAACAGATCTATGTCTGGAGTTCCCCATAACACTGTCAACTGTTGAAATACATGAGGATCCAATTTCCACTCGTGAGGATCCACTATTTGTCTGCTCAATACATCTGCTAAGGAGTTCTGTGCTCCTGGTAGAAACCTTGCCTGAAGATTGAGGTGTAGATTGAGAGCAGTTTCCCACAGAATCATCGCTTGCCTGCAAAGAGGGTAAGAATGGGTTCCCCCTGCTTGTTGATGTACCACATGACAGTAGTGTTGTCTGTTTGAATCAACACCTGCCCTGGACGAAGTAAATCTTTGAAAGCCATCAATGCAAACTGGACTGCTAACATTTCCTTCAAGTTGATATGCAAATGTTGGAGTTTGACAGGCCACGTGTTTTGCACCCATTTTCCATTGAGGTGTGCACCCCAAGCCTTGTCCGAGGCATCTGTCGTTAGAATCTGACTCGCCTCTGGCCGGGTCACAGAGAGTCCCTTGTTTAGGTGACATTCCTGAGCCCACCACAAAAACTCCTTCTGAATGCAAGGTATTATCTGAATGACAGTGTCTAGATCTTGGCAGTGCTGTGTCCACACATTTTTGAGATACTATTGAAGCTTCCTCATATGCAATTTGGCATTGGGAAGCACCAGAATACAAGATGCCATGAACCCCAAGGCTTGAAGGACTGTCCTTGCAGTCAGCCTGGACCGTAGAGACATTTGCTGGAAATAAAGAGAAAGGCTTCTTTGTTTGTCCGGGGTCAAAAAAGCCATCTGGGAAGCTGTATTCAGTCTCACACCCAGAAAGCACATGTCCTGAGAGGGTACTAGACTGGACTTTGTTTCGTTCACAGAATACCCTAGGCATCTTAACACTGCCATCACATACTGTAGATGATGAAGAAGTTCGTCCTTTTCTTGTGCAATAATCAGACTGTCGTCCAAATAAGGATAAATCTGTATTCCTCTTAGTCTGAAAAATGCTATCACTGGAGCCAGAACCTTTGTGAACACTCTGGGCAGTAGATAACCCAAAGGACAATGCAGAGAACTGAGAATGTAAATTTCCAGCCGAAAACGCAGGTACCTCCTGCAACTGGGCCTGATAGGAACATGAAGGTAAGCCTCTTTGAGATCCAGAGTAACCATCCAGTGATCTTTTCCCAACAGAGGTAAAAGCTGTTGTAAAGTCAGCATCTTGAACTTTGGAATGTCCAGGTAAGTGTTGAGGATAGATAAATCCAAAATTGGTCTCCACGTGTTTCCTTTCTTTGGAACTAGAAACAGGCGAGAATAAAATCCTAGGCCCACTTCTGACAGAGGAACTGGCTGTATAGCTCCTATTTGAAGAAGTAAAGAAATTTGTCTGTGAGCCTCTATCCTTTGCCGAGGAGGGACGTCTGGCATGCCTTTGAAAGGAGGCATGGTATGGAAATAAAACTTGTAACCTCGGTTTATAATGTCCAATACCCATTTGTCCTGGGTGACTAAATGCCAATTTTGCTTGAAAAGAGCCAACTTTCCTCCCAAAGGAGCTGCCAGGCAAGAGGAATCTGGCAGCTGAAAATGCCGGTCATTGGGCCTGTTTACGAAAGGACTGGCCCCTGCCCTCACCAGCAGATTGAGCAGGCGAACTCCATTGTCTCGGCCTGAAGGTACTCTGAGCTCTGCCCCTACCACGCCTAGATCTACCCCTAGACTGAGAATCAGAAAAAGGGTACGTCCACCCCTTAGTAGGCCAATTTCTACTAAACTTTGGAGGTTGTACCTGCAAAAAATCTTTAACAGTCTGCATAGACTTAGCCTTGTCTTCCATTTTCTTTAAGACTGACTCCACAGGAGGACCAAACAAAACTTCAGACTGCAAAGGGGCATCCAGAATTCTAGACTTAACATGCTCAGACAAATTCTGATCCTTAAGCCAGGCGTGCCTACGAATGACTGAACCAGTGGCAGCCACCCTAGAAGAAGCCTGTAAAGCATCAAAACCACATTGCAAAGAGTGCTTACCCACCTGTGCAGAAACATGCACTAAATCCTGCAATTCTTTACACTCTATGCCCTCTGCCAAAGCATCCACTCTAGATCTTAGCTGAGAAAGGAGGAAATTCTGATACTTCAACATATGAAACTGGCAATTCAAAGCTCTCATTGCTAAAGTAGAAGAGGTATACACCTTCTTACCCCATCTATCCAAAGCTCTAGCTTCCTTATCCAGAGGAACCGGATTCTTAACAACAGAGGCTCTAACACCCTTAGGCCCCTGACTAATAGTTTCTGGGTCCGCCCTAGGACTCTTATACAGATATTTATGAGCCTCAGGCACCCTGTAATACCTGTCCGGTTTAAATGGGGCAGGAGGCACAGAATCTGGATTAAGGGAAGCTTCCGAGAAAACATCTGAAACAACATCCAAAACCGGAGGTATAGCTAAGGGTCTATGCTGTGGTAAAACAAGAACTCCCTAAGCCTCTTCCGGGAATCAGAGTAATCCTGTCCCTCCCACTTAAAATGCTCCCTCATGGAATGCAGAGTTTCTGAAAATGAAAAATCCTCTGGAGGAGAAGCAGAAGGAGTGGAATCCTCTGCATCAGAATCAGAATAAGGAGGAAATCTTGAATGTCCTCAGTAGAAGACTCTGAATCATCTGAGGCCTGCTCCAAACTTTCCAACTCTGGCTCCATCCTGGGCCTCTTATCAGGAGGGCATAGAACCTCTAATTAAAGTAATCAAATCCTCTGCCATTTTAAGCATGTGCTTTTTAGGCACAGACCCTGAAGAACCAGAACTGTCACCAGAGGAAGGCAAAACAGACCTGCCCTTAGAAGGAGCCTTAGAAACAGTAGCAGAAGGCCTAACCACCTTAGGCATAGAAGGGAGAATAGTAACCTGAGAGGCCCCTTCAGCCTGGCCTGCCTCCTGAGAGGCCACATCTTGTAAAATCAAAGTTTCCCCCTGGGACTCAACAGAAACTTCAGCCGGATCCACCTGTTCAGCTGTAGCTTCTAAAGGTCCGGCGTCCAAAACGGACGAATCATCCTGCCTAGGCTTTAAAGATTTGTCTTTGCGCTTCTTAGTAGAAGCAGGCCGGAACATCCGACGGCATATTATAGTTACACCTCTTGCCAAAGACTAACCTAGCGCAATCTAACCTCCATTTTATAGTGCGCTTATTAAACCTAGCACAAAACCGACACCCGACTACGTGCTCCAGTCCCAAACAAGGAATACAAAGCGAGTGGTAATCCCTATGCGGTATCTGTTTCCCACAAGAAATACAATTATTCACTTTTTCTGACATCCGGTAATAACTGAGGCAAGAAAAAACAAAAATATTCCCCAACGGGGTACTTAGCCCAACTTGGTATCGGTCTGAAACTCCGAAAACTAAAAATTTCAGAACGCCGAACGGCACTTGCAACTCTGCTTCTGCATCGGACCATGCGGCAAAAAAGACTGAGGATATGACGTCGGTCATGCGCCTTTATACCCTGACGCTCTGATGTCAGATCTAGGCGCCCATGACCGACGTCAGCCTAATACTTTGGTATTCGGGCCGACCGAGGACAGCGGACTACCCATAAGTAAGGACTGCAGCAATGTGAGATGAAGAACATCAGCAACCTGTTTTTCCACATCTTGATCAACTAGGCCAGTTTGAAGGGGAAAGTAGTAGAAGATTAAATCCTTCTGTCACTCCTGTTCACAACCTTTTACACCCTGTCCATTGAAGAGCTGCTAAAACCTGGGTTTTCTAACTCCAACACTGAAGACAACAGACAACCCAGGAAGCTGATTTGGGATGTATAGTATGAATACTTTTGGGGGCCATCTAAGAGATCTATGATCTAGCATGGATGGTTTGTTTTTCGTATTTTGAGCATCATTTTGATGACAACTAATTATATGATGATGCACATCAGTCCAAAGTGCTATTCTAGCATATGAGGTAGATTCCTCTTATCCTGAGGTGAAGCAGGGTCACTATATTAAGTCACAGGGTACTGGGATAACACTCCTTACATGGAAGATGTTTGAAGGGGAGAAAAAAAAAATCTCATAAATGTTAAATGCTATGCAAATTACGTCCTGACATTTATACAACTGTTCTAGTTATGGGTAGACATCTCATAAAAAAATACGGGAAATGCTGATGTATATAAACATACTTCCTTGCATATGTAGTTCTTGTAAAATGAAATTTCTTTACACTGTTTACAAGTTTCACAAGGGTCCTAGTTTTTGTTTCCATGATGTAGCTTGTACTGCTAGAACATTTTCTAAAATTTACTGTACACTGCTTGTTATATTAGTGCATATGCACGTTTCTCATGTGTAGTAATCCCTGGGCTGAGTCTGAAAAAGATCTACTTGGAGCAGAGCTTCAACTGGTTAACAAATTAAAAAAATAATGGAATGAAATTAAAAAATAAAATATATGTCTCAAATAAGGAACGTAATTACATACTAGTCAGGCAAGTTTCTCCTTCCTCATGTACCTATGAAGACTATGTCTTGCAGCACAGCTCCCTGAGGCAGCAGGAATGCAAAATAAATAACAGAAAGTATTTGAAATTAAACATTTAACTTTGTGAGTGCTGACTGTTTCAATTAATGCCCATCTATCTCTATGTACACATTATATATATATATATATATATATATATATATATATATATATATATATATATATATATATATATATATATATATATATAGACAGAGAGAGAGGGACGGAGAGAGGAAGCGAGTCTGGAAAACTACATTTCCTCTTCACTAGGTTACTTGATAAACAGATATACACATATATGCTCTGTTTCATTTAATAATGCATGTTAAAAACAACCTAATCAGAACTACAGTAAAAAAAAAAACAAAAAAAAGACAGTTCTTTCATAAAAAAAAACGCAGAAATTATGTTAAATCATATTCAACACTCACACTGTGCAAGAAAAAGTTATGCACTTATCATAATATTACATCCTGATGTGCAGCTCAATCCTTGTCAGTCAGTAAGACTGTTTAAGTTAGTCTGGCATCTAAAAACATTCCCTGTCTACTAACCGACTGCCATTTAGCTTCCTCTCCTCATCTGAGGTGTGTGCTACTTCAAACTCAAGCACAACACTAATCCAATATTAACAATTCTCCTCCATGCCATAAGCGGGGGAATATGTTGATGAAGACAGACCTGCTAATCCAGTCCATCATTACTTTTTTTTTTAGTCTCATTTCATCCTCACTGCCTGTTGATGATCACCCCCCCCCCAGGCCAATCATTCCATTCATTCCCCATCACTGGGGAAGAGAGAGAAGGCCAACCAGGAGAGGCCACCATTCAAACAGACAGCAGGGGTGGTTAGTGATTTTGCTCGTTATGTGGCCCTATCCCTGCAAACTCTCACTGAAGCACTGGGGAAGGAATAGGCACTGGGTTAACTAAAAATTATGCATCCTCACTTCTGCAAGGGTTATGTTTCCTTTCATGAAGCCTTGGCCCTTTCCCAGGTCAGGGAAATCTCAACCTTCCAGTGTACTACCAATCTTTATCACCCTCCCCCAAGAGAGGCAGGTGTTTCACAGCTCTCCTTAATTCTCCCCAGCTGGCTCCTCCATTGCCATGGTGACTAACTGAACCCCATTTGCCTGGGTATAATCAGGACTCTAGCCTTCTGCACCATGGAACCATGCATAAATCTATCATATTGAGTACATAGACTTTGTATTTGGGATTACGTGGTCCATATTTGTCAATCAGTAGGACAAAGTGGCAAAACTTATCCTCATCTGTTGTCATGGGAACATACATCAGACAACTGCAGCTACAAAGGAATTCCAAGATCTAGAGACCACATTCAGCTTGTAGTGTCTTGCCAAAGTATTCAGTGAAGCCCATGTAACAGTGACTTAAATGCAATCAAAGGATAGGTGGAATGTGCTGCATGCACAGCAAATTCAACTTTTTTTTATATCTTTCATAGACTAATTTGATACACTCATTACAGTCAGGAAGTCAAGTGGAAAATTATATAAACAATTAAGAATCTTCTTACAAGTTCCTGTGCAGTTAACAGGCTTATGACCCTATGGGCCATTTTAAGCATTGCCATGCTTCCCAAATGCATCTGACAAGTTTTGATGCCCTAGGATTATTTTAAGGGGTATATGTAGGCTTGAGAATGAGTGATTCATCAGTTATAGGTTGCCTCTATCTACTAGAGATACAGGTGTCAGACCAGGAGTAACCGACTCCCCATCCACTGGACCAAGCTGCATATGAACTGAGTTAGGGAAGAAATCTGCTTTACACAGACAGGAATCCTGTTCCAGAGAAGGGGTAGTCTTTGAGACACATGCCTGTCCCTCGAATATGTACTATTTATGTTGCACATGAGGTTTAGGTCCCAAGACAGGGTAATTCTAATGCTATCTGCTATGCCAATATGCAACAGGTCCATCAGGCAGGTTCAGAGGATGTATATTACGAAAGGCATAGGTTACCTCTCAACAGTCTGCAGGTAACTGAGTAGAGGGATAAGGCTTTGAGGCAATCCGCGTAGAGCATGTTTTTTAGGCTGTGTATTCTTTTTGTGAGGAACCTCTTTGGTGCTCCAGTTATTGCATATGCCTGATCAAATGCATACCACTGGAAGCGTTGTACTCAATAATTTGTTTGATAAAGGCCAAGTCCATTGAACAATGACATCCTTGGACCTAGATGCCATACACTTGCTTATACGTTGAATGTGGCTTCTTTTGAAAAATAAATGCAGATATTACTTACTGAAATTCTTTCTTCAGAGTCCAAGGCCTCTCTGCCTTCTTTTTTATTGTCTGTTTCTCCAGTTACTAAACATCCTTTAAAATGTGCTTATTATTCTGCCAATGCAGTATTCAAAACAGCTACTATGAGCTCTGTACTGAGAAGATATGCCTTGTTACATTCTTAGAAGTTTACTGACACTGTTAAAACAGACAGTGTATTGATGCTTTCTTGCACAAAGATGTTTTATCTGGCCTTTCTCTATGAAAATCCTCAAAAGATTTTCACAATGCAAGAACCGAAATCCTTTTAAGGCTAGTATTTCTTTGGTTCTACAATATTTGTGTGAGTTATTCTCCTCAAGATCTTTGTGCAAGGAAGCATCAATACTGTCTGTTTCAACAGTGTCAGTAAACTTCTGAGAATGTAACTAAGCATATCTTCTCAGTACAGAAAACCATAGCAGCTGTTCTGGACATTACATTTGCAGAATTATAAGCACATTTTAAAGGATGTTTAGTAACTAGAGAAAGAGAAGATAAAAGAGAAGCTAGATAAGCCTTAGACTCTGAAGAAGCAATTTCGGTAAGTAATATCCGGATTTTTTTTTCAAAAGAACCCAGGAGAAAGTGAGAAATTAATCCAAAGAGGCTACCCAAGTTTTTCATTCTACCTTTCAGAAATATATCAGAAACTTGCCTTTTCAAAAAAGATGAATAAACCAGCTTCCATAAATCAGTGGCAGGGTGGATCCAGATACAAAGGGCTTTCCACCCAAAACCAAAGACAAGATAGGAAAACAGATCTGCTGTTTGACCCATTCAGTTTCTTCCCCTCCTCATCCTGGCACTTTCATAAACTAGTCTTGAAGTCTAGGTATTCAACTTCCACAATGGCATCAAACAACCTCAGATGCTTAGGTTCTAAGGCTCAATCACAAGGGTTACCACTGACAATGGCATTCCCTTCCTCCATTTCAAGGGATTCAGTCACCTCTTTCCAATCAGCTTCTTCTTTTCTCTCCTATTATGAATTAGACACTACCCAGGGAGTAACAGAAACTGTGTCTCAAGTGAGAGGGAAGGGCTTTTACCCGAGAAAATTTTTTGGTGCTGAAAAAAGAAGCAAAGTACAGTTGTGTAAAGTAATCTTACCATAACAGTAGATGTTTGAATGATTATTGCTGCAGTAGTCCTAGCTATATATGTTATATCCTACATACAATGCAACAGCCAGCCAGCTTCCAGAGCTTAAGGACACGTTCCACATACCTAAACCATCATCAGCTCAAGTAGAATAAGGCACCATGTCCTTCAGGGGTTTCATGCCACCTCAGAGAGGGAGGTTAAAGCCCTGAAAGAGATCAATGCTAGGAAACTAAAAGAACTCACTTGGACAAAAAAAAATAATAAAGGGAATAGACGGAAGGAAAAGCTATTGCAGCAGAGATCATTTGAACAACTACTGTTTACTTACTCAACTGTACTATTTTCATCATTTCCTGCAGTAACCTTAGCTATGTGGGAGACCCTGAAGAATAGCCCTAGCATAATCTGCTCTAAATATGGAAAAGGAATCTAGTTTGTAGGACTTTGTAAATATATGCACAGAAGATCAAGCTGCTACTTGTAAAATACTTCTAGAATCCACTCCTGTCCAAATATCCACTGAAGAAACCAAGGTCCAGGCAGTGTCTGCTTTAATCCTGTCTGGAATTGCCTAGCTGTGTTGAGATTAACAAAAGGAAATAGCATGTGCCAACCATTTGAAGATAGTCTGCTTTGACACAGGGTGTCCTTTTTTCTTACCTTCATAGGAAATGAATAGCTGATTAAAGTTTCTGAAGGTTTTAGTTCGGTCAAGATAATATCAGCACTGTATGTAGATATCCAGAGTTTGAAGTCTCATTTCTCCTTCACTTTTAGGCTCTGGAAAGAAAACAGGGAGATGGATAACCTGGCTCAAAGTAAGCTCGGATACCACTTTAGGTATAAAAGAAGGATTAGTTCTAAAGGAAACCTTAGCTATGAAGAAAATAAGATGAGGCTTATCCACCACAAAATCTTGTAACTCAGACACTCTTCTTGCAGAAGTCCGAGCAATCAATAAAACTGTTTCTCAAGTTATACACCTCACATCAGTCTGATAGGCTGGTTCAAAGTGAGCAAAAGTTAATTTTTCCAAACCAAAGTTGAAATCTCAAGAAGAAACCACCTGTTTTCTTGGCAACAAAGATCCTGTCAAAAATACTGTAACATGGGAATGCATTAAATGGGGAAAATCCATGGGCAGACATGATGAAATGGCCGACAAATGAACCTTAACAGGAGTAAGAAAGGCCAGAGGAGAATAACTCACACAAATATTGTAGAATCAAAGACATAGCCTTAAAAGAATACCAGTTCTTATGTTGGCACAAACCAGAAAATCTTTTCCATTTAGTAATATATGATTTCCTAGTAGCATATTTCTTTGCCTACATTAATACCTGCTGCACATATTCAGAAAATAGGGGCCTAAAATGTATTAAAATGTTGTCATTCAAGCAGTTAGTTGAAGTTGTTTCACGCTGGAGTGTTTCAAACAACCCATGTATTGTGCGAGTAGATCCAGTTTGTAAGGAAGCTTCTGGTAGTTGACTCTGGAGATTTCCAAAAGGACTGTTGGTTGGGCCAGGAGGAGTGACCACAATGATCTTTGGAGAGCACTTCTTAATCTTCAGACTGAACCGGAATATCAGTGGAAAGGGTGGAAAAGTATACAGGAACATTGCTATTCAAGAAAATAAAAAACAGTTCCTTTTACAAATTTCAAATACAGCAATGTGGAATGTTGCTGTTGGCACCATACAGATTTTTAGGCACCACTAAATCTCTCTCATATGGAGTCTGGCTAGAGGAATCATGTGTACCACGGATGCCATGAATCCTAGTATCCTAAGGAATTCCCTTGCTGAAGATTTGGACTGTGTGGAAGAACTCAGGAAAAGACCTAGATATAGATATATTTTCCCTGTGGAAGGAAAACCCCAGGAAAACAATCCTGTAAGGAGGAATCAAACAAGACTTTTGGATGTTCTCTTGAAACCCCAGTCTATGAAGGAGATATCGTAACCAAGTGAGAGATCCCAGACACTTTGAAAAAGACTCTGCACAGTTAAAAAAAATAATTTAAATAAGGAACAGTGTGAATACCTTGTAGGCTGTAGTATGCTGTGACTGGAGCTAGACACCTCTGATACCCTTAGAACAATGGTAACCCAAAGGGTAATGCAGAGAAATGAAAGTGCAACCCAGACTCAGAAAACCTTAAGAAACATTTGAAATCTGAGGCTACACGAACAAGATAAGCTTTAAATCTAAAGGTAAGAACCTTAAAGAGGAAATCAGTGATACCAGGACATAGAGGAGTAGCATATGAGATTTTTACAAACTGATTTAGAAAAGAAAGTTTGAAGACTGGTTTCCAACAGCCTTCTTTCTTTGGTACCAAAAACAGTCGTGAATAAAAACTCTTCCCTATCAGAGAAAGAAAGACAGCTTCTATCACGCCTTGATTCAGCAGATAACGAATGACAGGAGGGAGAAAGAAGTATGATCTGGTGGATGAGGAAAAATTCCCTGAAAAGGTAGGAGGGGTTCCCACTGTCATATGTATCCCTCATTTATCACTCTCAGAACTTATTTTCCTGAGATTATCGGTTACCAAAGAGAGAAATGGCACACCAGATTTTGTGAAAGATTTAATGGCTTGCCAGGGTAGGAAGAGGGGAGAGCACTCTGCAGATAGTCATTCAGAATTGTAGAACTGTCCTTGTTTGGGGGAGGGGCTCCTCCTTTCTTTTCAGAACCCCCTTGCTATAGATTTTTGAATGTCCGCTTGCCAGAAGCTTGCTGTAACTGCTTATTTTGCTTTTTGTAAAAAGGTGCAGAGGTAGGTGTAAGACATTTTACAGACTTGGAGAAAGAAGGGTGAAAAATCTGAGTAACACACTGAATCAGTTTTCCTGTGTCATCACACTTGTTCAGGACCTTAACAGCAGACAGTCCAAAAACAACCTTTCTATCTGAAGAAAAATTTAAAATTACGGCTTTAACATCCTCAAGTTAATTAAGTGTGTATAACCAAACAAATCTTCTTATAACAGTTCCAGAAACAACTGCTCTGGAACTGGCATCGGCAAAATCATAAGCACACTTCAAAGAGTGTTTAATCACCTGAGACACAGAAGCAATACAGTTGATAATAGATTTTTCTGAGAAAAGGAAGAGGTGGAAATAATTTCCCTCATATTCTGAAATGATGCAAAAATAAACTTTAACATATGAGCTTGACAATTAAGAATTCTAAAAATAACTGTGGCAGAAGTATACACCCTTTTACTCAAATCTATCAAAAACTTTCCCAGCCTTATCAGAGGGGGAGGGATCAGCATTTTACCTATGTTAAGCAGCAGCAGCAGGATTTATCAAAGAAATCACTGAAGATCAGATCTAGGACTGGAAGATAAAAAATTGTATCAAAAAGGAACTTTATACAACATATCTGCTTTCTTAGGGGCAACAGGCTGGCTTACCAGTTAAGTTACATGCCATAATAAACACGTTCTCCAATGTTGGAAGAATAAGACAAACAGGAGTGGTTTAGGAAATAACAGTTGTAATAAATAATATTTTTTTTCAAGGACAGTGGACTATCATTATGTTCCCATTGAAAAGCTGATTCTTTCTGGATATGGTTTCTGAAAAAGAAAATTATTCTAAGGGATTATCTGAGGAAACACTTTCCTCAGACTCAGTCACCTAAGTAGGAGAAGGAAAAGCAGAAGTTGTCCCCATAAAATAATATTCATGTTTAAAATACTGGGAATCTTCAGAAAATGAATAATTTACTTTTCTCTTACCACTAACTCCAGACTAAACCATGAGCTATGCCAACAATAAAATCAATCCCATCCAAAGTAAGAGAGCCAAGGGATGACAAATGTTTAACGCTCTATTTTTTTGACAGGATATTCTTTAGAGACAGACCGATTCCTGTCAGACAGATCATCTCTGGTGAAAGGCATCACAGTCCAGCAGGCAGAGAGGAACTCACTGCTCCTTGCTCCAAGATGAAAAGAGTGTTTCTCCCTTGCCTGCCAAGGGTACTTCAACAGCCGCAGATGTCTAACCCTTGCTACATTGCTGGCTGAAGGGACTACAACACAGGGAGGCAAGGTAAAAGATGAATGGTCTGAAGAACTAGAAATGACAACAGCACAGCCACCAATTTGTGGATGAAGCAAATAAGTAACCTGCTGAAGGGGCAAAAGCTATTAGAACTTTTCTTCTTTTTGTGGCTAGAAAAAAGAACTGAGGAGCTGGTAAGGTGTTCTGTGCTGAAGTCGAAAATGATGCCTGAAGTGTGGGTAAGATTGACAACAGTGGTATGTGAAGCAGACAAATATGAAAAAAAGTAAATTTTTCTCCAAAAAACAAAGCGAAAATCACTTTAAACACCACAGCTCCCAGAAGTAAAGTAACACAAAATTTTAATTAAGAAAAACAAAGGAAAGAGTTTTATCAACTTTTTCCCACAAAATTAAAAATGTTGCACTTCACAGTAAAATATGACTAAAAGTCACATGATAGTCCATAAAAACTTTTCCTCTAGTTTAAATTAAGTTATTTCACAGAAAAAGTTAAGTTTCTGTCATAAAATTAAAATGTGGAAGGCTTTTTTTCCAAGGGAAACTTAACTGCCCAGCTATGGAGACCCTATAGCAAACCATCAATCCTTGAAAGCCCACAAAAGGAGCTCTCTCTGATGACAGGAATGCTCTGAACAGCTTGGCGCCCAAACCATTGATTTTATTCATCTCTGCTTGAGCTGATAACGATTTGGGTGCATTTAAAGTGTCCTTTACATCTGGAAGCTGTTTGACTGCTATATCCTATGCAGGATATACTCTGTATAGCTAAGACTACTACAGGAGAGATCAAATGATGAGCATCCTGGAGACCTGTCCTAGATCTTGTTTATTCTACAGCTATTTATCAATGTCCCAAAATTAAAAATACTCTCCCTTCAATCCATGTTACTGCTCCTTTCCATCTGGCAGTTTTCTGTTAACTCAAGATCTGAAAGATGCTTATTGTTACATTTCAATCTTTCATCATTTTAGGTGTTTCTTGCATTTTTCTGTTACTGGTTCACATTTTTAGTTTTCTTTTTTGCCCTTTGACTGCCACAGCCCCAACAACAGTACCTTACAAAGTCCCTACCTCCAGTGTTTGCCCACTGCAGGTTGCACAGCATTTAAAATTTTCCATATCTGGATGATTGTCTGACGGTGGCGGATTCCTATGAAAATTAGCAGAAATCCCTAGCTTGATGTATGAACCTTTTTCTCATTCTGGGATTTCTAGTACACAGAGAGAAATCTCTTATTTCTTCTCACAGATAGTGTTTCTAAGCCATCTTGTTGATACATCCCCAGTGATGACATTTCTTCCTTAAAACAAGGTAGTCAATTACATGACTCACTTACTGAAGTTTTCCCATCTGACTCAAGCATCTGCCAGGAGCTATCTCAGAATTCTAGGGCACACGGCCTCTCCTATTTTAAGGATTTCTTTGACTAGACTACATATGAGGAAAACAATAGCTTGTCAAATCTTTCTGGGCTCAACACCTACACCCCCATCTTTCATGAAAAGTGAACTGATTTGGTCGGTGGATCAGTTAGCCCCCAACCCCGGTCTTCGTCTTGCACTAATGACAGCTACTCAGTTGGTAACAAAGGAAGCCTCCAATTTCATTTGGAGGGCTGTGTCCAGGGAAGTGAAGGATCAGTGCCCTGTGAGGCAAACATGAAAGGTTAAAACACAAATATTAAAGAAAAAAAGAAGTTATGTTCTTACCATAACATTCCATCTGTGTTGTCGATCTTCAATCATTCTTGACAGTTGGGTCTCGGTTCCATCCTCGGAACCAACTCGGCCGATATAACAAGCTCGCGCCAGCCAAAAACTCTCGAGCTAAGGTTACCCACAGTGCCTCTGTCCCTTCCCTTCAGATCGAGTTTGCCCATAAAAATAATAAAGCTGAGGCTTTGTCTGAGCAAATGTCCTACTACATAACCAGGACCTGTTCCGAACCTTCAGGAGTCTTTGGAGGGGGGATGTCAAGAATGAAGATCGACAACACAGATGGAACGTTATGGTAAGAACATAACTTCTTTATTTGATGTTGTGAATCTTCATTCATTCATGACAGTTGGGACAGAGTTCCTAGCTACTTCATGTCCTGGGAGGTCCTATGGAAGGATATTCCTGAGCACTCTCAGGGCTTCCCAACATAAGGGGTAGGATTTGGTTCCTCTCTCAAGTTGCTGATGTACCAGATTGGATGGTAATTGCCCCCGACGGAAGGGCAGGTTGGAATCCTTGCAATGCTAGAAGCACCGCCTTCAGTTCTAGGACACTGATATGCAGATTGGCCTCTAGGGGGACCAAGTGTCTTGGACTGTTTTTCCCTGAAAATGCCCCCCTCCTCACCCCAACAGGGATATGTCTGTGGTAACTACAGCCTTGGGTTGAGAGGATGAAAAAGGGCGACTCCATAGCTCCTGTTCTGCTTCATCCACTAATACAGATCTTGTTTGCAATGGTTTATTAAGTGGAATGGGTAAGACATGGGGTGAGTTAATAGAAACCACTGTGACACTAGGAGCAATCTGAAGCAGCCTTATGTGGAACCTCACCAGGGAAACTAGGGTGATTGTCGCTTCCATCAACCCTAGTAGCTGTAACACCAAACGAGGTGGGACTATGTCCTGAGAGAGTATCGCTTGGAGCTGGGATCTTAGCCTTTGTAATCTGAAATGAGGTAGAGCAAACAAACAGGATCTCATGTTAAATGTTGCTCTGATGAATTCTAAACTCTGAGTGGTTGCTAGTTTTGACTTCTCCTTGTTTATTGAGATGCCTAAGGTCTCTGACAGTTCTAGAGTGTACTGCAAGGCGTGAAGCAGTAGACACTTGGTGGGGGCGGTAAGGAGCCAACTATCTACATATGGAAACACTCGGAATCACTGCAGTCTCAAGTGAGCTGTTACTATTGCCATACATTTGGTGAACACCCTGAGGGCTGTGGTGAGACCAAAGGGCATTGCCCGAAATTGGTAATGATTGGCTCCCAGCTGGAAAAGGAGATATTTTATGTGGTAATACGCATCTTGAAGATCTATTGAGCACATCCAATTGTCTTTTTCCAGAAATGGGAGGAAAGACTGAACTGTGACCATCCAGAATTTTGCTTGCCTGACAAACTTGTTCAAGATACTGAGGTCCAGAATTGGCCTCCACTCCCCTGCCTTTTCTAGCACTAAAAAGAACCTTGAGTAAAATCCGGATCCTATTTGGGCTGGTGGGACTGTTTGGATGACTTTTTTCAACTGGTTTTAGAATTTCTTGAGCTGCTGCCTCCCTCTGACTGGGTGGAACATTGGGACCTCTCAACTGTACAGATTTTTGCAGAATGCCCAGATTTTTGCCTCATATTTTTGGTCTGTTTCTCATAAAATTGTGGTTTTCTGGCAAATCATTGAGGAATGAAGTCAGAAAATAATGACAGACATTTGAGTTTCAGACTTAATACCCTTCAGAAAATTTATGCTAATGCAAAGCCTGTTATTCTATCAACTTTCTAAGTTTGTAAGAGCAATATTTAAAAAGTGTCCCTATTTTTGGTCCACTGACCCCCATTATTTATGGCTTTGTCCAGATTTCTTGCTCTAAGAGGTTGAGAGGTATACGGCCAGTTGGGGCCTCGGATAACGATCAAAGGTGATATGGTAACCACCGGAAATTATCTTCTGCACCCAGGAATTTGATGTGGGTCACTCTTAAGGGGTGCTGAAAGGGCTGCCCAGAGAAGGAATTGCTGGAGCCCTGGTTACACGGGCCCCATCTGGTACAGGAGGGGTGTTTTCCTGATGGGTTCCCCCTCTGCCCGGGGGGGGGACTAACCACATGTGTCACGGAAAGGTCCTTGGGACTTCCTGAACCACATCTTTCCACTCCTCTGATTCCTAGTACAGGATCGTTGGAGTGGAAAAATGTACGCCCACAGCAGACAGGGTCTTTCCGTCTTTCTCACACCTAGCTAATGTGTCTTTAACTTTTGGGCCAAACAGAGAAGAAGCATCAACAGGAGTGTTGACAAAGGAAGACTTGAAAGGGTTCACAAAGTCACATAAGCAGATCCAGGCATTATGTTTCAAGACAATGGCTGCACCCACTACTCTGGCCGCCCCTTCGGTTGTATGTGCAATCAACCACATGGATGAGTTAGAGATGGATTCTAGGGTGGCAAGCTTGTCTCATACCTTCTCAGACACTGCTCCCACTAAGGTTCCTGACAGCTCAGTGATCAGGTCCCTTTGAAGATGGGTAAAATGTGCCAAATAATTCAACAACCATATGGAAAAGGTCGTTGAAGCTTAAACCCCCTTCCCTAATCTGACCAACGTCCGAGACTCTCGGTTTGAAGGGTGGACAGTAGGACTCTCCTCTGTGAGTTCCTTCTTTGGGGCCGCCATCACCATAGCATCTACTACCAAACCCCTGGACCAGTGGGGCTGATCCTCTGGGAGGGGGGGTATTTTGTCAGGTCTACAGAGGATTGGTTAAAGACTGTCAGGGGCCTTCCAAGCATGCACCACAATGAGCTTGACTAACTCATCTGCAGGTGGGGTCACCCAGGAAGTAGAGGGCCGGGCACAGAAAGCCTGCAAGAATACAGATTCCTCAGAGGAAGGGTTGGTGGGCTTTCACCACCCCTCTGCTTTGAGATCTCTAGTATGCCTCCAAAAGAGACATCTTCAGGGGGCAACCATAGGGACCCTTCCCCTTCATCGTAATCCACATCTTCGGTGAGGGATTCCTCTGGTGAATCTACGTGTTTCCTCTTGCACAATCTCTTACAGGGTGGCTCATCGGGGAAGGCCTGAAGAGGCCTCCGAAGAGAGGGTAACCTGCGGTAGGGTGTCTTGCTGCTCCCATCCCCATTGCCCCATGTAGTAGACTGTGACAACTGTGAGCCAGAGGGCACATATATATATGACATTCTGCCATTGTGGGTGCCAGCTGTGAGCCTGCTGAGGCGAGTGCTCTCTCCATGATCTGGAAGGCAGTCCTGCCTGAAGAGGGGTGGGAGCCCAGAACCAAGAAAGACAACCATGGCACTGGGGTCACACCCCGCTCCAATAAGCCCACCTCCAAAGAAAGAGCTGTGAGAGGACTCGAAGCTGTCAAAGTAACCAGAACTGTAGACGGCTCTGTGAAAAAAATTGGTGCAGTGCTATAGATTCTGGTGCCGGGCAGCCAAGTCATGGTCCCGTGGGTGGGTCGCCTCCGACTGAGCAGAGGCCCAAAGAGTAGGTTCCGGAACCATGGTGGATGGTACCAAAGAATCTGACACTGGGAGGGACGCTGGCATTGAGGGCTCCAAATCCTACAGGGAGGATGAAGGAATAAGATAAGTTGGAGTCTGTGGAGAAAAAAACCTCAGCTCCGGGTGGGAGGGAGGTCCTAGATGGGGTTGGATTTCCTCTGGCTGCTAAAAGCTAGTCCACAAGTCTCACTACATCAAGCTTCAAAAGGCTCCTGGTGGAACAAATGGACATCCTCGATGGAGATTCTGGTCGGTCAATAAAGGGACTGAGTTTTTGTCCAAGAAAGGGGTCAACAGATGGGGAATATAGAGTCCTGGCTAAGGTTTCAACCTTCGGCACCAAGGTCGAATGACCAGAAGGTTTTGATAGAGGTGAAGTGACCAATTTCAAAGGAGAAGCTATTGTTGGTGCCGAGAGGGTCTGCAGTACCGTGGAAGGGGTTGGTACCATGGTGATTGTCATAGTCGGTTCCATCGTCAAAGATGGCACTGTGGAGAGGGTCTTAGGCTCCAGTGCCAAGATATGGTGGTGCCAATTTAGAATGTTTAGTCTTCGGTTCAGTATGAACCTGGCCTTTAGACATTTTCGGTTCAAGACAAGCGAGGACACATTGGGACTGAGTGGCTCATCTTCTTTGTCTCTTTCTTAGGAGGTTGTGACACCTCCACCTCACATAAAGCCTCCAAAAAGGGGGGTTTTAATAAACCCTTTAAAATGAGTTTATTGTTACGCTCTGCTAAAGTGCGTGCACTGAAGCCCTTACAGAGCTCTCACAGAGGTTGGACCTGCAAATCTGGGACTCCTAAACCATATACGCAGAAGAAATGCTCATTGGAGTTGGGCATCTTCCTGCCACATTTGTCACACTGTTTAAAGCCAGCAGTACCTTTTTGTCCACCATTTTAACAAATACAAAGCACTAGACAGATAGTCTCTAATGCGGTCTCTCAGACACACACACACACACAGTAATAGAGGAAGATTTTTTTTTTTTTTTTTTTTTTAATACCAACGATAGTACTACCGGAATACCCAGAGGAGTAAGTGAGAGAAAGAGAAAGAGAAAGGGGAAGATACCAACAATGTTTTTAGAAATTACCTAAAGGTAAGAAGGGAGGGAGGGGCCTGTATCAACTACGGTGCAAAGAAATACCAGAAAATGGTAATGAGGAAAAACACACACACCAAAATAAACTGTATATATATATATATATATATATATATATATATATATATATATATATATATATAAAGTGTGACTAAGAAAACAAGGGGTTTAGAAAGAGAAGTAGAAAATATTTTTAGAAAATAGTGAAAAAAATATAACACTTAGCTTGAGAGCAGGCCTGACGCATCTTGAAACTCGAGGTGGCAAACGAGATCTGAAGGGAAGGGAGAGAGGCACTATGGGTAACCTTAGCTGGAGAGTTTTTGGCTGGCACAAGTTTGTTATATCAGCCAAGCTGGTTCCGAGGACAGAACCAAGACCCAAATGTTATGAATGAATGAAGATTGACATCAGATTGATGGCTTTAATACACTAATACACTCCCTCAAATCTCTGAACCATCTCTGGGTTCCAGGCCCTTTGCTGGTTCATAGGTGTATACTAGGCTATTGGCCCTGCAGCCTTTACAAGCCTAGCACATAGAAGTGCCCTGGCATCGTGCTACCTGACGTTAGTTCCCAGTGCCTCTATCAAGGAGAGCCACTGAAGTGATCACCGGGGTGAACTTACTATTTCCCATCCACTCATCAAGATTTCTCTTGAAGATGGCCAGTGAGGTGCTCTGCTTGACATGTATGGCAAGTCTATTCCAGAGCATGGGCAGTCTCTGGGTTATGAACCTGTGCCTCCAGCATGTTCTGTTGATTGTGGTAATGAGGTTGAGGACTCTGGTGTCAAAGTCATGGCCTCAAGCTCAATGCCAAGAAGTGCACTGTCATCCCCTTTGGGAAAAACTCGGTACCCATGAACTACCACATAGGCGGTAGCTCACTAAACACTGAAAGTGTGATAAGAGACCTCGGGACACAGGTGGACAGTAGTCTCTCCTTTGATAACCACATCGCCACAGTAGTTAGGAAATCCATCTACGTGGCACACCTCATCACAAAAGGCTTCTGCTCCAGAGAAAAGGAGGTCATTGTTCCTCTCTACTCAACCCTCATCAGACCCATTATAGAGTACAATGCCCCATTTGGCATGCATCTCACAAGACCCTTACAACAACTAGAAAGGCAACAGAAATACATCACTAAGAGGATTACTGGCCTCAAACAGATGTCATACATGGTCTCAAAAAACTCCAGCTCTACTCCGTCGCATATCGCCTACTCAGAGGCAATCTCTGCCTAACGTACAATGCTATGTTAAACCCAGAGCTGTTGGACATGCTACACTTAAAGAAATCCCAATCTCTCCGTACCACACGCTCCAGGGACCTAAACCTTGTCACCACAATAAACAGAACATGCTGGAGGGATAGATTCCTGTCCCAGAGACTTCTCATATTCTGGAACAAGCCACCCATTCATGTCAAGCAAAGCTCCTTATTGGCCCTCTAAGAAAAATCTTGATGACTGGATGGGAAATTCACCCCGGGGATCACTTCTGCGGCACTGCTTGACAGGGACACAGGAAAATAATTTTCTTGGGTGGCGAAAGCCAGGGAACCTTTTTGGCTAGGCTTATATAGGCCCCAGGGCTGACAGCCTAGTACTTAAGGCCATAGTTTCGACACCAGTCATTGGTCTCAGTGAGGCCTTTCTGTAGGAGGTCTACATCACTTAGGGAGTTAATAATGGCTCCGAGCTTGCAGTCGTCTGCAAACTTGGTCAGCCAGAGTCTCTCCATGTTGGCCTGGAATTCTGAAAAGTAGATAAAGAGGAGAGGACTCAGGACCGATGCCTGTGGGACTCCACTCATGACTGGTCGGCAGTCTGACTTGGAGTCTGCTACTTTCACACCTTGGGTTTTATCTGTGAGCCAGTTTGCAACCCACCTACTGATATAGGGGTTGATGCCTAGTTTGATGGGTTTATCAATAATTCCTGAGTGGGGAATGGTATCAAACGCCTTGGCCAGATCAAGGTAGGCTGTATGAACTGCCTTGCCCTCATCCTCAGCTCTGGTGACTGACTCAAAGAAGTCAACCAGGTTGAGCAGGCATGATCTACCTTTCACAAAACCAAATTGTGTAGTATCTACAGTTTGGAGATTCCCTATATCCTTGTTAATTAGGTCCATGATGATGCTCTCCATAGCCTTATATATCAGACTCATCAGGCTAATGGGGCGATAATTCCCAGGGTCTGTAGTCACTCCCCCTTATGAAGAGGGATGACTGTAGCAGTGCGCCATTTGGTAGGGACAAACCCGGAGGTGAGGCTGTAATTGATGTGATGCCAGTTCACTTTGTAGTTCATGTAGAACACATCCAGGGATATTGTCGGGTCCCATGGAAGTTGTATTCTTGGCCTTGGACAATGCAGCTTTAACCTGTGCTGCAGTAGAGCTGGGTAACTGGCATTCCTCCAGTATTGTGATTGGTCCTTTAGTGGGGGAGAAAGGGGTAAAGGTGGCACTGAATCTGTCAGCCAGTATGTTGGCAATATCTGTTGGCTCAATATAGGAGGTACCAATGTGAGTAACTCAGCGCAAACCTGGGTATTGCCATGAAGATTCTTGATATAACTATAGAAGGCTTTGTGGTTGTTTTTAGTGTCTGCCACAATTCTGCCTTCATACAGTAGCTGGCTTTAGAGGTTTTGATGAGGGATCTCAACTTTTTGTTGAGGCTAATAAGGAGTTTTTCCAGCCTTGGGACTTCACCTTTTTCTGCAACAGTTTCTTCCTTCTGTTGTAGAGTTTATTAATGGCAGGGGACCACCAGATTGGCTTCCTTTTTTTGGAGGAGAGCATCTTGGTTCTGTTGGGTATGGCTAGTTCCATACATTTATGTACGTGTTCGTACAATACATTGGTGTATGATTCAGCAGTCATGCATCTATATTCCATTGACATGGGTGCCATGAAGTTAGACACCTCTGTTTTTAGGAGCCCATTGGCTTTGGAGAAGTTTTTCATGGTGGTTACCTTTCTAGGGGTGTGTGGATGAGATGTGGATTTCCATGGCGATTAGTTTGTGGTCGGATCTAACCAGGGAGGAACTGACTATTGGTGTAGAGCAACGGTTGCCCATGTTAGTAATAACCAGGTCAAGGATGTTGCTTCCTCTAGTGGGGGTAAGAATGAGCTGGTCCAGGGTACTGGAATTGAATTCCAGGAAGTGTTGGGCCAGTGTACTTGTGCTTGAGTAATTTTCCAAGTTGATGGAGGGATAGTTGAAGTCACCTGGTATGAGAGTGTTGGGTTGGACCCTAATAGTTTCCAGGGTGCTTAGGAACATGTGAGTGAGAGTCTTGGGACATGGTTGGGGACTTGTAGCAGGCTATGACCTGATTCGCTGTCTTATCCAACGTTACTTGTACCCGAAGTATCTCAGATGCGTTATGCTGGCCTACTTGTCTGGAGGTGTGCATATCCTTTATGAATATGGAGACACCACCGCCTTTGGAGATTCGATCTATGTTCTGGGGCCGAAAGGTGTGGAATGAGTTACAGCCTGGTAGTGCAGGGGTGCCTTTTGCTGCTTTAAACTAGGTCTCTGTTACAGTACAAATGTTGATGTTCTCCGTTTTGAGAAGTGCTTCGAGCAAGTGCATCTTGAGATTTAACTTCTAGAACTGAGCAGCATGACCCTCAGATTGCATTTATTTATAGCTGTTATGGTGGTAATTTGGTCTTTAGAACATCGCCTAAAAAGGCACTATAGGGGTGGCAAGAGCCTTAGACAGTATCCGGAAACCCAGGGGTGACAGATGCAGGCCATCTCTGGCAAAGCACTGAGGTCTGTCAATCATGTCATCCCAAGCAAACAGATACTAGATTCCCTTAGAATGACAACAGGGACTTAGCCAATTGCTGGTCAATAATTTTCTGCTTGTACTGCGGTATTATTCTGGACGAAGGTAGGATGCTGCTCAGGGCTAGGGTCATACCTGCCTGGGCCATATAATCCAAGAGCTCCTCCATGTCTGTTTTCATGTAGTCCAGGGAGGTGCATCTCAGGTCATTCACACTCACATGGACAGTGACAAGAGTCATACTTGTACTTACTGTGGAGTGACCTGAGTGTGGGTGTTATGTGTCGGATTCTGGCACCTGACAGACAGCTGACTGTTACCTTCTCCTTGTTCAACCTAGTGAGTGGGACATCATTGAGTCACGTATGATTAGTGTATTGGGCAAGCTGTTTTGCCTTAGGGGCTTAGGTTGCGGGGCATACTATGTAGGTGAGCTATGTGTCCTGTAGTTTGTGCTGTGTTGTGGTGGTCGACTGCGTTTCTGCCTTGGAGGTCTTTGTTGTTTGGGTAGATTTCTATTGACAGCCTCCGTGAAGGTGGGTGTGTGGCTTGTGTTTTTATGTGAGAGCTGTGATGGTGGGTGTTCTGGAGGCCTATGTGCTACATGTAGTGTGGTGCAGGTGTTGACCTCCTCTTGACCAGCTATTCTGGTCTTGGCTTGAGAGTGCATGGCCTTCCAATTTGGATATAAAAGTGCATCTCTCACAAGTCTGAGTGTTGGGAGGTAAGAGGAGAGGGTTTTCTGTGTACACGAGGCAGTTGCTACACTGCTTCAGAATGCCCAAGTTCACCAGGTTAATTGGAGAAAGCACAGGGAACTGACCTTTATACATGCCAGGAGGGATGGTCATTATTACCAAGTCCTGAAGCTGTTTCCTTATATATTCATTTTACAGGAAAAATGTCACACAAGGTGTCTGAGTCTACAGAGCACTGCCAAACACTTGAGGGGAAACCAATACGTAGACCCTGAAAATTTAAGGATGAAGTATTTAGGCAGATATTCTGAAGTTAGAAAGAAATCAAGCAGTACTTACTGAAAAATAAAGAATTACCTTGTCAAGAATGATGAAAAGAGGGGAGTCGCATGAATGGCTACTGCCTGGCTACTACTAATGCTGGTCTCACCAGAGGCAATACCACAGTGATGTGGTATATAAACAGTCTCAGGGACCAAGTCATACCTCCTTCTGCAAGCTTGCTATGGTAGTTTGGTAGTTTAGAATATAGCAATTGAGCTTAGACCATCCCTCATAGCTACATATATTCCATCAGAGCTAAACATTGTTGCAGAGCAGGACTAGGAAGAACTTCATGAATGGATGCTGAATTCATAGGTCTTCCGGGAATTGGTCTTTTGGTGGAGAGCATCTCAGGTAGATCAGTTTGTCTCCAGCCTGAACAGGCAATTACAAAAATTCTCCTCCAGGACTCCATGTCCTCAGGCCTAGAAGTCAGATGTATGTTCATTCCCTTGGATGGGAATGTTCCTGTATATCTTTACACCCTTTTCTGTACTAACTAGAGTTCTTTAAAAAGACACAGCAGGAGTCTCCAAAGGTAAAAGAGGTGACACTTTTTGGCCTAGGCACCCATGGTTCTCCCCTCTGCATAAAATGGCCAGGGGCAATTATAACAAGCTTCTGAACAGAATAGACTCACTCAAACCTGTCTCATTTAGGCTGTGCTTCCAATTTTTCTTTTTGGTGTGCACAATAGGCCACCTCGTGGCTTTCTTAGCAATGTAAACTAATACAGCTATAAAATAGAAGCATGCCTACAAGACGTGCATCATAAAATGCCTGTTCACTCAGGAAATTTTTACTGCATTTCTGATTATTAGTCTTCATATTTCTGCGTGCACGAACACCTTACTAGCTCCATGCCTTCCTAAAGCCCAGTGCAGAGCGCTAATTCTCATCTCCTCCACCGTGCTTCCCCACAGGCGCAACTGATATTTTCTCCTTACAATAGTGTCGAATACTAGCTCCTTACCTTTTACAGGCGCATATTTAGAAAGTTTGCTCGCACTGAATTTCACCACGCTAGTTTCCTTTATCTCCTTAATTGTGTTAAGTGTGTAGAAAAGCTCCATGTGATTTACTCACACTTTTTTGATGCTGTTACGGTATAACATTCTGCGTGTTATTTTATTTGTATAACTTTCTGTACTAATGTTATATATTTTGACTTTACTGCATTAGATTACTTTTTTATTTTAGGTGATATTCCCTGCTTTGGAATAATTTTTGTAGCTTTTTAAGGGATATGATCACCTTGCCTGATATTTGTCTATACTAAGCTTGCTACAGTGTAAATATTTCTCCTTTTTAGTTGAATTTAAAGTCACTAATATTTATCATGCTGTTAAAATTTTGATACTGTTTAACAAAGCAGAGCAACTGTCTGTCATATTGAAAGTCTCACTGCCTACAAAATATTGTTTTCTACTCTTACTTTCTGCTGCTCTCCTTCTTCTAGCTGCCACTACTCTCCACTATCTATCTCCCTCTCTCGTCACTAATGACACAAGCCTTACCTGTTTTTCTAACCTATTATCTAACTACTACTCTCTGCTACGCAATTCTGCCCTTCATATTTCTACTCCTCTCCCTTCCTTTCTCTCTTTTCTTCACCTGCAGTTTAAACTAATTTTGGTATTGTCTCTTTTCCTCCTACAGTACTTTAGCCCTGGGTCCTCCCTCCCTGCATTTAGTACAAAGGAATACCTCTAACTAATTCCTGAAGACACCTTGAATCCCTATCTGCTTGCCTGGCACATTGGAAACTTCCATTAAAGGAGACCCTGTTACAGGACTTCAGCTAACGTACCTGCTTAAAATAAGGAACTTAATTTCTGAATACTTGCTGTGCTATTTGTTAGTCAGGAGTCTGACCTCCTTGTGTGTGCTACAGCAGCCCACCACAGACCCTTCCCCCTTCTACTCCCCCCACCTTGAATTTACTTCTAACTCTCCCTAACCCAGAAATTACTTAAACCTACTACAGTTTTTGTCTTTCCCTGCTACTTAAGTTTTCCACCACTAGGTGGCAGTCTCTGCCCTTACAACCCCAGTTTATCAGTCCACTCTCAACTGGTTTTTAGTTTTTACACTAATAAGCTGGCTGAGATCTAACATCTAACATCACTAAACTGTAAGTATTTTCTTTCTACCTACACAATCCCTCTTGAAAAGCTAACCTACTCTACCTTGCCTGACACTTGTAGTACAACTCTTTCTGCTGTCGCTAGTAAACTACACTCCGCTGATACTTTTTTTCTGCTGCACTCACAGGATTTGGCTCTTCCCGCTCCATTCGCCCTGCGGGCTCACTCCGCTCCCCTACCCTACCCCCAATTCCCACCCACCCCCAGTGCTCTTACCTATATCCTGGTCTTAACCACACCCCCTCAGCTTAATCAGCCAATCCTCATCACCAAATCCCCTCAGCTTAATTAACTAATCCTCATCCTCCCTCACACAGCCCTCCTACATACACTTCTACAGTTACATCCCTCCCTTACATTTCTACTTCCCCCCCTCCCTTACATTTCTACTCCCCCCCTCTCTTCTCTAATTCCAATACAACTCCAAAATTCATTACACACTCACTCACTTCCCATAATTACTCTATTATTTTATAACACATTACCTCAATCAGAACACTCAGTTTCCATTATAAACCTTACTTCTCCCTCTCTTTCTCCTCAGTTTCCATTCTAATCCATACTTCTCCCTCTTCCTCTTCTCTCTGACATGTTCACCTTACAACATCAAACCCTCCATACCCCCTACCTCCTACTTCTACTACTAATTCCTCTATACTAAGCCACTTCTTATAACTCCCTTGCCTGTCCAATTCTACCAACAAAAACAACCTCTAAAGTCTCTCGCCTGTATCCTCACTCTTTCCACTTTATCTCCCCTTCCCTCATTCAATCCAACCCTCTGCACCTTTTTCATCCTAAAATCTTCTCCACCAAACCCAAAATAGTGTCACCAACTCCAATCTGTAATCTTCCCAAACCTACTCCCTACAAGCAAAAATGGCCAAAGGATGTCTCCTCTAACAAACTATTCCTAGCAGGTGACATCCACCCCAACCCTGGTCCCTCAACCTGTAACAACAACTCCAACCCCATAACTATTTCCACCTCTGACAACACCCTAAAGATCTTCACAATAAACGCTCAGAGTCTTAACAATAAATCTCACCAATTCCATACCTGGCTAAGCCATAACCAACCTGACATCCTAGCCATCTCTGAAACCTGGCTCAAACCCTCCATCTCTGATTCAGAGATTCTGCCCCCTGGATTTCATATTCTCAGAAATGACCATGCAAGTAAAAAAGGTGGTGGCACTGCTTTAGTCTATTCTAATCTGCTCTCCCTAGTACCCCTCCAAACTCCTATATCCCAATTCAAAAACACTGAACTAACCACTGGACTACTAAAATTAAACAAGCACAAAAACATTTGCTTCATTGCCCTCTACATCCCTCCTGGTAATAATACACCGATACTTGAAGATATTCTCCTATGGGCTTCCACAAAACTTACCTTTGAGACTTGCATCTTAGGAGATGTAAATATCGATTGGAACAAACTCAATATCCCCTCTCCTTCCCTATCTATTAACCTTTACAATTTCACTCAGACTATCCTCTCTATCACCCGACCTAACAAAATTAATCCCCCTGGAACCACCCTAGACTGGATCCTTCTCTCTAACCCTAATAAAATAACGAAATCTGGCACAATTCCTGATACCTTTAGTGACCATCTACCAGCCTTCATTCATCGCTCCACCAGCTCTTCTCCACACTAACATTAATATATCCTTACTCACAATCTTCGCAACTTTAACCCTACTACTTTCTCAAATATATTCAAACAAATGACCCGGCATACTCTATACACTCTTCCCCTCGATAAAGCTATAGACCATTTCAACTCGGTCTTCCTTGAAACCTTAAACTCCATAGCCCCCCTTAGATATAAAAGAATCAAAATGAACATAGTTCCCTGGCTCTCCAAAGAGACCAAACAAACAATGCACCAAAGGGACAAACTGTGGAAACTTCACCAAAAAAACAATTTACCCAGTACCTTCCTTCAATATAAACAGCTCCGTAACCTCTCTAAAAAGCTAATCAACAAGGACAAAAAAACTACTACACTAAGCTCCAGTCTAATAACTATAATAATCCAAAACAATTCTGGAAGACGATAAACTCACTTCTCCGTCCAGGATCAAAAACTAATCCATGTCCCAACCCAAGTAAAACTGACCATCAACTAGGTTCTGAATTCAATTCCTTTTTCATCGAAACCATTTCCTCCCTCACAAAATCTTTTCCCAACAACAACCCATCTACCTCTCTCCCTCCCCCTTCTAACCTTCCAAATAACATTCCTCCTCTATTCGAACTTAAATCCGTCTCCACAACTCTCATAAAAAAACTCCTATCCAAACTTAAGCCCTGCTCTAACGCTCCGGACAACATTCCCTCATCCTACCTAAAACATGCCGCAGATGGCATTGCTCTCCCAATCAGTATCATTATAAACAGATCAATAAAAGAATCCAATGTCCCTAAACTCTGGCGCTCAGCCTTCATTCTCCCACTCCATAAGGGAGGAAAAATACCAGCATCTCAAATTTCTGCCCTATTGCCTTATTATCCCCTATTTCTAAAATCCTTGAAAAGTGCATCCACCTCCAACTTATGCAATTCCTGACCCTAAACAATCTCCTCACACCTACTCAGCATGGATTCTGCCCCAGTCACAGCACCATAACCACCCTTATTTCTTTCTTAGATACTGTCAACCAAGCCCGTGATTCAGGACAGCTAGTTTCTACTGTTCTTCTAGATCTGTCCAAAGCATTTGACACTATCTCCCATAACCATCTGCTCTGTCATCTCTCAAATCTTTACATCTCCCCTAAAACTCTATCCTGGTTCTCCAGATATCTATCAGACAGATCTCAAGCTGTCAAATGGAAAAACTCCATCTCTTCCTTCTTACCCACCCCCACTGGTGTCCTACAGGGATCCATCCTCGGACCTATGCTATTCAACATCTTCATAAATAACTTTCACACTGCTATTCCGGACATCAAAATCATTCAATACGCAGATGACTCAACCCTAGTCTGCTCTGCCTCTAACCTCTCTGAATTGCTCTCTAAACCCCAAACTGCCTTCTCAAAAACTGAAAACTGGATGCACCAAAACCACCTCTCTCTTAATGCTAGCAAATCCAAAATTCTACCATTCCCTCCCACTAAGAACTATTCCTTCAATAAAAATGATTTCAAAATCCTTAGCCAAACCAATACACCTATAGAAGTCATCCCATCCGCTAAACTGCTAGATATAATAGTTGATGAACACCTAAAGTTCGATTTAAATGTACAACAGAACATTAAAAAGACCCGCCAAAAGCTAGGTATGCTGTGTAGAAACAATCACTTTCTCTCCAACTCCACTAGACAAGCTCTAGCCTCTACTTTTCTCCTTCCTTTCTTACTATATGGTGCTCCACTCCTAACCAACATGTCCTCCTCCATTACCTCCAAACTAGAAGGTTGTTACAATAAAATCTCTAAATTTGCCTCCAAATCCAAAAATTCCACTCACCAGTGCCTCACCCTACAAACCCTGAACTGACTAGAATTTCCAAACCACCTAGATTACCAACAACTTTCTACAGCTCATACACTCATATTTCAGCCTACAAAATGCCCTGCTCTAAATAATATCCTCCCCCCCTATATACCCAACAGAACTCTTAGATCCAAACATCAAAACTTAATAGCTATCCATAAACCCAAACATCCCACTGGACAACTGCTCCTCTCCTATGCTCTAGGCAAAAAATGGAATTACCTTCCCCAATCACTAAGAAGCACCCAAAACTATAAAAATTTCAAACCCCAGCTTTTCATAGACCTGTCTACTAAACGAAAATGCCCCTGTCTACTCCCTACTTAAGCTCTGATTACCTTAAGCCTTAAGTGTATCCCCCATTCAGCACATAACCCCCTCCTTATTTAAGTATCGATCAATTCAAGC
This sequence comes from Protopterus annectens, assembly GCF_019279795.1. Classification (NCBI taxonomy): domain Eukaryota; kingdom Metazoa; phylum Chordata; order Ceratodontiformes; family Protopteridae; genus Protopterus; species Protopterus annectens. The sequence goes on from NC_056733.1 coordinate 1,399,914,156, forward strand.
CTTAAGAGTCTCCCACTACTGGCACATAATCCCTATATACCTCCCTCAGACAAACTCTTTCATCTCTATCAAATCTCCCTGCACTTTCCTGCTGCTTATTCCTCTCCTTACCTCTCCTACTCCTACAGCTATTTTTGCTCAACAAAACTTGTAAATATTGTAAATATAGAGATCTACAGAATTGTTTCTGGTACTAAAGGTACCTCTTGTTATAATATTTGTAAACTGCAAATGCATTCTCAGACCTAGCTTGTATTTCTTTAAATCCTGTATGTAAATTAAACGGGCCATGTTGACCCAGTGGACTTCCCCGGTAATCAAACTGGAAATAAATAAATAAATAAACAGGACAGGGTTGTTTGATCCATCCAACCTTTATTTTCTTCAACTGACTGCCTAGATGATTTTTAATTAGAGTTAAAATTAAAGAGTTTTAATTCTTTTTAGACACCTTTTAATTTCAGGATGTGCAGCAGGTATTAAAGGAGACTAAAAAAAAACTGCTACTAGAAAATCATATTTGGGCAGGTAGAGGAAATTTTCTAGTTGGTGTCAGACTATGAACCAGAACCATTTTCAGGCCCGGATGCATCTGGTTCTTCAGTGTTTGTGTGTGTTATCTGCTAGCCTTTCCTACTCTCCTATTAAGATTCATCTGTTGGCTATTTCTACTCGTTTGCCCTTGATCCCTCCTTTCTAGCTATTCTGAAGTGAACATTTTTGAATGGGGTTTTGCCTGAGTGTCCACCTATTAAACTGGTAGCTCCTTCTTGGGATCCTAATTTTGTTCTAGTAAAACTTGCAAAGCTTCCTTCTGAACCAACCCATTAAGATGAGCTGAAGTTCATACCCAGAAAAACAGTACTGCTAATAGCTCTGACTTCTGCCAGAAGACTAAGTTCCAAGCCTTAGTGGCTAACCATCTCTCTTATTTTTCATAAAGACAGAGTTTTCTTGTGAACAAACCTTTCATTTATGCCTAAGGTCCTTTCAGTTTTCTGGAACCTAAAAATGAAGGAGAAAGGATTCTCATACTTATGATGTACATAAACAAATCAGATACTATACTGACAAAACCAAAACCTTCCAAATTATTAATCAGTAGTTTATTTCATATGAAGGTCAGAAAAAGGTACAAGCAATGTCAGAACAGACAATTTCTATATAGTTGCTCCAAGCAATTGCCTTTTGTTATTCTCACCATAAACAATTCCACGCAAAATCATGACCACTCTTCCTGGGCTTTAGCCATTTCCATGGCATTTTGGAAAGAGGCGGACTTTAGAAATATACTAGATGCAACAACCTGGTCATATGTGCACACCTTTATCAGACATTATGAACTGGATTTCTACTCTAGATACAGAGGAAGTTTTGCAAGGACTATTTTCCAAAGGCTCCTGGATTCTAAACCATCTTCGTCCTCTACTCTCCTCCCTTGGTATTTATTCAATATAGCTTAGACTACTGTAGTAATGATCTGATGATGAATATAGTATAGTTGTATAAGAAATCTTACCATAGCAAAAGATGTTTGAATGATCAGTGTAGCAGACGCCGCTCCTTCTCTACATCCCCTTTTTTCTTTGTGTTTTTTTTTTTCAATGTTATAGTGTGTACATGTACTTTTTTTCTTCTCCTAGCAATGTCCTTTGTGCCTTTCAGGGCCTAGCCTCCCTCTCTCAGTTGACAAAAATACTCTGAAGAGCTTAGCATCCAAACATGTCTTTTTAGTTGGCTCAGCTTGAACTGAACAACAGTTTGGGGGCATGGAAAGTGTCTTAAAGCTTTGGAAGCTGGCTGGCTCTTATATCCTATACAATTACAACTCAATATTAAGCTATATGTGAGAAGAATCCTGTGGTACCCGAGAAAACTATGGGATCAATACCTTTGCATGGATTTTATCCCAGTCCCTTTTATGCAGATTCATAGGTTGGTACTAGGCTATCAGCCCTAGGGCCTATACAAGCCTAGCCATAACAATTCCCTGGCTATTTCTTCCCACACTATTTACTTCCCTGGACCCCTGTCTAACATGGTTATGATCTATACACAACAAATTTAGCCCAGTCTGGGAGAGATATTTGCTTTTCTGCAATATTATTTTGCGTCAAGTATGAAGACACCTTGTCTTGACAACTGCAAACTATTGCTCTGCTAAATTCCCTGTACACAAATGAGTTATACTGTTCTCATAAACACAGAACATACCTAGACTGGCTGTCAGTGCATGCAATTTGATGCCACAAGCACACACTTTGAAGCTTGACAGGGAAGAGGCAAAGAGGCCTATACACCAATGTTTGAAGTTGAAAAAAATAGCAGTAAATTACCAAAACACTAAGATGATGTAAAAGTAAGAAATGGTTATCTGGCAAAGAACCAATACTAGCAACAGAGTGAACTTTTTTATTAAAATAAGAAACAAAGCTGAGCTTGCAACTGCATGACCAATTTATTTTGCAGGAACAACAAATAGAATGCAGTACAAAGCATGCAAATAAGACAATATAAGAACTAAACCGAGAACCCGCGGTAGTGGTGCTGCGGTAGCGTTGTCGCCTCACAGCAAGACGTTGTCGCGTTCGATTCTCAGCTAGAGCGTCTTCTGTGTGGAGGCATGCGTGAATGGGCGTGCCTTCGTTGAAGGCTGTGCATCAGGCCTGGTAACCCGGCACATAAAAATCCATTACCAAACATTAGCGGACCGGAGTTCCGCTGTGGCGACCCCTAACCGAGATAAGCTGAAAGACACAACAACAAGAACTAAACAGAGAATGGTTATAAATATGCATGGTTAATAATCTTTATGAGAAAAATGTATTCACTCAAACTTACAACACTGGACTAATCATTTCACAGCCTGCTCCTAAAATACAGTGTGTTTCTAGCATTTAAATGTGTGCATGGTACTGCTCATTCATACAGCAGATAGAAGTGGGTAAGCAGCCTGCTTCCATCGAACAATAACAGGTTTTATTACTGGTTGATAATACTTGTTTGTTTTTCCAGTCCTGTTATTTGCTTTAGTTGAGAACTGCAAACAAAGTCAGCAAAACTGTAAAGAATGTGGCAATTCAAAAATCACAACTGTAACCAGGGCAGGGAGAAGGGGGCAGCTGCCCCTAGAGCTAGCTGTTAAGGGGTGAGATTGGTAGTTTCCAGTGGAGTGCAACTGTAGTACTGGCATTCATTCAATAAGTCAAGGGTCTTATCATGGCTTCTTAAATAAATCCATTTAGTGGACTGGTGTATTACCCATAAGTTCCCTGCTACAGTTACTTTCTACTTTGCATTGCACAATAAAGATATAATTCAGATTTCAAATACTCAGCTACTATTCTGTTATGGGCTGTTCCTGTAAACACAGATACTCATTTACATAAATGGAAGAGGGTTCTGCATATCCCCCTTAACTGACTGGCAGGTGTGTTGGAAACTGAAGAAATGCCAACCTAGCACTTGCATCTTTAGAGGCAAAACACTTCTAAATTGTAGGGTTCCATACCGGCACTGACATGACAGAAACTGAGAAGATCAAAAGAAGGTTGGGGTAATTGTCATCAGATCAGGTGCAAATATGACTAAAGTAGAGAGTTCTCTGGTGTTTTCATTTTTTTCATAACAGAGCCACTCTTTAGTGCCACTCAAGATGCAAAAAACTGTACTTCATTATGTAACAGATCACAGAGACAATGACATCTGGTATGATGGTGGACTTATGAAAATGTGGAGACGCTGACTCCCTGATAATCAAAAGTTAAAAAGATTTAGTAATGTTTTAGAATTGTAAATATGTTATTTATCTTTATTTCATGTAATGTTTAAGACATCTTATTTGAAATAAGAAACTATGGAACTTTCATTAATTAAACCCAGAAGTACATTGGAAGAAGTAAAAGTTACAGAGTAAGAGGAAGATGACTTCATGCAACCTCAAGGACTATAAGTGGGGTTTAGGGAAGGAATCCCCATACAGGCTAGAGGTGGAGGATACTGGAGCATGGGCCAAAAGATCAGAAACATTTTTATTTATATTTAACATTTATTTACTGGAAAAGTCTGACTTGGACAGAGCCCATTTTCAGTGGAGGGCCGGGGCGAAACACTCCAGACACGTCTTTGGAATGTGTGAGGAAACCAAAGCACCCACAGGAAACCCACGCGAACACAGGAAGGACATGAAGACTCTGCATAGAAGGCACCCCAGCTAAGAATTGAACCGGAGAACCTCTTGCTGTGAGGTGACAATGCTAACCTTCACACCACTGCGTCACCTGTAGATTTGATTCTGCTGGAATGCCAAAAACCAAATAAAAAATAGATGGTTTCATTGAGTCTACCTCATGGTGAAACAAGGAGGCAGACCAAATGTTGTCAGATTATCCAGACAGTATAATAAAGCTGCTGTCAGATTATCCAGACAGTATAATAAAGCTGCAGAAGGAAAACATGTTTCTGATGGACAAAATCACAGACATGGAAACTAAAGTAGTAGAGCAAACGAAAAAAAACAAATTTGGAAGATCAGGCAAAATGCAAGAACTTGACAGTGAGGGGGATGCCAGAATGCAAGGAGGTTCAGAATTGCTCCATTTTTATCCAACACCATCTGGTAAGCTGGTCAGGGATACCAGAGGATTCAACTGCTGCAGAGGGGGCACATAATGTACAAGGCTGGAACTGAGGTCCAGGGAATAAGAGAGGTTGTCACATAGTGTTTAGACTGCGAAACGCTAGTGTGATAGAATAAATGCTGTCTACATTTAGAAGCTTTGGGTAATCACACGAGAATCTTTATTGAAAATGATTATCCTCAGCTACATAGTACAAAAGATCCCACTTCTTTCCAGTGATAAAATTATGCAGACAGCAGAGACTTAAATTTAAGTTGGTATACCACGGTTACCTCAAGCTCCTTCTGCCTTGGAGCACAAAAACATTTTGGGGTGTGCAGAATGCACTACAGTTCCTACAGGAGGGAGATGTACAACATTCCAGCTTAAGTGATACATTGTCCAGTGGAATGGTGGTTGAGGTGTCAGTGCAGAGCAAAGGAGAAAAGCAAAAACCAACTGGAAGAAAAGGAACACTTTCAATATTTGCTAGAGTGGTCCGCCCAGCAGGGAAGGACTGAACCAAGAGGAAATGAGTGGAGAGCAAAAAGAAATATGCTACAATAATGTGACCATTAACGCAAGGGGCTCATGAACTTAAGTGTAGTATTAAAAATTAACTGGATAATTTTTATTTGGAAATGTAAGAATTTACAATAACAGTAGATGTCCTACTGATCACTGTTGTAAGTATTACTGACATATGGGTTGTCACTGCTGCTGTCTGTTTGCAGTACAAAGCTTTATCTTCCCTAGGTTGTACATCTGATGCATGACCTCAGCTCATATGCTTTGGGGTATACAGATGGACATACAAGCATGGGTCCTGAAGAATATCTCCAAGTTAGCAGCTTAAAGACTACTGAGAGGGGAGACTGGTCAGCTGGGGGGGGTAGCTCACATTGGTAAGAAAACTCCACCATTCCCATGTAACAGAGCAAAGGTTAAAGCAAAGGGAAAGAGGAATAGGAAAGCAGAAGTGAGGCTGAGAAGAGGGGATGGAATAATGCAACAGTGATCAGAAGGACATCTACTGTTATGGTAAGTTCTTACATAAATGTACTACGTCCTAACTGAAATCACTGTTGCAGTACTCCTGACATATGGGTGATTCCCAGAGTTGAAGGAGGAAGGAAGGGATGTTGGCTACTGAGTAGAAGAGTTGTCCAGCAATCTGGACAGGACTGACCTAGCAAAGGCTGCTCTGGACCAGGGGAAAACATCAATTTTGTAGTGTATGGCAAAGGTGTGTACAGAAGACCAAGTGGCAGTCTCCAAGTTAGAGCAGGAGTCTATTCCTTTGTGAAAGGCCACTGCCCTAGTGGAATGTGCTTTAGGGCAGGAAGTCAAGGTCTTATCATAGTGCAAGTAGCAGAAGAGATAGCCTTAGAAATCCAAGCTACAATAGCTTGTTTAAGATTGGCTGGCCTAGCTTAGGGCTGATGAATAAAACAAGCAGCAGGCCAGTCTTTCTGAAGTATTTTGTTTTGTCCAGATAAATCAGAGTTACTTGTGAATGTCCATAGAATGTAAGATCCTTTCCCCCCATTTTGTGGATTGGGGAAGAAAGTGGGTAGATGAATAGCTTGACTAACAGTTCATTCACTACCTTAGGCATGAAGGATGGATTATCCCTGAGAGTCACCCTATCCTTGTGAATAAGAAAGATCCATTGGGGAGAGATGGATCTACTTGGTGGGTTAAGAATGCTGAATTCAGGGCTGTGTTACAAGTTTCTGTGTTTGCCCATACCTTACTTAGACAGAAGGAAGTTTCTCTGTTCACTGTGGGAGAGGGAGCTTTGAGCAGCCTATCTGTCCCTGGAGGAGTGGTTTCAGCCCAGAAAGTAGTAGTTTATTGACCATTTTGGGCTAATTTCTATCTCTTTCATTTCCCTGCTATAAAACCAGCATTTGCAAGGTTTTTGTGCTAGTATACAGCTCAGCAAGCTCCTGCCTGGTGCCCTGCAGAGTTCTACAGCAACAGAGAGACAAAAGAGAGACTTTGGAGTGATTAAGTATCATTTTTCTGCATTTTCTTGCTGCCTTTAGCCAATTCCGCCTAAAACCCTGATTTTCTATTCTGTGATTTAAAAAGCTTGTTCCAGCTACATATTCATAGGTTCATAGGTTCATATAGATAGTAACTAAACTGCTGCCCCGCGCAGCCATTTAAAGCTAGCCAATTTATCCTTGTGAGACTCAAACCCTGCACCTTGTGCCACTTATTTTACTGCCTGCACTTTAACAAAGTCATGTTTGTGTTAAAATTACCTGTTTTAACTGTTGTAGGCTACACACTCAAGTGTGATAGCCATTTCTGTTCATTTACAGTGTGTTTTTTTTTACTGTATCTGCTTTATTTTCTGAAAAACAAACAAACAAAAAAAAATACTTGTTTTCCCGCCTTTCTAAGCTGGTATAGTCCAGTTTTCAGGTTAGTGCTGAATTCAGGGCTGTGTTACAAGTTTCTGTGTTTGCCCATACCTTACTTGGATAGAAGGAAGTTTCTCTGTTCACTGTGAGAGAGGGAGCTCTGAGCAGCCTATCTGTCCCTGGAGGAATGGTTTCAGCCCAGAAATTAGTAGTTTATTGGCCATTTTGGGCTAATTTCCATCTCTTTCATTTCCCTGCTATAAAACCCGCATTTGCAAGGTTTTGCGTGCCGGTTAGCTAGGGTATAACTATTCCCGGCTTTACAAAGTCTACTCTTCAATTTTTCCCTTGGAACTAGGCAAACGTTCAACTTAAGCAGTCAAACCATTCACTTCTCATCCCGGCACTTGCTCAAAACTCATAGCAAGCACTAATAAACCTTAGCACTAGACCCTCCTATACTGTAGAGAAGGACAAGGCTCTCTATTCGACCTTACCAGCCAATCAGTAAAACAGTTCACTGTATCCATCCAGGCATGTCCAAAGGGCAGTTTCAGGTGTACTCGCCAGTCCAACTGGTGAATCTGGGCATTCTGAAGCAATGTTACAATTGCCTCATGTACACAGACAACCATCTCCTCCTTCCACCAAACACTAATACATGCGAGAGATGCAATTATACAGCCAAACTGGCGGCTAAGCTCTCTCAACCCAAGACTGGACCAGGCAGTCAGGAGGAGAAGGGAATTGCTTGCATCACACCACCAGTCTCACATAGACCTATGAAACCAGCACCGGCAAAAAACTCACATAAATACACGAAAACATACTCGGAGGCTCCAAATAAAAATCTGCAAAAGCAACAGAGACCTCCAAAGCAGACATCCAAGCAACTCCCCCCCCCCCCCAACACAAACCACGAAACACATACTTCACAAAACCAGTGTGCCACACAATCATAGCTCTTAAGGCAAAATAACATACCCAACACACTAGTAATAGGTGACTCTATAGTCAGGCACAGTGAAGTCCCACTCACTAGGCTGAACAAGGAGAAGGTTACTGTTAGCTGCCTGTCGGGTGCTAGGATGCGCCACTTAACACAAACACTCAGGTCACTCCAGAACAAGTACAAATATGACTCTGTCATTGTCCATGTTGGTGTGAATGACCTGAGCCGTACCTCCCTGAACTACATGAAAAGAGACAATGAGGAGCTCTCTGATCATGTAGCCCAGGCCGGTATGACCCTGACCCTGAGTAGTATCCTACCCTCACCAAGAATGATACCATGGTATAGAGAAAAAATGATCAGTTTCAATAACTGGCTAAGCTTCTGGTGTCATTCAAAGGGGATCCAGTGTCTGTCAACCTGGGATGACATGCTCGACAAGCTAGAGACGGGTTGCACATGTCACCCTTAGGCTTTCGAATACTGGCCAAGGCTCCTGCCACCCCCATAGTGCCCTTTTTAGGCAAGGCTCAAAAGACAAACCCACCACCATAAATAGCACAAGTAACAAAAAACTGAGGGTAATGCTACTCAATGCCAGAAGTCTAAACCTCAAAAATGCACGCACTTGAGGCACTCAGTATGGAGAAAATCAATATATGTGGAGTAACAGAAACCTGGTTTAAGGCTCCAGAGAGCACCCCAGCACTACCAGGCTACAACCCATATCATACATTCCCAACAGGGGAATCTTTGTCATTTAGATGTGAACTATTTTCTAGTAGTGGGTCTCCTGCCTTCTTGTATGACTAGAATGGTTAACTATTATATTCTTGATAGCCAACAATGTTGAATCAGACATTGTCGACACGAGAATAGTGAAAATGCAGAACGTCAAACGGGTAAATGGAAATCTCCGTAAGGAGAGATTTCCATTTACGTCAATGTAGTGCGGTCTCGGAGTTGGTATACTTAAGTAGTGGGGGTGTGGGGTGACTTTTATCACCTGATGTTCATAAGGGTCATTTGCATATATCCCATGTGCCTCTGTTACAGGAGGTTTGGGAGGTCACTCATTGGAAGTTCTAGCTTGGCTGGAGTTTTCATTTAGTTTTTTCTAACTTGTTTTAGGGGGGAAAAGCTCAAACAAATCTGGTATTTTTTCACCAACAGAGAAAAGAAGCACAGCATTTTATTATGCATGTGAACTAGCAATGGAGAAAGAATACAGGAAGTTAGGAAGTTGTACACCACTAAGGAAGGCATGATGCATACCTATGTTGCACCGCCTTTTTTTTTTTTTAACTGTCAGACAGTTTTGTATCTGCTGTGCATGCAGAATGCCAGAGAAAGTAAACCAGAGTGAAAACAGCCACAAAACAAGAATGCTGGGGCAGGCAGCATGACCACTGCTGTTCCGGTCTAGGTAAAGTTTAAAGTTTAAATGTACTGCAACCTGTAACTCTATTAATATAGTTTATCTGGCAACCTGTTATACATGTACAGCATTTTATATAGGTAAGTCAGTAAGAAAATTAAAAGAAAGATTTAATGAACACAGATCAGAAAAAATAGTAAATTCTTTAGCTAAACACATAAGTGAATGTGGGAATGAACATAGATTCAGTTTTAGGGTTATAGATCAAATTTTTAAAGATCTACGAGGGGGAGACATTAATAACAGATTAGAAGTAAAGGAATATAAATTGATTTTAAGAATGAGGGCTGATGTTTTTCCTGGAATAAACCAGATGGTATCATTAAAGCCCATTCTTAAAAATAAACAAACGTGTTTGCATTAATATATTTAAAATGTGATACATTTAAAATATGTGCATATGTGTGCAGGTAAATCAATATATGACTGTTTTTTAAGAGTACTTTTTTGAATGATTGGTTTCAATTAATGTTTTTGCTGTGTTTTTTTTACTATATAAAGAAGGAGGATTATTGTTTTATATACACTAAAGAAGGGTTTTTATACCTGAAAGCTTTGTCTGATTAAACAAGCCTTTTGCTGAAGTTGCGTTGCTGAGTCCATATTTTTTGCTAGGTAAACTACTGGCACCTAGACAGTTTGATTCAGAACTAATTATATCACTTTATGCATAAAAGAAAGACTTATTCTAAGTGCCTACATGTCTTTGCAGAATATCGTTTAAGGCTCACTGCAAATTACAGTTTGTAGTTCTGAAATACTACTTGTTGAAGTATAAGCTGCCAAAAAAGGATCTTTCAAGAACTGTATTTTGATGCTGATGTGATAGCTGTCTCAAAGGGTGGTAAACTTACTTTCTCTTTTATAAAAACCCAAATCCTACATAAAATGGTGTCAAATAAAATATCCCTTTAAAATGCTTGACCAGAGAGGAGATCAGCTTAGGTAGGCAGGCTGCAGCAGCTGACAAGTAGACTTTAAGCCTCAGACCACACTTTTTTTCTTTGAAGAATCTTGTTAGATATAGTAGGGTATTTAGCATGAAAGATGTCGCAAAAACTGCACCCTTTTTGAATAACCAGTTTGTAAATCCCTTCTACATTAAAAGGTAAAACTTCCTGGTGGTGGACTGTTTCCTGACATCCTGTATGAGTCTCACCAGTTGGTGGGAAAACTGTACCCGAGTGATATTATGCTTCCGTCCTGGAGATGTTAAGATGTGGATGGTCCAGAGCACCCTCTTGTTGTGTTAATAATGATGCTGGCAGCTGGTGGGGCTCCTCCTTGCTCATTTGTTAAGTTGGAAAAACACCTGTCTTGATCAAAAAAGGGTTATTACTATTAGCATTGCCTCTTCTTCCCTCACCATCACCCTTAACAATGGAGGGAGAAGGGAGGGAAACTGTGATGTAGTCTCCCTGCTCCCAGTGGGTGAAAATGCATTCAGTGACCAAGACACCCTTGTACTGGCACTTGGAGCAAAGACAGGCAAATGGATCTATTTTTCTAGAACACTGATGGCTGAGATAGCTCTGAAAGACCTGAGTGCCTCGCTTCCATCTGTGAAGGCTGTAGGCAGATCTGCTAAGCTGATTTTCCAATGACATATGCAGGAAAATATGTAGGGACCTTGAACATAAACCTCTTGCTCAGAGACAAGATGATAGGCGATTATAGCTTGCCTGCACAGTTGAAAGAATTGAGTTCCACTTTTCCTGAAGATGTATCCCATTACAGTGATATTTTCTGCTATCATCCTTATGGCCCCAAACATCCAGGTTAATTTTGAAATATGAAGGCCAAAGATTAAGTCAAAAATTTCCTTGACATTTATTTGCCTGTCTTTGTCTTGTTTGTCCCACTTGACTTGGGCTTTCAGGGGAGGCTGTATGAGGCCTCCAGCTGAAGTCAAAAGCACTTGTGTTCATGGTGACAGCATTTTGCAGAAAAGCAAATATCTCTCCCAGACTCGGCTAAATTTGCTGTGTCCACCATCTGCATAAAAGGGACTGGGATAAAATCCATGCAAAGGTGTTGATCCCATAGTTTTCTCGGGTACCACAGGATTCTTCTCACATATAACCCGGACAATGGATACCATGACCATAGAAGCAGCCAGAGCTGACAGGAAGGATTTTGCTGTTGTGTGGGTTTTCCACACCAAAAAGGTTAGGAAACAACTACACAGCTGGATGATCTACCGAGGGAAAGACAGTCTGCCTGATCTGGTGTCTAGTACTTCCTGGTAAAATGTCTTTCTTGTGTCTGAGGTCACGCTAGACTTCTGATAGCTGAAGGAGATAACCATGCTGACCAGACAACAGATGGTGTAATTCCAGGAATCTGTAAGGACCTTCCTGGGATAATGCCTAAAGAAGGCAGTTATCCACATATGGGGAAATTTAGAGTTCCCTCATTCTGAGGTTGGTGAAAATTAAGCTAAACACATTGGAAACAGTGGAAAATCCAAAAGGTAAGGAGGCAAAATACAAGTATCATGCTGCTGCTATACATGTAAAGGAACTGCACGACTCTCTGTGTATGGAGATAGTGTCCTTTATGCCCAAGATCAATAACCCAGCATCTTGGAGCACCAGGGGATGCAAGGACTGTATCAATTAATCTCTTGAACTTTTTTACTCTCACGAGTCTGTTGAGGCTGGAGAGCTTTTCAGTGACCACGACTCCTGTGCAAATAGGAAAAGCTAGAAGTAAAACCCTGTTTTTTGTGTTAAGGGGGACATCTCTATAGCTGCCACATCCAGTAGTCACTTCAGGTTAGGGATTGCTAAGAAGGCCTGGTCTAAGGGCATTAAAGATATCCTGTGCCCTAGACCATTTCCAGGGGAAGGGTCACCGTTTAATACAATGGTTCCTACTGAAGGTCATAAGTGGAGGGTGAAAAACTGCTTTACCATCTGCATAGATTTTCCTTTTTCCTCCAGTCTCTCAAATCGAGGGAGGTCCAAATAATATTCCTTTAGCCAAGATAGCACTCAAACTACATTTTGATGTTTTCTGGTAAAGGCTGAATTGTAACCCAAATGTGTCTTATTATTACATCTGTAGCTAACTCTTTGACAAGAGCATCTACAATATATATACATAAACCTGGCTGCATCCTCACCTACCTTTACAATAGTTTGGGACAATCTCTACAGTCCTTATTTAAATGGCACACCATGCACATCTGCCACCACATTCTTCATTTTTCTGAGAATATCAGCGTTTTACTTTAACAGGTTTGTCCAACAATTAAATACCTGGATGGCCATGGCAGGGGACATGTAACCTTTCTTCGAAATCTGACACAGAAATCTACTTTTTTCTAAATATGGAATGTGCTACTACCTGAAGCTAATTTGCACCTCCACAGAGGATTACATGAAATTACACTAAGGTCTACTACTGTTTTTGTTTTACACAAGAATTTACAATTTCCTTTGCCCTGTAGTATATGTCCAACTTCCTAGAAGCTGGAAGTTAGCAGACTGGGTATAGGGAAGCATCTTCAAATGCTATCAGGCTTGAACATCTTTACCCCCAAATATCCTAAGTATTCTGTGCGAGTGACCAGCAGCAGTTTGGCTCCCCTTAACATGTATTTATTTTTATTTATTTTCCATTTGTTTACCGGATTAGTCCAACTGGACACAAGGTGACCGTTTTCAGCAGAGGCTCAGGGAGAAAAGCTCCAAATACATAGTAAAAAATAATAAAAATAAAAAAAAATTATATAAACACAGTAATTTTGTACAAAGAGCATAGAACATATAAAAGGAGTAAAAATCAAAGTTTTACAATTGATGCAGGATACAGTGGTTAGAATACTGAGAAACAATTAAACAAGATACTATACAACAAATATAGAATTGCTTAAACATAAATTCAAAAAGAAGTTTCCATTGACAAACAGGGTCATAAACTAGAAATCATATCTATAAAGGTGACCTAAACACCTGGTTCACAGTACTATGCACTAAGTGAAACTACATAGTACACCTGTGATCTAGGGATGTTGAAAGTCAGGAACAGGTGAAATTAGTCTGGTTCTGTACAGGAACATATCCAAGTTTTGAATAGGAGATCTTTTAGTAGGGCTTTGAAAGTATGTTCACTGTTTAGACATCTAATGTCAGGGGGTAGAGAGTTCCAGTCCTTAGCAACTGCACAGGAATAAAGAGATTGGCCTGAGCTATGTAAGCAATTGGTAATAATAGGGTGGTACTGGAAGATCTTAGTTGACGCACAGTATTATGGAAGGTAAGCAGACCAAAGAGGGCAGGTATTTTATTTGGTTGGTATAGAAGTTGATGGGTCAGGAGAAGTTGAATGCATTTTAGTAGGTTAGGGAGTTCTAACCATCCTACTTGTCTTAGGGAGAGGCAGTGATGAGAACGAAATTTAGCATTGGTTGCAAATTTTGAGATTTTATTGTAGCAGGTAGATAGTTTTAGAAGATCAGATTTGTTTAGGTTAGTTAGAACTGGCGAAGCATATTGCAAGGTGGAGAGTAGATGGGTATGAGTGATAGTGATTTGGGATTCCTGTGTGAGGAAGCTCTTGCAGGGGTAGAGTGAACCTATTTTTTTATGAACTTGGGCAATTGTTAGTACTATATGTTTGTTGAATTTTAGGTTCTGGGCAATAGTTACACCTAGTAGATTGGCTTGGGTTGCTGGTGTGATAAGTGTATTGTTGGAGGATGTTATTGAGAATGGCGAGGTAGGGGTGAAAGTTTTGGATGGGTGGAAGATCATGAGTTGAGTCTTAGATGGGTTTAGTACGAGTTGGGAGGACTTTAGCCATTTTTCTATAGTAGTGAAGGCTTCCTGGGTTCTGTCTTGGAGTAACTGTAGAGAGGGGGCTAAACAAATAAGGGTGGTGTCTTCAGAATACTGTACTATATTAGTTGTTGGGTAGCCGAGGGCAGGTTATTGGTAAAGATGGAAAATAGTAAGGGACCAAGAATGGATCCTTGCAGAACACCCTGTCCCACTGGGAGGAGAGGGGAGGGGAGAGAGAGTTATGCCATTTAACAGCTTGTTTCCGGAGGGATAGATAATTTTCAAACCACAGTAGACAGGAGTTATCCAGATTGAGCTCAGAAAGAGTCAATAGTAATTTGCAGTGGGATACCATGTCAAATGCCTTTGACAGGTCTAGAAAGACAACAGATACTAAGTTGCCGAGATTTCTTTGTTGGTGGACGTGGTCAGTAAAGGATATAAGGGTAGAGGTGGTACTATGGTTTGGCCGAAATCCATGTTGGGAATTTGCTAGCAGGTTGTATTGAAGAAGATGATTCAGTAGTTGGGTGTGCACACATTTTTCTAAGATTTTTGATAGGGAAGATAGTATAGCTATGGGGCGATAATTACCAAGTTCTGTTGAGGATCCAACTTTGTATAGGGAGACGACGTAAGACATTTTCCAGAGAGAGAGAGGTCAGTGCATTCAGCTATGGAGCTATTGATGAGTATGGAAATAGGGTAGGAGATGGCAGAGGCGGCAATCCTGAGGAAATCAGCGGGGTGTTTATCAGCAGTGAGAGTGGTGGGTTTCGGTTTGCCAGGGTGTTTAAGAATTAGGTCAGTTGAAACTGGTTTGAGAGAGAATTGGGTGTTGGTCTTACAGTGACAGTTTTGTATTTTTGGGAGTATTTGTAGTAGTGGGGGAATTGTTGAATAACTTTTGGATGGAGGAGGTGAAATAGTCATTAAACTGGGTGGCAATATCATTGCTATCACCCTCATTGATAGGGTTTGGGGAGGTGATTTTGCCTGGTTGGAGAATATGGTTGATTGCAGACCAGAATTCTTGTGGATTGTTGTAGTGAGTTTTTTGTAGCTGGATAAAACAACTTTTTTGTCATTACTTATTTGTTTTTTTTGCTTTGTTTCTGAGCTCTAGGAAGTATTGTCGATCTGTACTTGTTTTGTTGGTACACCAGGTTGCCCAAGCTATATCTCATTGTTTGAGTAGGAATCGTGTGTCCTTTGAGATCCAGGGGGCAGGGTTGGTTTTAGTATGAATTATACATTGTGGGGCTATACGATTAAAGATATCTAAGAAGAAAGTATTAAAGTACTCCACGACTTCCTCTAATGGTAGAGTTTTAAGAGGTGACCAATTTTTTTTTTTTTTTTTAGGTGTTGATTTAGGTCTGATAGGAAATTTATGGAACTAAGGATAGAAAGTAGGATGGGGGGGTTTTATGGGTTTTGTGTGCTGTCTTAGTATGAATGTGGGTAGGTGATCACTGAGGGAGTTGGGTAACGTACCAGATATACTGACAGATGAAGGCCATAAGGTTAGTTAGGATCCAGTCTAATATGGATTCCTTTTTGGTGGATTTGTCTATATGGGTGGGCGTTTGGATAAGCTGTGTGAAGTTAAATAGATTTAAGTGGTACTTCGGGGGGGGGGGGGGGATGCCGTGACAGAGGCCCAATCAATGTGGAAGTCCCCCAGGATAAGTGTCTCCTGAGGGAGGCTGGTGGAAGTCCAATGTAAAATGGACTCTAGAGTGGCAATATTGTCACCTGGTGGTAAGTAGACACCTATAATGTTGAGTTGTTTTTGCTGGTTTAATTTTATATTTGCAAACAGGGTTTCTGTAGAGACGAAAGTGGGAATATCTTTACGTATCTTTTGGAGAATAAGGTTGTGCCTATAAAATAGGGCAATACCCCCCACCTCTTTTAGCTATTCGATCACATCTAAGGATGTTATAGCCCGGAGGGGCTATGGTGGTGTCTTTGATGTGGGGCTTGAGCCAGGTCTTGGTTAGGAGTACAATGTCAGGGTTATAGAAAGATATAGAGGCACGTAGCTCTTCAATTTTATTCATGATGCTGCGAATGTTTATACTGAGTATTAAGAGGTCAGAGGGTTTTTGCTTGCAAGGGATGTTAGGTCCATGTAGGTTTGTAGCAGTAGGTATAGTAGTGGAGGGGCCCGGGTTAGGGTAGATGTCGCAACTGAGGGCAAGTTGGTTAGTAGCAGTTGTCAGTGTGTGTAGGTAATTGGCGATCATATGGTGTATGAGTAAACTGGGTAGTTTTTTATAATTAGATTAATTAATTATTCTGTCTCTCATTAAATTAAGAGTTTCTCTGATGGAAGAGGGACGCCCCTTCATCTGTATCATACCTGAGAGTGGCTTAAAGTTGTCCTGAGTAGGCTAGCTCCATCTCTTCACTGAGCTCCAAGTCTTTCATTTGGTCCAGAGAGGGTTCTGTCTTTTACCTGTAGAGCCATGCTTGAAGTGGAAGACTTCCAGGGAATGGGGCAATCATCCTTTGTCCTACTGCTACATACGTATTAGCCGAATGTATATGATTAAACAAGATATAAATAGGTGTGTGGCAAGCATCCCAGAGAGGACATCTGGCCAGCAAGACACAGGAATGGGGTCCATATGACCACAGCTTTTTTTTTTAACCCTGTAACGCAGGCCCTTTATTAATGAAGTCTAACCTGAATGAGTAACAGTGAGATATACAGAACAGGAAAGCACTCTCCACAGTAAGAAGCACCAACCACTTATCTACTCTGCAAATACTTGGGGGATTAGCACCTGGTTGTGATGCAGCACTTAATTTTGGTGAGGTCTGGCAGAGCTGTGAGACTGGTATCCCAGTATCAGGCTCCAGTTGAGCCCCAAAATAAGGGAGGCAGAAAAAAAAGGCAGTGGGATCAAGGGCAGAAAATGCTGCACCTCATAGCTGGAGGTGTTAAGACTTATTGTGTACGAGTGGATTTGCAATGGCCACATGCCCTCTCCCCATGAAATGTTTCAACACTAGCTTATTTGTTTTGTCCATTTTTCTTTTGTGTGATTTCTCTTATGGTCTTTATCTGTACTGTTGTTAGAAGGGTTTCCTGTTGGGGGAATGATGAATGCCCCTTGGCCTAGTTTAAGACATTCTCTGTGCTCAAGACCGACCAGAGATTTGGTGACCTGTGAAGAAAACTTCTCTTAATACAGATGTGTTTGCAGGATAAAACCTGTTGACTTTCTTCTAAGCAAACTAAAAAGTAAGGTTGACAGTCCTCTGAAGAAAATTGTTTCCCCACTAGCGCACACTTGTTGAGTAATACTGATGGATGTCATCAGCTAAAACCAGCTTAAGATCCAAGAAAATAGGCAAACAAAACAAACTTCTCAAAAGTCCAAAAAGCAAAAAATGGCAAACAGAAGGCAGAGGACAAAGTAAATTCACTCTGTAAGCTTTTACTAAAAAATACATGATAAACATGAAGCACTTTTCGTCTTGTTGAATACAAATACTTCTTCAGATGCAAGTAAAACCTATCTTAAAACATTTTAAATAGATGAATACATTGTCATGTGATCCCAACCCACCCAGTAAAATCCAATTAAGGATCTATGCATGTTTTACACTTAAAGACATCAGTCCTATTTTACATTTAGTGCCATTGCTTCTTTCAACAATGAAGGATACATCCTACCCACCCCACTTATTGTACCATACAATGACTAGTACATTCCCTTTGAGCAGCAATTACTATCAAGGACACAAAAGAAGTAGAAAAAATAAAAACAATACAAGGAAAATAAAATAACATTCTCATTCTAAGTGGAAAACAAGTAGTCTATGTTACAATAAGGAATCGTGCTGTTTACAATAAAACAACCAAGAACAACTTTAACTTGAAGTATACGCCAGTTAAGTGATGACCTTGTCACTCCCAGCACTTGGTCACTACTCATATGTGATTAATACTCCAGTCATCTGTGCAAAGGTTTAAGTTTTAAAATACTAGAAATCGTAAATGTTTCATTCAATCCTGGGAAGTTGTATGCATTCGTCAAAATCTGCCAATATAACTCTCTTGCTTCTAAAAGTTATGTACAAGGACCCCATCTTGGGTCCTGGGGTATTTGGTCGATGACCATGTATACAAAAATATGTGTGTTGTGTTCATTTACATGTTTGGCTAGTGCATTGTCCAGTTTACTTTTGCCTATGGCATACTGATGTTCATAAATGCATTCCTTGAACTTACGTTCAGTTTTGCCAATATAGTAAACTGGACAAACCATGCATCTAGCCAAATAAATGATTATCCGAGAATTACAATCAAACCTGTAGTTGACTTTGTATCTGATGTTCCTAAAAAGTAAAATTGTTTGTTGTATCCACCACTTTACACTGTGAACACATGCCACACCTAAACATACCTACATTTCTCTACCCTTCTCTCATTTTGTGGAACACTGTGAACTTGAACCATTAGTCCTAAATGACAACCAACAGACTTGCCAGTAGTAGTGACCTGAGTAACATTCGGTCACCTGTGGTCACAAGGAGTAAGGCGCCTAAAGGAAATAATTCCAGCAACAATAGAAATGATTACCAGACTGACAATAATGCTGGAAATTTTTAGAGGGGCCAGAATGTTTAGCACAACAAGTATCAGAAGAAGCAAGCACAATCCAACAGATACACACTGAAGAACAAAACGTAGGAGGAGGAGAAGCCTTGGAGAATCAGTATCCATTGTGTAAAATCCCACAAAATCAAACAGGTGACTTTAAAGTGTATAATTTTTCATCTGTAACAATCGACAAAGTTTTGATTGACTTATTTGCCAAGGGAAGTACTTTTGTTCCAACAATACATCTAAATGTGGCACGGGCCATTATTGACATTAAATGTTTTGTGCGTAAAGCCATTTTCAAGCTTATGTTCAACAATGACACTCTGCAGTTGGAAACAAAATTTAGAATAGCGAGTGCGTTTAACCCACCATTACATCCAGTACGCGCTTTATTTGAGGGACAGGGGGCATAGCAAATCACAGTACAACATGAGTAAGGAAGAGAAGGAGGCCTTGGCTATGATACGTTCTTGTAAGGTCAGGTGTATGAAACCTGACAAGGGTGGGGGTTTGGTCATCATGGACAGCTGGGACTACGAGAAAAGGATGCATAGTGTGTTAGATAGCACAACATACCAACATGCATCCTTGAATGAAGTAAATGTTGCCTCTAACAGAATCAGAGGATATATTGAGGAATTGTTTATTGACAGTAGAATTGACATACAGGTCTACAATTTCATGACAATCCCCAGTCCAAAGACACCTTTATTATTTGGTATCCCGAAAATACATAAAGATATTATGAACCCACCAATGAGGCCCCTAGTCGATGGACGTAATTCCATTACGTATGGTTGTGCCAAAGTCGTCGACCACATACTCAAAAAATATATAGACAGAGTTCCATGTATTTGTAAGGACTCATGGTCCTCCTTGGAACAAATTAACAACTTAGGTTTTGAGGAAGAGTATGGGTTCCTGACAGTCGACGTGAAGGACCTGTGCACCTCAATTCCGCAACAAACAGGTAATGAGTGGGTAATGTTGTTTCTAAAACAGGGGGGAGCAACTGATTCAGAAATCTCATTAATAGATGAACTATTGGACATCATTTTGTCTAACTACCACCTAATGTTTGGAAAAGAATATTATCTCCAAAAGGTAGGTGTCGCCATGGGGTCCCCCTGTGGCGGCAGTTTTGCCAACTTGTTTATGGCGAAATGGGAAAATGACTACATCCAAACAAATGTGGATATCAAACAACACATTCACTTTTATTGTAGATTTTTGGATGATATCTTCATCACAGTCAGAGATGACCATGTTGCAGCCCACAACCTTGTGTCATATTTCAACAGTACAACCGAGTTTTTGCAATTCACACAACAATATGACAATAATGCAATATCGTACCTGGATGTACTGCTCAGAAAGGATAGACAGAAAAAAGGTTATACAGCCACCTTATTCAGAAAGGAGACATACTCTAACTCCTTTCTGCATTTTTCCAGTAGTCACCCCTTTCACCAAAAACGTGCAGTGGTCAAAGGTCAGCTGGTAAGGGCAGCCAAGATGGTCACAGAGATTTCTGATTTTAGGGTCGAATGTCAACTTCTGAAAAGTATGTTCACAAGTAGGGGATATCCAAACAACTTAGTCACCCATAAATGAGACATTGGATTATACCAGCCGTTATTATAGTTACCAGGTAATTCTTCTGAGGTACAGAACAACATGGAGGTTAGGGAGCCAGCTGCACCTACTACAACAAATAAAACTAACTTTCATTTGAGCCTGGTCACCACATTTTCATGTGTAACACACAGTTTTTTGAGTATAGCAAAGAAGAACTGGGAGTTAATAAACAACAATCCATCACTTGGTGAAATTTTAGGCCCGTACACTAGAGTTGTTTTCTGTAAAGGATCAAATTTAAAAAGCTTACTGGAAAACAAAATGAGAGAAGGGTCGAGAAATGTAGCTATGTTTAGGTGTGGCATGTGTTCACAGTGTAAAGTGGTGGATACAACAAACAATTTTACTGTAAGGAACATCAGAGACAAAGTCAACTACAGGTTTGATTGTAATTCTCGGATGATCATTTATTTGGCTAGATGCAAGGTTTGTCCAGTTTACTATACTGGCAAAACTGAACGTAAGTTCAAGGAACGCATTTATGAACATCAGTATGCCATAGGCAAAAGTAAACTGGACAACGCACTAGCCAAACATGTAAACAAACACAACACACATAATTTTAGATACACGGTCATCGACCAAATACCCAAGGACCCAAGAGGGGGTCCTTGCACATTACTATTAGAAGCAAGAGGGTTATATTGGCAGATTTTGACGAATGCATACAATTTCCCAGGATTGAATGAAACATGTACGATTTCTAGTATTTTAAAACTTTGCACAGATGACTGCAGTATTAACCACATATGAGTTGTGACCAAGTGCTGGGAGTGACAAGGTCATCACTTAACTGGCGTATACTTCAAGTTAAAGTTGTTGTTGGTTGTTTTATTGTAAACAGCACAATTCCTTATTGTAACATAGACTACTTGTTTTCCACTTAGAATGATAATGTTATTTTATTTTTCTTGTATTGTTTTTATTTTTTCTACTTCTTTTGTGTCCTTGATAGTAATTGTTGCTCAAAGGGAACGTACTAGTCATTGTATGGTACAATAAGTTGGGTGGGTAGGATGTATCCTTCATTGTTGAAAGAAGCAATGGCACTAAAGTGTAAAATAGGACTGATGTCTTTAAGTGTAAAACATGCATAGATCCTTAATTGGATTTCACTGGGTGGGTTGGGATCACATGACGATGTATTCATCTATTTAAAATGTTTTAAGATAGGTTTTACTTGCATCTGAAGAAGTTTTTGTATTCAACAAGACAAAAAGCACTTCATGTTTATCGTGTATTTCTTAGTAAAAGCTTACAGAGTGAATTTACTTTGTCCTCTGCCTTCTGTTACCATTTTTTGGTTTTTGGACTTTTGAAAACCACCTTAAGATACTATAAATTTAAAACAGTGAACAATGAATGTTAATGAATTTACTAAGAACAATGCAGAAAGGGGTTTCCAAACTGGCTACCTGAAGGCAATCAATGGACTGACTACTGATTACCCTCTGTAGCAAAAATGAACGAAGATTGCAAGTGCTGCCTTACTTTTCACAAGCGTGCTGCTGATGCCTTCAGTGTGTGGAGGAAACCAGCTCTGCTATGGAAGTCAGAACAGATAACGAGATACCTGTCTACAGCTCACAAGTACAGTGAATGATCTAGATTTCCAATAATATAATATGAAGAATATAAACATACTCAAACATAAGAGGAATTAATTATGTACAACTACACACAAAACAAAAGCCAGCTCCCTCTTCACAGTTAACTAGTCTCCTCTTCACAAAAGGAAAAAACATCCATCATATAGACTTAGACTAAAATGTGTTCCAAAGCCAACAGCAATCTGATGTACAGCTTTTTTCTACAAATTTGGCAATTCTACATACCTCATTACATGCAGCACAGGGAAAAATGGTCTTTGTTCTCTAAGCCAAGCAATGAAAGCTACTGTTCTGACAGATTCTGGCGTGTCTAGATCTGGAAGTTCTACCTACAGTGAAAAAAAATAATTGACTGCATTATTCCCTTTGATAAAAAAATCTATAAACTCTTCACATGCCTCCTTTATTTTATTTATTTATTTTTAACTTCCAAAAGTGTAGCGATACCTGAACAACTCAATAAAACAAGATACCGCTGCAGTCAATAAACCTTCAAAGTTCGTATTTTATTTATTTATTTTATTTATTTATTTGCAGTTGGTTTACCAGGATAGTCCATTGGGCCAAAGTGAACCCGTTTTCAATGGAGTCCTGGGGAGAAAAGCTCTGTAAACAATCAAGGTTACAAAATGATGTAGATTATAAGTTTACATGTGTTATAATATAGTGCAGATCAAAGACAATTAATATAACTATATGACATAGATTGAAAAATATATATTTAGATTAGACAAGAACAAACATTGCAAACAGTATAGGTTTTAGATAAATGAACAGGTAGTGCAGAGTTTTAAGGAATGATTACAAAATATATACAGGAACAATAATATATAGGAAGTTTGAAGTAAGAGGTGTAGACTAGAATAATATCCAGTTTGCAAGTAATTAACAAACAGTTTATGAGTTGGAAGAGAAGTTAGAAGGAGCAATGTTAATGAAAAAGAGGAGAAAAAGAAAATTTGCAGTGTAAGTTATGTAGGGTATATTTATTCAGAGAAAATAATACAATAAATCAAATTACCAGATTAAGCGATTTCGTCCTAAGAAATGGGACTTCATCAGAATCACATTTATCATCCTTTTATCAAACCAGTTCATTAGTTAATTACTTTTCTTAAAGGGGCAAACAACACAAATACCAAAAACTGCACTTCTAAATACTTTACCTTAAAAATATTAAGCCTTACATTGTTAAAAAAGATGACAATAGAATGAATGACAATAAAAAGATATTAAAAAATTACCAAATAACTTATAAAAAAACAATTAAGAATTCGACCTTTTGCTGAGGACAGGTTGCAAGGAAATATTTTCATTTAACCCTGGGAAAGAAGAAGCATGTAATCTTAGCTGCCTCCTCATTTCTTTTTCATTTAACCTAGATTTAAAATCACCTCCCCTAGGGTTCAACTTGACATGTTCCAAAATTGCAAAACCAAAATACAAGGGACATTTTAAAGAGTGCTTCAACACAGCAGTATTTTTATTTTGGTTGCTTATTTGGTACAGATGTTCATATATTCTTTTTCGGAGACATCTCTCCGTCTTACCAACATAATAAGCATGGCAACCTAGACATTTTGCTAGATAAACAACCTATTTAGTTTGACAGTTGCCTCTCACAAAATTAATTTTGGAACGCAAGTCGTTTTCCAAAGCCAACCTTTCACCTTCCAGTATGTAGCAAGCAACACTGGGGACATCTTCCACATTTTGTGGTCCCTTTCTTGGGAAAACCATAACAGTTATCAGGAAAACCTCCATTTCATGAGTATCTTTGATATTGGGGCCTGTTTTAAAAACAAAGGTAGGATGGGTACCAACTGTTTTATAGACTGATGAATTACCTTTTATTATATTCCATTTAACAGTAGCTATATTTTTCACTTCTCTAGCTACAAGTCCATATTCGACAACCAATGCCCTCTCAAACCCACCCTATACTTTCTCAACTTTAACTTGATTGAACCCGACCCCAAGAAGTGTTTTTTTTTGTTTCTTGCCAATTCGGACTTCACATAAGATTTTATCGCCTCAAGTAACCTAGGAGGATAACCCCTGCTTAAAAGCATCTCAGCCACTACTCTTAATTCTTTTGCCCGGTTGTCTAGATATGAGGTCATTCAGACAACTCTTATGTATTGTCCTTTAATAATGCTTTTCTTTTGGTGGCAACTCGAAAATTCCAAATACGAGTTACTGAAAGTTGGCTTCATGTAAATCACATGACGTAAAACCATTCCCAGTATTCTGAATGAAACTATCTAAATAGTTGATTCCCACCTTATTATAGTTAAAGGTGAATTTAAGGAAATTGGAAGATTTATTGAGATAATCTATAAAATTGTTAATCTCATTCTCTGGCCCTTTCCACAAAATAAAGATGTCATCCAAAAATGTAATTTAGAGCTTCACATAATGATAACCTTTATTGAATTCCCAGTCTAACACCACCATATTTGTGTATATTGGGGCACATGAAACACCCATGGTGACACCTTTATTCTGTATGAAATATCCCCCCTCAAAATAAATGAAATTATAGTCCAGAACTAAAGCCATAAAGTCAGAAATCAAACTGATTTTATCATAAGAATAACTCGTACGCCTACACATGCAGTTGTAAAAATATTCCAGACTCTCTTCTCTAGGAATAGATATAAAGGGGCCTACAACATCAATGGTTAAAAAAAACAATATCTCTATCCCAAAGGTCCAACTTAAGTCTACCTAAGAAATCCCAAGAGTCAATAATCAAGGGATTAACATTTTGGTAAATCGATTTTAACTGTCAACACAGACCCCAAAGGGATATGTCTTAGATCCACGCCCTCCCACTACAGGCCCAAAGGGTGGCTTATTAAGATTTTTGTGGGTCTTTGGTACACCAAAAATAATGGCAACAATAAGGTTTTTTACTTTAAGAAAATTGTAAGTGTTCAGGATAATTCTCTGGTCCAATAAAAATTCTTCCAGAAATGGGTCTATTCTCTGATGGCTTATATTTATTGCATTAACAAAAACTGGACTATACATGCTGGTGCCATTTATCAAATCAAAAATTGCCTTGGAATATTCCAGGGAATCATATAAAACAATCCCCCCACCTTTATCTGATTTCATTATTATTACATTGGTTGTCAAATATGGACCTTTAGTTAGAGAAGTGAAAAATATAGGTTTCCATTAACAATCCCGAGTGCAGGTTAGACAAAAATAGGAGTGTCAAATAACAGTTGGATGATTCCGTTTTGTCTAACTTGCATAAGTGCGATTGTTCCATTTCACGAATGCTACGGTGTATTCGCACACCTGTATTCGGTTTCATGAGCGCAGATCGCGGTAAAGTGGGGCTTGGGAAATTACCCTTTTCCCCGCTGTAATGCGATCTCAGAGTTGGAATATATTATTTGCAGGGGGTGCACAGCCCCCACATGGGGGCTTGTCCCCCTGTAAAAACAGTTATTAGACACATGCCCTATACGTACAGACTCAAAAAACTCCAGCTATACTATGTCTCTTATTGCTTACTTAGAGGCGATCTCTGCTTGACCTACAACACCATGTCTGACCCAGAGCTGCTAGACATGCTACACCTTAAGAAATCCCAATCCCTCCATGCCACACACTCCAGGGACCTAAACCTCATTACCACAATAAACAGAACATGCTGGAGGGACAGGTTCCTAACCCAGAGACTTCCCACACTCTGGAACAAACTTCCCATTCACGTCAAGCAGAGCACTTCACTGGCCCTCTTTAAGAGAAATCTTGACAAGTGGATGGGCAATAGGAAGTTCACCACGGGGATCACTTCAGTGGCCTTGCTTGACAGGGGCACTGGGAAATAACTTTGGGCGGCATGATACCAGGGAATCTTTTTGGGCTAGGCTTATATGGGCTCCAAGGCCGTTAGCCTAGTACACACCTATGAACCTATTTTTGTTTTGTGCAGTACGTATGTACTGCTTCAAGGTGTAACGTTAGGTGGTGTTGTGTGAAATGCAGGAATATAGGCACTATGTCAAATAATGTTGAGTTTTCGAACCAGCATTATATTTGACATAGTGCCTGTGTTCCTGTTTTGATTTTCAGATATATGATTCACGATAATGACAGGATTTTATTCTGGTTTTCTCGATTTCGATAGTAAACCAAAAATATAGCTACTGTGAACTGGAATATATTAAAAGGTAATTCATCAGTCTATAAAACAGTTGGTACACATCCTACCTTTGTTTTTAAAACAGAGCCAAATATCAAAGATAATCTTGAAAGGAAGGTTTTTCCTGATAACTGTCATGGTTTTCCCAAGAAAGGGACCGCAAAATGTGAAAGATGTCCTCAATGTTGCCACATATTGGAAGGTGAAGGGTTGACTTTGGAAAACAACTTGCGTTCCAAAATTCATTTTGTGAAATTGTCAAACTAAAGGGATTGTTTATCTTGCAAAATATTTAGGTTGCCCTGCTTATTATGTTGGTAAGACGGAGAGATGTCTCCGAAAAAGATTATACGAACATCAGCACAAAATAAGCAACCGAAATGAAAATAACGCTCTGTTTAAGCATTCTTTAAAATGTCCCTTGTACAAAAATGTTGGGTTTGCAATTTTTGGAACATGTCAAGTTGAACCCTAGGGGAGGTGATTCTAAGTCTAGGTTAGATGAAAAAGAAATGAGGTGGCAGCTAAGATTATATGCTTCTTCTTTCCCAGGGTTAAATGAATAAATTTCCTTGCAACCTGTCCTCAAAAATAGGCTGAGTTCTTAATTAGTTTTTATAAGTTATTTCATAATTTTTTAATATCTTTTTATTGCCATTCATTCTACTGTTATCTTTTTAACACTGTAAGGCATAATACTTTTAAGGTAAAGGATTTATAAGTGCAGTTTTTGGTATATGGGTTGTTTGCCCCTTTAAGAAAAGTAATTAACTAGTGAACTGGTTCTATAAAAGGATGATGGTTTATGTGATATTTGATTCTGATGATGCCTCATTTCTTAGGACAAAAGAGCTTAATCTGGTCATTTGATGTATTTTATTATTTTCTCTGAATATTTGGTAGTTACGAACTTTGAAGTCCGGTTTATTGACTGCAGTGGTATTTATTTATGTTTGCTTAACAGGGTAGAGCACTGATCAAACATGACCAACCCCAGGCTCAGCCTAAGTTACATAGTGCAAGTAATAAATAAAAAAGAACATATATTTTCAGCCTATACGAGAAAACAGGTTACAATAGCAATACAATCTAGGTTACAGCATTAAGACCTGAGAAAATTACACTACTCGAACAACATGAGTAAATGCACTACAAACTTTTAGTTAAGGCTATGTACATATATATATATATATATATATATATATATATACAGATTGTATAAATTCAATGGAAGATAGAACACAGTGGCTGAATGCTTTAGGAATGTTTATGAGCAATTCTCATATCAGTCACTAGGATGGACAGAAACCACGGATTTCTGAACTTATAAAAGACTACATAAATCAATACATTACTCATGCCAATCTTGGTATTTTTGTGTGGAAACTAAAAATGCATATAAATGGAGCTTTTCTTTCTTACCATATTCTGTGGTATTAAAGCATAATTTGAGATGCCCAGCACATTTCTGAGGAATAATTGACCACAATTTCTTCCAACATACAAGTACAAAACCTGGAAGAAAAAAGTTTATTTTGTTAGTTTTACTGAACAATATTCTTCATGTAGCTGCTCACTTTAAACCATGAATACTCAACTGAGTTAAGCAAAGTACAGCATCTGTCCTAGGCCCCATCCAAGCAGAAGGGGTTTATCAGTAATATTTTAGAACTCGGTTTTACACTTACTACTGTACCATATCCAAAGTTTCCCAAGGAAATTTTAATAATGCAACCCTTTCGCACTTACAGCCTGTAAAACTGTTAAAAGTTGACAATTTTGTGAGCGAAACACTTTGATGTTCATGTAGATTATGTTTCCTGTCTTTTTTCTATTCTGAATTACCTCTCAGTTCAAGAAAACCAATACTTCCTTAAAGCAAATGAAAGTTAAAAAGTTGCTGAGAAGCTTTACATTTTAAATACTGCGCTTATAGATACCATCTACAGTAAGAAAGAAATGCCTATAAGCTCTGCATAACAGCATAGGACAATCAAAAGATAATAAGAAGTTATGTACTCACCATAACGTTCCATCTGAGTAGGTAAACTCAATTTGTCAGCAACCTATGGGAATCGTATCCGACCTCGGATCCGAGCCGGCAGTTTTCAACAGCTTAGATCCGAGCTCCAAGCTCCTCCCCCTACCCATAATCCCCTGCCAACCCTGACTGACCTCAGATCAAGTTTGCCCAACAGCAGAAACTGCTAGAAAAAAATATTATTCTCAAGAAAAGTGGGTAAAACCCATGGAGTATGAATACATTCGCAAGTGAGGGGGCAGGAGGGAGGGACGGTTGCTGACAAATTAAGTTTATCTACTCAGCTGGAACGTTATGGTGAGTACATAACTTCTTAATCTGAAGTAGTTAACTTCATTTGTGCAGCAACCTATGGGACAGAGTCCCCAGCTACCTGAATCTTGGGCGGCCTTCATGGAAGGATGTTCCGGAGCACTGCAGAGCCAAAGGATGCTCTCCCTCTGGAGATAATGTCCAATTTATAGTGATTGATAAAGGTATGAGATGAGGCCCAAGTGGCTGCCGAACAATTATCATTGAAAGAGACTCTAGCTCTAAAAGCCGCAGAGGTAGACATAGATCGAGTAGAGTGGGCATGGACTCCCTGAGGTGCGGGCCTGCCAGAACTTTCATATGCTAGAAGGATACACTGTGAAATCCTTCTAGACAGTGTAACATTAGACACCGATTTCCCCAAGTTAAATTTGGCAAAGGAGATGAACAACTGGTCGGATTTCCTATGACCAGATGTCCTGTGGATGTAGAAGCGAAGTTGTCTATGCACATCCAATGAGTGTAATTTGTATTCCCCTTTGTTATGGTAATTTGAAAAAAAAAAGACCGGCAGGTTAATGGACTGGTTAATATTTGATTCAGGGCAATCTTGGGAAGAAAAGAGGGATTGGTCCTGAGGTAAACTCTATCCTTGTGAAAGGTCAAGTATGGAGGTTTTACACAGAGGGCCTGTAGTTCAGAGACCCTTCGAGCCGAGGTGATAGCGACAAGAAAGGCCATTTTCCATGACAAGAATTTAAGATCTACTGAAGCTGCAGGCTCAAATGGGGGAGCTGTCAAGGCCTGAAGCACCAGCGTTAAATCCCAAGGAGGGACTACATCCTTCACTGGAGGTCTGAGCAGAAAGGTGCCCTTCAAAAAGGTCTTACACAATTTCGTGGTGATCAAAGGGCCCAGTTCATTTCCCACATGATAATGATAGATGGCTGCTAGTTGAACCTTGACTGTGGAGGAGCTAGCCCCTTGATGAAACAGCCCTGACAGAAAGTCTAATACAGCGGGCAAAGGAGCTGTAAAAGGATCCAAGTTTTGGCGTTCCGCCCAAATGGAGAAACGTTTCCATTTGCTACAATAGATCTTTCTAGTAGAAGGCTTGTGTGCTGCTACTAGAACAGTTTTAACTGGAGAAGATATACCGGGAGCCCTTGCTACGAGTGGAACTGGAGCAGCCAAGCTGTGAGCTTGAGATTGTCCAGGTTCGGGACTGGGAGCTCTAGGGGGTGGGATATTAGATCCGGACGGGGATCCAGAACCCAAGGAGGATTCACCAGATGAGACCAAAGGTAAGGGAACCGGGTTTGACGAGGCCAAAACGGGGCAATGAGGATAATCCTGCTCCCCAACCGGCTGGCTTTCTGAAGAAACTTCATCATCAGGAGAAGAGGAGGATAAGCATAAAGGAGACCGGGAGGCCAAGCGTAACATTTTGTGTTCGAGGGAGAGGCAAAGAGATCGCAACAGGGTTGACCCCATTTGGCGAAAATCCGATTCGCTATCTCGGGATTCAGAGACCACTCGTATGGTAACAGGATGGTGCAACTTAGTTTGTCCGCAAGGATGTTGGACCGCCCCGGAATGTGCGTTGTTATGAGAACGGTTGGTGGAGATCACCCATTCCCACACCCTCATGACCTCTCGACAGAGTGGGTAAGACCTGGTTCCCCCTTGTTTGTTGATGTACCAGACAACAGACATATTGTCTGTCTGAATCGCAATCGTTCCTACAGGAAGAAGGTTCTGAAGTGCTTGCAACGCTAACAGCACTGCCCTCATCTCTAGGACGTTGATATGCAGTGAGGTCTCTGTGGGGTCCCACGTGCCTTGGACTGTCCTGCCCGAAGAATGCCCCCCCCACCCGAGGTGGGAGGCGTCCGTGGTCACCGTGGCTAGTGGAGGGGTCATAGAGAAGGGGCAGCCTTGTTGGAGGTCCGGGAATTGGAGCCACCATAGGAGGGCCCTCCTGCAAGCCCTGCTGAGGGGAACGGGATGGCTCAGAGGATACTGAAGAAAGGACCACTGGACCTGAAGGGTCCATTGTAAGATCCTCATGTTCAAACGTGCCATCAGCAATAGGTTGATTGCCGCCGCCATTGAGCCAAGAGCTCTCAGGACCAATTCCGCCAGAGGAGCTGGAGATTGTAGAATGGCCCGCACGTGTAGCTTCAGGGTTCGTAGTCGGTCTGTGGTTAAGAAAGCTAGGAGTTTGTTTGTGTCTAGTCTGGCCCCTATGAAGTCTATGATCCGAGTCGGAGTAAGAGACGACTTCTCTATGTTGACAGTGATCCCCAGCCGGGGAGCTAGACGAAGAAAGTAGTTTCTGGCTGCACAGAGTAGATGCCTTGTCGGGGTGGTCAGGAACCAGTCGTCCAGGTACGGGAAGACCTGGATTCCCTGAAGCCTCAGGTGGGCCGCTATTCACTGCTAACACTTTGGTGAACACCCTGAGGGCTGTGGTGAGACCAAAGCGGAGGACCCTGAATTGGAAATGACTGGCTCCTAGCCGGAAGCGGAGGAACCCCCTGGATCGCCTGTCCATCAGAATGTGGTAGTACGCATCCTTGAGGTCTATAGAGCACATCCCATCATTCTCCCGCAAAAGGGGGAGAATGGATTGAAGAGTGACCATGCGGAACTTTTCTTTGGTTACTGACAGGTTCAAGGAAGAGAGGTCGAGGATTGGTCTTAATTTCCAGCAAGTGCTGGATTTCCATTGCTGCGGCCTCCCTCTGATCGGGTGGAACATCAGGGAGGTATCTGGGGCTGCGTGGGCAACAAGAAAAGGGAATCTGATATCCTCTGGATATAATGCGAAGCACCCAGTGGTCTGTTGTGATGGACTCCCAAGCTGCTGGGTGCTTCGAGAAACGCCCCCCGACCACCTCCTGAGCGGAGCAGTTGGGCAACCCCTCAGGGGTGTTGCGTGGGTTGGTCCGAGAAGGGTTCTCTGGATCCAACATTCCGTGGGCCCCCTCTGCCTCTAGGGCGGCGTCCACCCTGCCCTTCTCTGCCGCTGAAGGGCTGGGAGTCCGGAGCGGGACGGGACTGTTGCGACTTCCGGAACCACATCTTCTTCTGACCCTTTTGGTTCTTTGAGAAGGACCTCTGGGGAGCAGAGAAGCGGACTCCGACGGCAGACAACGTCTTCCCGTCCTTTTCGCTCTGGACCAAAGTATCTCGCACGGTTTTGCCGAAAAGGGCAGAACCATCGAAAGGGGCATTAGCGAAAGACGCCTTAAAGGGTTCCACGAAATCACAGTGCCGGAGCCAGGACTGACGTCTCATGATGAGGCCTGCTCCGCTGGCTCTAGCGGCTCCTTCCGTGGCATGGGACAGTAGCCGCATAGAGGTGTTAGATATGGATCGTAGAGTGGCCATCCGGGTGGAGTTCAATTGCTTGTCCTCCGCCGACATGGACTCGGGGGGCAACGCAGCGTACTCTTTGATAAGGTCCCGCTGCAGTTGAAGCACGTGTGCCAAGTAGTTCAGCGACCTCACAGAGAAGGTAGCCGAACTAAATACCTGCTTCCCTAGGCGGTCCATCGACCGAGACTCTTTGCTCGGGGGATGAACCGAGGGACTCTCCTGAGCTAGTTCCCTCTTGGTGGCCGCCACCACCAACATGGCATCTACAGGGGGATCCTTACTCCAGTGGGACTTGTCAGAGGGTGGGCTAAGGATCTTGTCTGGGCACTTGAAGACTGGCTCCACAGTGTCCGGCTCCTTCCACGCCCTGGTAGTAATTAAGTCTACCAGGGGGTCGGCCGGAGGGGACACCCAAGAGGTAGACGTGCCTGCTTCAAACACCTCCAGGAACACGGATTCGTCCGATGTAGGCTTTGGGGCAGACCACCCCCCCCTTATTCTAAGCATCTCCATGATGTCACCAAATGGGACATCTTCGGGGGTTGATCTTGGGGAGCCTTCCCCTTCCTCCAAATCCGTGTCCTCAGTCAAGGACTCGGGGGAGTCCAAGTGCCTCTTTTTGCACCTTCGCTTGTGAGGAACCTCCTCGGGGGGGCTGTCCGAGGAGGTTTCACCAGCCACATCTTGTTCCAATGGAACTAACTGGGACATCAAAGCAGGCTGTCCCTGGGGCCGGGTGATGGAAGTCAGACCCAATAGAGAAGGAGTGCAGGGTGGAGCCGTGACAAGGGCCGGGGGCCTGGATTGTCTCGACAGGGCCCTCTCCACCACATCGAATGCCGAGGGAGAGCTGCTCTCTCTGGTATCCGAAAGCAGACCCTCGCTCGGATCTGATGGACGGATCGGAGCCGGCGCCGAACCGATCGGATCCAATGGACCAGTATGCTCCGACCTGGACAGAGCCAAAGGCATACCGATACCACCGGATCCGAAGCTCAGCCCTCGGCTCCAAGAGCTCGGATCCGAAGAAAATGGACCCGACAGACTCGAGGGAAGCGTCGGCGCCGAAGTACCCGAGACTATCGGCGCCGACACACCCCCGGCTCCAAGGCTGCCCGGCTCCGAAGACTCCGAACCCGGGAAACGGGATGGAGAAGGAGCTATCGGGGCAACAGGTCG
Source organism: Protopterus annectens (assembly GCF_019279795.1). Lineage (NCBI taxonomy): Eukaryota > Metazoa > Chordata > Ceratodontiformes > Protopteridae > Protopterus > Protopterus annectens. The sequence continues at coordinate 1,399,947,220 of NC_056733.1, forward strand.
AGCTCCCCGAGGGGAGGCAGGAGCACTCCCATCTGCAGTTGGGCCTGGAGGAATCTTCTCATCATCCGGTCCAAATCTGCACCCGTGAGACTTCTGGTCGATCTCGATGAGGTCACCGAGGCGGGGCGGGAGTGTCGCCTTGATGACCTCGAAGGAGATTGGGGCTCCTCCTCCTCAGGACCCGGTGAAAAGCACGGGGACCAGATCCGAGAAGGAGGAGACCCAGAAGTTCTGGAAGGAGAAGACCGCTTAGCTGGGGGGGGCCGAAGCGGAGGCCTCGGCCCGCCGCTTGTGGTGTTTCTCCCTCCGTTTTTCTTTTCTGGCCTCCCTCTCCTCCGGGCCTAAGGCGGGAGGTTGAGTCCCGGCCGGGGGGAGGGAAGCAGGAGTGGCAGCCACCGCAGCGGGAGCCACGGGAGGACCGGAGGTAGAAGCTGAGTCCGGGGTCAGAAGACCCGCCAGAATCAGCTTAGACCTCTGATCCTTGAGTGCCCTGGGGTTGAACGCAGCACAAATGGTACAACCAGAGGACAGGTGCTCAACCCCAAGGCATAACACACACAGAGTGTGGCCATCCGTTGGGGACAGCTTATGGCCACACTCGGTGCACTTAGAAAAAAATTAGCTTTGGGGCCTCAGACATATTAACTAAAAAAGGTAACCACACACACTAGGCCCCAAACACACACACACAGACCTGACGGAACCACAAAGGAAGGGGGAGGTTAAAAATGAAGAAAAATAAAGTAAACTAAGAGTGTTTAAGATTAGGAAAGGGACCTGAACACACACTCACACCAAAAGTTTAAGAAAGGGACAAAAAAAGGTAAAATTTTCTCACAAAGTGATGAAAAGCCTGGAAATTGTAGGATCAAGCTGCTGAAGTAAACCGCGGCAAACTAGATCTGAGGTCAGTCAGGGTTGGCAGGGGATTATGGTAGGGGGAGGAGCTTGGAGCTCGGATCTAAGCTGTTGAAAACTGCCGGGTCAGATCCGATTCCCATAGGTTGCTGCGCAAATTAAGTTAACTACTTCAGATCAGTAATTTTGTCTCATCCACTCTGTTGTGAAAATATTTTTTTTACATATGCAGTTTCACAAATTACCTTAAAAGATAACAACAGTGATCACAGAGAAAATGGTTTTAAACCAAAGCTTTTGAAGTTGAAGTCTAAAACCATTTTCAGCTCTGCTTTTAAGAATTCTGCAGATCTGACATTTATCACCCCAAGCACCTGCTCATCATAAGGTTGACTGATGCTCTTCCACCCATTTATTATTTGTCAGGTGAGAAAAGACTGTTGCACTGCCATTATTCACACAGCCATTTGGGATTTGTTTCTTCTTAAGCTATGAAATCACTCTTTATGCTACCTAAGAGTACAGACGATGGGCGTGCAATGGAAGCTGTGTGTGCGTGTGGGGGGGAGGGTTGTCACCCACTTCTGTGGGAGATGAAGTCCCTTTATTTCATAGGTACTTACTAGTTTACTGATCTTGTGAGGACTTTTAGCAGTCTAGCTATGAATTCTCGCTGAGTTTCTAGTCTTAGTGGTTTAGTACCAAGGCCCCTGTATTTTGTGGAAGTCTTGTACAACTATGTGTGATTTAATCTTTTAATATTATGCAAAACCCTTTGTATAATAAGTATGAATAACCATAAGCCTGGGGCAGGTATTTACATGTTTCCCCTGTCCATAACGGACAAGGGTGTCAAACCAAGGATGAAAAAAGAACATATGTTCTTACCATAATGTTCCATCTGTGTTGTCGATCTTCATTCATTCTAGACTGTTGGGTTTGGTTCCGACATTCGGAACCAACTCGGCCGTTAGATCAAGCTCGTGCCAGCCAAAAGCTCTCAAGCTAAGGATAAACCATACTGACCCTTTTCCCTTTGCCTCAGATTGAGTTTGTCTATTATGAAGAAAAAATATGGAAGCTCTGTCTGAGCAACAACCCTATTAGAACCCCAGGACTAGTTCTGAACCTCCAAGAGTTCCTAGAAGGGGGCAGGAGGGTGGGATGTCAATCATGAAGATCAACAACACAGATGGAACGTTATGTTAAGAACATAACTACTTTATCTGATGTTGTCAATCTTCATTCATTCTTGACTGTTGGGACAGATTCCCCAACTACTTTAGATCCTGGGAAGCCCTAAGGAAGGATATTCCTGAGCACCACAGAGCCAAAGGATGCTCCACCCCTGGAGATGACGTCTAATTTGTAATGAGTGATAAATGTATGAGGAGTAGCCCAAGTTGCGGCTGTGCATATATCTTCCATAGAAGCTCTGGAATGGAAGACTACTGAAGTGAAAACAGATCTAGTAGAATGAGCTCTAACTTTTGTTGGCAAGTCGAGTTTATTCTAACTGTAAATAAATGTAATGCAGTCTCTCAACCATTTTGACAAAGTGACCTTTGAAACTGGTTTGCCCAATCTAGTACCTGAAAAGGATAGAAAGTTGGTCTGATTTTCTAGATGATTTTGTTCTGTCCAAGTAAAAATGTAATTGTCTGTAGATGTCCAACAAATGTAAGCGATGCTCTACTTCATTTCAAAAATTTGGAAAGAAGACTGGTAAATTTATGGTCTGGTTGATACTGGAGTCTGACACCACTTTAGGAAGAAAAGAGGGATTAGTTCTGAGCAAAACTCTCTCTGTGAAAAATGATGTATGGATGCTTCACACACAGAGCCTGTAACTCTGAAATTCTCCTGGCAGACGTGATAACTACTAGGAAGAGGGTCTTCCAAGATAAAAACTTGAGGTCACAGGTGGCTGCTGGCTCAAAGACTGACAAACTAAAGATTGCAAGACTAAGATTAGATCCCAAGGCACTATAGGATCTTTGAAATGTGGCTTCAAATGTACAGCAACTGCAAACGTAAAACCACAGTGAACAGCCACCAAGCTGCAAAAACAAGTCCTTTGTTACTTCACCACAACTGCACACTTTATTACTTCAGTTAAAATAATCAACAATCCACATAGATGCGTTAATCCAAATATATCTGTAAGCGCTTTCGTTTAAGCTCTGTTAAACTTCATCAGACAAGTTAAAAATCATGACTTCACTTCCTTTTATACACCTGGTTCCTTCAATTAAAACATTGTTGACACCTACCTAATCAATCAATTAACTCACCATGTTCCTGATAAGACATATGTATTACTTTTTTGTTGTTGAAGTGTACTTGATTACCATAAAACAAATGAAAACATCAAAGAGTATACATAATTAGTAACTCTTAAATAGAAGGGACATTCAGAGACTGTATACTATATATGTTATACCATTCAATATGCCATTATATACCAATAAATATTTGAATATATAAATTAGGACATGTATATAAATATATGAATAAATATATGAATAAATAAATGAAATAAATAAATGAATAAATACTTAGACAAACACAACTATAATATTCCAATTTGATACCTTAAAACAATCACATGTAGCTAAATATACCACCACTTTTGATTTAATTGAAAATCAAAAGCGGTGGTATATTTAGCTACATGTAACTCATGCCCAATTTTCTATATAGGGAAAACAGAGAGACATCTAGCCCAAAGAATATATGAGCATGACTATGCCATAAAGAAAAATAAACCTAATAATGCACTAGCGAAACATATTAGTGAGTATAAGGACCGCCACTTTTCTTTTATAGCAATTGACCATGTGGAAATAGAGGATAAGAGACCTTGGGGCCTGTACTTAGAATTTAAAGAATTGCAATGGCAAATTAGAACCCAAGCAGATATGTGGCCTGGAATAAATGAGGGAAGCTCAATTACCCCTGTTTTGAAATTGAAAGCACTACACAGGAACAAAATCATGGCATAGAATACTTTATATAGATATTTTATTTAATAAGTAATTGCCAGAAGTATGTTAAGATGAAATTTAAGAAAACTCATATATTAATATAAACACTGGATCCAAAGACATACCCCATTCCAATATATGGTGTTTTTTTAAAGGTATTTTTAAGATGGCCATTTATTGGTTTATATATCATAGAATTGATTTTTTATGAGGTATCAAATTGGAATATTATAGTTGTGTTCATCTAAGTATTTATTTATTCATTCATTCATTCATATATTTATACACGTCTCAATTTATATATTCAAATATTTATTGGTATATAATGGCATACTGAATGGTATAACATATATAGTATACAGTCTGTAAATGTCCCCTCTATTTAAGAGTTACTAATTATGTATACTCTTTAATGTTTTTGTTTGTTTTATGGTTTAACATCAAGTACACTTCAACAACAAAAAGTAATACATATGTCTTATCAGGAGCACGGTGAGTTAATTGATTGATTAGTTAGGTGTCAACAGTGTTTTAATTGAAGGAACCAGGTGTATAAAAAGAAGTGAAGTCATGATTTTTAACTTGTCTGATGAAGTTTAACAGAGCTTAAACGAAAGCGCTTACGGATATATTTGGATTATCGCATCTATGTGGATTGTTTGTTATTTTAACTGAAGTAGTAAAGTGTGCAGTTGTGGTGAAATAACAAAGGACTTGTTTTTGCAGCTTGGTGGCTCCTCGTTCACTGTGGTTTTACATTTTCAAATGTAGAGCACCCTTAAAAAAGGTTTCGCAAAGATGTTGAGACATCAAAGAATGATCTTCAAATCCGTTATGGAAATTCGAAATGGCAGCTAAGTGAACTCTAATGGTAGAAGCTGAGGCTCCCAATTGAAATAAGGTGGCTAAATATTCCAGGACCTTACTGACCAGAGCCAAGAAAGGATCAAAACCGTTTTTATCTGACCAGACAGAAAATATCTTCCATTTGCTAAGGTAAACTCTTATGGTGGACAGTTTATGAGAAGCCAGAACTATCTTTTGCACTGGGGAAGGCAAATTATTTCGCCTGGCAATTAGTGGAAGTGGAAAAACCAAGCCATCAGCTTGAGGTGTTGAAGGTTGGGATGGACCAAGCCCTGAGGATGAGACAACAGATCTGGATTTGGATCCATAGTCCATGGGCGTTGACCCCGGTGAGACCAGAGAAAGGGAAGCCAGATTTGACGGGGCCAATAAGGTGCAATGAGAATCACTTTGCTTCTCAACCACTGGGCTTTCTTCAGAAACTGGGGAATGAGAGAGATCGGTGGGAAGGCATACAAAAGTCCCGGGGGCCAATAGTGGAGAAGTGCATCTCTCGGGAACCCCCCCCCCCCCAGGCGGGACTAGGGCAAAGTAGCTGCTGCATTTGTGGTTTATGGGAGAGGCAAACAGGTCACAGCAAGGCTGACCCCACTGATGAAAAATTCTTGTCGCTACATTGGGAGGGATAGATCCCTCATGAGGTAGAAGGATACATCTGCTTATCTTGTCCACAATCACGTTGGAGTTCCCCGGGATATGCACTGGTATTAGAAAGTGGTTGGAGGCGACTGCCATTGCCAAACTCTTAGAGCTTCCTGACACAGATGGCAGGATCTGGTTCCCCCCTGTTTATGTACCAGACTGGTGATATGTTGTCTAACTGGACAGCAATAATTCCTGAAGGAAGGGCAGACTGGAATGCTTGCAATGCTAAAAGCACTGCCCCTAGTTCTAGGACACCAATATGCAGATTGGCCTCTTGAGGGGACCAAGCCCCTTGGACTGTCTTTCCCTGAAAATGTCCCCCCCATCAGGGAAGCATCCATGGTCATTATGGCCTTGGGCTGAGAGGGGTAAAAGGGACGACTCCATAAATTCTCTTCTAGCTTCATTCACCAAGATAAAATCCTTCCTGTAGCAGTTCGGTATCAGGACTGGATGAAACACTGGGTGAGTTAACAGTGACCATTGTGACACTAGGAGCCACTGAGCAGCCTCATGTCATACCTCACCAGGGGATCTAAAGTGATTGTTGCTGCGATGGACCTAAGGGGTTGTACAAAGTACAGTTGTTTACACTTACCATAAATGTAGATGTTCGAGTGTATTCACTATTGCAGTCATTACGATTGGGTTATCCTGCTGGCAGGCTACCCTCAGTCGGCCTGAATTCCAAAGTCTAGGTCTGGCGTTGGTTGCTGTCACCTCTTCCCTGACATCAGTGCACCAAGGGTATAAAAGATGCAGCCGACGCCATTTTCTTCAGTTTTTCTTGCCCCAGATGTCAGGTGCCCCCAAAAGGGTAGGCTAAAAATATGTCAATAAAACATGCATGCACCAAAGTAAATATTTTGTCTTCCTCTACAAGCAAATACACCACATAGGTTGTACAGAATAGAGAAGTACAGATAAGATCCAGCAAAGAAATGGGGGATGGCGGGTGGGTAACCTGGACTGCAACAGTCAATACATTCGAACATCTACATTTATGGTAAGTGTACACAACTGTACTATGTTCTTCATGTTTCACTGTTGCAGTCAATACAATTGGGTTGAATCCCAAAGCTAAGGTTGGGAGGCTGGAGCTAAATAGCATTAGGAGCGGCTATTAGGCCCTGCAGAACTGCAGTGGCAAAGCCTGCCCTGGATTTAGAGTAAAGTGGTAAGTGATAGTGCTTGTGAAGGTGTGCACTGAACTCCAAGTAGCAGCCTCTAAAATATCTTTGGTTGGTACTCCCCTGAGGAAGGCTGCTGAAGTGGCTGCTGCTCTGGTTGAATGCGACCTATTGCCCTTTGATACTGGCTTGCCATGTTGTGAATAGCAGAAACGAATGCAGTGGCCTCTCCACTTTGAAATAGTCTGCTTTGAGATAGCCTTTCCTTGTGATCCTGCAGCATATGCCACTAGTAACTGCTCTGTCTTTCTGAAAGCTTTGCTTCTGTTCAAATAAAAGCGTAGCTGTCTGTGTATGTCCAGAATGCAGAATTCTCTCCCCCTTATTCTGTGAGTTTGGATAAAAGGTAGGCAGATGGATAGTTTGGTTAAGGGCCACACTGGACACTACCTTAGGCATAAATTTCGGGTTTGTCCTCAGAGAAACCCTGTCTGGATAAAAAGGTTCCACAGCCATGAGTGCCTGTAGCTCTGAGGCTCGTCTTGCAGAAGTTATTGCTAGGAGCAGAGCTGTTTTCCAAGATAAAAACTTTATATCAGCTGTAGCGGCTGGCTCAAAAGGAGGCAGGGTGAGTTTTTCTAAGACATAACTGAGGTCCCATGCAGGTATTGGTGAGCTCCTTGGAGGCCTTAAATTTTTGGCCCCTCTGAGGTACTGCCTTAATAATGGATGAGAAAAGATTGGTGGCTCTGTATTGTAATGAGCTGAAATGGCAGAGGCAAGAATTTTTATAGATGAAAAGGATAGGCCATTGTCCAGTATCTCAGTCAAGTATTGCAAAATCTGAGGAATATTTGGTACAGCTGTGTCAATTTCTTGTGCCTTGTTCCAAGCACAGAATCTCTTCCATTTTCCAGCATAGGATTTTCTAGTACTAGGCCTCCTGGCTTCCAAAATGACATCCATCACCGCTTTAGTGAGAGGTGTGTTTTGTATGACTACATTATCCGCCATGCTGCCAGATTTAAGGTCTTGAGTTGGCTGTGCAGGATCTGATTGTTCTGCTGGGACAGTAGATGAGGCACATGAGGTAAGGGCCAGGCTGGGCATTGAGACAAGTTCCTTAGGATTGGATACCAGTACTGGCGTGGCCAGTCTGGGGCAATCAGTATCATTTTTGGCTTCTCCCATCTGACCTTTACGAGTACCTTGGGGAGGAGAGGCAGAGGAGGAAAGCCATATACTGTTAAGTTTTTCCAGCTGAAAGATAGGGCATCCACTTTTCATGCTTGTCTGTGATAAGTCCTTGTGCAGAATCTCTTTAGTTGGTAGTTGTGAGGTAAGGCAAATAGATCTATTTCCGGACATCCCCATTTCTTTGTTATCACGCGGAAGACTTGTGGATCCAATTTCCAATCATGGGGATCCATGAGGTTTCTGCTTAGTTCGTCTGCCAGAGTATTTATCTTTCCTGGCATGAATTGTGCCTGCAGATGTACTTGGTAAGTCAATGCTGTGTCCCGCAAAGTCATGGCCAGTCTGCAAAGGGGGTAAGAATGAGTGCCTCCCTGTTTGTTTATATACCACATGACCGTGGTATTGTCTGTCTTTATCAGTAGTTGTCCCGGATTTAGTAGGTCCTTGAAGGCAGTCAGGGCATTTTGAACAGCTAGCATCTCTTTTTGATTGATATGTAGATGCATTTGGTTTGCGGACCATGTGCCTTGAATACATCTTCCTGCCATGTGGGCTCCCCAGGCATAATCTGAAGCCTCTGTTGTTAATGTCTGTGTGGCTGGGGGTAGAATGAATGGCTGTCCCTTGTTCTGGTGACAGGCCTTCGCCCACCATCGAAACTCCTGTTGCAGGCAGGGAATGAGGGTAACTATTGTTTCCAGGCTGTGGCAATGTTGAGTCCAAACACTTTTTAGGTACCAATGAAGTTTCCTCATATGCAGTCTTGCATATGGAATTAGTAGAATGCAGGATGCCATAAAGCCCAAAGCCTGCAGAATTTTTCTTGCAGATAACTGGGTCTTTGTTGCCAACATTTTGAAATAAGTAGTCAGTTGCCTTTGTTTGTCTGGCGTGAGATAAGCTATCTGGGCAGTTGTATGTAAGCTTGCACCCAGAAATATTATCTCTTGAGAGGGTACTAGTTTTGATTTCTGTTCGTTGACTGTGTACCCTAGGCATGGTAGTAATCTCTTTACAAACGCCAGATGCTGTAGTAAAATGTCCTTGTTCTCTGCTTGAATGAGGCAGTTGTCCATGTAAGGATATATTTGTATTCCTCTTTGTCTGCAGAATGCAATTACTGGTGCCAGGCACTTTGTGAAGACCCTGGGCACAGTAGATAAGCCAAAGGGCAGTGCAGAGAATTGGTAGTGCATTGAGTCAGCTTTGAATCTGAGGTATCTTCTGCATGTTTGTCTGATTGGGACATGCAGGTATGCCTCTTTTAGATCTAAAGTCACAAGCCAAGCCTTCCTGCCCAACATGGGCAGAAGCTGCTGTAGAGTCAACATTTTGAATTTTGGAATATCCAGATATGTGTCTAGAATAGATAGGTCCAGTATTGGTCTCCAGGCTTTGTCCTTTCTGGGTACCAAGAACAGTCTTGAATAGAATCCTTGTCCCTGCTCTTGCTCTGGTACTTGTTGAATGGCCCTCATGTCCATGAGGGATGAGACTTGTTTTTGTGCCTCTGCCCATTGACGTTTTGGCAGGTCTGGCCAACTGTTTGCCCTTGGCAGGATATGGAAGTGAAACTTGTAGCCTTGTGACACTATGTTTAAGACCCATATTTCCTGGGTTATTATGTGCCAATTTTGAGAAAAAAGTGCTAGCTTTCCCCCCTAAAGTTGCTGCCAGAAGATAAGTGCTTGGCGCAGGCAGGGGGAAGTCATTGGGACTGTTTCCTGTATGGCTGTGATTTGTCTTCTCCAGTTTTGGGGTTAGAAGCACCCCATTGTTTAGACCTGTACAAACCTTGGGGCTGGGATCTGCCTCTAGGGCATCTGTATCTGCCCCTTTGTGGTCTGTCTGACACTGGAAAGGACCAATTCTTTGTAGGCCAGTGTCTGCTAAATCTTGGTGGCTGTACCTGTAAGTATTCCTTGACTGTTTGCATAGATTTAGCTTTGTCCTCCATTTTCTTTACCACCTCTTCTGCTTTAACACCAAACAAAGCATCATGCTGTAATGGAGCATCTAATAATTTTGCCTTAACATGATCAGGTAGATTTTGTTCCTTTAATCAAGCATGCCTCCTAATGACAGAACCCGTAACTGCGGCCCTGCAGGAGGCCTCCAGAGAATCAAAACCACATTGCAAAGTATGCTTTCCAACTTGCTCAGCTGCATGCAATAAATCCTGCATTTCTTTGTTTTCTGCACATTCAGAATTTTATCAACATTTTCTGTTTAAGCAGTGACATAATATATTGCTGATATTTGAGCATATGACAATTTAAAGCCCTTACAGCCAAAGTAGCAGAAGTGTAAATCTTTTTTCCCCATCTGTCCAGTGCCCTAGAATCCCTGTCGGAGGAAGTGGGGTTTTTTGCAGTGGAAGCCTTGACCCCTTTGGGACCCTGAGAGATTGTTTCTGGGTCAGCAGCAGGGTTTTTGAAAAGGAATTTATGAGAGTCAGGAACCCTGTAGTACCTGTCCGGCTTAACAGGCGCTGGAGGTAAGGAGTCAGGGGTCTGACTGGACTCTGAAACTACATCATCTACAATGTCTAACACAGGTGGAATAGCTAGGGGCCTGTGTTGTGGTAGTAAAAGGCAGTCTCTGAGCCTTTTCTTAGATTCAGAATAATCTTGACTCTCCCAGTGGAAATGCTCCCTCATGGTATGTAAAGTTTCCCCAAAAGAATATTCCTCAGGAGGAGAGGCTGAAGGAATAGATTCTTCAGCATCAGAATCCTCATAGAGAGGAAGAGAGTATTTCTGATCAGAAGAGGAATCAGATGGAAACCTGATCTGAAGATTCATATTCTGTCTCTTGCCTAGGCCTCTTATCAGGAGGGGGATGGGAACCCTTGATCAAAGTAATAAGGTCTTTGACCATTTTGAGCATCTGTTTTTTAGGCATGGAGGCCTGTCCATGAGGCTGTTGTACTTGTTTCTTTGTCTTTAAAGGTGCTTTAGTCTTTGCCTTAGAAGCTGAAGTCGCTTTAACATATAATTGAGTAAGTCTGAAAACACCCTCAGAAGCCGATGCCTGCTCAGCGGCTCTGGACCCATCTGAGGGAATAGTTTCTGAAGGTCCAATACCTTGAGTTTCCAGCAGCCTGGTCGCCTCCACGTGGGTGTCGGTAGTGGCCTGCGAGTCTAAAGTAGCGGTCGTCAGGGGCTGCGAAGGCGCCTCACTGAGAACCGGCAACTGGCTTAGAAGACGCCTTGTCGTCTGTTTTGGACCTCGGATGCCTGTCCTTTTCTTTGCGTTTCTTGTGAATTCCAGTAGTCGGATGGCTATCTGACGACATTGTATAGTTAAATCTTCTGCCAAAATAGTGAAATGCAAAATCGTACCGACGCTTAATAGTGCACTGGTTAAATCTAGCACAAAACCGACAACTAGCAACGTCGTGGTCAGGGCCTAGGCAAGGAATACAGTTAGAATGAAAGTCCTTATGAGGTATTTGCTTCCCACAAGAAATACAATTATTAACTTTTTCTGACATCGGTCTGGAGCAAGAAAAAAGTTTCCCCAACGGGGTACTTAGCTTTTTAGTGAAGACTTCGGATCTGAAATTCAAACACGAAAATCTCAGGAGTCGGCCGATCGGCACTTGCGAACTGCTTTTGCTTCAGGCACCGCGCGGCAAGAAAGACTGAAGAAAAGGGCGTTGGCTGCATCTTTTATACCCCTGGCGCACTGACTTCAGGGAAGAGGTGGACCTAGACTTTGGAATTCAGGCCGACTGAGGGTAGCCTGCCAGCAGGATAACCCAATTGTAATGACTGCAACAGTGAAACACGAAGAACATCTAGGTGAGCAGGGACCTTGTCTTGAGAGAGTATCACTTGAAGTTGCAACCTCAACTTTAACGGTCTGTGAAGAGGAAGGAAGGCCACACAGGATTTTGTATTTAGTTTTGCTCTGATGAATTCTAGATCCTGTGTAGGAGATAGTTGTGATTTTTCTCTGTTGATTGAAATGCCTAATAACTCGGCAAGGCATAGAATGTAGTCTAAGCCACAAAGCAGTAGATGCCTGGTGGGGGTGGTGAGGAGCCAATCATCTAAATATGGAAACACATGGAATCCCTGTAGCCTTAAGTGAGCTGCTACAACTGCCAAGCATTTGGTGAACACCCTGGGGGCTGTGATAAGGCCAAAGGGCAGTGCTCGAAATTGGTAATGACTGGCTCCTAGCTGGAATTGGAGTTATCTTCTGGAGCATTTGTCCATCTTTATGTGGTAATACACATGCTGAAGTTCTACGGAGCACATCCAATCATCCTTCTCCAGAAAAGGAAGGCTAGACTGAATCGTGACTATCTGGAATTCTGCTGGATAAATTTGTTCAATACACTGAGGTCTAAGATTGGCTTCCAGTCCCCTGTCTTTTTTGGCATTAAAAAGAATCTTGAGTAAAATCCGGACCCTATCTGATCTGGTGGAACTCCTTGGATGACTCTTTTTTTGAAGCAGCTTTTGAATCTCTACTGCTGCTAGATCCCTCTGACTGGGTGGAACATCGGAGATTCTCCTTTATGGTTTGGAAGAAAGACTGAAAGGAATATGATAATCTCTGATAATTATTGTCTGCACCCAGGAATCCTATGTTATAGAGTGCCAGGCTGCGTTGGTGCCGAGAAAGTCTTCCCCCGACTGCTTCCAGAGGTAAGCAATCAGGCCACCATTCAGGAATGCTGGTAGGGTTGTTCAGAAAAGGAATCTCTGGAACCCTGGTTGCACAGATCCCCCTGCCACAGGAGGGGAGTCTTCCCAAAGAATTCCCCCCTCTGCCCCGGAGGTATACTTGCCACATATGTCTTGAAAAGGCCCTTGGGTCTTCTTGACCCACATCTTTCCACTCCTCTGATTCCTGGAGTTAGGTCATTAAGGAGTGGAAAAACACATGCCCATAGCAGAAAGGGTCTTTCCATCCTTCTCATACCTGGCTAATGTGTCTCTGACTTTTGGGCCAAACAATGAACTAGCATCCACAGGGGTGTTAACAAAAGGAGACTTAAAGGCGTCCGCAAAATCACACAAGTGTATCCAGGTGTGGCACCTAATGGCAACGCCTGTACCCGCTGCTCTGGACATCCCTTCAGCTGTATGTGTAATAAGCTGCACAGACGAGATGGAGATAAACTGTGGGGTGGCAAGCTGGGAGGCAGCCTTACCCCGGACCTCGTCAAACAATGCTCCTGCCAAGGTACATGAAAACTCAGTTATCAGATCCCTTTGGAGTCGAGTGAAGTGTGCCAAGAAATTCAAGGACCGAATAGCGAAGGCCGTTGAAGCAAAGACCCACTTCCCAAATCTGTCCATCGTCCGAGACTCTCTGTTTGGATGATGGACAGTTGTACTCTCTTCGGTGAGTTCCTTTTTAGTGGCTGCCGCCGCCGCCACCACCATGGCATCAACTGCTAGACTTTTTGACCAATGGGGCTGATTCTCAGGGGCTGAGAGAATTTTGTCCGGTCTCTGGGGGATTGGCTCTATGGTGTCAAAGCCTTCCACGTACGCTGAACATTGAGTTTAATTAGTTCATCTGCACGTGGGGTCACCAAGAAATGGATGGCCAGGCATACAAAGCATGCAAGAAGACAGATTCCTCAGAGAATGGGTTTGAGGGCTTCCAATCACCCCACTGTTTCAGAATTTCCAGGATGCCTTCAAAGGAGATATCTTCAGGGGGTGATCATGGGGACCCTTCCCCTTCATCGTCACTTGTATCCTCAGTGACTGATTCTTCTGGAGAATCCAGGTGCTTCCTCTTACACGATCTCTTATGGGGTGGCTCCTCGGGGGAAGATCTGAGGAGGACTCCAAAGAGAGGGGATCCTGCTGCTCTTGTGCCCGCTGTCCCAAAGTAGCAGATTGTGAAAGCCATGAGCCAGAGGGTACAAAAATATGGCACTCTGACAGGGATGGTACCAACTGTGAGCCTGCTCAGGCTAGGGCTCTCTCCAAAATCTGGAAGGCAGGCCCACCAGAAGAGGGATGGGAGCCTGGAATTGAGAAAGACAACCTCGGAACCGGGGTCACACCAGGCTTCAATGAGCTGCCCCCCCCAGAGTAGGCGCCAAGAGAGGACTTTAAACTGCCAGGGCACCAGGAACCGTAGACGAGGCCATGGAAAAAAATCACAGCCGATCCAGGGATCCCAGAGCCGGCAGCCAAATCTTGGTCCTGTGGGTGTGACAGCTCCGAAGGAGCAGAAGACCAAAGAGTTGGTTCTGGTACCAAGGTGAGAACCACCATCGGTACCGAAGTAGCTGGCACCAGGAATGTTGAAGTAGTGGGCTCCAACATCTGCGGAGAGGTTGAATGAGGAAGATATGTGCGAATCCTGGGAGAGTAAACCTCGGCTCTGGGAGGGAGGGAGGTCTGAGAGGGAGCAGGAAGACCTCTGGCTGCCAAGAGCTGAACCACCAATCTAACTACATCCAGTTCTGAGAGACTCCTGGAGGAATGGATGGACATTCCCGAAGGAGATTCCTGTCTTTCTACAAAGGGGCTTAACTGCTGACCCAAAAAGGGGTCTATTGATGGGGTGTATCTAGTCCTGGGGGTACTTAGTATCTCGACCTTTGGCACCATGGTCTGCTGAACAGAATATTGGCAGAGGAAGATGGAACCGAAATATTTGAGGGGGCCCACTGTTGATGCCGAGGAGGTCGTCGGCACTGAAAATAAGGATGGCGCTGTAGGTGTCTGGATAGTTTCAACGATACACGGCCCCATGGGAGATTTAACCAATTTCAGTGCTGGAGCCAAAGTTGGTGCAGTTTTTGGAACTTTAGGCTTCGGTTCTGATGAATGAGTCGAAACTACAGACTTTGGAGTCTTAGATTTGTGTACTTTGGGTGAAGATGGTACCGAATGGCTCCCTTTTGTTTATTCTATCTTCGGAGATTTTGAAGTCTCTGCCTTAGATAGAGCTTCACCAAAAGGGCATTTTAGTAATTCCTTAAGAATCAGCTTGTTTCACCGTTTTGCAAGATTTCGAGCACTGAAACCCTTGCAGAGTTCACATGGAGGTTGGATTTCAAGATGAGGGACATCCAAGCAATAAACGCATGAAAGATGCCCATCGGAATTGGGCATCTTCCTACCACAGTCCCTATATTGTTTGAACCCAGTGGTACCTTTCTATTTTTCTGCCATTTTCCTAGTCAGAAAATGGCACACACACACACACACACACACACACACACACACACACACACACACACACACACACACACACACACACAGATACAGACACAATCATTCGTCAAACAGGAAAGGTAAAGAATAAAGTGTTTTTTTTTTTTTAAATATACCAACAATGGTAAGTGAAGATTAACCAAAAAGGAGAGTAAGAGAAAGTAAGATTGAGGGGAAAGGAAAAAAAGACACCAGCAATAGTATTAAAAATTACCAACAGGTAGAGGGAAAGGAGGGGCCTATAACAACGATGGTAAAGTAGAATACCTGGAGGTAAAAAATGGGATAAAGGATAGATACAGAGCCACTCACAACTAACGAGAACCTTAGAAAATAAGAAAATGAAGAAACTAAAAGAAATAGGTAGAAAGATAGTTATATATAACCAAAAAACTTTTAGCATTTAGCTGAGAGCATGGCTGATGCATCCGATTTTCTATGCGGCAAACGAGATTTGAGGTAAAGGGAAGAAAGGCAGTATGGGTAGCCTTAGCTTGAGAGTTTTTGGTTAGTGCGAGCTTGATATAACGGCCGAGGTGGGTCCAAGGGTCGGAACCAAACTCATCAGTCAAGAAAGAATGAAGACTGACAACATCAGATCGAAAGTTATGTACTTACCACAACAAGAGATCTGTGTTTTCTTCTTCCGTCCTTTTCAAGCAGTGGGTTATTGGATTTGATGCCAGCACTATAAGAATCTTCAGTCCAGGAGCTCCACCTCCTCTACCCAAAACACCCTGCACTAACTGCCGCTCCTTAGACCATGTCTGCCCCATAAGAGTTCATAGAACCATAAAACATAGGAAGAATGTGACAAAATTTGGTAGGAAATAGGCAGAGGGCAGCATAAGGGCCATCCTACACATAGCTTTGAGGAAAGTCCGCATGCCTAGTCAGGAACAACACATTAAAGGTGACAATTTCGAAAGGGCATTGAGGGACGGATGGTTGAGAAGGACAGAAGATGACAACATGGATCTATCATTATAGTAAGTACACAACTTTCATATACAATGTTGTCTTTTCCATCCATCTCAACTTGTGGGACAGAGTTCACAGCCAGCAACACCGCAGACTGGCTCTAGGAGAGAACATTTCACAAATGGTAGATCCAACTCTAGACCTAGAATGAATGTCCAATTTGTGATGGAACACAAAGCTGTATTAGGCCACAAAGCTGCAGCACAAATATTATCAATAGAAGCCTGAGTGAAAATGGTAATTGAAATAGCAACAGATAGCCATCTGTATACGGTCACTCGGGAAACAGACTTGGCAAGTCTTATTTTGGAAAAGGAGACAAAAAGCTGGTTAGATTTTCTGAACTTTTTCATTCTGTCCAAATTTGGAACCTGAGTTGTTTATGAACATTCAAGCAATGTAGCAAATATTTTCCCGTTACTGAAACTTGGAAAGGAAACAACTAAAGGAACGAGATGATTCAAATCATACTCTGAAGCAACTTTAGCCAAAATGGAAGGGTTGGTTGGCCCATAAGGTAATGCTATCTTTATGGAAAACCAGATAAGAGGGAAATGAGGACAGTGCTTAAAGTCCAGACATTCTTCTCACTGAAACAGCTACCAGAAAGTGAGGTGTCTATAACAAACGTTTTAAAGGCACTGGCTGCTGATTCAGTGGGAGATCTGGTGAAAATCTGCAGGATCAGAAAAGGTGGACATAATAAAAAGGTGCCTCTCAAGAAGGCCTTGGAGACCTTAAGAGCTGATATACATGTATTATCCATGCCAATATGAAAATATTAAATGGCAGCTAACTGCACTTTAATGGTAGAACAGTTAAGACCAGAATGAAAAAGACCAGCCAAGAAGTCCAGAACAGCATCTAAGGGTGCAGAAAAGGGATTCCATTCTGAGAGAAATAAAGGATATGAATAACTCTGTCTGAGAGCTTGGGATCCTTGGCCATCTTTAGAATTGGAGGAACAGTGCAGTTAGCTTGAGGGAATGAAGGTTTGGGTGAGGTAATTATGTAGGACGTGAAATCATTCATGGAACAGGATCTAGAACCCAGGGCAGGTAAAGTAGGCTGGGCCAAAGGAAGGGTAACCAAACTTGTTGGGACCAGAATGGGGCAATGAAGATGACGGTCATTCTGCAACAGGCTGTTATCTGAAGAAACTTGATCTCAGAGAACTCACGGGATAGGCAAATAGTAAACTCAGGGGCCAAGCACGCAGAAGTCCATCCCTTGGTGACTGTCCCAGTGGTGGGATAAGGGCACAGAAACTGCTGCACTTCATGTTGGATGGCCCAGTGGTGGGATCAGGGCATAGAAACTATCGCACTTCATATTGGATGGGGAAACAAGTCGCAGCAGGGAGTCCTCCAGCAGATGAAAATCCTATCCAATATCTCTGGACTCGGGGACCACTCATGAGGCAGAAGAATGTATCTGGTCAGACTGTCCACCAGGATGTTGGATCTTCATAGAATGTGCATTGTGATTAGAAACTGTTGAGAGGACATCATCCATTGCCAGTCTCTCATGGTCTCTTGACACAGGGGATGGGATAGAATTCCTCCTTGTTTGTTCAGATACCATACCACTGATGTACTGTCGATCTGGATGGCAGTCACACCCTTGAGGAGAAGGTCTTGAAAAGGCCTGCAATGTTGGAGGACCACCCTCACCTTCATGATGTGAAGACATGTCTCTAACTGAGAGCAGGTGTCCAGAACAGGCTTCCCCTCAAAATTCCCCACCCCAGAAGGCAAACATCCATGGTCACTGTGGCCTGTGGATGGGATAGAACAAAAGGCTGACCTGCTGCAAGCAGAGAAGATTCCATCCACCAGCAAAAGTGATGACTACAGACATTTGTTACAGCAACTAGAAATTTCACAAGATGAGACAGTCAGGACCACTGAACTGCCAGAGTCCACTGTAGCCATCATCATGTGGAACTTCACCAAAAGTACTAGACAAACAGATGCAGTCATGTGTCCAAAGAGATGAAGAACTGCGGCTCTTCACTGAATGTTTATGAAACTTAAGGATGTGAGAAGTTTTAACGGAGGAAAATTTAGACTTGATAATGGCAGTTTGGTTGTCTGAGTGACCATATCCAAACAGCAACTGTTGAATTCCAGTACTTGAACTGGGTCTTTTCTTAATTCACTGTTAATACCCAAGGACAGACACAAATGGAGCAAGGAATCTTGGGCCTTGATGAGTGACACCTTAGTAGAAGTAGTCAGGAGCCAGTAGTCCAAGTAGCGGAAGATCTGGAAATTTTGAAGCCTACGCCAGGCTGCTACTGCTGCCAAACATATGATGAACACCCAGGGAGCTGTGGTGAGTCCAAAGGGCAGAGCTAGAAAATGATAATTACCGTCTCCTAGTGGAAAGTGCAGAGACCTCCTGGAATGCCTATATATCTTTATGTGATAGCAGGCATCCTTGAGATCTACCCCAGTACATCTAATCATCCTTCCTCAGAACAGGTAGAAAGGACTGCATTGTGACCATCTGGAATTTGGTCTGTTTGATAAATCATTTCAACTTGCTGAGATGCAGACTAAGTCTGAGGTCCTCGTTTTTCTTTGGCACTAAAAAGAATCTTGAGTAGACCCTAGATCCTCATTGGCCTGGTTACTGAAGTCTTGTCAGATGGGTATGATAATTCAGCACATGTAAAGCAAAGCTGGCTGAAGCGTGCATGTACTTCCTCAAATGAGCCAATCCCTGAGAGTATCTGTTGGGTGAATGGACACAACAACTCTCCTCAGAGATGTCCTTTTTCATGGCTTCCACAATCACAATAGCATCAACAGCAGGACCCTTGCTTCAGTGGGATCTGTATTTGGGAGGGACCAAATTTTTATTGGGTTTCCTGGGGACTGGTTCCATCACATTGGGTTTTGTCTAAGCCCTTTGAGACACAAGATCTAAAAGGGCATTCAGAAGAGGGACCACCAAGGATGTGGATGGACCAGTGCCAAAGTCCCCCAGAAATGCCAACTCGACTGATGAAATGGCTTCAGTGGTCTACCCTTAAGTTTTTTCAATAATTCAAGTAAATCGCCAAAGAAGGCATCTTCATGAGGGGATCTGGGAGAGTGCTCCCCTTCACTGAGGTCTGTGTCCTGGATGAGGAACTCTTTGAGGGAATCCAACAAGTGCTTCTTCTTACATGTACTTTTACATGCACTTCCCTAGGCAAAGAAGCAGCAGAAGAAACTAGGGGCCTTGAAAACAGAAAGATGCAGGCTGTCTTAGTGACAACTGATGAGGATCCACAGGTGCAGATAAGGAGAGAGATTGGGATGGATCTGTTGTAGATGTTGAAGCTCCATCTCTGAATGGGGGAGGATCCTCTCAACATTGTCAAAAGCCAAAACTGAAGCCAGATGGCAGGACCCCGTGCTCCACCAGTGACTGGTGCCAATTCAGTTGGCTCCGACATGAAGATCAGAGCCAAAGTTACTGAGAGCCAAAGCACCCAAAGTCAAAGATTACTCCAAAACAGAAGGTTGACTCTGGTCCCGAATACTTGGCTCCAGGAAGCACTCTGTTCTGACAGTGCTGGAGTCGAGAATGCCAACGACTGCACGAGTGGATGAAGTGGCCAAGCTGCCAGCACCACTGTGGAATAGGACAGCACAGTCGGACCTGACAATTCCAGAACCATGGGAACTGGGGGAGGAGTAACAAAAATGGGAGATGAAACCTCAGGCCTCAGAGACATGGAGGTGGAGCTGATTCTTAGATGCATCTGGACCTGAAGAAAAGAATTTATCAGTTGCTCTAGATCTGATGTTTTGCATCGCCCAACTGACCTAGCAGACCTAGAAGGGGAAGTCACTGAAGGTGGCTTGGATGACCTCCCAGTGGTTATCATATCCGAAAACTGGATCCAGAATGGTAAGATTCAGACTAGAGAAGGAGAGGGGGGGTGGTCCTAGAGAAAACTTCACTGGTGTAATTGGCCAGAAAAGAGTATGAGTCTGCCCAAGGAGGCAGAAGGTTTCTTGAACAGAAAGGGACTCTGTATACTAACAGTAGGGGAACTGGAAGACTCAGAGACTGACACTGCTAGAAATCAGGGCTGAACTGGCACAGACGGACCCAAATGGGTCAGAGCCAGAGGCACAGAAGGCTGGAGTACTTTCAGTACTAGATGGACATCAATAGGCGAGAAAGAGGGTTTATGCTCCTCCTACTCTTTTCACTGGAATTCGACTCCTTGTTCCTAGACCTATGTTCATCATTTCTATCACTGCTGCAGTAGCCTTAGCAATATGGGCTATATCCTGCCAAAGTTATAATAATAGCTGGCCAGCCTTTAAAGCTTCAGGGCAATTTCTACAACTCCCAAACTGTCAGGCAGCTCGAGCTGAGCTGACTAAAAGACAAGTTTGGGTGCCAAGTCCTTCAGAGTTTTACTGCTGTCAAAGAGTACACTACTCCAAGACTTTCAAGGATTGACAGCTGGCTTGGTGCTGTTCTTTTGCCTAGCAAATAAGTTCCCTTTGGGGAAAAAAATAAATTTTCTAAATATTGTTTGTGCTTTGTCATTTTCCTCTCCAGGAAAGTTATTTTAAAGTCAGGGGTTTTGTGTTTTAATGGACTGTTATGAAACTGTATTGTAATTTTAAGTGGGAGAGCTCTTTTTCCTGTCAGTTTACAAGTTGTGTAAAGTAACTGAAAAAATATCTTCCTGTGGAGAAATTGTGTTTATTTTACCTTCTTGTGGCTGGCAAAGTGTTTTAAAATGCTTTTTACTGTGTTTTTCTGTAAAAATAAAAACGTGATTTGTAAAGACTTGTAGTTTTTATTGGCATTTGCTGCTGGTTTTCCCTGGGGGAAAAGGTGCCATTTTTGGCTTGACCACAAAACAAACTACCAGTCCCTTGGTCAGTCCTTGTTTCAGCCACAAAAAGAAAAATTAACCTTATAGTCTTTGCGACCACAGCAGGTTAGCAATTTGCTTCAGCTGCAGGTGGTTGACTCCACTGTGGCCATTTGTTGTACCTGAGACCACTCTTCTTTTATCTTGGATCCCTCTGGTGTATCATCTACAGCCACTATGAACTGGGGGTTAACCACATCCCCTGTGGCTGTTGGGGTCACCCTCAGTGAGCAAAGGAGGGGCACACTTGTTGGTCCTGGGAGAGGGAATAGGGAAGCCTCCCTTGTTGTGTCAGAATGCTGTACCCATCCCTGGGGAAGCTGTTGCTGCCATTAGTTGGACGCATCCTTCCTGTCAAAAAGAAACAGAAAACTAAGCATGTGTTTACTCCTCTTCATTTTGCTAAGGCAGGAATAGTTTACTGTGTCTGACTCAGAGATTAATTCAGGATATTGATCCTTATTGTAAACTATTTTCTAGCAAAACAAAGATGGATACCTCTTTTCATAAAGAGAGTCAAGTTTCTAAAACTCAACAGGCAAATGAAGAGACAGACACAGGGTTTTCTCCACAGATTTCTGATTCAGCCTGTGGTAGGATTCTCTTTCTCTGAGACTACTGCTACAATATGACATAATTTTCAGTGGGAGAACACTGAGACTTCTCAGTCCCTCACAAAATGGTACGAGTTGTTATAGAATGAATTTCCAGAACCTACAGCCATTCCTCCTGCTCTCTCTGCTTTACAGGATGTGCGTGTTAATGCCTGCAATTTTCCTGAGAGTAAGCCAGGTGCCCCTAAAAGGTCAGACAGGATACATAACCTTCCTCAATCTTTTAAATTTGAATACACTATTTCCAAACTTGACCCGGCAGCTATAACTTTAGTTGATCCAACTGCTGCTAAGCACTTAATTCCAACTTTACTTTTTCTGACAAGGATGGAAAAAAGGTATGATTTTCAATATTTTGAATTGTCAGGCTCATATGTTACAATTTGTTCTGACCAATTGTGAAAGTGTGATGAATGTTTCAGCTGCAGTTTATTCTTTTGAGAAAAAAAATCAGCTTTAAATAATTTAGCATCTTCTATTGCACAGGTCATTATTCAGTGTTTACAGTGTGTGTGTGTGTGTGTGCATGACTCTGTTGATACTTCTTCCAGGGCTATGGCCACTGGTACTGTTTTGAGGAGGTCTACGCGGCTGCATTCTGTGAACCACCTAGCAGAAGTTAAAATGAGATTTAAATTCCCCTTTTTTATACAGATTTAGTTTTTGGCCCCTCTGTTGCAGAGGTAATCAAAAAGTGTGATGAAAGGATAATGTGATCCACACAATCTCTAACATTTTTCAGCCCTATTTTTCCAAATTTTCTAAGGGATTGTCTAACTCCTCATTCAGTTTTTGCAAAAAGCAGAACAAACAGTCTCAGCAAAATACAAGCAAAAAGGAAAGTTACATACTTACCAAAATGATAAATCCATGTTGTCTGTCACTGTCTGGTTCAACCTGCAGGTTACTGGATCTGACTCGGATCCAATGCCAGTCAAATCCAAGAGATTTCAACTTGCCGGTCTCTGCCTCCACAACGCACAACCCACCGCTCCTTAGCAGATAACGCAGGTTAAGCTGCTCCCTCTCAATCTAACTCCAAATTAAATTTCCCACATAAAGGAGGAGGGCAAAGGACTCCAAGAAAAAGGAAAAAAACAAACCTCCCCCACTCAGTCACCTTAGGCGAAGAGACTTTCCAGAAAGTTGGGGGCAGGAGGGGGGAAGCAAAAGAAATACTATATGGATATGGCTTGACATGCAAGTATCCAAGGTGATGACTTCCCAAACTTCTGGATGAAGAGCCAAGTGACCCCTTGACTGCCTCCAGAGTAGGACAGTTGGACAACCCTTCAGGATCTCTGGAAGGGTCTGCTAGAGAAAACTCCACGAAAGCCCTGATTTTGTGGACCACCCCTACCCCATGAGTGGTGCCCATTATGGTCCCCCCCACAGACAGAACCCTTTAGAAGGAGTGTCCTGGAAAATCTGCTGTAATTTTCCAAAGAAGTGACATTTGCCCCTTCTGATTCATTGTGAAGGTTTACTGAGGGGTAGCAAAATGCACTCCTGTGGTGGACAGCATCTTCCCATTCTGCTTGCTCCTAGTAAGAATGTCTTTAATCTCTGGCCCAAACAAGGAGCAGCCATCAAAAGGGGCATTAACAAAAAATGCCTTGAAACAGTCTGTGAAACTGCGCAAATGCAACCAAGGATGGCATTGCATAGTCAATGTGCTGGTGTTAGCTGCTTCAGATGCTTCATTTTTTGTGTTTGAAATGAGAAACATGGAAACACTGGCAATAGACTGAAGAGTGGACAACCGAGTCTCTAGTTCCTTCTGAAACTTCAGAGACTGTTGAGCCTTAATATGGCTTGACAATGCAGCCACAAGATCGTGCTGAAGCCTTGTCAAGTGGGAAAGGTATTTAAATCCCCTTAAAACAAATGCTGCTGAGGCATAAGAAAGCTTCCCTAGCTAGTCCAAAGCCCAAGACTCTCTGTATGGGGGATGGACAGAGGAACTCTCCTCAGAAATTTCAGTCTTTGTGATGGCCGCTACAATGATCATGGCTAGACCCTTAGTCCAGTGTGGCCAATCCTTGGGTGAAGCAAGAATTTTGTCAAGTTTCTTAGGAATGGGCCCTTTTGTGATGGGTTCTTTCCATGCCCTCTGAAACAATAGAGCTAAAAGTGCATCTGGAGGGGGAACCACCCAGGGCATGGGTGGACCCCATGACGAAGGCCTCCAAAAATACTGATGTCTCTGGAGAAGGGGCTTCAGTGGTCCAGCCCTAGCACTGGTGATGAAGCTCCAAAAGATCACTAAAGGAAGTGTCATCACACGATAACATCAAGGTCAGTATCCTTGGAGATGGAGTCCTCTGAGGAATCCAGGTACATCCTCTTGCACTGCCTCTTACCCGAAACCTGTGTTTCTGGAGAATCCGGAGAAGACAGGGAAGAGACAGGCAGCCCGACAAGGGGGACAGACTGAAGGCCAAATGGCATTACCTGTCCAGGAACAGGCTGATGACTGGTTGTACCAGAGGTGAGAAGAGGGAGGGGACACCAGATGAAGAAGACTGACCCCATCTCCTTACTGGAGAACATGCTCTCCACATCGGAGGCAGAAGCTGGCTGCATGGAGCCAACAGTTCCAAGATCTGAAGAGTCCTGAGATGTACTCAAACCCAGGAAGCTACACCTCACCCTAATGTCATGACTGCAGCCAAGCTGTGAGGGGCCGACACCCTGAGTTGGAGGATGAATCTAAAGCAAGGATCTTTGAACCCAAACCAGAAACGCCAGCCTCAATGCAATGGCTCCTTGGTCCACTTGGAAGCTGCAGTCGAAGAGACCAACCTGCTGGATCTGACCCCAAAGATGGACACACAGCTGGACCTGAGGACTTCATATCCAAAGGGCCTATTAGAGGAAATCAGGGTGATGGAGCTGAGGTTCTTGGGAAGGATCCTGAATGCGAAGGAATAATGCCTAATTGCATCTGAGCCTGCAAGAAGGACCTCATCAACTGCTCCAAACATGAAGCTTGATACTGCCCACCAAACTCAATGACTGAGTGGATGAAGCCACTAATCGGGGCTTGGAGGATCACCTGTCAGATCCAAGCCACAGAGACTCAGTGAGGAAATAGAAGACTCCAGATACATCTCTGGCAGAGTGGATGGGGAGAAGGGGTAAGCTACCTGCCCAGACATAGCCCCTTTAACCACAAATGGACTTGGCACACTTAGAGCTGGAAATGAAAACTTACTCTAAGTCAGCATCGAGGACAATTGGCTCGTAAGAGTCAAAGCTAAAGCCAGTGCAGAGGTTGCAGGGGCATCTGAAGGTCTTGAGACCTTTGGGGCTGGCAAGTCAGAAGATGGAACAGGCATGGTGATAAAGACGACCTCTTATGGTCCCCTCTGGAAGCCATGGAGTGCTTAGGAGAGGGGCAGTGGCTCTTTTCAGAACTGTCCTTCATAACCAAAGAGGAAGGGCCAGTGGGGAGGAGACCTTTCAAAATCAGCTTTACCCTCCTCTTGCTGATGGCCCTGGACCAGAAAACCTCACAAAAGAGCAGGAGGAATCTGGGTGGGCAGCCCCCAAGCAATATCTGCACTTGTTGCATCCTGCAAAGGGAGCTTCTGCTCACAAGTGAAATATTTTTTTAAAACCCTTAACCATAGCTAAGGAAAAGAATAAGCAAACTACACCACACTAAAACACTACCTTAACACACAACAAAAAAACTAATCTAACTGATAAACATAACAAGGCAATAAGAAATTCTCTAAGACAGGAAAAGCCCACCACTAACTAAACTTACACCAAAAACTTTAAACCCTGAATACTTAACACCTATAAACCAATCTAAATTATCTAACCCATGAGCTATCACTAATTTAACTAAACTCTAAAGGTTAGGGGTAGAAACATCATCAAAAAGCATGCAAAGGCTATATTGTAGAGTAGAACCACAGATCAAGCTGCTGACTTGAATGCCAGCATACTTGACCTGTGGAATTTGCTAGGGAGCAGGCAATTGTGGGCAGTGGAGGCAGAGCCCAGTGAGTTGAAGTCTTGTGCATCTTGCCAGCACTGGATCCAAGCTGGATCCGATAACCTGCAGGTTGAAGCCATACAGAAAATATAGCACTGGATCAGACATTTAAGAAGAAATGGCAGGTGGGTTCCAAACAAAAAAAGGACAGTCCAACAAGTCTGACTGACTGTTCAGGAAATGTTGTGACCCCTTTTCCACCCTGACTGAATCTTCATTTTTTTCTTTGGCAACAAACAGTTTCAGACAAATGGGTTCTGAAGATCATTCATCAAAGTTACAGATGGCGGGGGAGGAAATTTCTCCTTAACAGGGGGTCATTCATTATCTTCCAGAGCAGAATCTCTTGTTTCTCCAGTTATCCATTACATGCTATCCAAAGGAGTGATAGAACCACAGTTCCTTCTTCCCAGGTAGGGAATGTTTTTTATTCGAGGATGCTCTGAGTGCCAAAGAAAGAAAATGCTTGGAAACCTGTTCTGGATCTTTCTTTCCAAATATGTCTGAGATAGAACCCAAATTCAAAATGTCGCTTTACAACCTGTTAACTCTTCTTCCTCTTTTAAGGTTTCTTGACCAAATTCAACATGATGCAACTTCACAACCTGTTAACTCTTCTTTCAAGGTTTTCTGGTAACACTAGATTTAAAAGATGCTTATAATCACACCCCAATTATAGGTTCATAGCTTTTTACAAGACTAATGACCACAAGGGCCTTTTTAAGCCTAGCCATGCATCCAAAATCTCTGACAAGTTCAGATACCCTTGATAAATGTAAGCATGGGCCTGGGTGATGAACCATTTACAGGTTACCTGTGCCCATCAGAGACATAGGTGCCAAGCCAGGGATGAATTTCTGGTTTCCCATCAAATTGTCTAAGTTGCACTTGAATTGGGTTAGAGAGGAACTCTGCTTCACATGGATAGGGAGCCTGTTCCACAGATGAGGTAGTCTCTGGAATATATACCTATCTCTCCAGCAGGTCCTATTTATATCACAGGCATGGTTTATGTCTTTAGAATGGGTAATTCTGGTGCTGTTTGCTTTGTGGATATGCTGGAGGTCCATTAGAGTGAGGTCTGACAATGCCCTGCATAGCAGGCATAGATCTCCCCTCAAAAGCTTATAAGAGACAGAATACAAGGATAGAACTATGAAGAGGTCTGCACAGGACATTTTACTTGCATCCTGTATTCTTTTAGTGAGGAACCTCTGAGCGTTCCAATTGTTGAATATGCCTGGTTAGGCACTGTACTCAGTGACAGGTCTGATGAATGCAGAATACAATGGAATAATCACTTCCTTGGACTTAGATGCCATATCTTTGTTTACAAGTTGAGTAACAGAAAGATTTCCTCACCACTGTAGACACATGATGCTCAAAGGCTATATTACTATGAGCATCCCTAAGTCCCTGACTACTGGGTCAACTCTAAGGGGTGTGTTGTCACAGTATGATAGTTACCAGAGATGACTTCACAAAGGATACTATTACGCATTTCTTGGCATTTAGTTTTAGTCCATGGCTTTGAAACCAGTTTGTCTGTATCAGACCCTCCTGGAAAACATTTGTGTCAGTGTGAGATTCAGTGACAGCTCTTAATTTGCAATCATCTGCAAATTTAGTCAGCCAGAGACCACTGACACTGGCCTTGACTTCTGAGACGTAAATACCAAAAAGGAGCGGTCCAAGGACTGATCCCTGAGGGACTCCACTTGTGACTGGCCTCTTTGTAGACATGGACTCCTCAATTCTAACTTCTTGGGTCCTGTCTGTGAGCCAGTTGGCTACCCACCGGGTGACATATGAGTTTGTACCTAACCTCCTGAGTTTCTCAACAATACTGGAGTGGGGTATTGTGTCAAATGTCTTTGCTAGGTCAAGGAAGGCATTCTCCCCTCATCCACTGCATTGGTGACCTTCTCAAAAACATCTGGAGGTGGCATGATCTGTCCCTGATGAAACCAAACTGGGTTACTAAACTTAAAAAAGCCTGTGTAGCATGGTGGGTTAATGCAGATCCTATAGTTGAGAGGGGCCAGGGTTTGACACTTGGCAGAGGTGTTTATTTTATAGCCTGTGTAGAGTGGTGTGTTAATAAAGTGTGCTTACAGTAGAGACAGGACCATGCCTGATACTTGGCAGATGTGTTTATTTAGGTGGGTATGGCATAATGGTTAAGTTTTTTCACTTTCTGGACACAAGGTACAGGGGTTTGATTTGGACCTCATGTT
Source organism: Protopterus annectens (assembly GCF_019279795.1). NCBI lineage: Eukaryota > Metazoa > Chordata > Ceratodontiformes > Protopteridae > Protopterus > Protopterus annectens. Next base: position 1,399,974,841 of record NC_056733.1, read on the forward strand.
ATTAGGCTTAAAATTGCCCTTTAGTGCAGTTAACCTAGTATTCACCTATGAGTGCATGCATAACTTGACAGATCCTAGCTCCTGATAGGCAACTGACTACTACTGAACATATTTCAATTATGTTACTGGATCACCACTAAAATGGGTAAGGAATAAATGTGAATGTAGTGTATGCAGACTATAGCAATACTTGTGACACAAAAAACAGTGGATGGAAAATTAAAGTATATATGTGTGTGTGTGTGTATATATATATATATATATATATATATATATATATATATATATATATGTGTGTGTGTGTGTATATATATATATATATATATATATATATATATATATATATATATATATATATATACACACACACACACACACACACACACACACACACACACACACACAAACACACACATATAGTGGCTATAAAAAGTTTACACACCCCTGTTAAATGCCAGGTTTTTGTGATATAAAAAATGAGAACACAGTAAATCATTTCAAAACTTTTCCCACCTTTAATGTGACCTATAACCTGTACAATTCAAATGAAAAAGAAACATCTGTTAGGGGAAAAATATAAAAAATAAAAAACATGCAATAAGCTGGTTGCATAAGTGTGCACACCCTTAAACTAATACTTTGTTGAAGCACCCTTTGATTTAATTACAGCATTCAGTCTTCTTGGGTAGGAGTCTATCAGCATTGCACATTTTGTCTTGGCAGTATTTGCCCACTCTTCGTTGCAAAAGAGCCCCAAATCTGTCAGATCGCGAGGGCAACTCTTATGCACAGCCCTCGTCAGGTCACCCCACAGATTTTCTATTGGATTTAGGTCTGGGCTCTGGCTGGGCCATTCCAAAACTTTAATTTTCTTCTGATGAAGCCATTCTTATATTGATCTTGATGTATGCTTGGGGTCATTGTCGTGTTGAAAGGTGAAATTCCTCTTCATCTTCAGCTTTCTAGCAGACGCCTGAAGGTTTTGGGCCAAAAGTGACTGGTATTTGGAATTGTTCATAATTCCCTCCACCTTGACTAAAGCCCCAGTTGCAGTTGAAGAAAAGCAATCCCAAAGCATGATACTGCCACCACCATGCTTCACTGCGGGAATGGTGTTCTTTTGGTGATTCGAAGTGTTGTTTTTGTGCCAAATGTTCCTTTTGGAATTGTGGCCAAAATGTTCAACCTTGGTCTCATCAGACCATAACACATTTTCCCACATGCTTTTGGGAGACTTGATGTATTGTTTTGCAAATTTTAGCTGAGCCTGGGTGTTTTTCTGTCTAAGAAAAGGCTTTTGTCTTGCAACCCCACCCCATAGTCCAGACATAAGGAGAATACGGGAGATTGTTGTCACATGTAGTACACAACCAGTACTTGCCAGAAATTCCTGCAACTCCTTCAGTGTTGCTGTAGGTCTCTTGGTAGCCTCCCTGACTAGTTTTTGTCTTGTCTTTTCATCAATTTTGGAGGGACGTCCAGTGCCTTGCAATGCTGCTGTTGTCCCACATTTTCTCCACATTTTGATGACTGTCTTCACTGTGTTCCATGGTATATCCAATGCTGTGGAAATTTTTTTGTACCCTTCTCCTGACCGATACCTTTCAACAATAAGATGCTTTGATGCTTTGTAGGCTCTCTGCGAACCATGGCTTTTGCTCTAGCAGGCAGCTGAGTAAATGTCAGGAAAATCCTACTAGGACAGCTGAACTTTATTTCGGGTTAATCAGAGTCTCTTTAATTGATGGCAGGTGTGTACCCAAGAAGACTGAATGCTGTAATTAAATCAAAAGGTGCTTCAGCAAAGTATTAGTTTAAGGGTGTGCACACTTATGCACCCATCTTATTGTACACTTTTTATTTTTTATATTTTTACCCCTAACAATTTATTTTTCAATTGAATTGTACAGGTTATAGGTCACATTAAAGGGGGGAAAAGTTTTGAAATGATTTATTGCGGTCTCATTTTTTTATATCACAAAAACCTGGCATTTTAACAGGGGTGTGTAAACTTTTTACATCCACTGTATATGGTGGGTCCTGTTACTTGCTGGAATAGTCATGGTTATATCAGTACCTAACAATGGGGAAAAATGTATGTTTTGTTACTGCGTAATTAATGAGATTCGTGTATGTGTAAAATGAAATGGGACAGAGTATGCAATGTCATTGCAGCCTGTAACAATGCTTTGGCTATGTGCTTGATATTATTAAACAGATATAAAGCTCACCTTCCATCTCAAGCATTGCACTTTCTGACATGGTATTAGAAGCAAGTACAATTTGAAAAGAGGTTTGAGGCTGCAGTAAAAAATTGAGTGCTATCGAAAGTTGTGAAATTTTACTCACCTGCAATATTTCATTTCAAAAATATAGACCATTAGACCTGAAAAGAACAACTTGCAACAAAGCTTGAAACAGATAGCTGAGAGGAACAAGTCAGTAGCCTAATTTATGCCATGTGGAATGAGGCACAGAATATTTTAAGATCGGTAACCATTTGAAACATTGGGACCCACTAGAGTGCAATAGATAGTCCATAGGGTGTAAGGCACAGAACTGATAAGGTGATCTGACTGAATGCCCCACCCCCGCCCCAACATTCAAGTAGCTACATGGGTAGAGTTACAGATATATGTGTAGGAGGTTCTGGATTCGAATCCATAGCATGTCTGTAATTTGCTGAACTATTTAGACTTAAGCAGTGGAGCATGCGATACGTATTGTGATCTATAGTGTTAGACTAGACAGGTAGGGGTTCTAATCTCATTCAAGGCCACTTGGTGTGTGTGTGTGTGTGTGTGTATATACATCCCCCTGCCAAACAACTGAGAATCCCTCATTGGCAGATGTGTGGCATGGTGGTTTAATGCAGTGGGCTGTAGGTGAGAGAGGCCCGGGTTCAAAACTTGGCACAGGTATTTAGTTTAGATCTGTGTGGCATGGTGGGTTAATGCAGTGGGCTGTAGGTGACAGGGGCCCGGGTTTGACACTTGACAGAGATGTTTATTTCACATGCAAGAGGTAGAGGGATCGATATCCTCATTCTCCATATTTGTGGCTTGTTGGTCTAGGGGTATGATTCTCATTTTAGGTGTGAGAGCTCCCAGGTTCAAATCCCGGACATGCCCTGCATTTTTAAAATCTGTGTGGCGTGTTGGGTTAATGCAGTGTGCTGTGGGTGTGATGGGCTCGGGAAACATGACAGCGGTGTCTATTGGCTTTACTGGAAAGGCTCACCCAGACTCTGCTACTGCGTACTGTGAGGGAAAGGTTCGTTTGCTGTTTACTTGTATTCTGCTTTTAAATGTGAAGAGATCACAGCTCTGTCTCTTCATCCAGACTTCAGATGTTTCCTAAGGTTGTGTGTATCTGGATGACATTATCAGTTTTCTGCCTTACCCTATGGACTATCCATTGCACAAAGAGAATTCACAAAGTGTCTAGCTCCAGCTGTAGCTCATTGCAGGCTACAGGGCATCCACAATTTTCCATACTTAGACAACTTGCTTATCTTTGCAGAGTCTTTTTCAAAGCATCAGGAATTTCTCTCTCTCATGGGTAAGAGATCTATTACACAAGCTGGGATTTCAAGAGAATGTTAAAAAGTCTTTCTTGACTCTTTAACATAAGCTTGTCATCCTGAGATATCAATTAGACACCTCAGTAAAACCAGCTTTTCTTCCAAAGGAAAAAAAAAAACAGATATACATGTAGATCTACTTCTACGGTTTTCCACTCGAAGTTCAGTCACTGTGAGGAAATACCTCAGGATTTTGGGTCTCGTGGTTTCCATGACTATTAGGATATCTCTGTCAAGACTCCACATTAAAAAATATACTGGAGTCTGAAATCTCTTTGGTCCAAGCACCAACATCCTTTGTATTTTTAAATTCCACTGCTGGGGTTTGTCAGAAGAAAAATCATTTGGTGGAGACAACAGACATCCTTAAATCCAAGTTTCCCCTTCTCCCTTCATGTTCCAAAGCAGTCAGTCACCACAAAAGCCTCAGCCTTTGCTTGGGGAGCAGTTTCAGGAGGGATAAAAGTGCAAGGTGTATGGGACACCAGTGATAGATGCAAACACACAAATATCATATAGATGCTTGCCCTGATCAAGGCACTCAACTCTCTGAATAATCTTTGGCCCCAGGGACCTCTTCAAGTTGCTAGAGATAATACCACAGTCATGTGGTACATCAACAAGCAAGGGGGAACAAGGTCAAACTCCATTTGCAGACTGGCCATGTCAGCTTGGGATGTAGCTTCACAGCACAAACTCACTCAACAGACATCCAACATTCAAGGCAAGAAAGACTGCTACTAGAAATCACATATTTGAAAATGGAAAAGGTTTCCTGGTTTTGCCAACAACATAACAAACACACATTCAGGGCTAGTTGTTCTCAGTACAGTTGTGTGCATTATTATCCTAGGCCTTTTTTATTCCTCTATAAAGTTTCATTTATTGGCCATTTCAGCATGTCTATCCAAGGATCCTCCTCTTTCAATGCAGTCTCATATCAAAATGTTTTTAAAAGGGGTTTTGCACAACAGGGCTCCAAGTAAACTGGTGGTCCTTCCTAGGGATCTTAATTTTGTGTCACAGAAGCCAACGGTTGCAGCATTTGAACACGCTAACCTAGCTGACTTGAGGTTCTTAACACGGAACACAATTTTACCGACTGCTCTGACCTCTGAAAACTGGGTACCTGAGGTGCAAGCTTTTACGGTGAGTTAATGCTAACTCGTTATCCGCAGGGTTTCTTTGAGAACTAATCCTTCATTTATGCCTAAAGAGATATTAGAGTTTACTTTAAGCCAAACTATTCATCTCTTCATTTTCTTTTCTGAAACGGAGGAAGAAAGGATACACCATACCTTGAATGTTGACAGATAACTTGGTTACTATCTTGACAAAACTACATCTTTCAGAACTTCAGATTAATTGTTCATATGTTTTGTAGGTGAGACTAAGGGACAACCTGTGTCAAAACAGACCATTTCCAAATGGTTGTCTAAGGCTATTACTTTTTCTTGTACTCACCATAACAAAATTATTCCAGACAGTATCAAGGCCCACTCTACCAGGATCTTGGTTTCAGCTATGGCTTTTTAGAAAGAGTTGGATTCTAGAAATATTCTAGATATTGTTACGTGATCCTCTATACATACGTTTACAAAGCACTTCCCTCTGTAGGTTCAGGTCAGGGTTTGCTAGGACCATTCCCAGAGAAGCATGGACTCTTCTTCTTCTTCCACCACCAAAATGTAGTAAGCTGGAGTAATCTATCCATATAGCTAAGGCTACTGCAGCACAGATCAATATGATGAACATATTATAATTGTGTAAGTAAATTTACCATAACAGTAGATGTTCAAATTATCACAGCGCAGTAGCCCCTCCCTCCCTCTACCCCCCACACTTGTTTTGGTGCAATTTTTATGCCAGGGTGAGGACATTTAGTTTTGTTGTTCCTAGCATTGCCCTTTTTCAGGGGGAAAAGCCTCCCTCTCTCTCTCTGCAGAAAAGCTCTGATGGGCTTCTCTTTTAGTCAGCTCATCATGAGCTGCCTGACAGCTTTGGAAGCTGGCTGGCTATTATACCCATGGCAGGACTTAACCCAGATAGCTAAGCCTACTGCAGCAGTGATCATTCGAACATCTACTGTTATAGTATGTTTATTTACACAACTGTACTTTGCTTTTCCAGTTTCTTTGGCTTCTTGCTGGGGGATGGAGAGAACAAAGAAGTGGCAGAGGGCTGGAGAAGGCCCTTAACCACAAGTCTGCCATTCCTTTGAGAGTTTGGGCATCAAAAGTGGTGCATGTCTGACAATCTGTCTCCAAATGCACCACATCCGAACAGTAGACACTCTTGTCATGAGCATCTTGGGAGGGCAGTTTGTGTCCAAAAGATACACATATTTAAACATCAAAGCTTTCTCCATGTTTAAAGGCAGAAAACCCACCACACAATAACCAATGCAAAGAGAAAACTACTATTCTGGGAAAAGGTGGGTAATAATAAAACACACCACCACAATAGTAATTAACAGACAATAACTAGAAGAAGGATTTGATATAATTAAATGTTTTCCTTTAGCAATAAATGTGTCAGCTTATCTTTCAGACTGCAAAAGAGGAATTCACTTTTCTTTTTTCTCAAAAGGGCAATAAAAGACAGAACAACTGTTTCTTCAAGGATCAAAGTTAATGATTTCTGAAAGTAATGCAAGTAGTTTTCACATCTGGGAAGGGGGAACAGAGATAAAAAAAGAACAGATACCAATTAGTGTAAGGAGAAGCACAGACAATAACACCCATCTTAGCATGGATAGCCTTAATTTCAGGTTAACTAGGGTCTATGTTAGCAGCTATTTGGCACACATGTTCCTTTTAGGAGGACTAAACTTCTTTATTTTAAGATGTTCATAGTTATGTGTGTTTGCATTAAGTTAATAGGTTCTGGGGGTGTGTTTGTAAAATGTGACATAGGTTCCAATGTTGATTAGGGAAAAAAATGCAAAGGATTAACCTGTCAAACATTAATGGGTGCATGTATCACAAAATCTGGAATTAGACATTTCAAAAAGCTGACAAATAACAGGTGGGAATAATGACGTCTTACCATAATGGCCTCACTTTCCATAATACCTTGGAATGTAAATGATCTCACAGGTGTAGACAAAAAGAAAAGAATACTTAATTATATTAAAAAAATGCAGACTGCAAATGTCAGTGCTACAAGAGACACATTTGGAAAGACGTAAGGATGTGAATTTAATAAAGAAAGGATTTCAGGATAGATATTCTGTAGAATATCAGAGTCAACGGAAAAGAAGAGTACATGTATTAATTTCTAGAGGAGCTTCTGTAGTGATAGAAGAGGAAAAAAGATAATAATGGCAGATTTGTAGTAGTAAGGTGTTACTGGCAAGGAATGAGGAATATACTATCATGTATTCATATTATGCCTATAACTGTTATTTTGGACCTTAAAAACTGGGAGAAATAATCAACTTTCAGCAGGGAATATTACTTATAGTTGGAGACTGGAACTTGATTTGCAACAATGACGATGTATCTTTGGGGAGGCCTAGAAGGGAAAGTATAACAAAAGAGGGTAGATTTCTGAAGAAATTTATGCAAACAGTTGGCATGAACGATAGGAATTCAGTAGCAGGAACTCAGAGACATTTTACATATTATTCCCCATGGTACAAAAACTGGGCTATACATGACAGAAATTATATTTCCCAGGAACATGTCCATTTAATTGAGAACTCTGATACACATCCAATAACTATTTCAGATCATGCACCAATAATTACCAAGATAAAATTCAGGGTAATGAAGTAAAGGATGAGACATTGGTGCTTCCCCACCTACCTGTTAAAAAGAGAGGAATTTAAGGACTGGGTAGAAGAAATTATTCAGGAGTTATTAAAAAAGACAGACAGTACTCAAAAGGTTAAAGATCTTGAGTGGGATAAAATGAACGTGGAGTTTAAAAACAAGGAAGAAAAAAGAAAAAGAGACCTGTTTAAGAAGTAATAAAAATTATTTAAAGGGGCGACAAAGGTTAAAGTATTACAGAATAAGGAGAGTCTCACAGAAGTGGTGGCACAAATGCAGAGCTCTAAAGGTAAAATAAGGGAGCACCTGGATAATATGCATGAAGTTAGAAAGATTACTGTTAAGCTTTTGTTTTTTTATAATGAGTCCAGAGCACAAAACCTTTTGCCACAATGACTTAGGCAACAAAAAACAGAAAGGGTTGTTGCCAAACTTAGGGTGCCTATAACAAGAAAAATGACCAGAGATCCTTAGAGGTATTAGAGATATTTGGGAAATTTTATAAAAATTTGTATACAGCAGAGGAGTGGGGAAATCAAGAAAAAGCATAAATAGAAATATTTATGGAAGACTTAAACTTGCCAAGGTTAGAGGCTGATAAGGCTCAACAACTAACAGTTAAAACAGGAGGAGACATGATAAAAATGGTGATATGTTTTTATTTATGTCTATATTGGTTAATAGACTAGCAAAGATGATGCCAAAACTGAAAGATATGTACCAATGTGGTTTTGTGGAGGGGAGGAAAACATTTGACAACATTAACAGAACAATGATGACACAGACGGAAGCAAAATGTAAAAAATACTGTTTTTAGGCAGAGAAAGCATTCAACAGAGTAAGTTGGGATTTTATGAGTAGGGCAATGGAAGTATTTGCATTTCTGATACAGTAATAAGGTTACTTAGAAGGATATATGAGGGATCAGAGGCAAAAAATCTAAGTGGGTGGATTTCTCTCTGATAAGTTGTGTCTGAACAGATGAACCAGGCAGGGGGGTCCTTTTTCCCCACTATTATTTGTGTTATATTTAGAACCACTAACAAAGAACATAAGGGACTCAGAAATTCAAGGATGTAATTGGTATGGTATTCAAGAACTGTTGAGCTTATTTGCAGATGATACTATTTTGTACCTGATGCAACTAGAAAAGGACATCTCAGTGTTGTGAATTATTTTGAGACAGTTCTGTTTCTTTTGGGGATATAAAATTAATGAAAATAAAACAAAGGCTGTAGCTATAAAATATGTATCCACACATGAATTGGTCCAGCAAAACTCATATTCATGGGGAAATTATAAAATGAAGTATTTAAGAGTATGGATAAAAAATAATTCAGTTATGGCAGCGAATAATATCTGGGAAGAGACTAAACAAAAAATACGAAAACTGGAAGCTCTTGCCTATGGTAATAGCAAGATAAAATAAGTAAATTGTTTTAGTACCTTTAGTTTTATACATAGGTCAGGCATATGTTTATCAACCAGAGGAGAATTTGTGGACAGTAATTAATATAGAGTTTTAGGATTTTATTTGGGAGAGAAAGAGTACAAGAGTCAAGTGGGTAAGTTGATCCTCCCAGCAGAGCAAGGAGGTTTAGGATTACTTGAAGGGACATTTTACAGCTACACAGTTAAGGCTCTTATACATAACACAATCCGATAGCTACAATTCAAAGTGGAAAGGGCTAATGATGAAGCAGGGGGTTATTCAAGAAATAAGCAAAGAATCGGATTTCAGATTCAGATCCTTAAGATAGCAGTCATACAGTGTATTATATTCATAAAGTAGCAGTGAGTATACTAGGAATTAAGACAACACAGGAATGCAGAAAGGAGATTCTATTGATACAGATGACTGAGATTAGGGGAATACAGAATTGACAAGAGGGATCTGGAATTTACTGGAGTAAGCTGGCAAAGGAACCAATTTATTGGGAACAAATAATTACAGAAGGAAAGGTAATAGAATGGAAAGAGGCCAAGAAGACATTTAAACTAGAGGCTAGTGATTGCCTTCCATATCAGGGATTGATGTCAAAGTATAGGCAAAGATAGAGAGGTTGAGGAATCCTAAATGAATGACTTAGTAAGGCATATAAAATACTGCACAATAACTATAGGAATCAATCAGAAGAGGTCAGAAGGATTGGGAAGAGAGATTAGATGTGCAATTCACAAAGAAACAATGGGAGGACATACGTGTGGCTCCCAAATATGCAACAAAGGTTAGAAAATTTAGGATTTTTGCCTGGAAGTGTTTGCATAGGTACTTTTATATCCAAGCAGACTCCAAAGAATTTTCCTCAGGTAGATGGCAAACAGAGGTGTGATGGAGAAGAAAGAGATAAATGGGAACATGTTTTGTCAATGAGTTGCCAGACTTTAAAACTTCCCTGCAGAGTACTCTGTTGGGAATACTGGGTGAGCAAGTGAGTGTAACTAAGGAAATATTTTTTTTTTGCGCTGGGAATACAGGATCTGAATTGCCTATATATAGTAAGGCCTTGTTAAGTTTAATTCTGGCAGCTGCCAAAAAAAGCAGTTACTAGAAAATGGAAATCAAAATGTAATCTAAACCAACTATACTTGAGTACTAAATATTGTAAGAGAAATAAAACAGAAGGAGGTAGGATCTTTTGAAAAGGGTAGAAGTAAATTACATAGAAAAAAATAGAAATTGTGGGAACAATACATGCATAAAATTGTTTTGGAGGAGGAATGAGGTATAAGAGAAGGCAGGAACTGAATAATTTATGTAATGTTGCCTAGATTATAGATATATATGTGATGCAAGTTTGTACATGTGAAGTTGTTGATATGGTTTGATTATTTTGATACAAATTTAAGTTTACCTATGTCACAAGTGATAATTCAATAAAGGTGTTTTAAACGTAAAACAAAAATTACAAACCTATAAGGTAGAGGAGGTACAACAGCAGCAGCACAATCATTGAGAAAACGTATCCAAAAAGGCTAGACAGCTGACGGAGCTTTTGGACCACAAGATGAACTCAATGGTGACAAATGAGATCTGGAAAGAGGCAGCCAGAGCAGAGTATTATGAGTAGAGGAGGTGCAGCTCCTAGAGTGAAAATTCTGAAAGTGCCAGTGTTGGATCCAATAACTCACAGATTGAGAGGGACAGAAAGGACATCAGATTTTATGGTTTCCCATCCATGCATTCAGGCTAAGTTTCAATAAAGTAAGAGGCTTACTTAACTTCACTTGGAGAGGAAGATTGTGCCAAGGAAACTGTATTGTCTAGGTGACACAGCTATTCCTCCAACATGTTCTACTTAAGCTGCGATACACATTACGGTCTCTAGCAGAGGTGTTTCTATCACTATTGGATTTAGGGATGTGTAGAGGATCTGAAAGGATGGGGTTGGTACAGGCTCTGTATGCAAAGCAGAGTTCTCCCCTTAGCAGCCTGTGGGACACTGAGAAGAGGAACAGGACTTTGATGCAAAGAACCTTTTGTGATTTATTCCTTTGATTTTCTGGATTAGAAAACTTTGGCTGTTTGAGATGAATCAGGTGCTTGTACAAGTACATGTTGAATGGGGCATTAAATTCAATAACAGGCCTAGTGAGTGTAGTGTATAGTGGATGATCACCTCCCTTAGACTCGGATACGACACCCTTGCTAATAAGTTGTGCTATAAAATAGGATCTCTTAGCAATAGCTGACACCTAGTTGAATGTCACCTCACTGTCTGTGTGTGTTCACACAGCCCTCATTACTGTTGTTGATGTTATTGTTGCACGGGACACCTTGCTTGCTTGCTGAAGGATTTAATTATGTACTTTTTTAAGTAAGTTTGGTTTTAGGCCATGGTTTTGACACCAACTATTTATTTGTGACAGGCCTTCCTGAAGGATCTTGGCATCTTCTGGAGAATTTACGATGACACATAGATTAAAGTCATCAGCATACCTTGCCAGCCATAAGGCCTCAACATTTGCCTTGATCTCTGAGACATAAATGCCAAAAGGCATGGCCTGAGGACTAAGCCCTCTGTTACTCTGCTAATGACCGGTCTCTTGGTGGAGGTACAGCCACCCCTAGTTTCTTGAGTTCTATTTAAGAGCAAATAAGGAGAATCTATGTACCTCCTTTTGCATGCACACTTTCAAGAGATCTCCTTGGGTTGTCTTCTGAAGCTGTGGAAGAGGTCTGGTTTCCTGGCTGTGTGTGTGTGTGGTGGGGTTAGTGTCAACAGGTAGTACTGAAATTGAGGGTGCATCTTCTGCATTCATTGAGGAGTGGGTAATGATCCTCTCAAAAAATTTGAAGGCCGATGCTGAGCCCGATGGTCCAGAGGAGGTCACAGTAAGTACAGTCTCCAACCTAGCAGAAGAGGTGCTAGACATCTTCAACAGGGCATCTCTAATGCAGATGGACCAGAGAGTGCTAACATCAAAACTGGAGCTGACACTTCAAACACAGAAGACCCAGACAGCAAAAATGGCACCAAGCAAGTCACTGCCAAAGACAGAACCAAGGACCTGGAGTTGAGGGTTCAGTGCAGACTTGCTCCACACCAATGAAATTGGTGTCAAGTACATTGAATGCAAAGTCTAAACATATGGAAATTATCTAATCAGTGCAGGAGGAGGATGCACTGGAATAGTTGTTGGCTGTGATAAAACTGGTACCAAAACATGTGCCTTAGAAAGTGTGTCCTTGGGCTGACCCAATCTACTCTGTAAGCAAAGGGGAATGAGATGACTCCCATGTCTGTCTGGGCCTTCACAAAAACACTCATTGTTCAAGCCCAGTCAAAGACTGAGATGCTCCTAAAAAGACATAGTAGACCTGAAAGAAGTAGAAGGGTGGGATCCAAGGACCTTCAGGAACTTTTAACAGCTCCCTTTTGAAGGTCAAGGTTGAAGATCGAAAGAGATCGGGACCAGGAAATCTTGCAAGGGAATATGCCTTGGGGGGGGGGGGGGGGGCTAAGAAGGACTGCTCAGTTTTTTTCTGCGCTTTTCCCTTTTATTCCTCTTTATTATTCCTTTTTTATCTTTCTACAATAAGAGATGCTTTGGAAAAAAATAATTATTCCCAGAATTAATGAATAAGACTCACTGGTCTTGCATAGTGTACAAGAGGCCTGATAGTGTTCTGGCCCCAGGCATACCACACTCAAGGCATGGGTATTCTGGAGTAGAATTTTGTACCTGCAGCTGGCTCTTTTTTAAAAATGTGAAGACTTAATAGTCAGGAAGGAGAGACAACCATCAAGGAATAATTAAAAAAAAAATAGCACTTACATGTAGAAAAAGTACCAGCAGGGAAGCCAAAGGAAAGACTAGGCTGCAAAGTATGTGTCTAACCCCTGGACCATGGCGACTGTAGGGACTACACCAAAGAGAGAGTCATCCAGTCTAGTTTTAAAGGTTGCTAGGGAAGTACTCACTGTTTGATACACAAGGACAAACTGTTCCAGAAATGGGATATACATTGGGTTAGGTATCAATCATGCTATCTGATGTTGTTCAAGTGATAGTGTAAATTTAGGTCCCTAAAAGGGGTATTGGCTTTACCATTTTTTCTATTTAGGTAAAGGAGCTCAAAGAGTGAGTGGTCATTCATAGCATGGATGGCTAAGCAAAGACCACCCCTCAGGAGTCTGTATGACAGTGGGTGGAGCAAAAGAGTTTTTAGTCTAACAGAGTAAGGGTACTAAAATCTGAGATCTTTTTGGTGGGGAAACCCTGAGGTCTTCTCAAGCTGGTTTAGGTGCTTAGTGAGGTACATGCTGAAGGGTACAAAATATTCAATGATGGGCCTAGTAAGGGGTGAATATAGTGGAGCTATAACTTCTCAGGAGCTTGAGAAGATGTCATGATGGATAAAGTGTGCAAAGTAGAAGGACTTTTTCTAACCACCACAGATACAAGATAGTCAAGGGAGAGTATGGTATCAATGTATGCACCCAAGTCCCTGATGACTGTCAGATTTAAGTGGAATGTTATCGATACAGTGAGCAGTAGTAATGCTAGATTTACAAAAGAAACTACACTGCACTTCTTGGTGTTAAGGATAAGTCCATGATTAACACTCCAAGCATCTGTCTGGTCCAGCTGTTGCTGGAGAATTTGAATATCAGAATGGTACTTGATAATTGCCCTCCCCCAGTTTGCAATAATCTATAAACTTGGTTAGCCACAGTCCCTTGATATCAGCTTTTATGTTACAGAAATACATACCAAAGAAGGAACCCAGTACAAAGTCCTGTGGGAAAGCACTAGTGGCATTTTTCTGTCTACAGCAAATACCCCTCGACCTTAATGTTATTGTTTCTGCCAGGCAGTGAATTACCAGTCCAGTGAACTATGTATGTGTTAATGGTGAGTTGGGAGATTTTGTCAAAAATCCCTGCATGAGGGATACTGTCAAAAGCCTTAGTAAGGTTTAGAAAAGCAATGTCTGCTGTACACCCCATATCCATGGCCTCAGTAACCCTTTCAAAGAATTCAACCAGGTTTAGCTGGCATGATCTGCCTTTTACAAAGTCAGACTAATGTGTGTCCCGGGATATATGGTCACTTATACCATTGTTTATTTGTTCAGCTATAATAATATTCAAAGTCTTGCAAATAGTACTAGTGAGACCAACAGGCCTGTAATTTCTAGGGTCAGTAGAGGGACCTCCATTATGCAATGGCACCACAAATGGCAAATCTCCAGTCTTTGGGGATATAACCAATGGAAAGTCTTGGGTAGAAGAGTTAATGGAGGGTTTTTGCTAAGTCGGACTTTACAATTCTCAGCAGCCATCCATGGATATTACCACGAAACATGGAAGTAGTGTTTTAATTTTGGTAAGTGCCAAAAGGACTTGGTCCAAATGATCCTAGGAGGCAGAGTGTGATGGGGAATGCAGGGGAAGCAGGAAGATGGAGATTAAATAAATATTCATTTATTTATATAAATTAATTCATAAAGGAAATATATGTCCTTACCAAAACAGTAGCATTGAAACAGCAGGTCCATCCTATGTTAACAACAAGACTAAGGTCAGCAGTCACTGGACTGCTTAGCAAGTAAAGCTTTCCCAAGCACACTACCACCCACCCTGTTATGCACAACTGTGGTATGATGTGCAAACACATCAAAAACTTACAGAAAACAGAGACCAGAGGTCAGCAGGGGAAGGTGGGTGGATATATTACAGATGAGGAGCCTGCCTTTCCAAATCTGTTTTTATGGTAGTACTTAACATTCAGGTTTGGTAAAAGGAGGCCCCATCTTTCATAAATACAAGGACAAATTTCCATGCATATTCTTGTGGATAGTCCTCTTTTAGACAGACCATTTGGCATAATGGTTAAGGCCTTTGCCTCACATGCACAAGGTATTTGATCCTGACCTCCAGTCAGTGCTTTTTCGGAGTTTTTATGTTCTTCCTGTGTCTCTGTGTGGTTCATCCCACCTCCAAAAAACATACTGAGTATTTCCATCTCAAATTCACCAGTGAATGGAGCTTTGGGCAGCAGCACGGACTCTACATGATGCCCTATAGGGGGAAGAGTTGTGTAGAACAACCGTTTGGGCATCTACTGCAGTGCGTAGGATCGTCAAGATAGGAGAACATGGATCACAAACTGTGCACCATGGCAGGGCTAGCCAGTCAAAGGTGTAAAATACGGCTCTAGGTGATTCAGCCATGTCAACTAATGTTACAAATAAAAAAACAAAAGTAACCACAGTGTAAAATACAACTAAAAAAGTCCAAAACATGCACTGTAAAGCAGTAGGAAACACTTTCAGTCAGCCAAACTCTTCAGTCCAAGCTGTTTTTATTCTTCCAACTTACAAAGACACAGACTGAGCGCTTTCATCCCCTAAACTGGGGACTTCATCAGAATCTAACTGCACTCCATAGTACAGCCTGTAAATACTGTTAAAAATGAGTGATGTCTTTAAAGATACAACTACCTTAATGCTCAAATGAAATGCACTACAAACACCTTTTAACACAAGAACATTTTAACAAACATTGTTTAAAAAAAAGACCTTTTCAAATTCCAATACATTCATCAAATGTACACTTAAAAATTGTTTAAGATAAAAAATCAACCACATTTTATCCATTGACTTGCTTCAAAACATACGTATACTGTGTAGTTGAACCCCCCCACACACACACACAAAGATACACAGTACTTATGAGGTAGCTTTCCTCACTAATATTGGTTTCAAGGATACCATTTCACTAAGACTTGGTGCATGGGTCACAGCTAGTATTATTTGCCACTTAATTTCCCTTTCCTCTATATAATTCCTGTAATCTCCCCCTCTAGGATTTGGTCTTACTCGCTCCACAATATCAAATAAAAACTGAACAAAATTTGCACATACTAATGAATGTTTATATAGTGCATTATTTATATTTCTTGTAGCAATCTGGTACTGGTGCTCATATATTCTGTCCCTAAGATGCCTTTCTGTCTTGCCTATGTAGTAAGCTGGACAGGTTTTACAAGCTGCCAGATATATCACCCCTGATGTTTGACAATTTCCTTTTTCAAAGAAAACCTTAGATTTCAAAATGTTTTGCAGGGTTACCATATTCTTAGCTTGAATAAACTTGCATTGTGCACAAGCACCACATCTTGTTGTACCACTATTACCCACTACCTGACTTTTGTTAGTAAGTTCAAATGCCCCTTTTAAATTGAGCCCAGTTTTATATAAAAAAAAAAAGTGGGTTCCTTCCCAACAACTGAAAATATTCTAGGTTTATTTTTAAGACTGGACCAATTGTTCTCAAAAATCTTTTTCACTTGTTTGACTTGTCCACAAAAAGGAATAACCATAGCCCTATGAAATTGTTTCTCCTCTTCCACATTTTTTCCTGTAGTTCATCACCTAACAGTGGTTTAAATTTTTTACCCCACTCACTTTTAACATATTCTACATTTTTCTCCACTTTGTTAGCTGGATACCCTCTTTCGTAAAATAGCTGTGCTACTTTTTGTAACTCTCTATCTATGTCTCCCTCATCAGAAGTCATATGGGCAACTCTAACTAGTTGACCTTTGACTATATTATTTTTTTGATGGTGGGGGTGATTACTAGTATACTCTAAATAGGAATTACTAAATGTGGGTTTTCTATAAACATTGGACTTAAATCCTTTACTGATTTTTTGTACAAATGTATCCAAATAGTTAATGCTTTCTCCACTACTGGTGTATGTAAATTTCAAAAAACTAGATATATTATTAAAAAATTCCACAACATTTCTCTTATTTTTTCCGTTCCTGTCCACAAAATGAATACCTCATCCAAAAAATGCACATATGTTTTAATATATCTAAACCACTCACTAGGGAAAATTGTGGTTGCTTCCCATTCTAAAAGCCCCATATTAGCATAAATGGGGGCACATGATGCCCCCATCGCTACACCCTTATTCTGTTTAAAATATTCTCCCTCCTAATAAATGTAATTATAATCTAACACAAGTTCCATAAATTCAGAAATCAAACTTATTTTATCATCAGAAAAGTCTGTATCTTTTTTCATACTTTCTAAAAAAAGCTCTATCCCTTCACTTTTTGGAATGGATGTATAGAAGTCCACTATATCCACCGTAAGAAAGGAAATGTTTTCTTCCCAGAGATTTTTTTTTTTATTTTACGGCTGTACTATGGAGTGCAGTTAGATTCTGATGAAGTCCCCAGTTTTGGGGATGAAAGCACTCAATCTGTGTCTTTGTATGCTGGAAGAATAAAAACAGCTTGGACTGAAGAGTTTGGCTGACTGAAGTGTTTCCTACTGCTTTACAGTGTATGTCAACTAATGTTGCCAAATGGGCAAAAGCATTTGTCAGTGATAAGCGGTTTGAGGATCTGGCCTACTCCAACCTATGCCAGGGACCAATGCTAATGGTGGGAGGAGTGTTTGTGCCACTATTGGCCAGTGTATGCCCGCCACAAAGCTCAGCAGCTCTGGCTCAATAAGCTACTGGCCTGCCGGTGTCCAGTTGCCCAGCATGGGTAAGCTGGAATAGCTCTGTTGAACGAAAGTTAGACATAAAACCAATCAAACTGCCAAACATGAATTAAGAATTGCTAGACTCAGTTACAGTGTGCAGCTTGGAAGCAGATGACATGATGATATGGAGGAGGCTGGACATCCTATGTATCCAAGAGACGAGATGGAAGGGCAGTGCAGCAAAACCACTTGGCTTAGGATCCACAGTCTACTTTTAGGAGAAGGTCAGGCTAGAAATAGTGTGGAAGTTGTGGTGAGAAAGGATTCAGAAGACAGTGAGGGATGTGGCGTGAGGACTCCGGGCAGTCAGACTCCATTGTAATGATAAGGCAGTATTCATAATCTCAGCCCATGTTCCACAGCAGGGTTGTGACACTGAGGAAAAGAGTGCATTCATATTGCAGTTGCAGGGCTTACTAAATAAAGCAGGATAATATGAATTGGTGTTTATAATGGGTGACTTGAATGCATCTATCAGGACAGAACAGGATATGAGGACTGCCTGGGTCCTCATGGGTGGGGCAACAGGAATAAACAAGGAACGACCATTCTAGACTTCTGTCTGGCAAATAGATTGATAGTAGCCAACACATGGTTCAGAAACAGAGACAGTCATGGGAGCACATAAAAGAGTGGCAAACATGCAACTCAGGTAGATTTCCTTCTAGTAAGGAAATGGCACTGGTGATTGCAAAGTCATCCCCAGTGAAACAGTCGGCCCACAGCATAAACCACTGGTTACCACAATCAGCTGTAAGCAGTGGTCAGAAAAGGCTCTAAGGTCAACAGACACCAAGCTGAAGACCTGGCAACTGACTGGAGCAAAAGTTCAAGGAATTACTCAGGGCTCAAGCACCCCCAAGAAGAGGAGGAAATATGTGGAGTTGAAGAAAAATGGCAGCATCGCAAAACAACATGTGTGAGGACTACAGAACAGATAGGTGGCTGAGCCAGGTAGGGAAATAATGTACATAAAGAAAGCTGGTGGTGAGATGTAGAAGCCCAGGAAGACATCAAAAGAAAGGAGTAGTACAGGAAAAAGTGGGCGATAGAAAAGATGGACAAGGCTAAGAAGGAATACTGATTGGCTAAGAAAGGAGTTGCAAAAGCAAAGAACAGAGCACTCTACCAGCTTCGGGAAAGTGACTCAGTATGTGGCACAAAGAAACTATATAATGTTGCAAGGCAAAGATAGAAAGATAAAGAAGACAGTCAGACACCCTTCATAAGGGATGCCAGCAACAACCTGCTCACCAGTCCACAGGACATCAAAGGCAGATGGAAGGAATAATTCCAGCAGTTTCTGAATGAAGAAAACCCTACAGAAGTGGTACTGCCCCAGCGCGTCTACATTATATCACATGCTCAGAAGAGTGAACGACACATAATCGACCCCATGTAAGTGAAAGCTTACATCAAAACAGCAATTTTTTTCCCTTGGAAAAAAATCGCTGTTCCGGAAAAAAAAAATGTAAAACATTACATAATGTGGGGGGCTTCACCCTCCACACCCCCCGACATAGGGGGGGCTGTGCCCCCCCACACCACTACTTAAATATACCAACTCTAAAATCGCACAACAGTGCCAAAAATGGCAAAGTAGCAAAAGCGGCCAAGCAAATTCTTTCCCAGGGAAAGAATTCGCTGAAAAGCTGCTTCGCTATTTTGTCTTTTCGCACTTTTCAGTTCGACAAAGAAGCATTTGACAACCTGTGTCTGTGACAGTGTCATAGGGAACCACCCCAGACACAGCCTATAATGAGAGGAGAAGAGGAGGAGCCCACCCTAGAAGAAGTAAGAATAGCACTAAGGAAAATGAAGTCAAGGAAAACAGTAGGCTCAGATGAGGTCACAACAGATATAATAAAGATGCTGGGTGAGACAGGGGAGAAATGGCTCCTAAGGGTCCTCATAGGAGTGTGGAGAGAAAAACATATCCCTGATGACTGGAGAATAAACATACTCATGCCAGTGTAAAAGAACAAAGTGGACGTCCACAACTGTAGGCAGTACTGAGGTATCAAACTCCTATTATGTTGCATGAAAGTTCTAGAGAGGGTGATTTCTACATGGATGCGTACAGTAGTAGAAAGTAAGATGGGAGATGAGCAGTTCAGAATCAGATCAGGCTGCAAGACAACTGACCCAATGTTTGCAGTGAGACAGATAGTTAAGAAGAAGCTAGAGATGAGGAAAGAGTCCAACTGGACATTCCTAGACTTGGAGAAAGCATATGACAAAGTCCCAAGAAAGTTGATTTGGGCAGTACTGTGGTGGTTCAAAGTCCCAGAAACAGTGGTGGAATAAGTGCAGGCTATGTACAAGGACCCAGTGACTCAGGTTCTAACAGTGTTCAGTCTCACAGAGGGGTTCCCAGTGGGAGTAGGTGTGCAACAGGGTTCAGTTCTGAGCCCACTGTTGATCATATAAGTGATGAACTACATTAGCAAACAGGTTGGAGGGGACAGAACAACAAAGTTGCTGTATGCAGGCAATGTGGCATTACAGGCAGACTGATCAAGAACTTCCACAAAGGATAGGTGAATGGAATGCAAAACTGAAGGCACATGGGATGAAACCAAGTACAGGCAAGACAGTGGTAATGACAGCAAACTGCAGAAATCAGAAGAAGCTAATAAGTGAGAAAGAAGGGAAGACAGTCCAACAAGTTAATAGCTTCAAGTATCTGGGAGGGGTGGTTGACAAGAATGGAAGTCTGAATGAAGAGGTCAAAGCTAGAATCAGAGGGGCTGCAGGCAACTGGCATATGGTGTTAGTTGCAGTGTATGACAGAAGAATGCCAACGAATCTGAAAAGTAAAGTGTACAAAACAGTGGTGTGACCAGTACTACTGTATGGTACAGAAACCTGGGCAGTAAAGGCAGAGCAGATGAGGAAGCTAGACATGATGGAAATGAAGAGTATGAGATGGGTGGGAGGAAGCATACTGTGGGACAGACGAAGAAATGAGGACATAAGAGCAGAAGCGAAAGTAGCTCCAACTGCAGAAAAGATCAAAGAGAAGATACTACAGTGGTTTGTGCACATGTACAGAAAAGCAGAAGACAATCTGGTGAAGATTTAGGGCATGCAGGAAGAAGGCAAGAGGAAACAAGGTCGTCCAGCAGAGGTGAAGAGATTTTGTGAGAAATATGCGACAGTCAGGCATAAGTGTCAAAGAAGGCAGGAGTGTGGCACTGAATCGAGAGAGATGTCGAAAGTTATTATTACACCCCAAAACACAACACAACAACCCCATGTACAAAATGGGAAAAAAGGGGGGTTGATCATAATGAGTTCTCTTTATGGAAACATACCGCTAACTGCACTGGCCCCAAAGAAAGAATGGGATGTGGGCATCACATCCAGACTAAAGTACCTTGCAAAGGTTAGGAGAGTAAACCAAGTAGTTGCTGCACAGGCATCACCCATAGCTGTTTTTTTTTTTGGAAATAAAGCTGTGGTTCTAGCAATTTCCCTAGGTGACTGACCTTTTGCTGCCATAGGAAGAGGCTTATGGATTTATTATTTATGCATAAAGAATAAAATCAGATAACCACCTACTATGTAAACCTTCGAAATCTGCTGAGTCTTTCTCCTGGAGGAGACAAGTAACTTGGCTACTACTGCAAGCAACCTTCATCCTGTTGATATAAAATTTCAAATAATGATACAAGTCTGTATAATGGAGGAGATAATTCCATGATTACTACATTCTTAAAAAAAAGAAAACAAGAACACAGAATGACTGCTTAAGATTAGTAGTAATCTCTGGCATTTAGTGCAGGCAATGATTCTGCCCCTGTGAAATATCACATATGAAAGATCATGTCAGAAATTCTCTTACCAGAAGTGACTGCCATGAAAAATGCTGTTTTTAAATCTTGACTAATTTATCATTTAAGTCATAGATAGATATACGTTTATACAAACCACACTAATATTTTTTTCATTTACATACATTAAACATTACATATACACTCAGTCCATCATTACAAAAATTGTTCAGTTCCTGCCTTCCCTTAAACTTCACTCCTCTTCGTGAACATTATTCTGCATTCATTGTTCCCACAATTTTCATTTATTTCTATGTAATTCACTCTATTCCTTTTCAAAAGATCCCATTTCCTGTTCTTTTATCTTTGTTACAATATTCAGAGCTTTAAATGCAGTTGGTTTAGACTTTGATTTCTGCCATGAGAGATGCTTTAGTATATCAGCAGAAGATGCAAGTTTAAAGGGAAGCAATGTTAACCTCTCCATCATGACATACAAATCCTATTGTAGTAAGGGATCAAGAACACACAGAGGAGGTGAAATCTGTAAGAAAGTGCCTTCTAAGATGGCTTTACTGTGGTGGTTTGAAGACCCAATAATGACAGAAAAGAAAAGCTGAAGCCAGCATAGAAATTAGAAATGGTTGCTACAGGCACTTTAACAGAGTAATAACAGACTGGAATAAACAAATTTGAGATGGACAGAATCCAGGACAAGGGCTGAAAAGGGGTACAATCCTTTGCTTGTCACAAACACAGCAAAAAATGTGCATCTGTCTCTGTACATCTTTCAGGTTTTCAATTTCTGAAAAGAAAAAAAAATAATGTGAACCAAATGAGAGTAGAAAGAACGGCTACAGGCAACTAGTGGAATGGGACAGATCACAAAATCTGAGGAGTGAATGTTGGGGTGGTGCTTTCCAGATGAATAAATGAGCAGTGCCTTACAGAGGTGCAACCACAAGGGCTCAACAGCTGAGACAAATGCAGGACAAATCTGCCAACAGAAGCAAAGAAAAGACTTCCAAGTTGGCTGCACACAAGTCACAAGCTTAACATCAGTTCTCCCAGTGTAAAAACAAACTAAGAAAAAGGATTGCCAATTAAGGTTTGTTTGGGTAAAATTCAGTTACTGGCTAGTACATACACTGTGTGGATGCCAGAAAAGAAAAATTTGAAAAACTTGAGAGAATACCAACCTAAAAAGATGAAGAGAACACATTGTCTGGGAAAGATTCTGCAGCTGTTCACCAAAAAGCATTTCAACCTTCAAGCTTTGGTTCAAGAGATGCATTCCAGTAATTTACAGGAAAAAAATAAATCAAATATACTCAGAGGTGACTGACTTATATTTTCTTGTAATAGCTTTTTTGGCAGTCAGCAGAATTAAACTTAATAAGACCTTACTATGTCCAGACAATTTAGATCCCGTATCCCAGCTAAAAAGAATCATTTCCTTACTTAACAACTATTTGCTAACCAGATATTTGTGATACAGTACTCTCTAGGGAATTTTTAGAATATGTCAGCTTATTACACTCCCACAACATATGCTCCCAGTTACCTCTTTCTTCTCCATCACACCTCCAACATTTGCTATCTACCTGAGGAAACATTCTTTGAAGACTGCTAGGGATGTAAAAATATTTATGCAAACACTTCCAAACAAAGATACTAAACCTTCTGGACGTGGTTGCAAATGTGACAGCCATACATATGGCTTCCCATTGTTTTCTTGTATAATGCTTTTCCAGTCTCTTTTCCCAATGTTTTCTAACCCCCTCTGAAAAAAAAATCTTACAGTTATCATGCAATATTTTATATGCCCTACTAATTATCCTTTTAAAAGCTGCTTCTGTTCTAGATTCAACTAAAACCTCTACCAGAGTAAGTCTTTTACGCAGGATTCTCTGGTCCATTTCACTTTGCCTGTACTCGGAGATCAAGCCCTGGCAGGGAAGGCAGTCTCTATCCTGCAATCCAAATGTCTTCTTATCCTCATTCTACTCTATTACAGTTCCTGCACGAGTTGTTTGTTGCTTGCATCTTGGTTCTTTTGCCAGGTTTCTCCAGTAATATCGAGCATCCTCTTGCCTTTATTCTGTAGCCCTACTTGGTGTCATCCCTACTGACAAAACCTCTTTTTTCCAATCTCGTATTGGCTTACTTCTTAGAAAGAGCCTAAAACATTTTCACTGCTTGTTTCTAGCTATCCATATCCATAAATAAAAGTTTTCAGTTTCTCAATTTTTATATTATCTTTTGTTTAGTCTCTGCCCACATATCGATAGCTGCCATAACAGAAGCCTGTTTAATCCATACTCCTAAATACTTCATCTTATCATGACCTCATAAATAATAGTACTGCTGAACCAATTTGTATGTGGATACATAATTTACAGTTATAGCCTTTCTTTTATCTTTGTTAATTTTAAATCATGAAAAGACTTGAATCTCACTCAAAATGTTCCGCAACACTGAGATGTCCTTTCTAGATTTATCAGGTACAAAATAATATCATCTGCAAATAAAGCCAACTTTTCTTGATTACCATGCCAATTATACCTTTGTATTTCTGAGTCCTTTATTTTTCTTTGTCAACGGCTCTAAATATAAAGCAAACAACAAAGGGAAAAGAGGACACTGCTGCCTGGTCCTCTGTTCAAACACAACTTATCTGAGAGGAACCCTCCTACTTTAAATCTTGCCTGTGATCCTTCCTATATTCTTCTAATTAATTTTATTATTTTATCAGGAATTGCAAATGCTTCCGATGCCCTACTTATAAAAACCTCAGCGTATTCTGTCAAATGTTTTCTCTGCATCAAGACCCACCAACAGCTGTGGTATTGCCTTACATTCTGCTTCCCTCTGGATCATCACTGTTCTAATAATGTTTTTTTTTTTAAACAAAAAATATCTTTATTAAATTATCACTTATGACACTGGCAATCATACATTTATAAACTAAAACAAACCACACTCACATATTTTCAGTTGCAAATGTTATGCATCACTTACAATTTATCCATTGTCAGCCAAGCATTACAAAGCTCATTCAATTCCTGCATTCCCTTAAACCTCATTCCTCTTCCAAAACATCTGCATGTATTGCTCCCACAATTCCCATTTTTTTCTGTGTAATTTACTCCTACCCCTTTCTAAAGATTCCAATTCCAGTTGTTTTAGGCACAACTGCTAGGCATAACAATAGATGACAAACTCACTTTGAACCACATATTATCAATGCAATAAAGAAAAAACACTTTAAATTAGGCAAACTATATCGCCACAAACTTTACCTGGACAACCACACCAATACAAAACTTGTCAGTAGATTACTCATCCCCTCCCTTCTATATGGTATTGCATTTTTACTAACCTTCACTCAACCCTTAGTAATAAACTTCAATCCTGCTATTACAAAACAGCCACATATGCCTCCAGAAAGCCTTACCGCTTACATTATTGCCAAACTAGAGTTTTCCCACCATCTCTACTATACCCAACTAACTTTAGCCCACAAAGTAATCTTTAGACCCAACGACTGCCCAATACTCACCTCAATCCTACAAACATATGCTCCTTCTAGAACACTAAGATCCTCATGCAACAGCTGCTAACCATAACAAAACACAACAAAAGTGCTGGACAATGTCTGTACTTCCATAACATCGCCAAACTACGGAACAACTTAGCCTCCCAAATAACTCAAATTGACTGCATAAAAATCTTTAAATCAGCACTTAAATCACACTACCTAAATCCATCCTGCTCCTGCCATACAAACAAACCACCTTAAGACAGCCCATTAACAAATTTTTGTATTGGGCAATGTATAGTAACCAGTCCTATAACTTTTTTTTATGCCTAGCTATGCTATATTTTCCTTTATTCATACTATAGATGGTACTGTTTGAAAGGCTATATTGTTCTACACATGTATTTTTTCTTATCCATACTTAGTGACGCATAAACTAATAATGTAAACTCTGTGCTGTATTGAATTGTATTACGTTTGCCTCTTATACATGTTATATTTGATTATACTTATGTTAAACTTGTTTACTGTATAATACTTTGTGGAGCCTTTCTCCCTGGGGCATCCACTGAAAATGGGTTTCTGACCCAGTGGACTTTCCTGGTCAATAAATAAGTAAAATACATTTCTCTCTCTTACTATATTCCCTGCTTCTTGCACAGTTTATTTAGACTTTGATTTGTATTTTCTAGTAATTGCTTTTTGTCAGCCACCAGACTTAAACTTAGCGAGGCCTTATCATATCTAGGCAATTCCAATTATGTATCATAGCTCAAAAAAAATGTCCTTAGTTGCACCAGTTTGCTCAACCAGTATTTCCATTAGAGTAATCTGCAGGGAATTTTTGAAGTCTTTATGAATTTCTTAAAGTACGGGAGAAGCTTTTGGATAGGGGTTATAAAGCTGACACTTTGAATAAAGCTGAACATAGGTTCAGTGGAAGTGAGATGAGAGCACATTGTGTGTGGAGTGACAGCAGGGAAAGCTTGATTTCTGGATGCAAAGGAATAGTTGACATGGCAGGGGAAAATAGGTTTTTTTTTGTAGCTAAATTTTCCCCGTTTTCAGATACACTTAGGAAGACTTTGGAGAGATTATGGCCTATGGTTCATGGGGACCCAGCTCTTTCAATCATATTTCCTGATAAGATAACTTTTTCTTATAGTAGATTTTTGAATTTGAAGGAGCTTCTAAATATGGAAAAATTGAAATGTGGGGATCTTCTTGGTTGTTATCCATGTGGTAAATGTAAGATATGCCATAAGGCCAGAAATCTACAGGGGACCATCATTAACAATCAAAGGTACAAGGCTATGGATAATTTCATTTGTAGGTCATGTGGGGTGGTTTATATTATTGGATGTGGGTGCACACCTATCAGATGGTACATAGGCCAAACTAAGAAGATGGCCGATGTACATATAATGGAACATCTTATTCGGAACGGTAAATTGGAGAATCCAGTGGCAAGTCATTTTCATGACTACCACGGGGGGGGGTGTCTGACAGTAGTTTATTTTTCAGTGTCTTGGCCAGACCGAATTGTACTGGGTGAACATATTTTTTTGCATAGACTATCACAGCTGGAGAAGCTGCCAAAAGCACCTTACTGCCACAAATCTCTGACATATGTCTTTTTTCCTCATCTATCAGTACTGGAGCCCCTCTAGTAATTAGTATGATTACTCCCCTTTTTCTCTGTCCCTGATATTCTGCTGAATGCTCATTTCTTTCCAAATATGTCTCCTGTAGCATTGCTATTTGCACCCTGCATTTCTTAATATAATTCAATATTCTTTCCTTTTTATCTACATCTGTATGGTCACTTATGTTCAAGGATAATATAAACAGCATAGCCATCATAATAAAAAGCTACTGTTGCCACCTATTATATATGACAGTTTTTTGAAAGTGTATTTCCATCTTTTGTGTTATGTGCATATACGAATATGTGTAACTCTGATTTTTTATACAGTTGTTTCTTCTCATCTCCATTTGAACCTATGCCTCATTTTTCAAGTCTTTTTGTTTTAATGAAAACCCTCAAAAAAAAATAAAATAAATAAATAAATACAAAAGACCCCATCAACCTGGAACACACATACAAAACTATGTACAACTTCAAAAAGTACAGTTGTGTACACTTACCATAAATGTAGATGTTCGAGTGTATTCACTGTTGCAGTCATCACATCTGGGTTATCTGCCTGCAGGTAGCCCTCAGCCAACCTGAATACCAGAGTCTTCAGATTCCTGCGTCGGATGCTGTCTCTTCTTCCATGACGTCAGGTCGGCAGGGGTATAAAACATGCAGCCGACACCATTACATCAGTTTTTCTTGCCCCGGATGTCAGGTGCCCCCACAATGGAAAGCAATTATATGTTATGGTACACCTCCATCAAAAAGCAAATACACCAGAAAACTTAAATATACCAAACAAGAAGGAAAGGTAGAGCCAACAGAAGTCAGTGGGCTGGAGGGTAACCAGGAATGCAACAGTAAATACACTCGGACATCTACATTTATGATAAGTGTACATAACTGTACTATGTTCTTCATGTTTCACTGTTGCAGTCATCACATTTGGGCTGATTCCCAAAGCTAAGGAAGGGAGGAGGAAGTTAGAGAGCATTAGGGCCAGCTATTAAGCCTTGCAAGACTGCAGTGGCAAAACCAGCTCTGGATTTAGAAAAAATAGGCACATGGTAATGCTTGATGAAGGTATGTACAGAGCTCCAGGTAGCAGCTTCTAGGATGTCTCTGGTAGGGACTCCTCTGAGAAACGCTGCAAAGGTAGATGCAGCCCTGGTGGAATGTGATCTTATCCCCTGTGGGGTAGGTTTTCCATGGTGCTTGTAGCAGAAATGAATGCAATGGGTCATCCATTTGGAAATGGTTTGCTTTGAAATGGCCTTCTCCTCTGCCCCTGCAGCAAAGTCAACTAGCATCTGTTCAGATTTTCTGAGAGGCTTAGGCCTGTCCAAATAAAATCTAAGTTGTCTGTGCACGTCCAGACAGTGCAGTATTCGTTCCCCTTTGTTTTGTGGATTAGGGAAAAAGTAGGCAAATTAATGTACTGATTTAGGGCCACACTAGACACCACCTTGGGCATAAAGGAAGGAGTGGTCCTGAGGGAAACCCTGTATGCATGGAAGATAATGAAGGGTTCCACTGCTATGAGGGCCTGTAATTCAGACACTCTTCTTGCTGAAGTGATGGGTAGAAGGAAGGCTGTTTTCCAAGAAAGGAATTTCAACTCTGCTGTAGCAGCTGGCTCGGGGGGGGGGGGGGGGGGTGAGCTTTTGCAATACAAAGTTAAGGTCCAAAGCTGGAGTGGGGGCTCTCCTGGGGGGTCTTAAATTTTTGGCCCCTCTGAGGAATTGTTTTAGCAGGGGGTAAGAGAAGAGGGGTGGCTCAGTATTATAATGTGCTGAAATGGCAGAGGCATGAATTGTAATTGATGAGAAGGACAGGCCCTAGTGGAGCATTTCTGTTAAGTACTGAAGAATATGAGGTAAGCTGGGCACCATTGTGCCCATCCTCCAATTCTGGCTCCAGGAACAGTATTCTTTTCCACTTTTTAGCATATGATTTTTCTAGTACTAGGCCTCTTTGCCTCCAGAATGACATCTAGCACCTGATTACTGAGGGATGCTATTGGAGAGCTCAAGGAATTAGCCAGGCTGCAAGGTTCAGGGTTTGAAGCTGAATGTGCAGAATCTGGCCCGCCTGCTGGGACAGCAGGGAAGGGGACTGAGGCAGGTGCCATAGTTCCAGCAGTGTCATACTGCACACGCGGGGGTACCAGTGCTGGTGTGGCCAGTCTGGTGCAATCAGTATTGTCCTTGGCTTGTCCTGTTTAATCTTTAGCAGAACCTTCGAGAGGAGAGGCAGAGGGGGAAAGGCATAAACCAAGAAACTTTCTCAGGTAAAGGACAGGGCATCCACTTTCCAAGCTTGACTGTGGGGAGTCCCTGTGCAGGATTTGTCCAATTGGTAGTTCTGAGGGGAGGCAAATAGGTCTACCTCTGGAGTCCCCCATTTGTTCCTCAAGAGGTTGAATATTTTTGGTTCTAGTTTCCATTCGTATGGGTCCATGAGATTTCTGCTTAAGTCGTCTGCCAGTGAAGTTAGCTTGCCTGGCAGGAATTGAGCTTGAAGGTGCACTTGGTAGTTCAAGGCTGTGCTCCACACAGCCATGGCTAGTCTGCAGAGAGGGTACGAGGGGATTCCCCCCTGCTTGTTTATGTACCACATAACTGCGGTGTTGTCAGTCTTTACCAATAGTTGTCCTGGAAAAATGCGGTCTTTGAAAGCTGTCAGGGGATTCTGTACAGCTAACATTTCTTTTTGATTGATATGCAGGTGCATCTGTCTCAGGTTCCATTTGCCCTGAATGCACTGCCCTGCCAAGTGAGCCCCACATACATAGTCTGATGTGTCTGTTAGGGTTTGGGCGGCAGGGGGTAGAGTGAAAGGGAGCCCCTTGTTGTGGTAGCAGGCCTCTGCCCACCAAAGTAACTCTAACTTTATACAAGGAATGATAGGAATCATTGATTCCAGGTCTTGAGAATGTTGACACCATAGGCTTTTTAGATACCATTGTAGTTTCCTCATATGCAGTCTTGTATATGGAATTAGTAGAATGCAAGATGCCATGAACCCCAGGGCTTGCAGAATTTTCCTTGCAGATAGCTGGGGTTTTGTGGCCAATAGTTTGAAGTAGGTTGTCAAATAAACTTATTTCTCCAGAGTGAGGAAATCCATCTGGGAAGTTGTGTTCAAGCTTGCTCCCAGGAATACAATCTGTTGGCAGGGTACTAGGTGAGATTTCTTTTCATTTATGGTGTACCCCAATGAGGTTAGAAGTTTCTTTACAAATGCCAGATGTTGTAATAACAAGTCCTGGCTTTCTACCTGAATCAGACAATTGTCCAAGTATGGGTATATTTGAATATTTCTCTGCCTGCAAAATGCAATGGTTGGAGCTACACACTTTGTGAATACCCCGGGCGTAGTAGATAAGCCAAAGGGAAGTGCAGAGAACTGATAGTGCACGGAGCCTGCCCTGAAGCGTAGGTATTCCCTGCAAGATTCCCTTATTGGAATGTGCAGGTAAGCTTCCTTTAAGTCTAAGGTTGCCAGCCAGGCATCTTTGCCGAGCACAGGAAGAAGCTGTTGAAGTGTTAGCATTTTGAATTTTGTGATTACCAGAAAGGTGTTTAGAATAGAGAGGTCCATGATAGGATGCCAAGAGCTGTCTTTTCTGGGTACCAGGAAAAGTCTTGACTAAAAACCTTGTCCCCTTTGTTCTGCTGGGACAGGTTGAATAGCCCTGATATTTAGAAGAGAGAGAACCTGCAGTTGGGCCTCCACCCACTGAGTTTAGGGTAGGTCTGGCCAACCATTTGGGGTTGTAGTGTGTAGAAGTGGAATCTGTATCTTTGGGAAACTATGTTCAAATCCCATTTGTCCTGGGTAATGAGTTCCCAGTTTTTTGCATGCAGGGCGAGCTTTCCTCCTAAGGGAGCAGGCAGTTGATTAGGGCTTGGAAGGGTTAAGGTTAAGTCATTGTGCCATTTTTCCGTAGGGGGGTGGCTTACTACTCCCTGCTTTGGAAGTGGGAGCCCCCCACTGCTTAGGCCTGTGTGCAGCCTGAGACTGTAACCTAGGTGGTTTGCTGTTCCTGGGTTTGGACTGAGAAGGCCTGGAAGAAACTGGAAAGGACCAATTCTTTGAAGGCCAATGCCTACTAAATCTGGGAGGCTGTACTTGTAGGAAATCTTTAACAGTTTGCATAGATTTAGCTTTTTCCTCCATCCTTTTAAGGACTTCTTCTGCTTTGTTGCCAAAAAGGCAGTCTTATTTTAAGGGAGCATCCAGTAATTTAGCTTTAACATGATCTGGCAAGTTTTGCTCCTTAAGCCAAGCATGCCTTCTAAGTACAGACCCAGTGACAGCAGCCCTGCAAGATGCTTCTAAAGTGTCAAAACCACATTACAAAGTATGTTTACCAACTTGTTCTGCAGAATGCATTAAATCCTGTAATTCTTTGTGTTCAGCACAGTCAGGAGTCAACATCATTTTCTGTTTAAGTAGTCCCATAATATGCTGTTGAACCTTTAACATATGAAACTGGCAATTTTAAGCCGTAATGGCCAAAGTTGCAGAAGTGTATACCTTCTTACCCCATCTGTTTAAGGCTCTAGAATCTCTATTAGAAGGGGTAGGATTTTTGGCAGCAGTAGCCTTAATGCCTTTTGGTCCTTGGGAAATAGTCTCTGTATCCGCAGTAGGATTCTTGAATAGGAACTTGTGAGAGTCAGGTATTCTGTAATACCTGTCAGGTTTTCTGGGAGCTGGGGGTAAAGTGTCTGGGGAAAGGCTAGATTCCAAGAAAGCATAATCTACAATGTTCAGAACAGGAGGGATAGCTAAAGGCCTGTGTTGAGGAAGGAGTAGAAATTCCCTAAGCCTCTTTTTGGAATCAGAGTAATCCTGGCTTTCCCAGCAGAAATGCTCCCTAAGAATGTGCAAGGTTTCACCAAAAGAAAAATCTTCTGGAGGGGAAGCAGACGGAATGGAATCCTCTGCATCAGAATCCTCATAGGTAGATAAGGGCAAATCCTGGTAATCAGAAGAAACAGAAATATCAGATTCCTGAGCAGAAGAATCAGAAGGAAAATCAGTTCTAGGTCTCTTAGAGGGGGAAGGCTGGCTTCCCCAAATTAAGGTAATAAGGTCTTCAGCCATTCTAAGCATTTGTTTTTTTAGGCATATGGGCCTGTGCCTGCGGTTTGGACGTCGGTTTTCTAGGCATGGTGCGAGTTTTAGGCCTGGATGAAGACGATGGCGTCGGTTTAAAATGCAAGTCTGTAGGCCTGAATACAACCTCAGAAGCCGGTGCCTGCACAGCAGCTCCGGACCCATCCAAGGTAGAGACATACGCAGGTTCCATAGTCGAAAAAGCATCTTGCGGCATACCGGACTCCGAATGGGTCTCAGTAGAGGCCTGCGAATCTGACGTAGCGGGTATCAGGGTCTGCGAAAGTGCCTCACTGAGTACCGGCGGACTGGCAAATAGCTTAACGGAAGCACCGTCGGCAGTTTTGGACCTATGCTGTCTCTGTCTTTATCCTTATGCTTTTTCGGAAGATTGGTAGTCGGATGGCTTAACAAAGCCATTTCGGAGTACTGAGACAGAGTACGAAAATAATTTGCTGCAAAGATAGCCAGATGGCGAATAGTTCGGAGGTTGAACAAGGCACAAAACTGACAGCGCCGGACGTTGTGGTCTGGGCCTAAACAGGGAATGCAGTACGAATGAAAATCTCTAAGAGGTATTTGCTTTCCGCAGGTAAGACAATTGTTAACTTTTACTGACATCAGTTGGAGCAAGAAAAAGGATCCCCAATGGTGTACTTATCTTTTTTGAAGACTTCGGGTCTGAAACTCGAAAATGAAAATTTCAGGAGTCGGCCGACCGGCACTTGCGAACTGCTTCTGCTTTGGGCACGGCACGGCAAGAAAGACTGATGTAATGGCGTCAGCTGCATGTTTTATACCCCTGACGACCTGACGACATGGGAGAAGAGACAGCATCTGATGCATGAATCCGAAGACTCTGGTATTCAGGCCGGCTGAAGGCTACCTGCAGGCTGATAACCCAAATGTGATGACTGCAACAGTGAAACACGAAGAACATCATGATGATTAAACCTCCAGAAAGAACACCTGCCCATAAATTGATGGCTGCACCTACAAACATTATCTAACCTAAAATTAAGGTTACGTATGCTATAGCACATACTACAGCCTGTGCTCCCACTTACACTGATTACTGTCTGTCCGTTCTTATCTTTCTTCCTCTCCCAGATATGAAACTCAGCTCGTATGCTTTCAGAAAACATTAACTTTAGCCCTAAGAAAAAGTACACTGGCTACCTTTAAATAAAATGCATCTCCACTTCACTGAACATTTCCCAGTGGAAAACAAACAAGCCAGTATCTTCACAGTTGTGAGAAGCTTAACATTTTCATGGCTTTCAACTTTTTGTCTTATTTGTAAAGCCATATGTTTGCAAAACACCTGTTTACAGACTAAGCCAAAGGTAGTACTCTAGACACTTACCCTTGTAAAACAAAGACAGAAAACATTCTAATGCTACATGTATATTGGTTTACTTTTACACCCCATCCCAGGAGCCTAAGATGACAGCATATGAACATTAAACTTACTTTTGTCCATCTTGTTTCTCTTGTTATACTGTACAACCTATAATTCTTACAACTAAAAAAGTATTTGTTTACTTTAACATCTTTAACACAAATGACAGTCACTGAAAAGATTCCCTCCACAATTAAAATACCCCTGGCTACACACTACAAAGTACTGTTTTGCTGTATATAACATGCAGTTTATATCATGAAATGTATACAATTATTAATGAGAGTAAAACTTGTTTTACTTACAGTAAGTTTTCTTCTTTTACTGTCTTTCTAAACATTAATGATATATGGGGTATATGCTTTACAGTCCAACCACAAGTTTAACAAAGTCAAAAACAAAAGTATAGTGTTTTTCAGCCAATTGTTCCTGCAAAACCATATTTCACAAATGTGATAAGATGCCTTATTGTCTTCCATCTACTCACACTATTTTTTTTTAGAGTTGCTGGTCTTCTTCCTCTTCACCTTCTTCTCCCAAAACCAGACTTTGGTTCAAGTCCAAGATACTGCCGATTATTCCAGTCAACTGCTGTGCTTTTTTTATGTCTCTGGTGTATTCTTTTGGAACATGGGAAAAGGTTCCACTGGCAAAGTCTCTTTATGAACGTTACCATCAGAAGAATTGGATGCAGAGTTCCCTTCTGCTTGCTGACTCACTTTTTTGCTGGATAAACCTTAATTCCTCCTTAGCCTGCTGTGTGTCAAAAAATTACTTTGATCCTCCAGAAAAAAAAACACTCTGAAGACAGCTGAATACAGCAGCTTGAATCTCACACCTGCTTCTTGATGTTCTCTGATTGATGGAATAAAATTGCTTCTCTTCTGCCTGGTGTACACTGAACAATAATTTTTTTTTTACTAAAGCTCTGCTGTCTCTAATTTTTAATATTTTGCCCCTCTGTCAGAATTTTGTCAGGATCAAGTCTTTCTGCTGGTATGACTGCATCTTTACTAATATAGGTCCTTGGTTGCTCTCTCCATGCCAGGTTTGGGGCATACACTTGATGCACCTTTTCAATTAACAAATTCTGCTGTGGAATACCAGCCCAATTGCTTATTTGTGCTTTTATAAAATTAATACAGTCTGTTCCTTCCAAATGCTCTGGTACAGCAGAAACTTTTACTTTTTCTCTGCATACTCTGTCTTCTAACTCTACTATTTTTAAACAGTTCTTCTTGAGAAACCTCATATTTAGCCAGCTTTTTCTTTATGTCAAACTCTGAGTTCTGCAGTTTTAACAGTTTATCTGAATGGCTAGTTAAAGATTCTTCTTTTTTCCAGACTTTTTTGTTTGAATAGATATATTCTTTCAGTGTTTCATTTATTCACTTCTGAGTACATTTGCTTTATTTTTTTCTTCTAAATTACTGGAAGCCATTTCTTGAACCAAAGTTGGAGCATGAACTGCTTTTTGTTGAACAGCTGCAGAATCGTTCACATTCCCAGAATACATTTTCTCTTCACCTTTTCTGGTCGATTTTCTTTCAGGTTTTCCAAATCTCTTCTTTGCTGGCATCTGGACATTGTATTTACTATCCAGTAACTGAATTTTACAAGAAAAAAAATCAATGGCACTCCTTTTTTCCAGTTTCTATTTTCAAACTGGGAGAACAGAAGTTATGCTGTTGATCAGTATGCAGCCATCTTGAAAGTCTATTTTCTTTCTGTTAATGTATGTTTGCCTATGTCTTAAGTGATCACTTAATAAAGGTGTTTAAAAAAAAGAACAGAAGGGACATTTACGGATGCCTTTGGCCTTGCTTAACTTAGCTTTCTGTGTGAACCTCATAATCAGCAGAAATGGGGAAGTGTTTAAGAGTCCATGGGTCCGCTTCTAGATCAGACCATCCATGGGGTGTCCAACAGATTGGGATAAAGGAAAACTAATGGCTGCACTTGACACCGGCTGGAAATGGACAGATGTCAAAGGTCTCCATATTCAGAACAATTTTTTTTAAATACCATAACTGAATTATCACTTCTGACACAGACAAACTTACAATTATATAAAAGTAATCAAACCATATAACAAATTCACATTTACAAACATTGTACATCATATATATTGGTCTATACAATGCAATCAAACCAACTTTATATAAACTGTTCAATTCCTGCCTTCCCTTAAACCTCATTTCTCCTTCAAAACATTTTTCTGCATGTATTTTCCCATAACTCCCACTTTTTCTTATGTAATTTACTCCTACTCTTTTCTAAAGATCCCACTTCCTGTTCTTTTATCTCTATTACAATATTTACTATTTCAAGTATGGTTGGTTTAGACTTTGACTTCCACTTTCTAGTAAATGCTTTTTTTGCAGACACTAGACTTAAAAAAAACAAGGCCTCACTGTGTCTAGACAATTGAGATTGTGTGTCCCAGCTCCCAAAAAATAATTTCCTTAGTTACACTCATTTGCTAGCCCAGTATTTCTTTTTTTCTCAAACACCTTTATTGAATTATCACTTGGACATAGGCAAATTATATTCGTATAAAAGTAATCAAACTATATTAACATAACAAATATTATACTTCACATATATTGCTAAACATCATATAACCAAAGCAATATTACATAAATTATTCAATTCTTGCTTTTTTTTTTAAACAAGAAACATCTTCACTAAAATATCACTTACTACATAGGCAATAATACATTTACATAAATGAAAATAAAGCACACCAACACAATCCTAGTCGCAAGCATTTTACATCACAAACCATACCTTCACACACTCAGTTGCAAACATTATACATCTCTTACAATCTACCCAATCTTTTTCACTCAAACATTACATAACTCACTTAAGTCCTACTTCCAGTAAAATTAGTATAGATTTTGATTTCCATTTTTGGCAGCCACCATTATTAGACACAGGAAGGCCTTACCATGTCTAGGCAATTCTGATTCTGTGTCACATCTCAAAAAAAATCATCTCCCTCGTCAGACCAATCTGTTCACCTAGCATCTCCAATAGTGCATCCCGCAGGGAATCCATAATGTCTGCTAACTCACTGTACTCTCAGAAAATATGTTCCCAATCAGCTGTTTCTTTCCCTTTACACCTCCGACATTTACTGTCTACCTGAGGAAAGATTCTCTGAAGTCTATTTGGGGTATAAAAATATCTATGTATACATTTCCAGGCAAAAATCCTACATCATCTAGGTTTTGTTGCATATTTGGGAGACATACATAAATCCTCCCATTGTTTCTTTGTGAATTGCTTATCCAATCTCTCTTCCCCATCCCTTCTAACCATCTCTGATTGCTTTTTATAGTTATCCTGCAATATTTTATATGCTCTGCTAATAATTCCTTTTTTAATGGCAGCTTCTGTTCTAGATTCTATTGAAAACTCTACCAGTGCTGGTCTTTCGTTTAGAACCCCCTATTTCTTTCTCTTTGCCTATACTTTTGTATCAATCCCTGATAGGGAAGGCAATCTCTAACCTGCAGTCCAAATAAATTATTGCTGCCTTCCCATTCTATCATCTTTCCCTCTCCAGTTATTTGCTCCCAGTACCTTGGTTCCTTTGCCAGTTTTCTCCAATAAGTTCCAGCCCTCTCTTGCCTACTGTCTGTATCCCTAATTGCAGTCATCCCTATCAAGAGAACCTCCTTTCTCCATTCCCATGTTGGTTTAGTTGTTAGAACATGTTCTGCAACTTTATGGAAATAATATTCTGCATAATTATTGTTGTTCTCCTTAAAGGGCTGCATTCAAAATTCCAGTCTCTCCTTGTTTCTTGAGTTTCCCCCATGTTTCATCATCATCCCTTTCCACTTTGAATTACAGTTTTCTGCTTGTGCTATGTATAGGAGTCTTAACTATGTATAGGAGTCTTAACTGTGTAACTCTGAAATACCCCTTCAGACTGGATAATCTCAATCCACCCTATTCTACTGGACGAATCAGCTTATCCCACTTGACTCTTGCCGTCTTCCCCTACCAGATAAAGTCCTTCAGCTCTTTATTAATTGCTACCTGCAACTTCTCCTGTGGTTGATAAAAATATGCCTGACCTGTGCACAAGACTAAAGGGACTAAAAACATTTTAACTACTTGTATCTCGCTATCCATGCAACAAAGCTTCCCTTTTCTCAGTTTTTGTATTATCTTTTGTTTAGTCTCTTCCCACATATCCTTAACTGCCACACTAGAATAATTTTTAATCCATACTCCTAAATATTTAATTTTATCATGTCCCCATAAATACTGGTATTCCTGAACCAGTTAGTGTGTGGGTACATAATTTACTGCTACTGCCTTGTTTTAGCTTCATTAATTTTGTATCCTGAAAAGATCAGAAACTGTCTTAAAATGTTCCACAACACTGTAATGTCTTCTTCTGGTTTTGTCAGGTACAAAATAATATCTGCAAAAAGCCAGCTTTTCTTGACTACCATACAAATTACAGCCTTGAATTTCTGAGTCCCTTATTTTCTTTGCCAATGGTTCTAAATATAATGCAAATAATAAATGGGAAAGAGGACACCCCTGCCTGTTTCCTCTGCTCAAGAAGAAATTATCAGAGAGGACTCCACCCATTTTAATTTTCACCTCCTATCCCTCATATATTCTCCTAATCATCTTTATATTTTTTTTCACAAAATGCACATGTTTCTATTGCCCTGCTCATAAAGTCCCAGCTTACTCTGTCAAATGCTTTCTCTGCATCAAGACCAACCAACAACAATGGTATTTTCTTACATTCTGCTTCCCTCTGGATAATCAGTGTTCTGCTAATGTTGTCAAATGTTTGCCTGCCATCCACAAAACCACACTGATTCATATCCATCAGTTTTGGCATTACTTTTGCCACTCTTTTAGCTATTATAGACATGATCAATTTATAATCATGGTTTAGTACTGAAATGGACCTGTATGAAGCTGGATCTGATGGATCCTTACCCTCTATAGGTGTTACAGCTACCACTGCTTTCTTCCAGGACGGTGGCATTTCTCCTCCTCTTAAGATATTGTTAAACAAAACCTTCCAGATCTTTATCCATTTTTCCTCCCAGCTTCCAAACTTCCACAAGAAAACCATCTATTCCTGAAGACTTTCCTGTAGATTGGCTATACAACACAATTTTTATCTCATCTCCTCCTATGCTGTTAATAATTGACCCTCATCTACCTCTAACCTTGGCGTATTTAATTATTCCATAAACATTTCCATTTTATATTTTCTTGATATTCATATTTCTCTGCTTTATAGAGACTCTCATAGAATTTCCAAAATATTTCTAATACCTCTAAAGGACTTCTTGTTATCTTCTTTGTTATAGGCTCCCTAAGTTTGGCGACAGCCCTTTCTACTTTCTGGTCCCTGAGTCATTGTGCTAAAAGTTTTTGTGCTCTACTGTCATTATCAAAAAAATAGTTGCTCAACAGCAATCTTTTTAAGCTCATGCATAGTATCGAGTTAATTCCTTACTTTCTGCCTAGCACTGTGCAGCTGATCATCCTCTTGTTCTTGAGATTCCCCCATTCTGTAATACTTTCACATTTCAGTCCCTCTAAATAATTTTTGTTACTTCTTAACCACAGCTCCCTTTCTTTTATTTCCACCCATTTTTTTAAACTCCACCTTAATTTTACCCCACTCCCTAGCTATATTTTCAGAAGAAATTTCTATCCTCTCTAACAGCTCCAGAATAATCTCCTCTACCAATTCCTTTAATTCCTCTCTTTTCAACAAATAGGTGGAAAAGCTCTAATGTCTCATTTTTATTTTGTTAGCTTGTGTTTTTATTTTAGCTATTATTGGCTCATGATCTGAAATAGTTATTGGGTGGGTATCAAGACCTTCAGTTAAATGCATGTGTTCCAGTGAAATATAAATTCTGACTAGCCTAGCCCAGTTTTTATATCTTGGGGAATAATATGTAAATTCACTCCGAACTCCTATTACTGAATTCACACCTTCCATGCAAAATATTTTCATAAATTTCTTCAAAAATCTACCCTCCTTCGTTATATTTTCCCTTCTGGGTCACCTAGACACATCCTCACTGCTGCAAATCATGTTCCAGTCCACACCTATAAGTAATATGTCTTGCTGAAAAGTGATTATTTCTCCAAAAATTGTCTTAAGCTCCATTACAGCAGTTTTAGTTGGAATGTAAATACATGCCAGTGTAATCCCGTTCCCTTGCCAGTAGTCCCTTAGCAATACAAATCTGCCATTATTATCTTTATCTTCTTCTATCACTATTGGAGCTTCACTTGCAATTAATATAAATACTCCTCTTTTCCTTTGTCCCAGGTTTTCTGCTGAATAACCATCCTGAAAATCTTTATCAAATTCACATGTTCATTTCTTTTTAACTGTATCTCCTGAGCATAGCTAGTTGCATTCTACATTTTTAATATAGCTCACTACTCATTCTTGTTTGTATTTATCTGCAAGGCCCTTTACATTTTAAAGACATTAAAGAAAGCATCACTGTATTAAAAAGTTATTATTCACATCTTTTATGTATAACACCATTTTTTGTTAAATGTCTAGTTCCAGCTTTTGTGTTACATGCATACACTGTTTGGCAGGTTGAACTTTTATACAGTTGTTTCTTGTCATATCCATTTCAGCCTATGTCACCATCTTATAAAACTTTTTATTTTATTGAAGTCCTCAAAAAAAAAAAAGACACACACACCCAATATCCCCCTAACTTACTAACACACAAAACTATACACACCTTCAGTTATTGAAGTTTTAACCTCCTAATATGAGCAAAAGTCCCAAACTGACAGCCACACTCACAGACTTGAGTTAACCAAGAAGAAAGGTCATCCATGCTAAGATGCATGGTGAAACCTGTGCGTCTACTAAGTACTAATTTAGTTTGTCTTGTCTTTATAACCTCCCCGGCTGGGAAACCCCTGGATGTTTTCAGAGATCATTAACTACCTTGGGAAAGCCCCAGAATGCTTTCAGTGGACATTGTCTACTTTAGGGAAACCCCTGAATGCTTTCAGAGAACATTATCAACTTTGGGAAAACCCCCAAATACTTTCTGAGAACATTATCTTTTAGCAAAGTTCTCTCTCTTCTTTTTTCCCTCAGCCAATCACTCTCAACCAGAATGTAGCCAGTTTCTCTTTATCAGATTGTCTCCATGGAGACATGAGTACCAGGCAGCCAGTTTCTCCTCATCAGCCTGATACCATGGAAACATGAAGACCACCTGCAGAATTGTTACTCAGCTTACATCTCTTTGCTAGAAAAAAGCCTCATAATATTCAATATTCTTTTTAACGTACTTGCTCTCTCTTAAAGCTTGCTAATAAATCAATCAAATGTCTTTAATGCAGTAATTTCCTCATGCAAGAATGAGAAAAAGCACATTAATTTCTCTTTTATTATGCTTTTTTATGCACTGCAGTGCCTACACTTCTTCAAACTGAAGAACAGAGGGATTAGGGAGAAAAAAAGAAAACAGCAGCACCTGCCCACAATCCTCATTACACTTAAAAATAACTAGAAAAAAATTGTTTACAGCATGTAAAGAAAATCGGATGGCACAGTGGTGTAGCGGTAGCACTGTTGCCTCACAGCAAGAGGTTCTCTGGTTCAATTCCCAGCTGGGGTGCCTTCTGTGCGGAATCTGCATGTCCTCCCTGCATTCATGTGGGTTTCCTCCAGGTGCTCTGGTTTCCTCCCACATCACAAAGACATGCATCTGCAGCATTTCTACCTGGGCCTCCGCTGAAAATTTGCTTCGTTCCAAGTTGGATTTTCCTGGTAAACATATGTTAAATGAATAAATAAATAAATAAACATGCTGCAAAACTGGTACTATTTAAGGAAAATGAAAAAAAATCTATACTTACAGTTAACTTTCTCCCTCCTCTTGCCCTCCCAAAAGCACTTTTCCAAACATTAATGACATGAAGTAGGGCATATGCTTTAGAGTCCCCCACAAGTCCAAGAAACTTTGAAAAAGTTCAATATTTCCAGATTTTTTTTTTGTTCTGGCATATTTCACAAATATAATTATTGAATTGTAATGCCACATTTGCCAATCAAGAAAATGTACAAATGGAAGTGTTTATGGAAGAATTAAATACGCCAAGATTAGAGGTAGAGGGCTCAATTACCAACAGTTAGGATATGAGAAGATGGGATAAAAATGGTGACATATAACCAATCTACAATAAAGTCATCAGGAATAGATGGTATTGCTGTGGAAGTCTGGAAGCTAGAAGGGAAAAACTGATAAAGATCTGGAAGGTTTTATATAACAGTATTTTAAGAGGAGGTGAAGTACCAACATCCTGGAAGAAACCGGTGGTAGATGTAATACCTAAAAAGGGTAGAGTTCCATCAGACCTAGCTTCATATAAGGCCAATTTCAATACTAAACCACGATTATAAAGTGTTTATGTCTATAATGGCTAAATGAATGACAAGAATTATGGCAAAATTGATAGATATGGATCAATGTGATTTTGTGGAGGTGAGGCAAATATTTGATAACATTAACAGAACAATGATGATCCAGAGGGAAGTAGAATGTAAGAAATACCACTGTTGTTGATGGGTGTGTCTTGATGCAGGGAAAGCATTTGACAGAGTAGGCTGGGAACTTTATGGGCAGGGCAATGGAAGCATTTGCATTTCTTGATAAAATTATATGGTTGATAAGGGGGATATATGAGCGACTAGAGATGAAAATTCAAGTGGGTAGGGTCCTCTCTGATAATTTCTACTTGAACAGAGGAACCAGACAGGGGTGTCCTCTTTGTTATTTGCATCATATTTAGAACCACTGGCAAAGAAAACAAGGGACTCAGAAATTTAAGGATGTAATTGGTATGGTTGTCAAAAAAAGCTGGTTCTGTTTGCAGATATTATTTTACACCTGACAAAACAAGAAAAGGATATTACAATGTTGTGGAACATTTTGAGACCATTTCAACTCTTTATGGGATACAAAATTAATGAAGCTAACACAAACGCAATAGCGGTAAATTATATACCCACACACTAATTGGTTTGGCAATATCCACATTTATGGTGATATGATAAAATGAAGTATTCAGGAGTGTGGATTAAAATGATTCTGGTGTGGCAGCTAATGATATGCGGTTAGAAACTAAACAAAAGATAGTACACAAACTGAGAAAAGGAAGCTCTGTTATACAGATTTGGAAAGTAAGATCCAGGCAA
This sequence comes from Protopterus annectens, assembly GCF_019279795.1. NCBI lineage: Eukaryota > Metazoa > Chordata > Ceratodontiformes > Protopteridae > Protopterus > Protopterus annectens. The sequence continues at coordinate 1,400,016,947 of NC_056733.1, forward strand.
TTAAAATGTTTTTAGTCCCTTTAGTCTTATACACAGGTCAGGCATTTTTTATCAACCAGGGGAGAAGATGTAGATAGAAATTAATAAAGAGCTGAAGGATTTTACCTGGAAGGGGAAAATAGCAAGAGTCAAGTGGGATAAGCTGATTCTTCCAATAGAACAAGGCAAATTGTGATTACCCGATTTGAAGGAGTATTTCAGAGCAACACAAGTAAGGCTCCTATACATACCACATGCAGAAACTATAATTCAAAGTGGAAAAGGATGATGATTAAACACGGGGGGGAAGTTCAAGAAACAAGGAGATACTGGGATTTTGGATGCAGGCCTCTAAGGAGAATAACAATAATCATACATAATATTATATTTATAAAGTATCAGAAAGTATTTCAAGAACTAAGCCAACACTGGAGTGGAGAAAGGAGATCCTGCACATAGGATGATTGTAGATAGGGATACAGACAACAGGCAAGAAGGGGTTGGAATTTATTGGAGAAAAATGGCAAAGGAACTAAGGTACTGAGAGCAAATAATGGGTTCCTATGAGTACAATGAAAACGCATTATGTCAAATGCGTTTTCGTCGACACATGTAGAGTGAACAGGCAAAACAGCAAAGCGGCTGTTCAGTGAAATTTTTCCCTGGGAAAGAAGCCGCTTGACTGCTTTGTTGTTTTGCCGTGTTCTGAAGTGTAGTGTGGTCCCTTGTCCGGTATAGCTCCCGAGCATGATTGTGCAACAGTTACTGACCTTAGGGTTAGGGTGCGGGTTAAGGTAAGTGCATATGTATGAACATTTTTACTGTTTTATATTTTATGTTAAATGTATGGTTGAGTTACGTGTGTGTTTTCAGTTGTTTACTTTTGTTTTGGGGGGTAGAGTTAGGGTTAAGGTAAGTGTGTATGTGTTTGGAGCTGTTTATGTAAATGTGCGAGAGTTACTGATCTTAGGGTTAGGGTGTGGGTTAACGTAAGTGCATATGGTTTAAAATGTTTACTGTTTTTTTTTTTTGTTAAATGTATGTTTGGGTTATGTGCATATGTGTATTTAGTTGTTTACTGTTTTTGGGGGGTATAATTACGACTGGGTATGTGTGTATGTGTTTGGAAGTGTGTAATGTGTTTTTTTTTGCAGGGGTTGGAACAGCGATTTCTATCCCTAGGAAAGAAATCGCTGTTCTTTGGATTCGACATTTTCAGCTTTCGCTGAAAATGTGTCGATGTAACATCATTTGCTGTTTTAAGCGTTCGATGTTGCAATATAGACCCGCAAATAGCTACAGAGGAAAAGGGAATAAAATAGAAAGATGCCAAGAATGTATGTGGACTACAGGTTAGAGATTGTCTTCCTCATAGAGGATGGATATCACCGTACAGGCAAAGCAAAATAAACCGGGAGGTCCTAAATGAAAGAGCAGCACTGGTAGAGTTTTTAGAAGAATCTAGAACAGAAGCTGCCAGTAAAAAAGGAATAATTAGTACAGCATATAAAATACTGGATTATAACTACACAAATCAATCAGAGGAGGTTAGAAAGGATTGGGAAGAAACATTGGATAAGGAATTCACAAACAAACAATGGGGGAGAATATATGAATGTCTCCCATATATGCAACAAAGTAGAAAGATTTAGGATTTTCCCTTCGAAATTTTTAAATAGATATTTTTATACCACAAGTAGACTCCAAAGAATTTTTCCTCAGGTAGACAGCAAATATTGGAGCTGTGATTGGGGGGGGGGGGATACTTTCTGAAGTGTAATGACTTTGCAGATTTTAAAGACTCCCTGTAGGCTACTCTGTCAGAGATGCTGGGTGAGCAAATTGATGTAATAAGGGAAATTATTTTTCTGAGCTATGACACAGGATCGAAATTGCCTAGACATGACTGCCAACATAGCCACACAATGAGTAACAGCTTAATTCTGGCTCTCCCAGTCTGAAAACAGAAAGTTAGCAGAGAAAGCCAGTGGAACGGACTAGTAAGTGGAATGCCTAGACACCAGGAAAAAAGAAATATAAAGGACCTGGAGGAAAATCAGCTACAGAAGTTGAGGCAAATCCGAGACTGAGAAAAGTATTGCAGTTGTTCAGAAAGAAGCAGTGCAAGTTCCAGACATCACTTCCAAGTAATCTGGAGGAAAGTATAAAGCAGCTGTACACAGACCTGGTTAAAATAAATGAAACACTGACGGAGTATATCAACACAGACAATAAAAAGTTGGAAAAAAATAGAAGAAGCTTTGAACAGATATTCAGATAAGGTGTCAGAACTGCAAAACTCATAGGGTGAAATGAAGAAAAGGCTGGCTGAATATTAGACTGCACAAGAAGAGATGTTTCAAAAAAGAATTAGATGAAAGAGCATTTAGGGGAAAAGTACAGTTGTGTACACTTACCATAAATGTAGATGTTCGAGTGTATTCACTATTGCAGTCGTCACCTCTGGGTTATCCCTGTTAGCCCTTGGCCGGCCTGAATACCAGAGTCAGTGTTTTTCTGCGTCGGCTGCTGTCGCTTGCTGTCTGATGTCAGGTCATCAGTGCTATAAAGGAAGGCAGCCAACACCATTACATCAGTTTTTCTTGCCCTAACCAGTCAGAGGCCCAAGTAAATATGGTAAAGTGGTTCTGGTGGCTAAAAGCCAACATTAGAAACGTATGTCTTCCTAAAGAAAGAAGACATACAGGGGAAGGAGGGTGGGAAACCAGGACTGTAACAGAGAATACACTCGAACATCTACATTTATGGTAAGTGTACACAACTGTACTATGTTCTTTGTGTTTCACTGTTGCAGTCATCACCTGTGGGAGGATTCCCAGAGCTGAGGGGAGGGGTGGTAGGATTAGCAAGAGACCTAGGAATGGGTCAGCATACCCTGCAGAACTGCAAAGGCAAACCCTGCCCTAGCCTTTGAAAATAGAGGTAGGTAGGAATGCCTGGTAAAGGTATGGACAGAAGTCTACGTGGCAGCTTCCAGGATGTCCCTGGTAGGAATTCCTCTGAGGAATGCTGTGGAAGTGGAGGCTGCCCTAGTGAAATGGGTCTGAATAGACTTGGGGGGGGGGGTTCCCCCATGCAATCTGTAGCAGAAATGGATACAGTGTGATATCCATTTGGAAATGGTTTATTTGGAAATGAGCTTCCCCTCTGCCCTTGGGGCAAAGCTGACCAGTACTTGGTCCATTTTCCTGAAGGGTTTAGTATGGTCCAGACAGTATCTGAGCTGTCTGTGCACATCTAGTGAGTGCAGAATTCTTTCCCCCTTGTTCTGAGGGTTAAGAAAGAAGGTGGGTAGATGTATGGCCTGGTTGAGAGTTACATTAGATACCACCCTTGGGCATAAAGGAAGGATTAGTCCTCACGGAGACCCTGTCTGCATGGAAGATGATGAAGGGCTCAATGTCCATCAGTGCCTGAAGTTCTGTAACCTTTCTTGCTGAGGTGATAACTAGGAGAAAAGCAGTCTTCCAGGAGCGGTATCTTAGTTCTGCTGAAGCAGCAGGTTCGAAGGGAGGTAAAGTTAGTTTTTCCAAAACATAATTCAGGTCTCAGGCTGGAGTAGGTGGCCTTTTGGGAGGTCTGATATTAGAAGCCCCTCTGAGGAATTGTTTAATCAAAGGATGGGAGAAAGTAAAGTTGTGTACACTTACCATAAATGTAGATGTTCGTGTGTATTCACTGTTTTAGTCATCACATTTGGGTTATCCTGCCAGGGGTAGCCCTCAGTCGGCCCGAATACCAGAGGCTTAGTATTTCTGCATTGGTTGCTGTCACTCCAGGACTGACGTCAGGTCGTCAGTGGTATAAAAACAGGCAGCCAACGCCATTACATCGTTTTTTTCTTGCCCTAGCTGTCAGGAGCCCCCAAACAGGGAGCTAGGTTATGGTGGAAGAACACCACCAGTAGAAAATAAATACCAAATGTTCCCTGTAAGGACAGAGGAAGAGAGACAGAGAGAGAGAGAAGGGGATGGAGGGAGGGAAACCAGGACTGCAACAGTGAATACACTCGAACATCTACATTAATGGTAAGTGTACACAACTGTTATGTTCTTCATGTTTCACTGCAGCAGTCATCACATTTGAGTTGATTCCCAAAGCTGAAGAAAGGGGTGGAGGCAGTCAAGAAGACTGGGGGGCTGGCTAAAATGCCCTGCAAGACTGCAGTGGCAAAGCCTGTCCTGGATTTGGAGAAGATAGGCAGGTGGTAATGCTTGGTGAAGGTATGAACAGATGTCCATGTTGCAGCCTCCAGGATTGTCCCTGGTGGGGACTCCTCTGAGAAAAGCTGCAGAGGTACAGGTTGCCCTGGCGGAATGTGTCCTGACCCCCTTTGGAGGTGGTTTCCTGTGCTGTTTGTAGCAGAAATTAATGCAGTGTGCTATCCATTTGAAGATTGTTTGTTTGGAAATGGCCTTGCCCTCTGCCCCTGCTCCGGAGCCGACTAGCAATTGATCAGTTTTTCTAAAAGATTTAGTCAAGTCCAGATAGACTCTGAGCTGTCTGTGTGCATCTAGAGAGTACAGAATCCTTTCCCCCCTTGTTTTGTGGGTTAGGGAAAAAGGTGGGCAAAAGTATGGATTGGTTGAGAGCCACACTGGACACCACTTTAAGCATGAAGGATGGGTCAGTCCAGAGGGAGACCCTGTCAGCATGGAAAATGATGAAGGGCTCTACAGCCATGAGTGCTTGTAGCTCTGATACTCTTCTAGCTGAAGTGATGGCCAGAAGCAAGGCTGTCTTCCAAGAGAGAAATTTTAACTCTGCTGAACCTACAGGTTCGAGGGGGGTAGGGTGAGCTTTTCCAACACAAAGTTAAGGTACCAAGCTGGGATAGGTGCTCTTCTGGGTGGCCTTAAGTTGTTAGCCCCTCTTAAGAACTGTTTGATTAGAGGGTGTGAAAAGAGAGATGGCTCTGTGCTGTAGTGAGCAGAGATGGCAGAGGCGTGAATTTTAACCGAAGAAAAGGATAGACCCCCCCTGTGTAGTAGGTCTGCCAGGTAATCCAGGATGAGAGGTAGGGAGGGCTGTGCCATTCCAGCTCCCTTAGCCTGGATCTAGGTGCAAAACCTTTTCCACTTGTCAGCATAGGATTTTCTAGTGCTGGGGTGTCTGGCCTCACATATAACATGGGAATAAGCCAGGCTGCCAGGTTGAGGGTCTGCAATTGGGGATGCATGAATTCTCCATTCCCCTGGGTCAGAAGTGTTGGGATCTGAGGTAGGTGCCATGGTGGCAGGGGTGACAGGCTGCGCAGCAGTGGGTACCAGTGCTGGAGTGACCAGTCTGGGGCAATCAGGACTGGCCTCGGTTTTTCCTCCCTTATTTTGAGCAGTACCCTTGGAATGAGTGATAGAGGAGGAAATGCATAGACCGAGAGGTTTACCCACTGGAAGGATAGAGCATCCACTTTCCAGGCCTTGCTGTGAGGTTCCATGGTGCAGAATTTGCGGAGCTGATGATTGGAGTGGGAGGCAAAGAGGTCGACCTTCGGGGTGCCCCTTTTCTAGGTTACAAGGGTGAAGGTGCTGTGGTCTAGCAGGTTTCTGCTTAACTTGTCCACCAGAGAGTTTAGACAGCCTGGCAGGAATTGTGCTAGCAGGTGTAGTTGCATGGCTGAGGCCATGTGCCAAGGGGTCATGGCGAGCCTGCAGAGAGGATAAGAGTGAGTCCCTCCCTGCTTGTTGATATACCACATCACTGTGGTGTTGTCTGTTTTGATCAGTAGAAGCCCCGGGGAGAGTAGGGATCTGAAAGCTGTCAGGGCATACTGAACAGCTAGCATCTCTTTTTGGTTGATGTGCAGATGTATTTGATTTGGGCTCCAATGGCCCAGAATGCACCTGCTGTTCAGGTATGCACCCCAGGCATAGTCTGATGCATCTGTGGTGAAGGTCTGGGTGGCTTGGGGTTGTGAGAAGGGAAGTCCCTTGTGGTTGCATGCTGCTGCCCACCAAAGAAAATCTTTCCTTAGACAAGGTATCATTGGTATGAGAGTTTCCAGGTCTTGAGAGTGTTGACACCAAAGGCTTTTTAGGTACCACTGGAGTTTCCTCATATGCAGTCTGGCATATGGAATAAGTAGGATGCAGGAGGCCATGAAGCCTACAGCTTGCAGGATTTTCCTTGCAGATAACTGGGTTCTGCTAGCTAGTTAAGAGAAGTAACCTGTCATGTAGGCTTGTTTTTCTGGAGTAAGGAATGCCATTCTGGGATGCTGTGTCCAGGCTTGCTCCCAGGAATATAATTTTTTGTGTGGTGACTAGTTTTAATTTCTTTTCGTTGATAGTATACCCCAGGGAGGTCAGTAGGTCCTTTACAAAAGTCAGGTGCTGTAGCAGCTTTTCCTGACTATCTGCCTGAATCAGGCAGTCGTCTAAGTATGGGTAAATGTGAATATTTCTGTGTCTGCAAATAGCAATGGCGGTAGCCAGGCATTTTGTGAAAACTCTGGGAGCAGTGGATAAGCCAAAGGGAAGTGCAGAGAACTGAAAGTGCACAGATCCTGTCCTGAAACATAGGCATTTCCTGCATGATTCCCTGATTGGGATATGTAGGTAGGCCTCTTTTAGGTCTAGGGTGACTAACCAGGCATACTTGGAAAGCATTGGTAGAAGCTGCTGGAGGGTGAGCATTTTGAATTTTGGTATCACCAGAAAGGTGTTTAGAATGGATATATCGAGGATGGGGTGCCATGTGCCCTCTTTTCTGGATACCAGGAAGAGTCTGGAGTAGAAACCTTGGCCTATCTGTTCTGCAGGAACATGCATGCTGTATTGCCCTCGTGAAGAGCAGGGAAAGGACTTACTTTCTGGCCTCTGCCCACTGGTTTGCAGGAAGATCTGGGAACCCTTTTGAGGTTGGCGAGGGTGGAAATATAATTTGTATCCTTGGGACACTATGTTGAGGACCCATCAGTCATTGGTAATGGTGGCCCAGTTGCTTGCGTGAAAGGAGAGTTTCCCTCCTAGGAGCACAAGCAGGTGGGAAAAGGTAAGGGGTGGAAGTGAAAACTCACTGTGAGTTCTTACCATAAGGGCGTGGCATTGCACTCCCTGTTTTTGACGAGGAGGAACTCCATTGCTTAGATCTCTGCATTCCCTGGGGCTGCTGTCTGGGGGGTCTGCTTCCCCTGCGTCTGGGCTGAGCTGGCCTGGAGGGGGCAGAAAAGGACCAGTGCTTGGAGGGGCAATGCCTACTGAACTTCGGTGGCTGGACCTGTAAGAAGTCTTTAACTGTCTGCATAGATTTAGCTTTTTCTTCCATCTTTTTTAAGACCTCTTCTGCCTTGGTGCCAAATAAGTTGTCTTTGTTCAAGGGTGCATCCAATAATTTGGATTTGACATGGTCTGGCAAGGTCTATTCCGTAAGCCAAACATGCCTTCTAAGGCCAGAACCAGTGACTGCTGCCCTGCAAGATGCTTCTAGGGTGTCAAATCCACATTGTAAGGTGTGCTTAGTTACTTGACTTGCAGAATGCATTAACTCTTGTAATTCTTTATGTTCTGCACAAGCAGGAAAAGAAGATATTTTTTGTTTGAGGAGTTCCATGGTATGCTGCTATTCAGCATGTGGAACTGACAATTTTAAAGCTCTAATAGCAAGAGCAGCAGAGGTGTATACTTTTTTACCCCATCTCTCTAATGCTCAGGAATCCCTATCTGAGGGGGTGGGATTATTAGCTGAAGTTGCTTTGATTCCTTTAGGTCCTTGAGAGATGACCTCGGGGTTAGCAGTAGGATTTTTGAAAATAAATTTGAGAGAGTCAGGGACTCTGTAATACCTGTCAGGTTTCCTGTGAGCAGGAAGAGGGGTATAAGGAGTCAGGCTGGATTCCATAAAAACATCATCCACAACATCCAGGACAGGAGGAATGGCCAAAGGTCTGTGCTGCGGTAGATCTAAGAATTCCCTGAGTCTCTTTTTTGACTGAGGATAGTCCTGACATTCCCACTGGAAATGCTCCCTTAAAGTATGTAGGGTTTCCCCAAATGAAAAATCCTTGGGTGGAGAGGCAGAAGGAATGGATTCCTCTGCATCAGTATCCTCATAAGCAGAGAGGGGTTGCACATCTTCATATTCAGATGCATCAGAGTCATCGGACTCCTGTTCAGATAAAACTTCTGGGGACAAGTCTCTCTCTTTTGGAAGGGGTAGCCTGGCTTCCCCTAATAAGCATAATAATGTCTTCCGCCATTTTAAGCATTTGAGACTGAGGCAAGGAAGCAGGTGCCTGAGCTTGGGTCATCGTTTTTTTGGGTGTGGTTCGTACCCTAGGCCTTAGAAACTCTGTAGTTTTAGAAAGAACTGAAGACGCGAAAGAAGTCCGTCTGTGTCGAGTATCGGTAGTGTGAAGTACTTCCTCGGACACCGTGCCTGCTCAGCATCTCTGGACCCATCCAAGGTAGAGACATCCAAAGGATCCTTAGGCGAAGAAGAGTCCTGTGGCATACCGGACTCCGAAAGGGTCTCGGTAGCGGCCAGCGAATCCACAGAAGCAGGCATCAGGGGCTGCGAAAGTGCCTCACTGAGGACCGGAAAACTGACTAGCTTAACGGAAGCATTATCGGCAGCTTTGGACCTGTGCAGTCTGTCTCTGTCTTTATCCTTATGTTTTTTTCAAAAGATTGGAAGTCGGATGGCTTACCGAAGCCATATCGGAATTCGACGACTAAGAGTGAAAATATCTAGCTACAATAAGGGCCCGACGATGTATAGTTCTGGCATTGAACAAAGGACAAAAGCAACAGCAGCGGAAGTCATGGTCTGGACCTAAACAGATGACGCAGTAAGAATGGAAGTCTCGGTGTGGTATTTGCTTTCCACAGGCGAGACAATTGTTAACTTTTTCTGACATTGGTTAGGGCAAGAAAAAAGGATACCCAATGGGGTACTTAGCTTTAGAAGACTTCAACTTCAATTCAGAAACGAAAACTCAGGTAGCGGCCGACCATCACTTGTGTGAACTGCTTCTGCTTCGGGCTCCTCGGCAAGAAAGACTGATGTAATGGCGTTGGCTGCCTGATTTGATACCACTGACGTCAGTCCTGGAGAGACGGCAACCGATGCAGAAATACTAAGCCTCTGGTATCCGGGCCGACTGAGGGCTACCCCTGGCAGGATAACCCAAATGTGATGACTGCAACAGTGAAACACGAACATCATCAGGGGCTGTTCTGTATCAAAATGAGCTGAAATGGCTGAAGCTTTGATATTAATACAGGAAAAGAAGAGGCCACTAATAAGTAGCTCCGCTAGGTAGTACAGGATAAGAGGGACGGAAGGTTGTGAGGTACTGCCCTCTCTGGACTGGCTCCAAGAGCACAATTTTTTCCATTTTCCTGCATAAGATTTTCTGGTGCTGGGCCTTCTGGCCTATGTGATAATGTCTAGGACCTATTTGCTTAACAGGGGACCCTTGTTTGCCTTTAGAGTATTAGCCATGCTGACAGTTTGACAGTCTACAAGTCCAGATGCAGCATTTCCCCCTCACCTGAGTTAAGAGGTCTGAGATCAGGGGAAGCTGCCTGTGCGGCTGTAAGGTCAGGCTGCACAGTAAGGGGTACCAATGTTGTCTGGGCCAATCTGGAGCAATGAGGATGGCCTTTGGTCTCTCATCCCTTATTTTGATCAGTACCTTTGGAATAAGGGACAGAGGAGGGGATGTATACACAAACAAGGTGTTCCAGGGGAAGGTCAAGGTATCCACTTTCCACGCTAGGTGGTGATATTCCCTGGTACAGAATTTTTTCAGCTGATAGTTGAGATGTGAAGCAAAGAGATCTACTCCCGGAAAATTTTTCTGTGGAGCTGCCATTCATGGGGGTCCAGTAAGTTTCTGCTTAAGTGGTCTGCTAGGGTGTTGTTGATCCCTGGTAGGTATTGGGCCATCAGGTGTAGTCCCATGGAAGAGGCTGACAGCCAGAGGTTCATGGCTAGCCTGCACAGAGGGTAAGACTGGGTTCCTCCCTGTTTGTTGATGTACCACATTACTGTGGTGTTGTCTGTTTTGATAAGGAGAACCCCTGGCTTGAGATGCGGTTTGAAGGATGTCAGAGCCTTTTGTACTGCCATCACTTCCTTCTGGTTGATGTAAGGGAAGATGCTGAGCATCCCAAAGACCTTGGGTGTACCCGCCTTCTAGGTAAGCACCTTGAGCTATGTCTGAGGTGGTGGTAATGGTCTGCCAAGTTGGGCAGAGGGTGAAGGAAAGACCTTTGTTCTGGGCATAGGCCTCTGCCCACCAGAGAAACTCGGCCCTTATACAGGGGATCAGAGGGAGAGAGGTCTCTAGAGGTTGAGAGTGCTGACACCAAAGGTTCTTTAGGTACACTGAAGTTTTCTCATGTGAGGCCTGGGCAGAGGAATTAGAAGGATGCAAGATGCCATGTACCCCAAGGCTTGCAGGAACCTCCTCGCAGTGAGGTGACTTCTGGAAGCCAGCTGAGTAAAACAGAGAGGCAGGAAGCTTACTTTTCTGGGGATAGGAAGGTCATTTGGGATGCTGTGTCCAGCAGTGCTCCCAAGAAAATTATCTTCCTGGAGGGTGTTTGCTTTGATTTCTTCTCGTTGATGGTGTACCCTAAGAAGGTCAGGAATGTTTCGACAAAGAGGAGGTCCTTGAGGAGCTTTTCTCTGCAATCTACCTGAATGAGGCAGTCATCCAGATAAGGGTAAATTTGTATATTTTTCTGTCTGCAAAAGGCTATGGCCGGGGCTAAGCATTTGGTGAATACCCTGGGAGCAGTAGATAAGCCAAAGGGTAGTGCAGAGAACTGAAAGTGTTGTGAACCTGCTCTGAAGTGAAAGAATTTCCTGCAGGATTCCCCTATGGGGATGTGGAGGTAGGCATCTTTTAGATCTAGGGTAACTAACCAGGCATTTTTTTTTGTCATCATAGGCAGCAGCTGTTGCAAAGTTAGCATTCTGAATTTTGTGACCACCAGGAAGGCGTTCAGAATGGATAGATCCAGGATGGGGTGCCAAGTGCCCTCTTTTCTGGGAACAAGGAATAGTCTGGAATAGACTGCAACAGTTAAACACGAAAAACATCCTTAGATTATCTGCTGTACCAGAAAAGCTGGAAGGAACAGACTGTATTAATTTTATGAAAGTACAAATAAGCAAATGGACTGGTATCTCACAACAAGAATTGTTAATTGAAAGGGCACATCATGTGTATGTTCCAAACCTGGCTAAGAGAAAACAAGCTAGACCTTTAATAGTAAAAATGCAATCTTACCAGCAAAAGGAGTTGATTCTGACAAACCTATGGCAGAAGGACAAAGTACTAAAAGTGGGAGACAGCAGAGTGTTTGTGGAGAATGACTACTCATTGCACACCAGGCAGAAGAGAAATACATTTATTCCATTATATAGAGCATGCCAAGAAGCAGGTGTGAGATTCAAATTGCTGTACCCAGCTATCCTCAAAATATTTTTCCTTGAAGTAACAAAAACATTTTTTGATGAAGTATACGCTAGGGAAGAAATACAAAAGTTTGTCCAACAGAAAGTGAGCTGTGAAACAGAAGGAGATTCTGCTTCTTTTCTTCTAGTAATAAAGACCATAGAGAGACTGTGCCAGTGAAACCTTCCCCAGTGTTCCAATGGAAAATGACTGACAGAGAAAAAAGCATGGCAGTTGACTAGAACAATTAAGAGTGCACTGGAGATGAAGCAAAGACAGGGTTTCGGAGATGAACAGGTACAGAACAAAAGAATCTGGAAATATTAGACTTTCTTGGACTTTGTTAAACTTGTAGAGGACTATATAGCATATGCCCTACTTCAAGTCATTAAAGTTTGGAGACTAAAATCAGTAACCTAGAAAATGACAAATGTGGGATTACAAAACAATACTTATATTTGTGAAACAGGACATCACAAGAAAATCTGGAAATACTGGACTTGTTTGGACTTTGTTAATCTTGTAGGGAACTGTAAAGCATATGCCCTACTTTATGTCATTAATGTTAGGAAAAATACTCCGGAGAGGGGAAGAGGAGGGACAGAGTTCACTGTAAATAAAACAAAATTGTTTCTTAACCCTATTACTTAAGTGGTGCATGATTTTTTCTGCGTGTTATAAAGTTTTTTCAGTTATAACCTGTTGAACTTGTCTATTCATGTTTGCTTATGTATTCTTTGTCTATACCATATTCGTAAAATGTTTTTACTGTAGCTTCTTACCTTGGGGCTTTTCTCCCCGGGCCTCCGCTGAAAATGGACATGAATCCAGTCGGACTATCCCTGTCAACAAATGTAAAATAAAATAAAATAAATAAATTTTTAAGTGTAATAGGGATACTAATGTAAATAAGAAGTTATGTACCTACCATAACGTTCCATGTTAGTTGTCTTCTCTCGCCTTCTTTCTTGCTTGATGGGTTCGGAGCCGATCCTCGGCTCCGACTCGGCACTTGCTTTAGCTCGAGAACTCCTTTTACCAGCTCGAGGCAGCCCCATATCCCATGATGCAAGGCGGTAAGTACCCAGATCTCGTTTGTTGACAAAGGGCAATAACACCAAGCATAAAATACTTCCCAAAGGAAGAAGAAACTTACAGATGGAAAAAGGACCAGGTCTGAATGGTCTTTAGTATAATAGTTTCTTATACAAGGTCTGTCCAGGCCAGGGGGAAGGAGGGAGGGTCGCAAGAAAGAAGGCGAGAAGACAACTAACATGGAACGTTATGGTAGGTACATAACTTCTTAATGTTAAGTTGTCAATCTCGCCTTCATTCTTGCTTGATGGGACCGCGTCCCTAGCACCTCTATCCTGGGTGGCTCAATGGAACAAACTCTTGAGGACTGTAGAGCCAAAACTGGCTCTGTCCCTGGAGGCCAAGTCCAATTTGTAATGGGAAACAAAAGTGTGAGGAGTGGCCCAAGTGGCCGCCGCACAAATAGTGTCCAAAGGAAGTCTAGCTTGAAAAGCTGTAGAAGTAGCTAAACTCCTAGTTGAATGTGCTTTAGGTTTTGAGCACAGCTGTTTTCCCCTGAGCGTATAAATTTCAGTGATGACGAAGAAAGCCATCTGGACAAAGTCACTTTAGAAACAGGAAGGCCTTTTTATTATCCGCATAGGAAACAAAAGTTGATCAGATTTTCTAACTTTTTTTTGTTCTGTCCAAATAATATCTAAGTTGACGGTGGACGTCAAGATAATGTAGCTTTTGTTCAGCTCTATCTGAATAGTTAGGAAAAATACAGGAGATCAATGGATTGATTCAGATTGTTCTTTGAAGCGACTTTAGGTAAAAGGATGGATTAGTTCTCAAAGATACTCTGTCTTTGTGAAAAATCAAATAGGGCGGTCGAACCGAAAGAGCATGAAGTTCAGACACCCTCCTGGCAGATGTAATAGCCACTAGGAATAAAGTTTTCCAAGAAAGATATTTCAGGGAACAAGAAACAGCTGGCTCGAAGGGGAAGAATCAAGGATGTCAGCACTAAATTTAGATCCCACTGAGGAGGAGGATTCCTGATTGGAGGCTTTAGTAGGAAAATTCCTTTCAAGAAGGCCCTGCAGAGCCTATGGGACATAATATTATGATCTGCTATCCCGACATGAAAATTAGAAATAGCAGCCAATTGAACTCTGACTGTGGAAGAAGAGGAGCCTGCATGAAAAATCTCTGCTAAGAAGTCCAGAACTGCCTGAACAGGGGCAGTAAAAGGATCAATATTTTGGGCCTTAGCCCAATAAGAGAAACGTTTCCATTTGCTTGTGTAAATCCTCCTGGCAGAGGATTTTAGTGAAGCTACTATGATGTCACTAACAGGGTTAGAGATCAAAGGAAGCCTGGCTAAGGAAGGAAGTGGAGCAACCATGCTGTGAGGTTGAGAGAGGGGATTGACCGGTGCAGCTGACCGGATTGGTGAATCAGTAGATCTGGCACTGGGTCCAGATGCCACGGCTGCACCAAAAGGTGATGATGGAGGAACGGGAACCAAACTTGTCGAGGCCAGTAAGGGGCAATGAGAATCAATTTGGCTCTCAAAACGGTAGCTTTCTGGATCACCTGAGGGATCAGAGGAAATGGAGGGAAGGCATAAAGAAGTCCCTGGGGCCAATCCTGGGTCAGAGCGTCTCTGGGGGGATGGCCTGATAGAGGGAAGAGGCTGAAGAAGTCTGGACATTTGCTGTTTTGGGGAGTAACAAAAAGATCGCAACATGGACGACCCCATTCCAGAAAAATCTCTTCCGCTATAGATTGCTTGAGAGACCACTCGTGAGGCATGAGGATAGCTCTGCTCAATCTGTCCGCTATAATGTTGGTTTTCCCAGGGATATGCGTTGCTACCAGAAACCGATGAGAGGAGATCGCCCATTGCCAAAGTCTGAGCGCTTCTCGACACAAGGGGTAGGACTTGGTTCCGCCCTGTTTGTTGATATACCAAACTACAGACATGTTGTCTGTGTGGACTGCAATTGTCCCTACGGGAAGAAAGTCGTTGAGGGCTTGCAACGTTAAAAGCACTGCTCTCATCTCCAGGACATTTATGTGCAGATGGTACTCGAATGGTTGCCACGTCCCATGAACCATCCTGCCCTGATAATGACCCCCCCACCCGATCAGGGAGGCATCCGTGGTGACAGTGGCTATCGGGGACGAAGGTACAAAGCACCTGCCTTGGTGAACCTGAGACGATGTGATCCACCAAGCAAGATGTTCTTTGCATGTTTGTGTCACCAGAATCTGGTGACGCATTGGAAGTTGCTGGTATGACCACTGTGTGAACAGCATCCACTGAAGAAGGCGCATGTAGAATCGAGCCAGGGGAAGAAGTGTAATGGCCACAGCCATGAGACCTAATACCTTCAGAACCATTCTGGCCTGTATTTTCTTGCTGGCCAGAATGATCCTGACATGAGTCTGAATGTCTGAAACTCTTTGTTCTGTAAGGGTAGCTGACATCCGAACAGTGTTTAAGTTTGCGCCTATGAAGGTAATAGACTGGCAGGGCGATAAGGATGACTTTTCGAAGTTGATTGAGATGCCCAAATGAGAACAAAGGCCTATTGTGTAATCCCTGGCTTGTATAAGCTGATGCCTGGTGGTGGCTGACAGGAGCCAGTCGTCGAGATACGGAAACACCTGGAATCCTTGACGTCTCAGGTGAGCCGTAACCACTGCCATGCATTTGGTGAACACTCTGGGGGCTGTAGTGAGACCAAAGGGCAGGGCTCTGAACTGGAAGTGACTGGACCCCAGCCGGAAGCGGAGAAATCTCCTGGATCGTCTGTGAATTTTGATGTGATAGTACGCATCCTGAAGATCTATTGAGCACATCCAGTTGTCCTTCTGTAAGAAGGGCAGAATTGACTGAAGAGTGACCATTCGGAATCTTGTCTTCTTGACAGACTTGTTGAGTCTGCTGAGATCCAATATTGGTCTCCAGTCTCCCGTCGTTTTGGGGACCAAAAAGAACCTTGAGTAGATTCCGGCTCTGAATGGTCTATTGTAACTGGCTGAATGGCTCTTTTTGCAGTAGTTTTGCGATTTCTAACTCTGCAATGTCCCTTAGACCGGGTGGTACATCTGGAAGGGAATTTGAGGGAAAGGACTTTCCTCGAAAGGAATTATGTAACCCTTGGATATGATCGACTGTACCCATCTGTCTTGAGTGAGGGAATGCCAGGCTTCTGGGTACAGTGATAATCTTCCCCCGACTGCCTCCAAGGAGGGACAGCTGGGCAACACCTCAGGGATGCTGAAAGGGCTTGTCAGAGAGAGGCTCCCTGTTTCCCTGGTTCTTGGACCCCTCTGCCTCTAGAGCCGCGTCTGTTATTGTTACCCCCTCTGCCTCTAGGGGTAAACTGACCACGTGAATCCGGCGTGACTCCTTGGGATTTACGGAACCACATCTTCCCGCCCTTCTGTCCTTTGGGATAAGGCCTAGAAGGGGTGGAAAAACGGACTCCAACAGCAGAAAGAGTCTTGCCGTCCTGCTCGCACCTGGTCAAGGTTTCCTTCACCTGAGGGCCAAACAAAGCTGACCCATCAAAGGGAGAATTTGTGAAGGACGCCTTAAAGGGATCCTAAAAATCACATAGCCGCATCCAGGCTTGGCGTCTAAGAGCCACACCTGTGCCTGCGGCTCTACTCGCTCCATACGCAGCATAAGATATTAGCCGCATGGAGGAGTTAACAACGGAATTGAGGGTTCCTAGCTGCGAAGCAATCTTATCTTGAGCTCCTGCAGCTGTAGGATCCTGAACTACTTCTCCCAGCTCCTTCAGGATATCCCTTTGGAGTCTGGTGAAGTGACATAGGTAATTCAGCTTAACGCATAGCAAAGGTCGCTGAGGAAAACATCCGCTTACCGTACCTATCCATGGTCCTAGAGTCCTTATTAGGAGGATGGACGGGCACGGAAGGATCTGCAAGTTCCTTTTGGTGGCCGCAGCCACCACCATGGCATCAGCGGGACACCCTTGGTAAGGAATTGTTTGTCACTGGGGCAGTGATAAATTTAGAAGGCCTCCTAGGGACTGGCTCTACAGAGTCAGGAGCTGCCCACGCCTTCGTGCAATAACCTGCATAAGGGGTCGAAGGCGGAGACACCCAGGAGGTGGAGGGCCGAGATCCAAACGCCTCTAGGTATACTGACTCATCCTCAGAGGGATTGTTGGTGGGCCAGTTTCCCCTCTGTTTCAGAAGTTCTAGGATGTCTGAGAAGGAGACATCCTCAGAGGGGATCTAGGGGATCCCTCTGACTCATCAAAGTCAGTATCCAAGTGACAGACTCGGGAGTCTACATGCTTCCTCTTACAAGTCCTCTTCCTAGGAGGATCTCCCGAAACATCAGGAGAATCCTCGGAAGAGGGGGAAATTCCCAATGGGGAAACCTGAGGCGGAGGATCTCTGGGTCCTGTAGCAAGAGAAGTGGCAGAGATGTCAACAGGTACTATAGAGGGAGGAGCTACGGAACAGACTGCTGACTGATACCAGTGGCCAGTACACTCTTCATCACCTCGAATGCTCCCTCCCAGACAGGTCCGAGAGAACCCGCGCCCAAGAGCTAGGAACTCCAGGGACCACTGAAAGGGAAGTCTCCGAGGCAGATGTCGGAGCCGAGCTCACCAAGGCCGAGGCTCCAAGGGGAAGAGCGGGTTCGGACAAGGGTCCGATGCCACTCACCCTCTCGGAGGAGACCATGGAAGCCCGACCACCGAATCCCTCTAAGGAAGGTCTCAAGAGGAGATAAGAGCAGAGGCTGAAGGAACAGAAGGGGTATCCGTCCTCCAGCCGTAGCAGTAACCATGCCCAAGACTCCAACTCCAAGCTCTGGGGTAGAGTTGAAGGAGGAACTGTAACGGGGTGTGGACCAACAGTCGTCTGCTGAGACGGACTGTGTAACATTTGGGCCAGTACCTGTGACTTGAGTAATCTACTGACCACTCTCTCTAGGTCATGATCTGACAACCTGGATGACCTTGAAGATCGGCTCCGATGGCTCCGTTCCGATAGAAGAGGTGAAGCCGGAGCCGAAAGTATCGGCTCCAAGGAAGGAGACCTCGACCTCTTCCTGGAATGAGCCATCGGAGCCGATACTATAGATCCCGTCGGAGCCGACTTCTCGGAGCCGACAGGAAGCCTCGATGTATCGGCTCCAGCCGGAGCCGATACAGCCACCAAAGTAACGGTGTCGGAGCCAATCGGAGCCGACACCGATGCCTGTGCCACATGGGTGTCGGAACCGATCGGAGCCGACATCGTAGTGGACAATACAGATTCGGCACCGATAGCCATCGGTGCCGAAGCTGTCAAGCCAGAATCGGCTCCAGCCGAGCCGATCTCGACTCAGCAGTCGGAGCCGAGGCCGCAGGCTTAGATACAGAAGCCTGGGCCTTGGCAGGTTTTGTTGATTTTGGTGGAGCCGACTTAGCCGGAGAGCCCTCCGGCTTAAGAAGGCCCCTAAGAATCAACTTATTACGTCTCTCCTGCAGGACTCTCTGGCTGAAGGAGTGACAAATAGCACAGGAGTCCTGCAGGTGAAGAGGGCCCAGACAATACAGGCAAGAAGTGTGACCGTCTGTCAGAGACATCTTCTGACAGCACGAGTCACACTTCTTAAAACCTGAGACCCTCTCCTTTGACATGGTGCCGAAAAACACAACACACACTAGTCAAAATTAACTTAAACAAAATACCAAGAGGTATTCTATAAAAAACCAACACACACACCCTAACAGGGGGGGGATGGGATAGGGAAAAAATTGACTAACAAAAAATTAAAGGAGACAGGGAATTTCTGTCAGAAAGGGTAGAAAAATAAACTTAAACTATCAATAAAGGAGTTTTAGACTAAAAAGGGGCTTAAATATCACAAATGTGAACAACTTACCAGGAGCTGGTAAAAAGAAGACCTCCTAAGCGAAGCGGCAAACGAGATCTGGGTACTTACCGCCTTGCATCATGGGATATGGGGCTGCCTCGAGCTGGTAAAAGGAGTTCTCGAGCTAAAGCAAGTGCCGAGTCGGAGCCGAGGATCGGCTCCGAACCCATCAAGCAAGAATGAAGGCGAGATTGACAACTTAACATTAGGTGTTTCTATTTATTCTTTTTGTTTCTTTCTCCCTTCTCTCATTCTGCTTGTTTAGTTCTAAGAAATGTAGGCACTGCAATGTAAAAAAGGGGGAATCTGGTTAAAAGAGCATGACAAAAGAAAAATTTGTGTGCTTTTTCTCATTCTTCCAGAGGGAAATGACTGTTAGCTTTATACATTAACAGGTTTTGACAAAAAGCAAGTGAATGAAAAAGAATATTGAAAATTATAAGGTCTTTTTTTTCTAGTAAACACTCCTGTATCTGGTTCTCGTGGCACTAGCAGACAATCTGATAAAGAGAAATGGTTTGGAGAAAATGTTTTCTGAAAGCATTCAAGTGTTTCCCAGCTGGGAGAGGAATAAAAATAAGGCAAAACCTGAGAGCATTTAATAGAATCACAGGAGCTCTACCATGCATCTTAACATGGATAAGCTTTCTTTCTGTTTATCTCAAGAAGTGAACTACTTTAAAAAATGTAGAGCAAAAATAGCTATGCTACAGGAGACACCCTTAGAAAGAACTGAACACTTGAATTTAATAAAGAAAGGTTTTCATAATGGTACTTCAGCAGAATACATGGCGCAAAGGAAGACAGGAATTCTTATATTAATTACAAGAGGAGTTCCAACAGTATCAGAGGAGGAAATAAAGACAATAATGGTAGATTTGTAGTACTAAGGGGCTACTGGCAAGGGAGGAGGATTACACTGGCATGTATTTATATTCCACTGAAAACTGCTATAATAGAGCTAAAGAAAATTCTGGGAGAAATAATCAGCTTTCAGCCAGCAATATTACTTACAGGTGGAGACCGGAATTTGATTTGGAACAGTGAATGTGTGTCTGGGAGGCCCAGAAACGGAAATATAATAAAGGAGTGCAGATTTTTAAAGACAATATTTGGCATGGAAGATGTGACTTCAGTACTAGGAATTCAGAGTGAATTTACATATTATTCCCTAAGATACAAAAACTGGGCTAAGCCTGACAGAATTTACAATTCACAGGAACTTGTGCATTTAACTGAGGGTCTTGATATGCACCCAATAACTATTTCAGATCATGCACCAATAACAACTAAAATAAAAAGACAGGGTAATGAAATAAAAATAAGACACTGAACCCTTCCCAACTATCTGTTGAAAAAAGAGGAATTTAAGGAGTGGGTAGTGGAGATTATTCAGGAGCTATTAGAGAGGATAGAAACTTTTTCTGAAAAATATAGCCAGGTAGTGGGATAAAATTACAATGTAATTTAGAAATCGGGTGGAAATTAAAGACAGGGAGGTATGGTTAAGAAGTAAAAGGAAGTCATGTTCATACCATAACGTTCCATCTGTGTTGTCAATCTTCATCCATTCTTGACTGATGGGGTTTGGTTCCGACCTCTCAGAACTGACTCAGCCGTAATACATAGCTAGCACCAGCCAAAAACTCTCGAACTAAGGCTCTACCTACAATGCCTCTCTTCCCATTACCTCAGATCGAGTTTGCATATTAGTTAAGAAAATACAGAAGCTCTGTCTAAGGTATAACCCTATAATATCCCAGGATTAGGTCCAAACCCCCAGGAGTCTTTTGGAGTGGGCAGGAGGGTGGGATGTCAAGAATGAATGAAGATCGATAACACAGATGGAACTTTACAGTAAGAACAAAACTTCTTTATCTGATGTTGTCAATCTTTATTTATTCTTGACTGATGGAACAGAGTCCCCAGCTACTTAAGGTCCTGAGTGGCCCTAAGGACGGATATTCCTGAGCACCATAGAGCCAAAGGATGCTCTTCCCCCGTTGACCATGTCTAATTTGTAATGAGTGATAAAGGAATGTGGAGTACCCCAAGTTGCAGCTGCACATATGTCTTCCATAGAAACCCTGGAATGGTAGACCGCTGAAGTGGAAACAGATCTATTAGAATGAGCTCCAACTGTAGCTGGCAGCTTGAGTTTATGTTTATTTTAGTTGTACATAAAGGTAATGCAGTCTCTTAGCCATTTTGACAAGGTGACCTTTGATACAGGTTTGCCCAATCTGGGTCCTAAAAATGAAAGAAATAGTTGGCCTGATCTTCTAGAAGATTTCGTTCTGTCCAAGTAAAAACATAATTGCCTGTGGACATCCAAGTGTAAACAGTACTCTCCTTTGTTTGTAAAATTTGGGAAGAAGACTGGTAAGTCTATGGATTGGTTGATATTGGACTCTGATACCACTTTGGGAAGGAAGGAGGGATTGGTTCTGAGTGATACTCTTTCTTTGTGAAAAATTATATAGGGATGATTCACACAAAGCCTGTAACTCTGAAATTCTCCTATCAAATGTGATAGCTACTAGGAAGAGGGTCTTCCAAAATAAAAACTTGAGGTTACAAGTAGCTGCTGGCTCAAAGGGTAGTTGAACTAGACATTGTAAGACTAAGGTCAAATCCCATGGTGCTACAGGGTCTTTGAAAGGGTGTTTGAAATACAGAGCAACTTTAAGAAAAAGTTTCATGCATAGGAGATGAGACATCAAGGAATGGTCATCAAACCCATTATGAAAACTTGAAATGGCAGCCAAATGAACCTTAACTGTAGATGTAGAGGCCCCAATTTCAAATAAGGTAGCTAAATATTCCAGAACCTTATCAACTGATGCTGAGAAAGGGTCTATGCAGTTTGTACACACCCAAATTGAAAATCATTTCCATTTGCTTAGATAAAGCTTTCTGGTGGATGGTTTACGGGAAGCCAGAAGTATCTTCTGCATTGGAGAGGTCAAGTTATTCTGCCTACCAATTACTGGAATTGGAGGAAACAAAGCCATCAGCTTGAGATTTTGAAGACTGGGATGCACCAGGCCCTGAGGGTGAGACAGTAGGTCCAGAGCTGGGTCCAGAGTCCACAGGCGGTGAACCAGATGAGGCCAAAAAAATGGGAACCAGACTTGACAGGGCCAGTAAGGTGCCATAAGAATCACTTTGCATCTCAACCACTGGGCTTTCCTCAGAAACTGAGGGGATCAGTGGAATTGGGGGAAAAGGAGTCCCGGTGGCCAATCAAGAAGAAGTGTCTCTCTTGGGGACTCTCTGTGGGGGGGGGGGGGGGGGTTAGGGCAAAGTAGCTGTTGCATTTTTGATTTATGGGAGAAGCAAACAGGTCGCAAAAAGGCTGACCTCATTGACGAAAGTTCTTCATCATTACGCTGGAATTGACAGGCCACTCATGAGGCAAGAGGTACATCTGCTCAGTTTGTCCACAATCACATTGGAGTTCCCTGGGATAATGAGTTGCTATCAGAAAGCAGTTAGAAGCAACTGCCCATTGCCAAATCCTTAGAGCTTCCCAAAATAGAGGGTAGGACCTGGTTCCCCCCATTTGATATACCAGACTATGGACATGTTATCTGATTGGATTGCAAATGTCCCGGAAGGAAGGACAGCCTGGAATGCTTGCAACACTAAAAATACTGTCCTCAGTTCTAGAATACTGATGTGCAAATTGGTCTCTTGCAGGGACCAACTGTCTTTGCCAGAAAATGACCCCCCCCACACCCTATCTGGGAACCGTCCATGGTCACTATGGCCTTGGGTTGAGAAGGGGAAAAGAAACGACCCCATAGATTCCATTCTGGCTTCATCCACCAAGATAAATCCTTTTTTGCAGCAATTTATCAAGACTGGATGGGACATGGGGTGCATTAGAAGTGACCAACAGCCATTGCAGCAGCCTCATGTGATACCTTGCTTGGGGAACTAATGTTATCATAGTTCCCACAGCCTGTAGTACCAGACGAGCAGGAGCTTTGTTTTGGGAAATGATTATTTGAAGTTGTGATCTTAGTTTCAACAGCCTGTGGAGAGGGAGGGATACACAGGATACTGTATTTAATCTTGCTCTGATGAACTCCACATCCTGCGTGGGAATCACTTGTGACTTTTCTTTGTTGACTGAAATGACTAGTGTTTTGGCAAGATGTAGAACGAAGACTATGGCTTAAAGCAGTAGATGCCTGGAGGAGGTGGTGAGGAGCCAGTCGTCTAGATATCTAAACTCCCGGAATCCCTGAAGTCTCAAATGAGCTGCTAGGACCACCATGTATTTAATGAACACCCTGGGGGCTGTGGTGCGACTGAATGGCAGGATAGACTGAACTGTGACCATCCAGAATTTTGTCTGTTGTACATATTTGTTCAATAGGCTGCGATCCAAGATTAGTCTCCAGTCCCCTGTCTTTTCTGACACTAAAAAGAATCTTTAGTAGAATCCGGATCCTATTTGGCCTGGTGGGACTGCTTGTAAGACTCTTTTTTGAAGTAGCTTTCAAATCTCTACTGCTCCTAGATCCCTCTGACTGGGTGGAACATCGGGGAATCCCTTTTGGGATTTTGGCAAAAGACTGAAGGGAATGTGGTAACCTCTGGTAATTACTTTCTGCACTCAGGTATCCAAGGTTATTGTAAGCCAGGCTGAATGATGCAGAGAAAATCTTCCCCCGACTGCCTCCAAGAGGTAAGCAATCGGACCTCCGTTCAGGAATGACCAGGAAAGGAATCTCTGGAGCACTGGTTATATGGACCCCCTCTCCCACTGGGGGGGGGGGATCTTACAGAAGAGTTCCCCTCTGCCTCGGGGGGGGGGGGTACTCACCACGTGCGTCCCAAAAAGGCACTTGGGTCTTCTTGAACCACATTTTTCCACTCCTCTAATTCCTGGAGTAAGGTCATTGTGGAGAGGAAAAACGAACGCCCACAGCAGAAAGGGTCCTTCAGTGTTTTTCACACCTGGCTAGAGTCTCTCTGACTTTTGGGCCAAACAAGGAAGTACCATCAACAGGGGCGTTGATGAAGGAAGACTTAACAGGTTCTGCGAAATCACACAAGCGCATCCAGGTATGACGCCTAATGGCAATGCCTGTACCCACTGCTCTAGACATCCCTCCAGCTGTATGGTAAATAAGCTGCATGGACGAATTTGAGATAGACTCCAGGGTGGCAACCTTATCTCGAACCTCGTCAGACACTGCTCCTGCAAGGATGTCTGAAAACTCATGTTATCAGACCCCTTTGGAGTTTAGTAAAGTGTGCCAACAAGTTCAAGGACTGAATAGCAAAGATCATTGAAGCAAAGACCCACTTTCCAAATCTATCCATCATCCGAGACTCTCAGTTAGGAAGATGGACAGTTGAGCTCTCCTCAGTGAGTTCTTTTTTGGTGGCCACCGCCATCACAATGGCATCCACTGCTAGACCCTTAGACCAATGAGGCTGATAATCTGGGGCTGAAAGAATCTTATCCAGTCTCTGGGGAATAGGCTCTGTGGAGTCAGAAGCCTTCCACTCTTGCCGAACAATCAACTTAACTAGGTTGTCAGTGGGCGAGGTCACACAAGAAGTAGAAGGGCGGCCATGAAAAGCTTGCAAGAACACAAATTCTTTGGAGGATGGGTTTGAGCGCTTCCAATCACCCCTCTGCTTTAATATTTCCAGGATGTCTCGAAAACAGACATTTTCTGCAGATGACCATGGGGACCCTTCCCCTTCATCGTAATCTGTGTTTTCAGTGACTGATTGTTCTGGAGAATCTATGTGTTTCCTCTTGCACGCCCTTTTATGGGGTGGCTCCTCAGGGGGAGGTTCTGAGGAGGACTCCAAAGAGGGGGGACTGTGAACTGGGGTGTCTTGTAGCCCTTGTGTTCACTGTCCAGACATATTGTGACAGCTGTGAACTAGAGGAAATGAAAATATGGCACTCTAACAAGGATGGAACCAGCTGAGAGCCTGCTGAGACCAAAGGTCTCTTTAAAATCTGGAAGGCAGGCTTGCCCAAAGAGAGATGGGAGGCCAGAACTGAGAAAGACAACCTCAGAACCGGGATCACACCCAGCTCCGATAAGCCGCCATCTAGAGTAGGAGCCAAGAGTGGGCTCAACACTACCATGGTTCCGAGAGCTGTAGACGGCACCATGGAAACAACCCAAACTGATCCAAGGATCTCGGAACTGACATGCAAACCATGGTCTCAGGTGTGCGACAGATCCGAAGGAGCAGAAGACCACAGAGTTGACTCCAGTACCAAGTTGAGGTCCATTGTTGGCACGGAGGTAGCTGGTACTGGGATCGAAGTGGGGGGCCCCAAACCCTGAAAGGAGGTTGAAGGAGGAAAAACTGGTGGAATCCTTGGAGAACATGCCTTGGCTCTGGGTGGAAGAGAGGTTTTTGAAAGTGCAAGGAGGTCTCTGGCTGCCAAAAGCTGGTCCACCAATCTGACTACGTCCAATTCTGAGAGACTCCTGGAGGAATGGATACACACTCCCGAAGGGGACTCACACCCATCCAGAAATGGGCTTGGTTGTTGACCCAAAAATGGGTCTACTGAAGGGGAATATCTAGTCCTGGGAATAATTGTTAGGTCAACTTTCGGCACCATAGGTTGTTGTATGGGAGGGGAATGTGGAATGAAATGAGAGGATAGTGGTGGCTGTGCAGAAACTATTGTCGGTGGCGAAGAGGTTTCAGTCGGTTCAATGACTGACAGCACTGATTTAGTAGTTTTCGGTGCCAGAGGTGATGATACTGTCACTTTCGGTACTTTGGCTTTCGGTTCGGAAAAAAACATCGGAACCTGCATTTTTTTGGAACTTTGCTTCATGTGGCATAGAGACTGGCACAGAGTGGCTTCTTTTCTTCACATCTGTCTTTGGAGATTTTGAAGTCTCTACCTTAGACAAGGCTTCAGTAAAAGGACATTTCAATAAGCCTTTTAAGATAAGCTTATTGCACCTCTCTGCTAAAGTACGGGTGCCAAAGCCCTGACAAATATTACACATTATGTCCAAATGAGGGGCACCCAAGTAGAACATGCAAGAAAGATGACCATCAGAACTGGGCATCTTTCTGCCACAGTCCTGACACTACTTGAATCTGGATGTCCCTTTTTATTTCTCTGCCATATTAAAAAAAACAGTTGGGTCACAGACATACACACACGCACAAAAGAGAGGAAAAGAAAGAAAGGAGTTTTTTTTTTAAACAGATATGCCAACAATGGTATAGAAAAAAAGACCCAAATGGGTAAAAGGAGAAAAGTGAAAGAAGATACCAACAAAGGTATGTAAGACTACCAATGGTAATAAGGAAAGGGAGGAGGCCTGTTACCAACGATGGCAATAAGAGTTACCATAAAGTAAAGGGGGTGGGTAGAAAAAGTCAGAAAACAGTCACCCACTCAAAAACAAGGCAGCAAAACTATCCAGTAAGAGAGAAAGAGCTTTAACCAAATATGATTAGAAATAACAATGACAATACAAATTTTTAAAGCACTTAGCTGTGAGCATCAGCTGATGCGTCCAATCTTCTTTGTGGCAAACAAGATCTGGGGTAATGGGAAGAGAGGCATTGTGGGTAGAGCCTTAGCTCGAGAGTTTTTGGCTGGCGCGAGCTATGTATTATAACTGAGTCAGTTGCGAGAGGTTGGACCCGAACCCCATCAGTAAGAATGAATGAAAACTGACATCAGATTAAGAATTATTTAGTGGGACTGACAAATGTCAAAGTATTGCAGAATAGGGAGAAATCTAACAGAACAAGAAGAGGAGCAATTTCAGAATGCTAAACAGAAAATAAGGGACTACCTAGATAATATGCAAGACTTAGAAAGATTGCTGTTAAGCAACTGTTTCTGATAACTCTAGAGCACAAAAACTTTTAGCACAATGACTCAGACAGCAGAAAGTAAAAAAGGCCGTCACCAAGCTTAGGTTCATAGGAAGATACTAGGCTACTGGCCCGGAGGCCCTTACAAGCCTAGCCAAGAATTTTGCCCATGTTCCCTCAAAGTCAGCACCTGTTTCCCCTGTCCAGCAGAGACACAGGTGGGATCCCAGGGGTATATTTTGTTTCCCATCCAGTCATTCAGGTTCTTCTTAAAGAGGGCTAGAGAGATACTCTGCTTGACATGGAGAGGGACACAAATCTATCCTGCCAACAAGTTGTATTAATGTCATAGACCAGGTTAAGGCCATGCGCTCAGGTTGCTTAAGTGGCGTTTGTCTTACAGATATGCAGCAACTCCATGAAGGCTGGGTCTGAGATGGCCTTGTATGCCAGACAAAGGTCACCTCTGAGCAGTCTGTATGAAACTGAGTACAGGGACAGGGCTCTCAGCCTATTTGTACAGGATAGGTGTTTGAGACCCTGGATTTTCCTGGTCAGGAACCTCTGTGGTCTCTCCAACTGCTGCATATGCTTGGCAGGGTACATGCTGAAGGGGGCACTGTACTCAATAATGGGTCTGATGAGGGAGGAGTACAGGGATGTTATGACCTCCTTGTTTCTGGATGAAATACCCTTATTTATGAGGGGGGGCATGTAGAAAGCCTTCCACACAATGGAGGTAACATGGCGGTCAAAAGTGAGGTTGCCATCAACCTGGGTGCCCAAGTCCCTCACGACTGACTGCATGCTTAGTACATTGTTATTAATGTGATAATTAGTGGGGATGCCATTTTCCCCAAAAGGGATAATGATGCATTTCTTGGTATTCAGTTTGAGGCCATGCTTCTAGCACCAGTCATTAGTTTGTGTAAGGCCCTCTTGAAGGATGTTCACATCACTAGGGGAATGTAAGACAGCGCCCAGCTTGCAGTCATCTGCAAACCTGGTCAGCCACAGACCACTGGTTTTGGCTTGCACCTCAGAAAAGTATATCCCAAACAGTAGAGCCCCCAAGACCGATCCTTGGGGTACACCACCCATTACGAGTCTACTATTAAAGATGGCTTCCCCTACTTTGACTGAGTGAGTTCTATCAGTGAACCAGTTAGCTACCCATCTGGTAACATATGGGTTGATGTCTAGCTGGTAGAGTTTATCTATTGTGCCTGAGTGGGGAATAGTGTCAAAGGCTTTGGCTAGGCCAAGGTAGGAGGTGTGTATCATCTTCCACTCGTCCATGGCTTTGGTGACTGTTTCAAAGAAGTCGACCAAGTTTAACAGGCATGATCTCCCTTTGACAAAACCAAACTCTGTGGGGTCAAGCATTTGGAGGTTGCCAATGTCCTTGTTTATAAGGTCCATGATAATGCGTTCCATGGCCTTGCAGATTAGGCTAGTTAGGCTGATGGGCCTAGAATTGCCCATTGTATAGGGACCCTATTACAAGGAAGATAAAGTACAGTTTTGTACCTGCCATAAATGTAGATGTTCGAGTGTATACCCTGCTGCAGTCATCACACTTGGGTTATCCTGCCGTCAGGCGGTCCCGCAGTCGGCCCGAATTCCAAAGTCTTGGTCCGGCGTCGGTTGCTGTCGCTTCTTCCCTGACGTCAGAGCGTCAGGGGTGTATCAGAGGCATCCGATGCCATTTTCTTCAGTTTTTCTTGCCCCAGATGTCAGATGCCCATAATAGGTAGGCAAAATATATACATATACATATACATATATATATATATATATATATATATATATATATATACATACATATAGCTATATGAAAATAAAACAAAACCCTTAGGCACAAGCAAACACACCACAGAGGTAGTATAGGATAGAGTGGTAGAGATTAGTTCAGCTAGTTCAGAGGGGATGGAGGGAGGGTAACCTGGACTGCAGCAGGGTATACACTTGAACATCTACATTTATGGTAGGTACAAAACTGTACTATGTTCATCGTGTTACACTGCTGCAGTCATCACACTTGGGTAGAATCCCAAAGCTAAGGATGGGTGGTGGAGTCAAACAGGGTTAGAGGAGGCTAGAAGACCCTGCAAAACTGCAGTGGCGAAGCCAGCTCTAGTCTTAGAGTAAAGTGGTAAGTGGTAATGTTTGGTGAAGGCGTGTACTGAACTCCAAGTTGCAGCTTCCAGAATATCCTTGGTTGGCACCCCCCTGAGGTAGGCTGTAGATGTAGCTGCTGCCCTGGTAGAGTGGGGCCTTATGCTAGCAGGAACTGGTTTTCCATGGTGGGTGTAGCAAAAACGTATGCAATGTCCTATCCATTTGGAAATGGTCTGTTTTGAGATAGCCTTTCCTTGTGATGCTGTAGCATAAGATACAAAAAGCTGGTCAGATTTTCTGAAAACCTTAGTTTTATCCAAGTAGTAACGTAGCTGCCTGTGAACGTCCAAGGAATGTAGGAGTCTTTCTCCTTTGTTCTGTGGATTTGGAAAGAAGGTGGGTAAATGGATGGTTTGATTTAGAGCCACACTGGATACCACCTTAGGCATAAAGGAGGGGTTAGTTCGTAGAGAAACTCTGTCTTGATGAAAAATGAGGAAAGTCTCTACTGCCATTAGTGTCTGAAGCTCTGAAACTCTTCTCGCTGAAGTAATTGGTAGCAGCAGGGCAGTCTTCCATGATATAAACTTTAAGTCAGCTGAGAAAGCTGGTTCAAAAGGAGGCACCGTAAGTTTTTCCAGAACAAAGTTGAGGTCCCAAGTAGGTGTTGGTGCTCTCCTGGGAAGCCTAATGTTTTTGGCCCCTCTGAGAAACTGCCTTAGGAGTGGATGTGAAAATAAGGGAGGATCCGTGTTGTAGTGAGCTGAAATAGCTGTGGCGTGGATTTTAATAGATGAGAAAGAAAGCCCTTTGTGTAGCATCTCAGTTAAATATTGCAAAATCTGAGGTATGTCAGCCTGAAGGGTATTTTGGCCTTTAGCTTGGTTCCAGGCGCAAAACCTTTTCCATTTGTCTGAGTAGGCTTTCCTGGTGCTGGGCCTCCTGGCCTCCAGAATAACATCCATAACAGCTTGTGAGAGGGGAGCTGGCTGGTTGCTTAGGTGATTTGCCATGCAGCCAAGTTTAAGGTTTTGAGTTGGCTGTGTAGAATCTGATTGTCTTGCTGTATGAGCAGATGGGTAATTTGTGGTAGAATCCATGGTAGGCCCTGGGCCATATTCCTTAATAGTGGGTACCAGTGCTGGCGTGGCCAGTCTGGGGCAATGAGTATCATTCAGGGTCTCTCCATCCTGACTTTCAGCAGCACATTTGTGAGAAGGGGTAATGGAGGAAAGGCATATACTGTCAGCATTTTCCAACTGAATGAGAGTGTGTCCACTTTCCAAGCTTGATGGTGAAAAGTCCTTGTGCAAAATTTTGTTAGTTGATAGTTTTGGGGGCTGGCAAATAGGTCTATGTCTGGGAGCCCCCATTTTTGAGTTATCATTGCAAATACTTGTGGATCCAGTTTCCACTCGTGGGGATCCATGATGTTTCTGCTTAGGTCGTCTGCCAATGTGTTCTTTTTTCCTGGCAGGAATTGAGCTTGTAATTGAACTTGGTAAGCCAGTGCTGTGTTCCACAAGGTCATTGCTTGCCTGCATAGAGGGTAGGAGTGTGTACCCCCTTGCATGTTTATGTACCACATTACTGTGGTGTTGTCTGTTCTTCTGATAAGCTGCCCTGGATGTAAGAGGTCCTTGAAGGCTGTCAGAGCATTTTGTACAGCTAGCATCTCTTTTTGATTGATGTGCAGATTCCTTTGATCTGCAGTCCATATGCCTTGAATGCACCATCCTGCCATGTGTGCCCCCCAGGCATAGTCAGATGCATCTGTCATAGTTTGCCTGGCTGGGGGTAAGGTGAAAGGCTGACCCTTACTGAGGTAACATGCCTGTGACCACCACAGGAACTCCTGTTGAAGGCAGGGAATGAGAGGTATCATTGTTTCCAAGCTGTGGCTGTGTTGAGTCCATACGCTTTTTAGGTACCACTGTAATTTCCTTATATGCAGTTTTGCAAATGGTATTAGTAATATGCAAGATGCCATGAAGCCCAAGGACTGCAGAATTTTTCTTGCAGGGAGTTGGGTCTTTGTTGCCATTGCTCTGAAGTATTGTGTTAATTGTAGTTGTTTGTCTGGCATCAGATAAGCCATATGGGCCGTTGTATTCAAGCTGGCACCCAGGAATGTCATATTTTGTGAGGACACTAGTTTTGATTTCTTTTCGTTTACTGTGTACCCTAGGCAGCTTAGATGATGTTTTACAAAAGTCAGGTGTTGTAAGAGAATGTCCTTGCTTTCTGCTTGGATGAGGCAGTCGTCCAGGTATGGGTATATTTGAATTCCTCTTTGTCTGCAGTATGCAATTACTGGTGCCAGGCATTTTGTGAAGACCCTGGGTGCAGTAGATAAGCCAAAGGGCAATGCAGAGAATTGGTAATGGGTTGAACCTGCAATGAAACGGAGGTATCTTCTGCAATTTTGTCTGATAGGGACATGCAGGTATGCCTCCTTGAGGTCCAATGTTACTAGCCAAGCTTTCTTGCCCAACATGGGAAGAAGCTGCTGTAGTGTTAGCATCTTGAATTTGGGTACTTGCAAGAAGGTGTTTAAAATTGAAAGGTCCAGAATGGGTCTCCAAGCATTGTCCTTTCTGGGGACTAGAAAGAGCCTTGAGTAAAATCCTTGGCTTTGCTTCTGTGTAGGTACCAGTTGAATGGCTCTCATGTCCATGAGAGCTGTACTTTGTTTTTGTGCCTCTGCCCATTGATTTTGTGGCAGGTTTGGCATTCCTTTTATCCTTGGCAAGGTGTGGAAATGGAATCTGTATCCTTGTGAGATAATGTCTAGGACCCATTTGTCCTTTGTGACGATGTGCCAGTTGTCTGCAAAAAGTGCTAATTTTCCTCCCAAGGGCGCTGCCAAGAGAGTTTTGCTTGGCAGTTTGAGGTATAAGTCATTGTGCTTGCCTTCTAGTAGTTTGTGGCCTGTCTTCTCCTCCCTTCTGTGTTGCAGTGCCCCATTGGCGGGGTTTGTAAGGGATTTGTGCTTGTCTTCTGCCCCTTGGGTGCCTGTATTTACCCCTCTGTGGTCTGTCAGAAGCTGGAAAGGACCAATTTTTTGTTGGCCAATTTCTGCTGAAGCGTGTGGGCTGTACTTGTAAGAAATCTTTGACCGTCTGCATAGATTTTGCCTTATCCTCCGCTTTCTTTAAAACCTCCTCTGCTTTAACCCCAAATAAGACATCCTGCTGTAAGGGTGCATCTAGTAACTTTGCTTTAACATGATCAGGCAGAGATTGTTCCTTTGACCAAGCATGCCTACGTATAACAGACCCAGTAACAGCTGCTCTAGAGGACGCTTCCAAGGCATCAAAACCACATTGTAAAGTATGTTTTCCCACCTGTTCAGCTGCATGCAACAGATCCTGCATTTCCTTGAATCAAGACTGCTGAGGGTGCATGCCCATCTTTTGTTTTATTTGAGACATTAGGAATTGCTGGTATTTAAGCATGGGAAAATGACAATTTAGTGCTTTCATAGCTGGAGTAGCTGAGGTGTAAACCTTCTTCCCCCACCTATCTAGTGCTCTGGAGTCCCTTTCAAAGGGTACAGGATTTTTAGCCACAGAAGCCTTAGCCCCCTTGGGACCCTGGGAGATTGTCTCTGGATCAGCAACAGGACTTTTGTATAGGAATTTGTGTGAGTCAGGCACTCTATAGTATCTATCCGGTTTGGCTGGAGCAGGAGGCAAAGAATCTGGATTTAGACTAGATTCTAAGAAAACATCATCCACAATGTCCAAAACTGGGGGGATAGCAAGGGGTTTGTGCTGGGGGAGTAAAAGAAACTCTCTGAGCCTTTTCTTTGAGTCAGAGTAGTCCTGACCTTCCCAGTGGAAATGTTCCCTCATGGTATGTAAGGTTTCCCCAAAGGAATAATCTTCAGGGGGAGAAGCTGAGGGAATGGAGTCTTCAGGATCAGAATCTTCATAAGGTGGAAAGGAGTAATCCTGTTCCTCAGAGGAGCCTGAGGAAACAGACACTTGATCAGAGGAGGCATAATCCTCCTCTTGTCTAGGCCTTTTGTTGGGTGGGGGGGGGGGGTTGGGAACCCCTGATCAAAGAAATTAAATCTTCAGCCATTTTAAGCATCTGTTTCTTAGGCATAGGGCCTTGACCTGGAGACTGAAGAGTAGTCTTTTTTGGTTTTAGAGGAGTCTTAATCTTAGCATAAGATTTTATGGTGAGAGTAGTTGGTCTGAAGACACCTTCAGAAACCGAAGGTGTTTCTACAGCACCGGCTTCTCCTACTGCAATGTCGTCGGTAGGGCCTAAAGAAAACGGCTGCGTTGGCCTAGAACTCTCTGTTGGAGAGGCCGAAGCGGTCTGGGGATCCAATTCAGCGGTAGCCAGGGGCTGTGTAGGCGCCTCACTGAAATCCGGAGAACCGGCGACTGGCCCAGCCGAGGCCTCGGAGTCTGGCTTGGATCTAGGCTGCCTTTCTTTATCTTTGCATTTTTTATGCACGCCGATAGTCGTTTGCTCCGACGGCATAGTGTAATTAAATTTCCTACCGAAGTAGTGTCGTGCGAAATCAAAGCGTCGCTTAATAGTTCGCTTATTGAACCTAGCACAAAACCGACAACCAGTGACGTCGTGGTCTAGGCCTAGGCAAGGCATACAAAAAGAATGAAAGTCCTTATGAGGTATTTGCTTCCCACAAGAAATGCAATTGTTAACTTTTTCTGACATCGGACTGAGTTAAAAAAAGGTTCCCCAATGGGGAACTTAGCTTTGAAGACTTCGGACTGAAACTCGATTCGACAATCTCAGGTGATGGCCGACCGGCACTTGCGAACTGCTTCTGCTTCAGGCACCGCGCGGCAAGAAAGACTGAAGAAAATGGCGTTGGATGCCTCTGATATACCCCTGGCGCCCTTACATCAGGGAAGAAGCGACAGCAACCGATGCCAGACAAAGACTTTGGAATTCGGGCTGACTGCGGGACCGCCTGACGGCAGGATAACCCAAGTGTGATGACTGCAGCAGGGTAACATGATGAACATCTAGGGATCATGTAGAAATATTAGAAATATTTTGGAAATTCTATGAAAGTCTGTATATAGCAGAAAAATATGGAAATCAAGAAAAGGTACAAAATGGAAATGTTTATGGAAGAATTAAATATGGCAAGGCTAGAGGGAGATGAAGCTCAATTACTAACAGTTAGGATAGGAGGAGATGAGAGAAAAATCGTGATGTATAAACAATCTACAGGAAAATTCCCCAAGATTAGATGATATTCATGTGGAAGTTTGGAAGCTAGGAAGGAAAACACTGAAGATGATCTGGAAGGTTTTTAACAGTATTTTAAGAGAAGGAGAAGTACCAACATCCTGGAAGAAAGAGGTAGTAGCTGTATTAGCTGAATAGGGTAAAGATCCAGCAGCTACAGCATCATACAGGCCCTTTTCAATACTAAATCAGGATTATAAAGTGCTTAAGTCTATAATGGCTAAAAGAATGGCAAAAGTGATGCCACAATTGATAGATATGGATCAATATGGTTTTGTGGAAGGAAGGCAAACATTTGGCAACATAAACAGAACAGTGATGATACACAAAGGGAAGCAGAATGTAAGAAAATACCACTGCTGCTGGTAGGTCTTGATGCAAAGCATTTGACAGAGCAAGCTGGGATTTTATGAGTAGAGCAATGAAGCATTTGCATTCCCTGATAAAATTATAAGGTTGATTAGGAGGATACATGAAGGATCGGAGGTGAAAATTAAAGTGGGTGAGGTCCTCTCTGATGATCTCTGTTTGAGCAGAGGAACCAGACAAGTGTGTCCTCTCTCCCCTTTGTTATTTGCATTATATTTAGAATCATTGGGAAAGAAAATAAGGGACTCAGAAATTCAAGGATGCAATTGGTATGGTAGTCACGAAAAGCTGGCTTTGTTTGCAGATGACAATATTTTATACCTGACAGAACCAGAAATAGACATTAGCTTTTTGGGATGGAAAATTAATGAAGCAAAAACAAAAGCAATAGCGGTAAATTATGTACCCACATACAAACTGGTTCAGCAATATCCATATTGATGGGGACATGATAAAATGAAGTATTTAGGAGTATGGATTAAAAATGATACTGGTGTGGCAGCTAAGGATACGCTGTAAGAAACAAAAGATCATACAAAAACTGAGAAAACAGAAGCTCTGTTATATGGATATTAACAGTAAGATATAAGCAGTTAAAATGTTTTTAGTCCCTTTAGTCTTGTACACTGGTCAGGCATATTTATATCAACCAGGGGAGAAGTTGTGGATTGTAATTAATAAATAGCTGAAGGATTTTACCTGGGAGGGGAAGACGGCAAGAGACAAGCAAGAAGCTTATTCTTCTACTAGAACAGAGTGGATTGGGATTTCCATTTTCTAGTAATTGCTTTTTTGGCAGCCATTATAATTAGGATCAGCAAGGCCTTACTATATCCAGGCAATTCCATTTCCACAGCTGAAAAAAAAATAATTTCCCTAGTTAGTCCAATTTGCTCACCCAGTGTCTCCGATACAGCAGTCTGCAGGGAATCTTTAAACATTGCCAACTCACTGCACTCGCAGAAAATATGTTCCCTTTTACCCCTTTCTTCCCCCATCATGCCTCCCAATATTTGATATCTACAGGACAACAAATTCTTTGAAGTCTGCTTGGGGTATAAAAATACCTATATAAACACTTCCAAAGATCCTAAAGCTTCTAGTTTTTTGCATATTTGCTCATCTAATCTCTCTCCCAATCTTTCCTAACCTCTTCTGATTGATTCTTATAATTATCATGCAATATTGTATATGCTCTACTAATTATTCCTTTCTTAACAACAACTTCTGTTCTAGATTCTACTAAAATCTCTACCAGTGGTGGTCTTTTGTTTAGGACCCCCAAGTATCTGTAATTCTTGTATGTTTATACTATAATCACCAGTAACCAAATCCCAATTAATTTCAATGCCTCACTCAATAGTCAGTGTGGCTTACTTTTGGTGACCGGATCTCATTCAAAAAAAGAAAGAAAAAAAATCACTCCACAGTTGGTGTTGTAAAGCGACCCTTAACTCAACCCTGGGGTCCACATATTCTGAACCTGTGGAGATAATATTTTCGTCTTTTGCTGAAGCAACCCCATAGGGACACCATATACTGAGGATACACCTGGAACTCGCCCAGGTCCAGGGAAGCAGGCTAAGCCAACTAGGGGGATGGTTAAGCAGAACCAGGATCGCTAGTTTGTGATGACAAACAGAAACCAGAGGACAGTACAGAATAAAAGTGCCAGCTTACTCTATTCCTTAACCCCAAACTGAATGAAACTCCAGATGGCCAACCAGAGTAGCCAGAAGAGACATTCGCCAGAAAGTTTCTTCTTGAAAAATGGCATTAAATCAATCCTGCATGCTGCTCAAGGTCTTAGGTTAGGGAATGGGCAAAATATCTCCATCTACTGATCACTGTAAATCTTGCCATTTCAACACTGCTAAAAAGGAATCCAAATAATGTTATCTCTTTTTTCAAATTCTCCGTTAGTTTGTTAAGAAAATATTTTTACTTCCCATATCCATACACTTTGTCTTTTCTTCTTACTAAACATTTCTTCCACGCAACTTGTAACAGCTTCCATAATCTGTTTTTTATTTAAGTTCCCTTCTTTATCTTTCAATTCTCTCATCACACTACTAGGTTCATAGGTAGGTACTAGGCTATCTACCTGAGGGCATTTATAAGCCTAGCCAGAGTGTGTCGGCTTTCGCCGCCCCATTGATTAATTAACTGATCCTCTGTCAAGCAGAGCCAATGAAGTGATCCCAAGGGTGTATTTTTCTGTTACCCATCCACTTGTCAAGGTTTCTCTTGAGGAGTGTTAGTGAGAGGCTCTGCCTGATGTAATTTGGAATTTAGTTCCAAAGCATGGGGAGTCTCTGTGACAGGAATCTATCCCTCCAGCATGTTCTATTTATTGTTGTGGCGAGGTTTAGCTCACTAGAGCACGTGGCTTGCAGTAACTTGGATTTTTTTAGGTGGAGCATGTCCATCAATTCTGAGTTGGACATGGCTTTGTAAGTCAGGAAGAGATCACCTCTGAGTAAGCGATATGCCACTGAGTACAGCCGGAGTTTTTTCAGTCGGGCTGCATAGGACATATGTCTGAGGCCAGTAATCCTCTTGGTGAGGTACTTTTGTGGTCCTTCCAGCTGTTGGAAGTGTTTTGTGAGGTACATCCCAAATGGGGCACTGTACTTTATGATGGGTCTAATGAGTGACGAGTAGAGGGGCACTATAATCTCTTTATTTCTAGATGCGAACCCTTTAGTAATTAGATGGGCCACATAGAAGGATTTCCTAACTACTTTGGCAATATGATTGTCAAAGGAGAGATTACTGTCTACCTGGGTCCCCAGATCTCTTATTACCTCTTTTGTATTAAGGGGGCTGCCACCTATGTTGTAAATCGTGGGTGTTTTGTTTTTCCCAAATGGGATGACTATGCATTTTTTGGCATTTAGCTTGAGGCCATGACTTTGACACCAGGTGTCCATCTCAGTAAGGCCCTTTTGGAGGATGTCCATGTTAGCCGGAGAGTCAATTATGGCTCCCAATTTGCAGTCATTGGCGTACTTGGTTAGCCATATTCCTCCTGTGTTTGCCTGTACTTCTGAGAAGTATATGCCCAACAGTAGCGGTCCCAAGACCGATCCTTGCAGGACACCACTTGTGACTGGTTTAGTCTCGGACCTGGAGCCCGCTATTCTTACCGTGTGAGTTCTGTCTGTAAGCCAGCTGGCAACCCATCTCGTGACACAGGCGTTTATGTTCAGGCTGGTGAGTTTTTCTGTAATACCCGAGTGGGGAATGGTGTCAAAAGCCCTGGCGAAATCAAGGTAGGCTGTGTGAACCACCTTTCCTTCATCTATGGCCTTGGTGACTGTCTCGAAGAAGTCAACCAGGTTTAGTAGGCATGATCTGCCCTTAACAAAGCCGAACTGGGTCGGGTCAAGTGTTTGGAGGTTCCCAATGTCTTTCTTAATGAGTTCAATGATGATGCGCTCCACAGCCTTGCAGACCAGGCTAGTCAGGCTTATGGGGCGATAGTTACCAGGGTCAGTTGTGGCCCCTCCTTTGTGGAGAGAAATAACCGTTGCTGTGCGCTATTCTATGGGGACATAGCCTGTGGAGAGGCTGAGATTGAACAGCGTGTTTAGGTGGGGGGTTAGTTCGTTTTGTAGTTCATGCAAGACGCAGCCTGGGACACCATCTGGTCCTATTCACGCTGTGTTTTTGGCTTTTGAAAGGGCTGTTTTCACCTGTGCATCTGTGATTTTTGGGACACTACACTTTTCTGGTATTGTTGTGGGCCCTTTTGGAGGTGATGTTTGCACTGAATCTAGCTGCCAGGATATTGGCAATATCAGTAGGTTCAGTATATTTTGAGTTATTTTGCACTAGTTCAGTGCATATCTGCGAGTTGCCACTTAGATTCTTAACATAGCTAAAGAAGGCTTTGTGGTTATCTTTTGAATCCTTGGCTATATTTCTTTCAAAGATAGCCTTGGATGATTTCATGAGGGACCTTAGTTTCTTACTGATATTGATCAGGGATGTCTTTCCTTCTTGGGATTTGCTTTTTTTGTGAACTAGTTTCCTCCTCCTATTGTATAGCCTCTTTATTGCAGGGGTCCACCAAACTGGTTTCCTTCGCTTAGAGGAGTGAGTCTTGGTTTTGCTAGGGATGGCACGATCCATGCATCCTAGTAGGTGCTCATAGAGTGCATTTGTAAAGGTTTCTGCATCTTGGGCAGCATTATCCTTTAGCATGGGGGCTGTGAAACTTACCACCTCTGTCTTAATTAAGGTGATGTTTGCTTTAGAAAAGGTTTTTACTGTGGTTTCCTTAGTTGTGGGTGGTGGTGGGGTGTGGACATCCAGAGTGATTAGTTTGTGGTCTGATTTAACCAGTGACGGGTTGACCTCCGGTGTGGAACACCTGTCGCAAATGTTGGTGATGACCAGGTCCAATATGTTTTCACCTCTGGTAGGGGAGTTTACTAGCTGATCCAGGGCATTTGAGTTGATGAATTCCAGGAAGCGCTGGGCCCTGGAATTTGTACTCTAGTAGTTTTCCCAGTGAATGGTAGGGTAATTGAAATCGCCCAATATCAGGGTGTCCGGTAGGACCTTCATGTTTTCCAGTGTCTCCAGAAAGGTGGAGAGGTGGTCCTGGGTCATGGAGGGTGATCTGTAGCAGGACACAATTTGCACTGCAGATTTTCCTGATGTTAGTTGCACATGGATGATCTCAGAGGTATCATGCTGCGCAACTAACCTGGAGGTGTAGGTATCCTTGATGAATATGGATACACCCCCTTCTTTTGTGTTTCGGTCCATGTTCTGTGGACGAAACGTGTGGTATGAGTTGTAGCCCGGTAGTGCTGGGGTGTTTTCTGGAGCCTTGAACCAGGTTTCAGTTACTGCACAGATGTCGATGTTTTTCATACTGAAGAGTGCTTTGAGCGCGTGCATTTTGAGATTTAAACACCTGGCGTTGAGTAGCATAACCCTCAGTTTTTTGTTAATTGTGCTGTTTATGGAGGTGGGTTTGACTTTTGAGCCTTGCCTAATAAAGGCACTATGGGGGCAGCAAGAGCCTTGGCCAGTATTTGAAAGCCTAGGGGTTACAGGTGCAAGCTGTCTCTTGTGAAGCAACGCGGCTTGTCGAGCATGTCGTCCCAGGCTGACAGACACTGGATACCCTTTGAATGACACCAGAAGTTTAGCCAATTGTTGAAATTGATCATTTTTTCTTTATACTGAGGTATCATTCTTGGTGAGGGCAGGATGCTACTCAGGGTCAGGGTCATACCAGCCTGGACTGCATGATCAGAAAGCTCTTCCATGTCTCATTTCATGTAGTCCAGGGAGGTACGTCTCAGGTCATTCACACCAACATGAACAATGACAGAGTCATATTTGTACTTGTTCTGGAGTGACCTGAGTGCTTTTGTTATGTGGCGGATTCTGGCTCCCGACAGGCAGCTAACAGTAACCTTCTGCTTGTCCAGCCTAGTGAGTGGGACGTCAGTGTGCCTGACTATAGAGTCACCTATTACTAGTGTGTTAGGTACGTTATTTCGCCTTAAGGGCTGTGATTGTGCAGCACACTGATTTTGTGTTTTATGTGTTGTCTGGTTTGTGATGGGAAGTGCAGGTTGTTTGGGTGTCTGCTTTGGACGTCTGTGATGCTTTTGCAGGTTTTTATTTAGAGCCTCCGAGTATGATTTTGTGTATTTATGTGTATTTTTTGCCAATGCTGTTTTAGTAGGTCTGTGTGCGGCTGGAGGTGTGGTGCAAGTGTTAACCTTCTCCTCTTGACTGTCTGTTCTAGTCTTGGGTAGAGACAGCTTAGCTTCCAGTTTGGCTGTATAATTGCATCTCTCGCACATGTTAGTGTTTTGTGGTAGGAGGAGAGGGTTGTCTGTGTACATGAGGCAGTTGTAACACTGCCTCAGGATACCCAGATTCACCAGCTGGACTGGAGAGTGCACCTGAAGTTGACCTTTGGTCTTGCCTGAATAGCAGGGTGAGCTGCTTAGTCGCTTGGTTGGTGAGGGGTGAATAAAGAGCCTTGTCCTGCTGGGCAATCAGTGTCAGGGTATATTAGTGCTTGCTATTAGGTCTGAGCAAGTGCTGGGCTGTAAGATGCTTTTTGAGTGCTTAGGTTGAGAGTTAAACTAGTTTCAAGGGAAAAACTGAAGAGGAGACTTAGTGGAGCCGGGAATAATTTAACCGTAGCTAACTGGCACTGCCCGGTGCGCAAAACCGTGCAAACGTGGTTTTTATAGTAGGGAAATTAAAGAGATGGAAATTATCCCAAAATGGCCAATAAACGACTAACTTCTGGGCTGGAACCACTCCTCCACGGACAGAATAGTTGCTCAAAGATCCCCTCTCTCACAGGTGAACAGAGAAACTTCCTTCTATCCAACTAAGGTATGGGCAACTCAGAAACTAGTATCACAGCCCTGAATTCAGCACTAGCCTGAAAACTGGACTATACTAGCTTAGAAAGGCAGAAAACAAGGAATTTTTTTTGTTTTTTTGTTTTTTTTTTTTGAAAAGATAAGGCAAAAACAGTAAAAAAATACACTTAAAACAGCTTTAAACGACTACAAATGATCAGAAAAGGTTATCGCACTTTAGTGTGTAGCCTACAACAGTTAAACAAATTATTTAAACAAAAAACAACTTTTTAAAAGTGCAGGCAGTCAAATAAATACAATATGTGAAAAAAACAAGCTTTTAAAACACAATAAACGCTGGAAAATTTGTGTTCAGGCGGAAAACAGTTAAAGTACAGCAAGAAAGTATAGAAAACTGATACTTAATCACTCCAAAGTCTCTCTTCTAAGCTAGAAGGCTTGTATCAGTTTAAGGCTTTCTAGTGCTACCCAGTAGGTTAGTTACAGGAAAGATGGTAAACAAGTGCAGATGTGGCCTTTTAAACCAGAAAGCTGAAAGAGACAGACAAACTGTCCAAATGGTCAATAAACTAGAATTTCTGGGCCAAGAACCTCTCCTCTCGTGGTAGACAGGCTACCTAGTGCTTATCACTCCCACTGATAAGCTAGAAGGCTTTCTTCCAACACAGAAAGGCTCAGAAGCTTACCAACAGTCCTGGATACAGCAAGTTTGTATCTGGACTAGGTTAGTTTCAGGAAAGGTGGGAAACAAGCGCAAGTGCGGCTTTTAAACCAGAATGCTGAAAGAGATGGAAAAAACTGCCCAAATGGCAGTCCCCCCCTTCACTATCTTACTTAAAAATAGTGAGACCTCTTCCTTTTTCCTTGAAAAAATATATTTGTTTATATAATACTTCTTTAATTTTATCTTGATTTCTCATAAATTTCTATGCTTCATGTTCTGTTTTACCAGATATATAACATTTCTGTTTGTCACAGTTACTAATTAAATGTCCTTCTTGCTCATAAAAAATGTTATATTTGACCCCTATATTTTACAATACCTTTGTTGCCTTTAAGATTTATAATACTTGGAATGTGTATGATTTTTTCCCCATTTTTAAGATAACATTACAGTCCTTTCCCCAGTCCATAAACCCCTATTGTTATAAACTTTTGAAATGTGTTACTTCTTTGCCAACATTTTTTAAATGTTCTTTTAAAGTCTCTCTTTCAACCTCTGTTTGAAATTACGTGTTTTCTTTTTAGTCTTCTGAAACAATCCTTGAATTACATATTCATTCCACGGATTACAATTCTGTCTTTTCATACTCGAACAGAAATTTTTTCCATACCTTGTACAGTTTCAAAAGAAATGTCATAGAATGTCTCATTGTTAATCACAATAAAAGCTCTAACCTCTTGTGTTTTCCCATCCAAGGGTAATATTAAAACATCCCATACCTCATATCTGTTTAATTCCGGTCTCTTTTTACTTTGTATCCCTACCACAAACTTTCTTTCTGGCACATTCTCTTTTTTCTTTTCCTCTGCCCACCTGGTGTAGTTGCCACTGTTTCCATATATGTTCTTTTTTGTTTGTATACTAGCTTCGTCTAACCTTTCGTCTGTACCCCCCCTCCTGTATTTTATTCATAATATCCCGCCATGACACTTCATTCCCCAGCTCACTCTGATTAATTAAGTCTTTCAATAAATCATCCCACTACCATCCTGATTGGAGGGTTGTACCTCCACATTCCTCTCTGATGAACCCTGTTTTACCAAAAAGCTGCTGCTAAAACAGCAATTCCAAATCTTCTATGCCTTCTGTAACATCTTTCTTCAACCTGGTGTTCACCTCTGCTCCCTTCCACTGAATCCTCCATCTTGCACACTGTCCTACCAGCTGCCACTGTGCTTGGAACAGAACGTGTGCACATATTTGCAGCTAGCACTTCCATGACTATGGACTGTAACCAATCGTAGTGAAGTTCCCCAATGCCCTGGCCAAATTTTCCCTGGCAGAATAAATTCCACCTCGAGTTTCCCCTGAAAGCAGGCTACCAGCCTAGTGGGATTAACCTGGTCAACAAAGGAAAGAAAAGCAGATATCTAGACAACCTGACAGCAGAGATGTGTAAATAAACAGTCCAACTCTGTGTTGGGAAGTCCCAGGTAGAGTGCACGGACTTGGAGGAGACTTTAATCATGAACTACTACTGAGAGATCAGATTGAGACAAGACGTTCCTAATCTTGGAGATGTTTTGTAAATGGAAACAAGATAATTTCACAACAGGCAACATTTGGTCCTTAAGTGCTAACCTAAGATCCAAGATTATGCTTAGAATACATACATGTCCAAACACAAGATGAAACTAGAAAGTTGAGGTGCACTGGAATCATCCAAGATTGTACTGCCATAGCCACAGTTATGGAAGTGTTCTGTTTCAACTGATAATGCAAAAGCCAAGAAATGATGGCTTCAAGATCATCATCCAGAGAATACATACTTGCCATTTCATTCTCTGGAACAGAGAGGTAAATTTTGGTGTCATCTGCATAACTGTGGTACGCTAATCCCTTCACTCTCTAATAAGAAATATATAAACTATGAAAAACAATGGGCTTAATACATAGCACTGTGGTACTCCACATTCCAACAGATAGGACAAAGATGAATTCAGTTTAGCAAAGACCTTTTGGGAATGGCCAGTAACATAAGACGTAACACACACGCTAAGACCAAAGAGGAGAGACCACAGTAAGATTTTAAATGGTTGATCAAAAGGCCATGATCAATGGTTTCAAATTCATAGATTCATAGATTGTTGCACTGCTAATGACCCATGGGAGTACTTCTAAGCCTAGACAGGTTTTCCTGAAAGAATTATGATCTCCTGTATTCAAGTAGGACATTGAGGGTCAGGCATTTATTAGCCATCCCTGTCTATAAGGAACATGGGAACCAGGCCCAGTGTAAATTTCCTAGTCCCCATCCACTGGTCTAGGTTGCGCTTAAAGCGGATAATAGAGAAACTCAGCTTTTTCATAGTTGGGAAGCCTGTTCCACAGGAGGGGCAGACTCTGGAACACATACCTGTCTCTCCAGCATGTTCTGTTTAAGTTGCGGACAAAATTCAGGTCCTGAGACCTTGTATTTCTGGTACTCTTTAACTTACGAATATGCAGGAGATTCATAAGTGTGGGGTTTGCAGATGCCTTGTAAGCCAGGCATAGATCACCCTTCAGCAATCTATAAGAAAATGAGTACAGGGAAAAGACTTTAAGGCACTCTCCATAGGGTAGATTTGTTACGCCTTGTATTCTTTTTTATAAGGCACTTCTGAGGTCGATCTAGCTGCTGCACATGCCTAGTCAGGTACATACCGAAGGGAGCATTTTACTCTACGACTGACCTTATATGGGTGGAGTACAGTGGGATAATGACCTCTTTGGATGTAGATGCCATGCCCTAACTTAGAAGTTGTGCAGCATAAAAGGATTTCCTCACCACTGTGGCCACAAGGTAGTCAAAGGTGCACACTTAGATCCCGAGCATTGGGTCAACTCTTAGGGGTGTATTATCAACATGGGAATTACCCGGGATGGTTGACTTCCCAAAGGGTACAGTTATGCATTTCTTAGCATTGACTTTAAGACTAAGCCATTTCCCCACTGTAGTGTGATCCTGGAGTTAGTATACATATAGTTTGGGGGGGGGGGTGTAGCCACCCACCTATTCTAGTTTTATATCGTCTACTTTACAATTAAGTATGTTGAAATTTAGCATTGTAAGATTTCAGCATTATGGGTTTCAGTCAAGTGATTTTTTAGTATTTTGAAATTTCAGTCTTATGGTCTCAGTCAAATGAGTTTCAGTCAA
Source organism: Protopterus annectens (assembly GCF_019279795.1). Classification (NCBI taxonomy): domain Eukaryota; kingdom Metazoa; phylum Chordata; order Ceratodontiformes; family Protopteridae; genus Protopterus; species Protopterus annectens. The sequence goes on from NC_056733.1 coordinate 1,400,061,104, forward strand.
AAGTTTCTATCAGCTGATAGGGATCCCCTGGGATGTTATCAGGGCCCATCAAGGTAATGATTTTGGCCTTGGAAAGTGCATTGACGACCTGTTCCCTAGTAATGGTTGGGGAAGATTATGGTATGTGGTTATTTCCTTTGGACTATTAGGGGGAGTGGGGAGAGAATTTATTTATTTTTTTTAAAGAAAAAACATCTTTATTAAATTATTGCTTATGACATAGGCAATCATACATAGGTTGGTACTAGGCTATCGGCCCTAGGGCCTATACAAGCCTAGCTATAATAATTCCCTGGATATTTCTTCCCACAATATTTACTTCCCTGGACCCCTGTCTAGCAGGGAGACTGACATGATCCCTGGGGTGAATTTCCTATCTCTCATCCAATCATCAAGGTTCCTTGAGAGCCAAGGAGGCGCTCTGCTTGACATGTATGGGTAGTCTATTCCAGAGTATGGGGAGTTTCTGGGTCAGGAGCCTATCCCTCCAGCTTATATTGTTCATTGTGATGACAAGGCTTAGATCCCTGGAGCGTGTGGTTCTGAGGGATTGGGATTTCTTTAAATGGAGCATGTCCAACAGCTCAGGGTTTGACATGGCCTTGTATATTAAGCAGAGATTGCCTCTGAGTAGACGATATGCCACAGAGTATAGCTGGAGATTTTTTTGACTGTCAGCATAGGGCATCTGCTTTAGGCCTGTGATTCTTTTAGTGAGGTATTTCTGCGGCCTTTCCAGCTGTTGCTGATGTCTTGTGAGGTACATACCAAACGGGGCGTTGTACTCTATAATGGGTCTAATGAGGGATGAGTACAGTGGGACAATGACCTCCTTTTTTCTGGATGAAAAGCCCTTAGTCATGAAGTGTGCCACATAGAAGGATTTCCTGACTGTTGTGGCGATGTGGTTATCGAAGGTGAGACCACTGTCCACCTGTGTCCCTAAGTCTTACATCACACTTTTGGTGTTTAGTGTAATGCCACCTATGTGGTAATTCATGGGTACATATATTTATATTTATTTATATATTTATATAAACGAAAATAAACCATATTGACATTTTTACTTGTAAACATTATACATCACTTATAATCTATGCAGTCATTGTCAATCAAACATTACATAGCTCATTCAAATCCTGCCTTCTTTTAGACCTCATTCCCCCTCCAGAATGTTATTTTGCATGCACAGTTCCCACAATTCCCATTTTTTTCTATGTAATTTACACCTACCCTTTTTTAAAGATCCCATTTCCAGTTGTTTTATCCCTATCACTATATTCACTACTTCTAGTACAGTTGGTTTAGACTTTGATTTCCATTTTTTTGTAATTGCTTTTTTGGGAGCCACCATAATGAGACGCTCTAAGGCCCTACTATTACCAGGCAATACAGATTCTGTTTCATAGCTCAAAAAATAATTTCCTTAGTTATACTAATTTACTCACCCAATATTTCTGATAAAGTAGTCTGTAGGATATTTTAAAGTCTGCCAACTCATTACACTCCCCAAAAATATGTTCTCAACTAGCACACTTCCATCATTTGCTGTCTACCTGAGGAAAACATTTTGGAATCTACTTGGGGTATAAAAATACCTATGTAAACACATTAAGGCAAAGATCCTAAATATTCTACACTTTGTTGCATATCTGGGAGACAAACATATATCCCCCATTGTTTCTTTGTGAATTGCTTATCTAGTCTCTCTTCCCAATCCTTTATAACCTCCTCTGATTGATCCTTATAGCTATCAAGCAATATTTTATATGATCTACTAATTATCTCTTTTTTAACAGGAGCTTCTGTTCTAGATTCTACTAAACACACTACCAATGCTGGTCTTTCCTTAGGATCCCCCTATTTCTTTCTCTTTGCCTATACTCTGCTATTAGTCCTTGATAGGGAAGACGATCTCTAGCCTGCAGTCTAAATAAATTCTTGGCCTCTTCCCATTCTATTACTTTTTTCTCTCTCTAATTATTTGCCAATTTTCTCCAATAAAATTCCAGCCCCTCTTGCCTGTATCCCTAATTGGAGCCATCCCTATCAGCAAAATCTACTCTTTCCATTCCTGCGCTGGCTTAGTTTTCAGAATATTTTCTGCTGCTTTATGAATATACTATTCTGTATGGTTATTGTTATTCACCTTAAGGATCTCCAGCCAAAACCCCAGTCTCTCTTTGTTTCTTGAGCTTCCCCCTGTTTTATCATCATCTCTTTGCACTTTGAATTATAGCTTTCTGCTTGTACTATGTATAGGAGCCTTAACTGTGCAGCTCTGAAATACTCCTTCAAATCAGCTAATCCAAAACAACATTATTCTCTTGGAAGAATCAGATTATCCCACTTGACTATTGCTATATTCCCCTCACAGATAAAATCCATCAGCTCTGTTAATTACTATCTACAACTTCTCCTCTGGTTGATAAAAATATGTTTGACCTGTGTATAAAACTAAAGGGACTAAAAGCATTTTACTGCTTGTATCTTGCTATCCATATCTATAAAACGGAGCTTCCAATTTCTCAGTTTTTGTATCATCTTTTGTTTAGTTTCTTCCCACATATCCTTACAACAGAATCCTTTTTAATCTATACTCCTAAGTACTTCATTTTATCATGTCCCCATAAACATGGATATTAGTGAACCAATTCATGAGTGGGTACATACTTTACAGCTAATGCCTTTGTAAAACCACAATGATCCATAGCTATCAATTTTGGCATCACATTTTCCATTCCTTTAGTTATTATAGACATACACACTTTGTAATCATGGTTTATAAATGAAATGGGCCTATATGAAGCTGGATATGATGGTTCTTTACCATCTTTAGGTAATACAGCCACTGCTGATTTCTTCCAGGATGTGGATGCTTCTCCTCCTCTTAAAATACTGTTAAACAAAAACTTCCAGATTTTTACCAGTTTTGTCCCTAGCTTCATACTTCCACAGGAATACCATCTAATCCTGGGTGCTTTCCTGTGGCTTGGTTACATATCACCATTTTTATTTCATCTCCTCTTGTCCTGATTGTTAGTAATTGAGACTGATCTACCTCTAAACCTGGCATATTTAATTCTTCCATTAACATTTCCATTTGTACCTTTTACTGATTTCCATATGTCTCTACTTTATACAGACCTTAATAAAATTTCTGAAATATTTCTAGTACCTGTACAAGGTCTTATCTTCCTTGTTACAGGATCCTTAAGCTTGACAACAATCCTTTCTATTTTCTGTTGCCCGAATCATTGTGCTAAACGTTCTTGTGCTCTGGAGTTATCATCAAAAAACAGTTGCTTAACAGCAGTCTTTCTAAACTCATGCATATTATTGAGGTAACCCCTCATTTTCTGTTTAGCATTCTGCAATTGCTCCTCTTCTTCTCCTGTTAGATCCCCCTTATTCTGCAATATTTTAACCTTTGTTAGTTCCTCTAAATAATTCTTAATCATCTCTCTCTCTTCTATTTCCACTCTGTTTTTAAACTCCAGTTTAATTATATCCCACTCCCTAGCTATATTTAAAGAAATGTCTATCTTCTCTAATAACTGTAGAATAATTTCCACTACACATTCCTTAAAAGCCTCTCTTTTCAACAGATAGATGGGAAAGCACCAGTATCTCATTTTTATTTCATTAGCCTGCAGCACCAGTGTCTCATTTTTATTTCATTAGCCTGCATTTTTTATTTTAGTCATTATTGAAGAGTGATCTGACTGCGGTGGTGGTGCTGCGATAGCATTGTCACCTCACAGTTAGACGTTGCCCGTTCGATTCTCAGTTAGGAGTGTCTTCTTTGTAGCGACATGCATGAATGGGTGTTCCTTCGTTGATGGTTGTGCGTTAGGCCTGGCAAGCCAGTACGTAAAAATCTACTGCCAATCATTAGCGGACCGGAGTTCCGCTGTGGCGACCCCTAACCGGGAAAAGCCGAAAGACACAAACAAACTGAAGAGTGATCTGAAATAGCTATTGGATGCATAACAAAACTTTCAATTAAATGCAAATGTTCCTGTGTCTAGCCTAGTCCAGTTTTTGAATCTTGGGGATTAATACATAAATTTATTCTGATCTCCTACTACTGAATTCACATCTTCCATACCAAATATTTTCAGAAATTTCTTCAAAAATCTACCCTCTTTTGTTATATTTTCCCTTCTGCCCCCCCCCCCCATACATCCTCACTGCTGCAAATCAAATTCCAGTCCCCATCTATAAATAATATTCCCTGCTGAAAAAATTTTTATAGGAGTTTTAGGTGGAATATAAATACATGCCACTGTAATCCCTCTCCCTTGCTAGCAGCCCCTTAATACTACAAATCTATTATTATCTTTTTTATCCTCTTCTATCACTATTGGAGTTCCTCTTGTAATTAATTTAAGTACTCCCCTTTTCCTTTGTCCCAAACATTCTGCTGAATAACCATCCTGGAAACCTTTCTTTATCAAATTCACATGCTCAGTTCTTTTCAAATGTGTCCCCTGTAGCAGAGCTATTTGCTCTCTACATTTTTAAATATAATTCACTACTCTTTCTTTTTTGTATATATCTGTGAGACCATTTACATTTAAAGATAATATAGAAAGTATTGTCACTGTTTTAAGAAGTTATTCCCACCTGCTGTAACAGCTTTTTTATTTTAAATGTCTAATTCCAGCTTTTTGTGTTGCATGCATACACTAATGTTTAGCAGATTGATCTTTTGTACTGTTGTTTCTTGTTATATCCATTTGAACCTATGTTATATCTTACAAAACTTTTTGTTTTAGTGAAAAGAAATGCACCACCAGAACACACTTAAAACCTATTAACTTAATACTAAAACATAAAACTATGTATAACCCTCCTAATAGGAACAATTGCCCCAGACTGAGAGTCGCATTCACAATAGGAATAATTGTCCCAGACAGAGTCACACTCACAAACTTGGATTTGCATGTAAGAAAGGTTATCCATACTAAGATGTATGGCACACAGCCTGTGCTTCTACTAAGTACTGTCTGTTTTTGTCTTATCTTTCTCTCCCAGATTGGAAAAACACTTGAATGCTTTCAGAAAACACGATCTCCCAGCCATTGAAAAAAGCCATTAAAAGAAAGAAGTATTCTGTTTTTATGATCCCTTATCAGACTGTCTCCATGGGGACAGATACACAATTGCCTCTACAAACACTCATTTATTTGCTAGGGGAAAACCTGTTTTATATTCAGTGTAATTTTTTTATTCACTTTCTCTTAAAACTTGTTACTTGATCAAGCCAAATGGCCTTAATCCAGTCATTCCTCTATGCAAGAGTAAGAAAACACATATCAATTTTTCTTGTATCATGCTCGTTTCATCAGACTCCTCCTTTTTTTTTTACACTGCAGTGCCTACATTTCTTAAAACTGAACAAGTAGAAAGAAAAACTGGTGATACCTATTTACTTTAGCATCCCTATTACACTCGAAAATAACTAAAGCTTTACTTTATAGTATGTAAATTATGTCATGCATTATAAAAATGCTACAGTTAAGAACAAAATTTTGTTTTACTTAAACTCCTTCCATCCTCTTCCCCTCTCCTAAATGTTCTTCCAAACATTAATGACATGAAGTAGGACATTTGCTTTGGAGTCTTCTACAAGTCTAACAAAGTCAAAGGCTCTATGGGCTTTATTACCAGAAGAACAAGAAGCAGAATCTCCTTATGTTTAATAGCTCACTTTTTGGTGCACAAATATTTGTATTTAATCCTTAGCATGTTCTGCATCAAAAAATGATTTTGACCCTCCAGGAAAGAATATTCTGAAAATAGCTGAATACACAGTTTAAATCTTACACCTGCTTCTCAACGCTCCCAGATTACTGGAAAAAATTACTTCTCTTCTGCCTGGTGTGCAGCGAGTAATCATTTTTCACAGCACTCTACTATCACCCAGGTTTAGTACTTTGCCCTTTTGCCGCAGCTTTGTCAGGATCAACTCTTTCAGCTGGTAGGATTGCAGCTTTACTATTAAAGGTTTAGGTTGCTTTCTAATGGTCAGGATCTGAGAATACACATGATGTGCCCTTTCAGTTAACAACTCCTGCTGCTGAATACCCATCTAATTGCTTATTTGTGCTTTCATAAACTTAATATCCAATTGAAGTGCAACTTGGACAACTGGGTGGGAAACCAGAAATTCATCACTGGTTTGGCAGCTATGTCTCTAATGGACACAGGTAACCTGTAAATGGTTCATCTCCCAAACCCCTGCTTACATTTATCAAGGGTATCAAAACTTGTCAGAGATTTGGGATGCATGGCTGAGCTTAAAGGGGCCCTTGTACTTGTTGACTTAGTAAACACCTATAATACAGTCTGTTCCTTCCAGCTACTCCAGTACAGCAGAAAATCTCAGTTTTGTCCTTTGTGTTCTGTCTTCTAATTCTGTTATTTTTTGGAACATCTCTTCTTGAGCAGTCTCACATTCAGTCAGCCTTTTCTTCATTTCGACCTCCGATTTTTGCAGTTTTCTCATCTCATCTAAATATCTGTTTAAAGGTTTTTCTAGCCTTTTTTTATTTGAGTTGATATAATCCTTCAGTGTTTCATTTATTTTAGTCAGCTCTGAGTACATTTGACTTATTTTTTTTTACTTTAGATTACTGGAAGTCATGTGATGCATCAAAGCTGGAGCTTGCACTGCTTTTTGCTGAACAGCCACAGAATTCTTCCCAGTCAGGGTTTTCTCCTCATCTTTTGAGACTGATTTTCATTCAGGTTCTCTAAACTTCTTTTTTGCTGGTATCCTGGCACTGCACTTACTGAGTTACTGAAATTTACCCAAAAAGACAAATTCACTGGCTCTCTTTTTCTTTTTTAAGCACCTTTATTGAATTATCACTTGTGACGTAGGCAAACTTACATTTACAAACATTATACATTGGTATTTTGCTATAGAACATAAAACATAAGCAACATTATATAAATTATTCAATTCCTGCCATTTTTTAAACAAGAAACATCTTTATGAAACATTACTTATAGTCAACCATACAGTTATACAAATGAAAACAATCCTAGCTGCAAGCATTTTACATCACAAACCATACTGACGCACTCCAAGTTGCAAACATTAAACATCACTTATAATCTACCCAATAATGTTCAGTCAAACATTACATAGCTCATTTAAGTTCAGCCTTCTTTTAAACCTCATTACTCCCATGTATGTATTGTTCCCACAATTTCCATTTTTCCTATGTAGTTTGCTCCTACCCTTTTCTGAAGATCTCAATTCCATTTGTTTCATCTCTGTAACTATATTCACTACTTCTAATATAGTTGGTTTAGTTTCTGATTACCATTTTCTAGTAATTGCTTTATTTGGCAGCCACATAATTAGACACAGCAAGGCCTTGGCTCTCTTAACTGAGTTTCTGTTTTTACAACTGGGAGAGCTGAAAGTAAGCTCCTACTCAGTGTATAGCCATCTTGGAAGTCAGGGTGAGAGAAATACAAGCTGAATCTGTCAGTCAAAAGGTTGGCAATGGCCTCCATTTCACTGTGAGTGATGACATTTTCAATAAGTTCTATGCATTGTTGTGTATTTCCACTGAGGTTACAGTCATAGCTGTAGAAAGCTTTGTGGTTGTCTTTTGCCTGAGATGTTATTTTTCCTTCAAATTTAGCATTTGAAGTGCTGATTAACCCTCTTAGCTGTATGTTTAGATCAGTTAGGGTTTTTTTTTTAGTATTTATGGCTTTGCTCCTCCTGCACTTTGCCAAGATTTGTTGTATAACCCACTGATATTGCGATTCCGTTAGGGTGGCTTACCTTTTGAATCTGTCTTATTCTTAACATGAGTGGGCACAGCTCACTTTATATAGTAATCAATACGGCAGTATGGAGGAGAGATTTTGTAAATAGCTCAGCATATGCTGTGGTTTTTACTAGGTTTGGGGGTGCTTGGAATTTAGCCAAGGCATAGCTTAGTACAGAGAGATTAGCCTTGGAATAGTTCCTAAAGGCTTCTGGTTTTAATGGCTCCCTGGATTTAATTTTTATATCAAGCAATATTGTCTTATGGTCAGATCTGATGAGCAAAGACATTACATTAGGAGAGGAACATTGGCCTCCTTGTTTGGGAGTACAAAGTCAAGGATGACTGCATCCCTGGGTAGAAGACTGGAGCAGCTGTTTCAGGATGCTGGTATTAAAGTTTAGGAAGCAATTGGTTTGTGCATTAGAAGTGGTGTAGGATTCCCAATCTACAGAGGGGTAGTTGAGATCCCCCATGAATATCATATTGGGTTAAATAATGAGGGACTCTAGTACACTGAGATAGGTAGTATGGAGTTCCTGTGACAGACAGGGGGGACCTATAGTTTGCAAGAATATGGAACAAGACCCTGTTTATGGAGAAGTGCCTTGACACATGGTGAGTTGCAATGACACAGAGATCCAGGATGACCATTAATGAGTATACCATTAATCTCTACACAAAAGAAGAGGACTTAGTACCTGAACAAGAGCGGTTTCTGTACCATAGTGAGTACAAAACACAGACTGAAAGAGGACCATGAGCAACTGAGCAGCCTGACTATAAGATGAGTCTAGAGCCACTTAAAAACAACCTTTCTTCATAACCTTTCCCAAAAGCTGAAGGTTAGAGACTGCGCAGTAAACAGAACCTGACAAGAAGAACCCAACAGCCCTTGCTGCTCCATCCTCCATATAGTGCAGTAGCCTCATGGTCAGCAATGTAATATTGCTCAAAGCTGCCCCCCCCCCCCTGCTGATACAGGGCACTAATGGAGAAGTTTTTTAGCACATCTTTGTGGTCTCTGCTACACCCTGCTGAAATATGATCATAATGAAGAAAGTACTTGGTGTGCAACACTTGCTTTCCTAAACAATCCATTGCTATAGAATCCTTATCTGTTGGACAGATCTCAGGGCTATCTTCTGAAACTCCTCTCTTTGTGACCAAAGCTGTGACAATGCAGTTGACAAGTGGCCCTCTACTCCCGAAGGGTCTGTTCTTTGGGTGGGTGAAATATTTTGTCTTGTTTGGGGGAACTGGCTCAAACACATCTGGATCTTTCCATGTCCTCTTTATGAATTGCAGCCAGGGTGGACCAAAAAGATTTTTCCTTAAAACTCTGTATTACTCAACATAAATAACTACATACAACACACTGTATTCTGCATGCATAATGCACTTCTCTTGTTCCTCCCTAATGGCTGACCAGTATCAAGCATTCTTATTTTAGTCTAGTAGTTTTAGTTCCAACAATTGGTCATAGCCCAAAACTGGGTATTACAGTTTTCCATTTTACTTGTACCATAATCAGTAGTCATTAATCCAACCTCACCTGGCTACACACAATATAGTGCCTTTTTTAGGCAAGGTTCAAAGGACAAAACCACCAACGTAACAGATACAAGCATGCAAAATCTGAAGGTAATGCTACTCAATGCTAGAAGTCTAAACCTCAAAATGCACTCTCTCGAGGCACTCCTAAAAATGGAGAACATTGATAACTGTGCAGTAACTGAAACCTGGTTCAAGGCTCCAGAAAGCACCACTGCAATACCAGGTTACAACTCTTACCACACTTTTTGGCCACCAAACCAAGACCGAAGCACTAAAGGTGGAGGAGTGTCCATATTCACCAAGGATATTCACACCTCCAGGCTAGTTGCCAAACACAATGCATCTGAAATTCTCCAGGTGCAACTAACACTAGGTAAGACTGCAGTCTAAACTGTAGCTTGCTACAGATCCCCCACCATGCCCCAAGATTCTCACTACACCTTTCTAAACATACTGGAAAATATTAAGATACAACCAAACATTCTAATACTGGGTGATTTCAATTACCCTGCCTTTAACTGTGAAAACTACTCGGGTACCAATACCTTTTCCCAATGGTTGTTGGAATTCATAAATTCCAACGCCCTGAAAGCATAAGCAAATCACCCTTGACATCCACATCCCACCCCCAGTAAGGAAACCTCTGTAAAAAAATTCTCCAAAGCCAACTTCATGCTACTCAAGTCAGAAGTGACAAACTTCATGACACCCATGCATAGAGGATCTGAAAGTTAGACTGATGAATCCTACACTAACATACTGTACGAGCACATCCACTCATGCATGAATCGTGCCATCCCAAATAAAACAAAGATGCTCTCCTCCAAAAACAGGAAGCCAATCTGGTGGTCCCCTGCCATAAACAAACTATACAACAGAAGGAAGAAACTGTTGCAGAAAAGAGGAAAATCCCAGGATGCAAAAAACTCCCCTACCAGCCTCAGTAAGAAGCTGAGATCCCGCATAAAATCCTCAAAAGCTAGTTACGAAAATAAAATTGACAGAGATTCCAAAGACGACCACAAGGCATTCTAAAGCTATGTCAAGAATCTAAATGGCAATGCTCAGATCTGCTCTGAGCTGCAACAGAATGGCATTAAATATACTGATTACAAGGATACTCCAATATCCTGGCAGATCGATTTAGTGACAACTTCACCCCCTCTCACCCCCTAAAAGGCCCATCCCAATACCAAAAGATTGCCAAATTCCAGTAATCATGGCCACACAGGTAGAAACCGCACTCTCCAAAGCTAAGAATACAGCATCCATGGGACCAGATGACATCCCGGGCTGTGTACTACATGAACTACAAAATGAACTGGCACCTCACTTAAGTGTCATGTTTAATCATAGCCTCACCTCAGGCTTCGTGCCCACTGAGTGGCGCACAGCTACAGTTATCCCACTCCACAAGGGGGGATCCACCTTGGATCCCGGGAACTACCGTCCCATCAGTCTGACGAACCTGATCTGCAAGGGCATGGAATGCACTGTCATGGAACTTATAAACAAACACATTGGCAACCTTCAAACACTGGACCCCACCCAGTTTGGGTTTGTGAAGGGCCAATCGTCTCTCCTGAACCTGACTGATGTCTTCAAATCAGTTTCCAGAGCTGTGGACTAGGGTAAGGCGGTCCACACAGTCTAGCTAGACCTCGCCAAGGCCTTCGACATCATCCCCCACTCTGGAATCATAGATAAACTTATTAAGCTGGGCATAAATCCCTACATCACTCGATGGGTTGCCAACTGGCTTACTGACAGAACTAAGTAGCCGACTCCAAATCCATCTCCAGACAAGTGGAGTACCTCAGGGTTCAGTCCTGGGACCGCTCTTGTTTGGCATCTACTTCTCTGAAGTATAGGCCAACACTAAGGGACTCTAGCTAACAAAGTTCGCAGATGACTGCAAACTGGGAGCCATTATTGAATCCCCAAATGATGTAGATATTCTACAAAAGGGCCTCACAGAAACAGATGCTTAGTGCCAGAGCCATGGGCTCAAGCTTAATTCCAATACATGTACAGTTATCCCCTTTGGGAAAAACCATGTACCCATGAATTACCATATAGGTGGCAGTACACTAAACACAGAAAGTGTGATGACAGACTTAGGGACACAGGTGGACAGTGGTCTCACCTTCAATAACCACATTGCCACAACAGTCAGGAAATCCTTCTATGTGGCACACCTCATCACTAAGGGCTTTTTATCCAGGAAAAAGGAGGTAATTGTCCCACTGTGCTCATCCCTCATTAGACCCATTATAGAGTATAGGTTCATAGGTTCATACTAGGCTATCTGCCCTAGGGCATTTATAAGCCTAGCCAGAGTGTGTTTAGCTTTCGCCACCCATTTTAAATTAATTTTGCTATGCCCTTTTTCGAGGCTAGTATACTGTGCCTCTGTCTAACAGTGACACAGAAGTGATACCCGGGGTAAACCTACGATCTCCCATCCACTCATCAAGATTCCTCTTGAAGAGAGTCAATGAGGGACTCTGCCTAACCTGGACTGGGATTTTATTCCAGAGTGAAGGGAGCCTCAGGGTTATGAATCTGTCCCTCCAGCATGTCCTATTTATTTCAGTGCTGAGGTTCAAGTCTCTCGAGCGTAGCTCGATGGGATTTGGATTTTCTGAGGTGCAGCATGTCCATTAATTCTGGGTTGGACATGGCTTTATACATCAGGCACAGATCGCCTCTGAGCAGGCGGTATGCCACTGAGTAGAGCTGGAGTTTCTTTAACCGGGCAGCATATGGCATCTGTTTGAGCCCTTTGATCCTCTTGGTGAGGTACTTTTGGGGTCTTTCCAGTTGCTGCAGGTGTCTGGTAAGGTACATCCCAAAAGGGGCATTGTACTCAATTATGGGCCTGATGAGGGATGAATAAAGAGGCATGATGACCTCCCCTGATCTAGATGTGAATCCCTTCATGATTAGGTGGGCTATATAAAATGTTTTTCTAACCACTTTGGCCACGTGGTTGTCAAATGAGAGATTGCTATCAACTTGGGTCCCCAGGTCCCTAATTACTTCTTCTGTACTTAATGGATTACCACCTATGTGGTAATTTGTGGGCACTTTGTTTTTGCCAAAGGGGATGACTATACACTTTTTGGCATTTAGCTTGAGGCCATGGATCTGGCACCAGTTGTCTGTTTCTATGAGGCCCTTTTGGAAGATGCTTGTGTCTGCTGGAGAGTCAATTATGGCACCCAGTTTGCGGTCATCTGCGAACTAGGTCAGCCACAGTCCTTCCGTGTTGGCCTGTACCTCCGAGAAATATATACCGAACAAGAGAGGTCCCAGGACTGAGCCTTGTGAGACGCCACTTGTAACTGGTTTGGAGTCTGACATGGCTCCAGCAATTCTAACTATTTGGGTTCTGTCCTTGAGCCAGTTTGCAACCCATGTGCGGTACAAACTGGACCAAGCACTTTGCTACATTTTAAAAGTAAAAAAAAAAAAAATCTCTCTCTCTTTTTTTTTTTTTTTTTTTTTTTTTTAAATACTAAACCCTGAGGGCCTTGGCACCCTGTGCAGGCAAGGTACAAACTCTAGCAACTGTCTGCCACATTTGTAGCATGCAGTTTGCTACAGTGTATAAGAAAAAAATATATATATACAAGAATGGTCAGCAGCACGGCACAGAAAAGGGACCTGAATGACTGGTGGATGCGGGAGTGTGCAGCTGGCCACCTGGTTGATGTGCCAGTAGAAGACATTTTTTTCCCCAATGGAAGAGCTGGGGGGGGGGTAGATACAGTAAAGTGCTTTTTTTTCTGCTCTTCACTTGAAAAGCTCTGTGGGTGGGGCATTGGGTGCTGTTTGACACAGCTATGCTTCTGCTATACCATACTTTACACAGTCTACTTGTCAATCTTTTATGTTCTACTTCTGGTTGTCTAGCCTCAATTAACATTTTTGCAAACTCTGGCACCAAATAGGTCCTTCCTCTATTTCTGTTCATACTATTCATTCAAGAAACTAATTAATGATTTAATAAAAAGTCTCTCTCTTCTAAATTAAACCTCACAATCCTTCAATGCATTAATGTTCTGCCCTCCTTTAATTGTTCCCAGAATTCCCAGCTCTCCTCATCCAGTCTTTACTAGTTAAATCCCTTTCTTAGACTCGGGTAATCTAACAGGAGGTATCTCTCAGACTCCAAGGTGCTAGCTCCTTCGTTAACATATTTTGCCCTATCCTATACAGGTAATTGTGTCCCCTCCCCCTTGTCCTCCTCCATGTTAGTCACCGTATTCCCAACCTCATTGTTTCCTGGCTACAATTACTTTAAGTTAACATCATTTGCTTCCAATTTTGCATTATGTTGCTCAGTTTGAGATAAGTATTCTAATCTAAGTTGTATTACCCTGTAGTAACCCCATATATATATAAATATATATATATATATATATATATATATATATATATATATATATATATATATATGTATGTATATGGCTATTCCAAACTTCCTTTTTCCAGAGGGACAATAATTTTTTTTCTCTCACCAAAAAGCTTCTTAAAGGATTTCTTTCTTGGGGAGATGCAGTCTGTGGGTCAAAATCCCTTATGCCTCATTAGTTCAAGAATTTCCTCAAATTTGTTGTTTTCCTGTAAGGAAGCCTCCCCTTAATTAAGCACTGTGTCTGGGGTGAAAGACTGAAGAAGAGTCTATGTGCCTCCTCTTGCTTGTCTTCTACCTTGGTACACTTGGACAGGAATCATCAGAATACTCAGTAGAGGACTTTTCAATACCATGTCTTGCTGGTACAGAGATGAATGACACAAGGACCCAGACTGGATTGGTGTCAACAGGTAAACTGATGCAGACAGTGCCTGTTCTAAGGCAATCACCATTATGGGTCTTATTGGCTCAGACTATGCTACTCATGACCCTGGTGTCAAGACAGCTGACAATGATACTGGTACCACTGTCAACTTCAAAATATGCCCTGAAACAAATGTTCAGTGAGTCGTGGCTGAGTCACAGTACTGACAAGAATTTTGACACTGAGGGTTCAGAAGCCAATAATGCAAACACTTTCAGTGAAACTGAGGAGCCTGGTGTCGATCTCGGAGTCATCAGCCTTGAAGACCTCAGGCACAGAAGCTCTTGGTGCCACAGTAGTCAGCAATGAGGCCACCAATACAAACGGCAGGGCACCAATGTAACCCAGGACAAACTGGCCAGCTTTCAAAAGTTCTGGCTCCTTCCTACACCTTCACTCTGACTGCTGATTGGACAACTGTGTGTGTGTGTGTGTGTGTGTGTGTGTGTGTGTGTGTGTGTGTGTGTGGGAAGGCAGGGGGTAGGAATCAGCAGTCAGTGAAGCTTTTTTCTGGACTTTCTTGAACAAAAGCAAAGATGGTGCATACTCATTATGAACCCCCTGAAAGATATAACAAATAACCATGTCATAATAACTAGCTATATGCTTAAAGAGGGAGGTGGTGGTTGCAGCTACTATAGCAGTGAGAAATTCAAACATCTACTGTTATGCTTAAGTGCAACTTACATGACTGTACTATGTTCATGATTTCACTGCTGCAGTATTCAATCTAACCCAGTTTAAGAAAGGATTTGGATCCAGGACCCCCTGGAGAACAGTTACTACAAAGCTTGTCCTGCATCTGGAAAAGCAATCCAGTTTGTAATGCCTTACAAAGGTATGTGCAGAGGTCCATGTAAGCTGCCCTTAGCATACTTCTAGAGTCCATCCCTTTACAAACCATAGAATGAGCCTTTATATTTTCCAGAAAGTACAGTTGTCTTACACTTACCATAATTGTAGATGTTTGAGTAGATCAACACTGCACTACTGATTTGTGGGTCTTCCTGCCATGCAGAAGCCCATAACTGGCCCAAGTTTTGGAGTCTTTGCATCATCCCTAGCTGACAGATGTCAGGGAACTGACATTCTAGATGTCACGGTAAAGAATATGTTTGTTGATGCCATCTTCAGGTCTTTCTAAGCAGCGAACAAATAATCTGATGCCTGAGAACAGCAAGACCTCCCCAGTTGTTTAAACTGAGAGCATTGTGACAGACATTAGGAGGAAGAGAGGGGGTGATGGTGAAGCAAGTAGCTATCTGCAAGAATCTCCTCTCTCTCTTGCTCCCAGCAAGGGGGAAATTTAGGCACTGACTCTTGGGAGGACTCTCAAAGCTACCAGTTGAGTGGAAGGTAATTTGTTGGCCCCTAGTAAATAAAGTTTTGCAGGATGGCAGTAGCAAACCCTGCTCTAGCACTGGAAGCAATGCTAAAATGGTAATGTTTTGTAAAAGTGTGCACAGAGTTTCAAGTGGCAATGTTTAGGATGTCCTGGGTAAGATCTTAAGAAGGCAGTGGCAGTTGCCCTGTGCCTGGTGGAATGGGCTAATGTGACCAGGTATAGGTTTTCCATGGTGAGTGTTACAGAAATTAAAGTAACTGGCTACTCATTTGGATACGGTTTGTTTGGAGAGAGTTCTGCCATCTTTCCCCTTCTGTGAAATTCACCAACAACTATTTCATTCTATTTGTGGTTTCTGTCTTGTCTAGGTAGTACCTGAATTGTCTGTGCACATCCACATAATGGAGACCAGTTTGCATAATGGTTAATGTCTTTGCCTCCCATGCACCAGATACAAGGTCTGATCCTGACCTCTGCCCGATGCCTGTTTGGAGTCTGCATGTTCTTACTGTGCCTCTGTTGGTTCGTCCCACCTCTGAAAAACATGCTGAGTGCTTCCATCTCAAAACCATCAATAAATGGAGCTATGGCCAGTAATACAGACTGTACATGGAGCCCAATGGGGGAACAGTTGTACAGACCAACTGTTTTGGGCATCTACTGTGGTGCACAGTATCCTCAAGATAGGAGAATACGGACCATAGACTGCGCACTGTGGCAGGACCAGCCACTCGACTGAAGTTGCCAAATGGGCATGGGTAGTTAACTGTAATAAGTGGGTTGAGGACCCAGCCTATTCCAACCTACACCAGGGACACATGCTAATGGTGAGAGGGGTGTATGTGCCCCTACTGACCCATATGTGCCCACCATAAAGTCCAGTAGCCCTGGGTCAATAAGCTACTGGCCGACTTGTGTCCAGTTGCCCAGCCTGGGTTACCTGGGATAGCTCTGTTGAGCGAAAGCTGGACATAAAACCAATCAAATTGACAAATATGAACTTAGAACTGCTACACTTGATTTACAGTAGGTTTACTGCTAGGATGGTGCTAGGAAGCGGATGACATGAAGGTACAGAAGAGGCTAGACATCCTATGTATCCAAGAGATAAGATGGTAGGGCAATGCAGCAAAGACACTTGGCTTGGGATCCAGATTCTACTACTCAGGAGGACCGACTAGAAATTGTGTGGGAATTGGGGTGAGACAGAGGTTTCAGAAGGCAGTGAGAGATATCAGAATTAGTGTAATGACAGGCAATATTCATCATTTCAGCCTATGCCTCACAGCAGGGTTGTGATAGTGAGGAAAATGGTGCATCCAGTTGTAGGACCTGTCATGAAAAGAGATACTGCCAGCCCAGCTATCTGGAATTTTGTAACTTGTGTCATTTGTGAATATCAACATGATTCATATGCTTAAGTTGCAAATGTTTTAGAACGGTATGTTATGTGTATATCAAACTAGGTTTGTACAGACGTGTGTTGAAAAGGGTTTGTACAGTACTGAGCTTAAAGATGTATCCACAGTGTACCCTACTGGAAAAGAACAGAAATGTATATACACTATTTTAACTGTTTAAATGTATATATTTTAACAGGAGAAACTGGAACACAGGAAGATCACTTGCAAAACGTCAGAAAAATATTTGAAATTAAATTACTTTATGGCTGGGCCATAAAAAGATGTTATCTTAAAGTTTCAGTGCAGTAATGGACACAATGTCTGTACTAAGGAGCTTTCTCTATTGTGAAATAATTACTAGTTTTGAAATGTGTAGGAAGGTAATTGTTTTATGACTTCCAGGATCTGGCTAGATCTGACGGGAAAACCCCTTGTGTATGTATTTTCGCAGGTAGATGCCAAATGCTACCAGCTGCATCAATGGTTGTTTTGAGCCTGGGAACTGAAGTCAGATGACAAGAAATGATGTCATTCTGCAAGTATCCCAGCAGTAATATTCGAGATATTAATTTGGGAAGTCTCTGAGAGAGAGATAGTATTCTGTATTTTGTCTTTGTCCTGAAAGAATCAAGATCCACTCACCACATCTGCGTCTCTTGCTCTGAAGTAAGTTATTAGGGTAGAGTAATTCTCTTAGATACAGTCAGGAATATAGCAAAGCTTTGCTTCAATGTTTTTCATTTGTTTGAGACTGTCCTGCAATGTTGTTTTAAATATTTCCTGTGATTTTGAACTCTGATGTAACTGCTAAGTATATACAGAGTATTTTCTTGTTATTTTATTATTTAATATATTTAAATATTTCATTATGACTGATCTGTCTAGAGACATATTTAAGCTTTGGGAGTACTTGCATATTTACTTGGTGACACTGTGGGCCACTCCTAATAGCCTTGCTCTTTGACAAACTATCATTTGTATTAACAGTAACATTACACAGTAAGATTGGACACCCTTTGTTAAGGGCTTTAAAATAGCTGATAAGGATGTGACTGGTGGCAGTGATATTTACCTTATAGTCTGGGCAAAAGGGGGCACAGCTAGTAAACTTGTGCCAGCCTTTTCCAGGGGTGTGTGTGTGTTTGTAAATCAAACCTTAAAGAGTGTGTGTGTCGGCTATTTGGGTAGGGACACGAAGCACTGGTTGGACAGAGAGGGTGCTGGAGGTCTTGGCTTGGCCACTCAACTGACATCTCAACTGTATAGCTGTGCCAGTGGGCAGTCTTATTGGGGATCTGGAAAAAGAGGGAGAAACCAACCCTGGACTGACTGTGGTCTCTGTGCGCTCTTAAGGGAAACTGCACTTGATGCAGAGAGCTGTATCTGGAAATACTGTGTGTGTATCTGTCATCTTCCTAGTGTACGTCTCCCACTGGTGCTAGTGGTGAGGACTGAGGCTCCTTGATTACTGGGCCAGTGGTGGGGTATCACAGGACCTACTAGGTAAAGCAGGGACAATATGAATTGGTTTTGATGATGAGTGACTTGAATGCACATATCAGGATAGACAGAACAGGATATGAGAATTACTTGTGTCCACATGGGTGGGGCAACAAGAATAAAGAGGAGACTATTCTAGACTTCTATCTGGCAACTGGCTTGATAGTAGGCAACACATGGTTCAGGAATAGAGACAGTCACAAGATCAACATGCAACTCGGGTACACTTCCTCCTAAAAGGAAAGGGCACTGGCATAGAATCTGTGAATGCAGAATCATTCCTAGTGAAATAATCGACTCAAAATTAGCTGCAAGCAGTGGTCAGAGAAGGCTCCAAGGTCATCAGAGACCAGGCTGAAGACCTGGAAGTTGACTAAAGAGAAAGTAAAAAAATTCAAGGCATTACTCAGGGCTCTAGCACTCCAAGAAGAAGAGGAAACAGGTGGAGTTGAAGAAGAATGGCAGCACTTCAAAACAGCATGTGTGAGGACTACAGAAGAGATATGTGGCCAAGCCAGGTATGCAAATAAGGAACATAAGAAAAGCTGGTGGTGGAAAAATAGAAGTCCAGAAAGTCATCAAAAGAAAAAAAGGAGTGCAGGAAAAAGTGGGAGATATAAAAGACGGACCAGGCTACGAAGGAATACTGGCGTGGAATTAACTGGAGAAAACTGGCAAAAGCACAAGGTACTGTGAGCAAATAGTTAGAGAGGGAAACATAACGGAATGGGAAGAGACCAATGATTTATTTGGACTACAGGCTAAAGATTGTCCTCTCTATCAAGGCTTGATATCACAGTACAGGCAAACAGAAAGAAATAGGGGATCCTAAATGAAAGACCATCATGGACTGAGGTTTTAGTAGAATCTAGAACCAATGCTATTAAAAAAGTGATAATTAGTAGAGAGTACAATTGTGTACACTTACCATAAATGTAGATGTTCAAGTGTATTCACTGTTGCAGTCATCACATTTGGGTTATCTGCCTGCAGGTAGCCCTCAGCCGGCCTGAATACTAGAGTCTTGGATTCCTTCTTCAGATGCTGTCTCTTCTTCCATGACGCCAGGTCAACAGGGGTATAAAACATGCAGCTGATGCCATTACATCAATTTTTCTTGCCCCAGATGTCAGGTGCTCCCACAGTGGGAAGCAATTATATGTTATGGTACCCCCTCCAACAAAAAGAAAATATACCAGAAAGCTTAAATACACCAAACAAGAAGGAAAGGTAGAGCCAAGAGAAGTCAGGGGGCTGGAGGGAGGGTAACCAGGACTGCAACAGTGAATACACTCGAACATCTACATTTATGGTAAGTGTACACAACTGTACTATGTTCTTCGTGTTTGACTGTTGCAGTCATCACATTTGGGTTGATTCCCAAAGCTAGGGAAGGGAAGAGGAAATTAGAGAGCATTATGGCCAGCTATTAAGCCCCTGCAAGACTGCAGTGGCAGGACCAGCTCTGGATTTAGAAAAAATAGGCATGTGGTAATGATTGGTGAAGGTATGTACAGAGCTGCAGGTAGCAGCTTCTAGGATGTCCCTGGGTAGGGACACCTCTGAGAAAGGCTGTAGAGGTTGATGCAGCCCTGGTGGAATGTGATCTTATCCCATGTGGGGTAGGTTTTCCATGGTGCTTATAGCAGAAATGAATGCAACGGGCTATCCACTTAGAAATGGTTTGCTTTGAAATGGCCTTCCCCTCTGCCCTTGCAGCAAAGCCAACTAGCAGCTGTTCAGATTTTCTGAGAAACTTAGTCCTGCCCAAATAAAATCTAAGTTGTCTGTGCACGTCCAAAGAGTGCAGTATTCGTTCTCCTTTGTTTTGTGGATTCGGGAAAAAGGAAGGCAAATGAATGGACTAATTAAGGGTCACACTAGACACCACCTTTGGCATAAAGGAAGGATTGGTCCTGAGGGAAACCCTGTCTGCATGGAAGATAATGAAGGGCTCCACTGCCATGAGGGCCTGTAATTCAAACACTCTTCTTGCTGAAATGATGGCTAGAAGGAAGGCTGTTTTCCAAGAAAGGAATTTTAACTCTGCAGTTGCAGGTGGCTCAAAAGGAGGGAGAGTGAGCTTTTCCAATACAAAGTTAAGGTCTCAGGCTGGAGTAGGGGGTCTCTAGGGGGGGTCTTAAACCTTTGGCCCCTCTGAGGAATTGCCTTAGCAGGGGGTGAGAGAAGAGGGGTGGTTCAATATTATAATGTGCTGAAATGGCAGAGGCATGAATTTTAATAGACGAGAAGGATAGGCCCTTGTGGAGCATTTCTGTTAAGTACTGAAGAATATGAGGTAATCTGGGCACCGTTGTGCCCATCCCCTGAGTCTGGCTCCAGGAACAGTATCTTTTCCACTTTTCAGCATAGGATTTTCTAGTACCAGGCCTCCTTGCCTCCAGAATGACATCTAGCACCTGCTTACTGAGGGATGCTATTGAAGAGTTCAAGGAATTAGCCAGACTGCAAGGTTCAGGGTTTGAAGCTGAGGGTGCAGAATCTGGCCCGCCTGCTAGAACAGCAGGGAAGGGGTCTGAGGCAGGTGCCATGGTTCCAGCAGTGTCATACTGCGCAAGAGGGGTTACCAGTGCTGGCATGACCAGTCTGGTGCAATCAGTACTTGGTTTGTCCTGTTTGATCTTTAGCAGAACCTTCGAGAGGAGAGGCAGAGGGGGAAAGGCATAAACTGAGAGGCTTTCCCAGGTAAAGGACAGGGCATCCACTTTCCAAGCTTGACTGTGGGACATCCTCGTGCAGAATTTGTCCAATTGGTAGTTTTGAGGGGAGGCAAACAGGTCTACTTCTGGGGTCCCCCATTTGTTCCTCAAGAGGTTGAATATTTTTGGTTCCAGTTTCCATTTGTGTGGGTCCAAGAGATTTCTGCTTGGGTCGTCTGCCAGTGAATTTAGCTTGCCTGGCAGGAAATAAGCTTGTAGGTGCACTTGGTAGATCAAAGCTGTGTTCCACAGAGCCATGGCTAGTCTGCAGAGAGGGTACGGGGGGTTCCCCCCTGCTTGTTTATGTACCACATAACTGTGGTGTTGTCTGTCTTTACCAATAACAGTCCTGGAAGAATGTGGTTCTTAAAGGCTGTCAGGGAATTCCGTACAGCTAACATTTCTTTTTGGTTGATATGCAGGTGCATCTTTCTCGGGTTCCATTTGCCCTGAATGCACTGCCCTGCCAAGTGAGCCCCCCATGCATAGTCTGATGCATCTATTGTTAGGGTTTGGGCGGCAGGGGGTAGAGTGAAAGGGAGCCCCTTGTTGTGGTAGCAGGACTCTGCCCTCCAAAGGAACTCTGTTTTTATACAAGGAATGATAGGAATCATTGATTCCAGGTCCTGAGAATGTTGACACCATAGGCTTTTTAGATACCATTGCAGTTTTCTCATATGCAGTCTTGCATATGGAACTAGTAGAATGCAAGAGGCCATGAACCCCAGGGCTTGCAGAATTTTCCTTGCAGATAGCTGGGTCTTTGTGGCCAGTAGTTTGAAGTAGGTTGTCAAATAAACTTGTTTCTCTGGAGTGAGGAAAGCCATCTGGGAAGTTGTATTCAAGCTTGCTCCCAGGAATACAAGTTGTTGGCAGGGTACTAGGTGAGATTTATTTTCGTTTATGGTGTACCCCAGTGAGTTTAGCACTTTTTTTACGAATGCCAGATGATTTAATAGCAATTCCTGGCTTTCTGCCTGAATCAGACAATCGTCCAAGTATGGGTATATTTGAATATATCTCTGCCTGCAAAAAGCAATGGCTGGAGCTAGACACTTTGTGAATACCCTGGGCACAGTAGATAAGCCAAAGGGAAGTGCAGAGAACTGAAAGTGCATGTGCAGGTAAGCTTCCTTTAAGTCTAAGGTTGCCTATCATAGGAAATAGCTGTTGAAGTGTTAGCATCTTGAATTTTTGGATTACCAAAAAAGTGTTTAGAATAGAGATGTCCAGGATAGGAAGCCAGGAGCTGGCTTTTCTGGGTACCAGGAAATGTCTTGAATAAAAACCTTGTCCCCTTTCTTCTGCTGGGACAGGCTGAATAGCCCTGATACTTAGAAGAGAGAGAACCTGCTGTTGAGCCTCTGCCCACTGATTTGGGGGTAGGTCTTGCCAACCGTTTGGGGTTGGTAGGGTGTGGAAGTGGAATCTGTATCCTTGGGAAACTATATTCAAAATCCAATTGTCCTGGGTAATGAGTTCCAAGTTTTTTGCATGCAGGGCGAGCTTTCCTCCTAAGGGTGCAGGCAGGTGAGCAGGGCTTGGAAGGGTTAAGGTTAAGTTATTGTGCCATTTTCCCATAGGGAGGTGTCTTACTACTCCCTGCTTTGGAAGTGGGAGCCCCCCACTGCTTAGGCCTGTGCGTAGCCTGAGACTGTAACCTAGGTTGTCTGCTGTTCCTGGGTTTGGACTGAGAAGGCCTGGAAGAGGCTGGAAAGGACCAGTTCTTTGAAGGCCTATGCCTACTAAATCTGGGAGGCTGTACTTGCAGGAAATCTTTAACAGTTTGCATAGATTTAGCTTTTTCCTCCATCTTTTTCAGGACTTCTTCTGCTTTGTTGCCAAACAGGCGGCCTTGGTTTAAGGGAGCATCCAGTAATTTAGCTTTAACATGGTCTGGCAAGCTTTGCTCCTTAAGCAAAGCATGCCTTCTAAGTACAGACCCATTGACAGCAGTCCTGCAAGATGCTTCTAGAGAGTCAAAACCACATTGCAAAGTATGTTTACCAACTTATTCTGCAGAATGCATTAAATCCTGTAATTCTTTGTGTTCAACACAGTCAGGAATCAACATCATTTTCTGTTTAAGTAGTCCCATAATATGCTGCTGGTACTTTAACATATGAAACTGGCAATTTAATGCCCTAATGGCCAAAGTAGCAGACGTATATACCTTCTTACCCCATCTGTCTGAGGCTCTAGAATCTCTTTCAGAAGGGGTAGGGTTTTTGGCAGCAGTAGCCTTAATGCCCTTTGGTCCTTGGGAAATGGTCTCTGGTTCCGCAGCAGGATTCTTGAAGAGGAACATGTGAGAGTCGGGTACTCTGTAATACCTGTCAGGTTTTCTTGGAGCTGGAGGTAAAGTGTCTGGGGAAAGGCTAGATTCCAAGAAAGCATCATCCACAATGTCCAGAACAGGCAGGATAGCTAAAGGCCTGTGTTGAGGGAGGAGTAAGAATTCCCTAAGCCTCTTTTTGGAGACAGAGTAATCCTGGCTTTCCCAGCGGAAATGCTCCCTAAGAGTGTGCAAGGTTTCACCAAAAGAAAAATCTTCTGGAGGGGAAGCTGAGGGAATGGAATACTCTGCATCAGAATCCTCATAGGTAGATAGGGGCAAATCCTGGTAATCAGAAGAAACAGAAATATCAGATTCCTGATCAGAAGAATCCGAAGGAAAATCAGTTCTAGGTCTCAGAGTGGGAAGGCTGGCTTCCCCTAATTAAGGTAATAAGGTCTTCAGCCATTCTAAGCATTTGTTTTTTAGGCATATGGGCCTGAACATGCAGTTTGGACGTCAGTTTTCTAGACATGGGTCGAGTTTTAGGCCTGGATGAAGAAGATGGTGTCGGTTTAAAATGTAAGTCTGTAGGCCTGAATACACCCTCAGAAGCCGGTGCCTGCACAGCGGCTCCGGACCCATCCAAGGTAGAGACATCCGCAGGTTCCATAGCCGAAGAAGCATTTCGCAGCATACCGGACTCCGAATGGGTCTCAGTAGAGGCCTGCGAATCTGAAGTAGCGGGTATCAGGGTCTGCAAAAGCACCTCACTGAGTACTGGTGGACTGGCAACTAGCTTAACGGAAGCATTGTCGGCAGTTTTGGACCTATGCGGTCTGTCTCTGTCTTTATCCTTACATTTTTTCAGAATATCGGTACTCAGATAGCTTACTGAAGCCATTTCTGGATAGTTATACCGAGTATCAAAATAATTTGCTGCAAATACAGACCGACGACGAATAGTTCTGGGGTTGAACAAGGCACAAAACCAACAGCGAGGGATGTTGTGGCTTAGGCCTAAGCAAGGAATGCAGTACGAATGAAAATCTTTATGAGGTATTTGCTTTCCACAGGTAATACAATTGTTAACTTTTACTGACATCGGTTAAGAGCAAGAAAAAGGATCCCCAATGGGGTACTTAGCTTTTTTTGAAGACTTCGTTTCTGAAACTTGAAAACGAAAATTTCAGGAGTCTGCCGACCGGCACTTGCGAACTGCTTCTGCTTCGGGCACCGCCCAGCAAGAAAGACTGATGTAATGGCATCAGCTGCATGTTTTATACCCCTGACGACCTGATGTCATGGAAGAAGAGACAGCATCTGCTGCAGGAATCCAAGACTCTGGTATTCAGGCCAGCTGAGGGCTACCTGCAGGCAGATAACCCAAATGTGATGACTGCAACAGTGAAACACGAAGAACATCACATAAAATATTACATGATAACTGTAAGAATCAATCAGAGGAGGTTAGAAAGGATTGGGAAGAGAGACTGGATAAGCATTTCACAAAGCAATAATGGGGGAATATATGTATGTCTCCCAAACTATGCAAAAAAGTCTAGAAGATTTTTGGATCTTTGTCTGAAAATGTTTTCAAAGATAGTTTTATACCCCATCTACACTTGGGAGTTTAGCACAATCAGGATGATTAGAGAAGAGATGCTGATGCCCCAAAACTGAATAGACATGAGTAAAAATCTTCATGTGACATTTCCTTCCCACTCCAAGCAATTGTTAACCTTTTTAAACATAAAATTTGAAGAAGAAAATCCCCAATGGGGTACTTTTCTGACTGGAAGATGGGAGGAACCCAAGAAAAAAGAGCCAGCTGATGGACTGTTGAGTATTCTGTACACACAATCAAGTGTATCAGAATGCACAGATAGAAAGAATTGCAGATGGTGCAGACAGATGCCCTTCTTTACCGGACATTTAGACATTGCTCCTCTGATGTCTATTGGCTAAGGATGATGCAAAGACTCTATAAATTGTGCCAGTCATGGGCTTCTGCATGACAAGAAGGCCCAATAATCAGTACTGCAACATTGACTATGAGAAACATCTAGTTTACTATGCTGGGAATAACAAAAGTCAACAGTTGAGGACAACCGCCTGGACATAGTCTGCTTTGACACAAGTTATCCTTTCTTTGTCCCAAAAAAAGAAACAAATAGCTGATCTGCTTTTCTAAAGGACTTAGTTCTGTCAAGATTGTACCTGAGCTGCCTATGCACATACCGAATATATAGAATCCTTGCTCCCTGGTGCTGAGGATTGGGTAGAACACATGGAGATTGTTGTCTTGATTCAAGGTAAATATTGAAACAACTCTGGGCATTAACAAGCATCTTCTATTTTTAATGTGACCCTATTTCTGTGGAAGACCAGATAGTGTTCACCTATCTTTAGAGTTTGCAACTCAGATACTCTTCTTGCAGATGCCAGAGCAGTGAGAAGAACATTTTTCCATGTAATGAACTTTAAGTCTGATGATGAGCAAATTCAGATAGAGACATGGTTAACTTTTCCATCACAAAGTTAAGATCCCAAGGAGAAGCAATCTTTTTTACAAAGAGGTTTCAGGTGTAAAGCTGCCTTTAGAAACTGTTCACTAAAAACAGAGAAGAAAGTTGAAGATTCATGGGGAGATATGCTGAAAAGGCCACTAAATGTACATTGAAAGAGGAATAAGAAGGGCCAGAGGATAGTAATTCATATAAATATTTGAGCCTACCAGTGGTTATATAATCCCTGATGGGACCATGGCTATTGGCAAGACACCAACTAGAAAATCTTTTCTCGCACTATTCTCGCTCACCATAGCTAAAACCTGGAATAATCTCCCCCTCAATGTTACTTCTGCCTCCACTTCCACGCACTTAAAAAACTCACTTAAACCACATCTTATGAAGACCTGGCTATGTCCATGTATTACTTATCACTGCTTTTCCTACTTCTCTTAGCTTCCTTCCTAGTCTTACCTACTGTAGACATGTCACAGTTAGTAAGCTCTAATAACTGATCTCCAGATTTGCATTAATTCATGTTTATTATGATGTTTTTTAACTCACCCTTTGTTAATTTGTATGTTTTCTGTGCTATATTTTTGTCTGTATGATATTTTTGTTATCATTGCTAACTAATGTGGAGCTTTTCTCCCTGGGCCTCTGCTGTAAATGGACCTTGTCCAGTCAGACAACTGGTTAACAAATGAAAAATATAAATAAAATACTTGCCAATACAAAATTTCCTAGTAGACAATTCCACAAAAAGGGAGAACCAATGCTGCTTGGGCCAAAAGGGAATCACCATAATGATCTTTGGGGAGGCCTTCTGAATTTTCAGAATTATCATGGATATCAATGGAAAGGGTGGAAGGACATAACGGAACATTCCTGACCACAGGAAAGAAAATGCATCTCTCTTCCAGGCTTATCTGGGGAACGCAAAAATATGTTTAAGGTCCTGAAAAGCTCTTACCTCTTCTTGAAGAGACTTAAACATAGCAGCAGCAGTCCCAAACAGATATTTATTTTCCAGATAAGCATTCAGCACCTTGGCCATAATGTCCCAGATAATGACTGCAGATGAAGCCAGGAATAATGCCTCATGACAGACCCAAAGGCAGCAGCGCTGGAAGAGGCATTAGCAGCATCATGCACTTGACAGAGTGTTGAGCCACCTGAGAGGCAGAATCCAAATTAGAGAAAGCAGAAGACTTTCCTTTGAATCAGGGAGGTCAAAAATAAGATAACAAGCCTGGGCAATCAAGGCCAGAACATATCTGGTTATGTGGGTCTGGTAATTAATGGCCCAAAAGGCCAAGGTGGCAGCAGTACAGACCTTCTTTCCAATCTTCTTCATGGCCCTACTTTCCTCATCTGAAGGCAGGAGCTTGGTAAAGGACAAACGCTTAGAAGACCTGGCAAAGGAGACTGATACCACAGCGAGATGAGCAAAACACTTAAAGAATTGATATTCCTAAGGAACCTTACAGAACTTGTCAGGTTTCTTAGGAGGAAGGGGCTGACAATCTGGAGTCTTAAAGGTAGCTATAAAGGTGTCTAACAAAGCAGCCAATACAGGAGGTACTGTAGAAGGTTCAGGCGTGCCCATCTGAAGCAACCCATTACACCTCTTCTGAATATCAGATACCTGAGAAGAATCTTACTTAAAGTATTCCATCATTCTGGCTACTGTGTCCCCAAAAGACAGCTCCTCCAAAGGAGACTCAGGGCTAAAGGATTCCTCTTCATTAGAGCCATAAGCAAAGGGGAGAAGGCATCTGAGAAGAATAAGACAAAGACACCTCATCAGACTCCGAATCCTTATCTGAGGAATCAGTTCCATAGGCTTTTCAGAAAGAGTTGAAGTCCAATGTGGAGTAGACACAAAAACCCCTTGAGGAGGCTTCAGGGCCATTAAGGCATTAAACAGGCCATGAGTAAACTTCTGCCATTCCCTTAGATGGTCCTTAGGATGGACAGAAGGATGTTTAGTCTTCTGTTTTTTGTTGGTAGGGACAGCAGCCCTAACAAACACTGAAGGTTCTGACCCTTGACAAGATTCAGTAAGTGCAGAACCTCTTCCCTGACCAGAATTTGTGGAATCCCACTAGGGCCCTCTGAAATAACCAACCACAGTTCCCCCCTCAATATTCAGAAGAAACACCTGCAAGGCCTTAGAGGACGTGTGAAAGGAAAAATCCATGCCAGCCTCCAACAGGGTTTTGGCAGATGAATCAGAAGTAGACGTCAGACAGCCCACTTCTAAAGAGACGTCCGGTGGAGACTGAACAGCCAATAACCTGGCCTAGATTTCTTGGTTTTCTACTTGCTTAACAGTAGTACCTCGGGGTTAACTAATTCCACCATGCTACCCTTGGCCAACTGTTTAAGCTGCTGGTTCTCAAGATAGATAGTCACGGAAGACAACTGGCTTCTAACAGTCATAGGTGCAAACGCCTTACAAGTATTACAGGAAGTATGGTCATTGGAAGCACCCAAACAAAAGAGACACTGTTCAAGACGATCCTTATGGGGAATCTGCCTCCCACACAGACTTCTTCCCTTCCTGGATGAGGTGACCTCCAGGTAACCAAAAGAAAACAAGACCAACAGTAAGAAAGAAAAAAGACCCCATCGGGGTACTTATCTGATGGTAGGTAGCAACACATCAAAAGGCATTCAGACAGAAGACAGATGGTATTCAGACTGGTGGCAAAGAAGTTCTGGATAACTACGTCCATCTGTCACATTTATGCCCTGCGTCCTGTGCAGGGAGCATAAGTGTGATGTATAGAGCATACAAGATTTAAAGGCTTTGGTATGCTGGCCAGACGGGTTGTCCTTAGCAGAAGATCCCTAAGGTGAAGAATACTGCAACAGTGACATAGAAAGACATTTCTATATGCAGAGTTGAACACGAAAATATATCAAATATCCTTCCTTCTTTGTCCACAGAAGAAGGATTGGAAAATACTAAGAGTCTATTCCCAGCTGGTGAAGATGTGGTTATGACTGCAGATTTAGACCTGAGGTGCAAAAAAGTACAGTTTTGTACACTTACCATAAATGCAGATGTTCAAGTGTATTCACTGTTGCAGTCATCACACTTGGATTATCCTGCCAGGGGCATCCCTCAGTCAGCCCAAATACCAGAGGCTTAGTATTTCTTCGTCAGTTGCTGTTGCTCCAGGACTGACGTCAGGTTGTCAGTGGTATAAAATCAGGCACCCGATGCCATTACATCAGTTTTTCTTGCCCCAAAAGTCCGGAGCCCCCAAATAGGGAGCTAGGTTAAGGTGGAAGAACACCACCAGTAGAAAGTAAATACCAAAAATCCCTGTAATGAGTGAGGAAGAGAGAGACAAAGGGGATGGAGGGTGGGAAACCAGGACTGCAACATTGAATACACTGTAACATCTACATTTATGGTAAATGTACACAACTGTACTATGTTCTTTGTGTTTCACTGCTGCAGTCATCACAACTGGGTTGACTCCCAAAGCTGAAGAAAAGGTTGGAGGCAGTCAAGAAGACTGGGGGCTGACTAGAATGCCCTGCAAGACTGCAGTTGCAAAGCCTGCCCTGGATTTGGAGAAGACAGGCAGGTGGTAACATTTTGTGAAGGTATGAACAGAACTCCATGTTGCAGCCTCCAGGATGTCCCTGGTAGGGACCCCGCTGAGAAAAGCTGCAGAGGTGGAGGTTGCCCTGGTGGGATGTGTCTTGACCCCCTTAGGGGGCAGTTTCCCGTGGTATTTGTAGCAGAAAAAAGACATTATGTACTCACCACAATGTTCCATCTGAGTAGTTATACTTCATTTTTCTGCAACCTGTGGGTATACGGATCCGTATCGGATCCAAGCCGGCAACTTTTTTTCTAGCATCTGCTCCAAGCTCCGAGCTCCTCCCCTTACCCATAATGCCCTACCATCTCCTATCTTCCGTCAGATTGAGTTTGTTGCAACTAACAATATATATATGCAACTCAACCCAATAACCAACCTGAAAACAGGATAAGGTCCGGGGGATGGAGGGAGGGAATGTTGCAGAAAAATGAAGTATAACTACTCAGATGGAATGTTATGGTGAGTACATAACTTCTGTATCTGAAGTAGTTAATTTCATCTGCAACCTGTGGCTCAGAGTCCCCAGCTACTCCGATCCTGGGAGGCTCTTATGGAAGGATATTCCTGAGCACCACAGAGCCAAAGGATGCTCTACCCCTCGAAATCAGATCCAATTTGTAATGGGAAATGAAGATATGTGAATTGGCCCATGTCGCTGCTGCAAAAATATCGTCCAAAGGTACCCTGGACCAAAAAGCCGCAGATGTCGCCATAGAACTGGTAGAGTGAGCCTTTACTATACCCAGGAGGTAATAAACCTTTTGCTTTGTAAGCATGTGAAATGCAAAGAGTGATCCATCTGGCTAAAGAAACTTTAGAAATAGCTTTTCCCATAAATGCTTTGGAAAAAGAAACAAACAATTGGTCAGTCTTGCGGAAAGACTTTGTTCTATGAAGATAAAAGTGAAGTTGTCTATGAACATCCAACAAATGGAAATTGTATTCACCTATATTTTGAAAGATGGGAAAGAAAACGGGCAGATTAATGGACTGGTTTATGTTTGCTTCAGATGCCACTTTAGGTAAGAAGGAAGGGTTAAGTATGGAGGGAAACCCTATCCCTATGGAAGACCAAATAGGGAGGCACGGCAGACAAAGCTTGAAGCTCAGAAACTCTCCTAGCCGAAGTGATGGCTACTAGGAAAGCTGTCTTCCAGGACAAAAATTTTATGTCCACCGATGCTGCGGGTTCGAATGGAGGGGCTACCAATGCCTGTAAAACAAAAGTAAGGTCCCAAGGAGGTACAGAATCCTTGACAGGGGGCCGTAGCAGAAATGTACCTTTGAGAAAAGCCTTACACAGCTTAGAGGAGACTAAGGCCGTGTTGTCTTCGCCAACGTGAAAACTGGAAATGGCTGCCAATTGTACTTTCACTGTGGAGGAACTAGCTCCTTGCTGAAAAATGCTAGACAGGAAGTCCAACACCGCTGGAACTGGAGCTGTAAAGGGATCTATTTTTCTCTGTGAGGCCCAAATGGAAAAGCGCTTCCATTTACTGCAATATAGTTTTCTAGTGGAATCTTTAAGAGAGGCCACTAGAATCGATTTGACCTGGGATGAAAGACTGGGAGTCCTGGCGATTAACGGAACTGGAGCAACCAAGCTGTAAGCTTGAGGCTGCCCAGAATGGGTGGATGTGACCCCAACGGATGGGAAATTAGATCCGGGCAGGGATCCAGAACCCACGGGGGAGGTAATAGATGAGATCAAAGGAATGGGAACCAAACCTGACGAGGCCAGAATGGAACAATGAGGATCACTTTGCATCGTAGTCGGCAAGCTTTCTGAAGAAACTTTGGAACGAGTGGCAATGGAGGATAAGCATACAGAAGCCTGGGGGGCCAAGCATGGACTAGAGCATCTCTGGGGACTTCCCCTGGTGAGGGAATCAGAGCGAAGAACTCACTGCACTTCGCGTTGGAAGGAGATGCAAAGAGATCGCAGCATGGCTGACCCCACGCCCGGAAAATCTTCTCAGCTACTGACTGTTTTAGAGACCACTCGTAGGGCAACAGAATGGCCCGGCTCAATCTGTCCACTAAAATGTTGGAGCACCCCGGGATGTGCATTGCTATCAGACACCGACCGGTGGAAATCGCCCATTCCCACACTCTCATGGCCTCGCGACATAGAGGGTAGGATCTGATTCCCCCCTGCTTGTTGATATACCAGACGACTGACATGTTGTCTGACTGAATTGCAGTTAATCCGAGAGGGAGGACTGTGTGAAAGGCTTCCAACGCTAAAAGCACTGCCCTCATTCTCTAGAACATTTATGTGCAAATTGGTCTCTGTTTGGGACCATGTGCCCTGGACTGTCCTTCCCAAATAGTGTCCCCCCACCCGAGTTGGGAGGCATCCGTGGTCACTGTGGTTTGGACTGGGGTTGATGCAAATGGACGTCCTGTTGATATCTCCGGTGATGTTAACCACCAAAGAAGAGGAGATGTCTTGCAGACGTGGCTGATCTTGATCGGAAATTCCATGGGTAGGTCTAGCCAGGACCACTGGACCGCCAGAGTCCATTGAAGAACCCGCATGTGAAGACATGCATATGGGAGAATAGTTATGGCGGCAGCCATGGAGCCCAGAGCCCGGAGAACCTCACTCACCTTTGAAGACTGGGAGTTCGCTATCTGAGCTATGTGGCCCCTGAGATGTAGAATCCTGTCTGGAGTTAGGAATACCTTCATCTGCAAAGTGTCTAACCGTGCCCCAATGAAGTCTATAATCGGTACTGGTTGCAAATGGGATTTGTGAACATTGACTGTAATTCCCAGCGAGTCTGCTAACCAAATGAAATAATCTCGGGCCAGACACAAGTGATGCTTGTTGTGCGCAGCGAAGAGCCAGTCGTCCAGGTAAGGAAACACCTGAATACCCTGAAGCCTCAAGTGGGCCGCTACAACTGCCATTACCTTGGTGAACACCCTGGGGGCTGTGATGAGACCAAAGGGTAGGGCCCTGAACTGAAAGTGACTGGCTCCCAGCTGGAAGCGCAGAAACCTCCTGGAGCTTCTGTGTATTTTGATGTGGTAGTAAGCATCCTGAAGGTCTAATGAGCACATCCAGTCGCACTCTCGGAGATAAGGTAGAATGGACTGTAGAGTGACCATCCAGAATTTCTGTTTTGCTACCGACAAGTTTAATGTGGACAGGTCTAATATGGGCCTGAGGTCCCCCGTCTTTTTTGGCACCAAAAAGAACCTTGAGTAGACACCTAATCTGGACTGATCAGGGGGAACCTTTTCGATGGCTTGTTTGATAAGCAGCTTTGAAACCTCTAGAGAAAAGCGCTTTATTTTAACAAACTTTAATAAATTTCCTTACATTTTTGGTCGTTTGAAGTACCGTTTTTCCTGCTCTGTTTCAGCTGTGTTGGTTTACTAGTTCGTGTTTAAGCTGCATAGATGTATTCGAGACTGATTTCAGAGTAGACATTTTCGCCGAAAACAGCTGTTTGTCCTGCGGCGATAAAGACTCTGGGGGAGACTCAGTGAATTCCGAAGCAAGGTCTCGCTGAAGTCGAATCACATGTGCCAAATAATAAAGCGCACAGATAGAAAAAGTCGCTGAAGAGTATATGCGCTTCCCAAACCTATCCACTGACCTGGACTCCTTGTATGGAGGGTGGACTAAGGTACTCTCCTGTGCTAGTTCCTTCCTTGTGGCCGCTGCGACCAACATAGCATCAACTGGGGCTCCCTTCGACCAGGGTTGTCTATCCGAAAGAGGAGATAAGACCTTGTCAGGACATTTGGGGATGGGTTCTACGGTGTCGGGCTCCTTCCATGCCCTCGTGGTGATGAGGTCCACCAAGGGGTCTACTGGTGGGGGTCTGCTGGTGGGGACACTCAGGAAGTAGATGAGCCCGTGCTAAAGGCCTCCATGAACACTGACTCATCCCCAGAAGGTGTTGGGGCTGACCAACCTCCCCTCTGGCGGAGGATTTCCATAATTTCTCCGAAGGAGACGTCTTCGGGAGGTGACCTGGGGGAACCTTCTCCTTCATCTAAGTCAGTGTCAAGGGTGAGGAACTCGGGGGAGTCCAGGTGCCTCCTTTTGCACTTGCCTTCTTCAGTGCGACTTTCAGAAGGGGATCCGCGAGCCGCAGGGGTTTCCTCTGGGAAAATGACCTGGGGATCCTCTGGCACGGGCTTGTTCCTGAGGCAGGATGAAGGGAGTAGTCGCCAAATCCAGGGGGCCTGGGTGGTATCCGAGGGAATGGGCTGGGGTTTCAATCCCTGGGAGAGAAGCCTCTCCACCACTTCGAAGGCCGAAGGAGAAGTCCTCCCCGGATCCGAAGCGAATGGATCAGGTCCGAAAGGGTTGGAGCCAAAGAATCCATTCCCCCGGGTCCGACTTCCTGTCCGCGGCTCTGAGAGTCACTCGGATGCGAGCAGGTCGGATCTGAGGAACTCAAGGTAACAGCTGGAGTCGAGGTTGGAGGAACCGTCGGTGCCGAGCTACCAGCTCCGAAGAACCTCGGATCCAAAAGCCCCAAAGCCAAAGCACGGATGGGGAAGGAGAGATGGGGTGGAAAAGAGGCATGAGGTCGCCCCTCCAGAGGGAGAGGGACCTGGCAAGACTCCCATCTGAATTTGGGTCTGAAGAAATCTCCATATCATCCTGTCCATATCTATTTCCAATAGGCTCCAAGTCGACCTCGAAGAGGCCACCGACTCGGATCTGACTGGTCTGCGCAGAGGGGTGTAGGGCCTCGGGTCCGAAAGTTCCAACAGCTCCGGTGAGAAATGTGGTGACCGGAGCCAAGGAGAAACAGGCCTCTTGGTCTTGGATGGAGGGCTGAGAAAGAGCTCCCTGTCTGGGGATCTCTTGCGATGCCTGTCTTTCTTTTTCTCCCTTTCTTCTCTGCATCTTTCCTTTTCCTTCTCTTTATCCTTGTCAGCCTCGCTGACCGAAGATCTGTCCTTAGAGGACCCATCGCCAGATGAAGAGGGAGGCTGAGTCCCTGTCTGGGGAGGTGTACTAGAGACCGAGGATGAGGCAGAATCCAGCATGGCAACTGGGAGAAGGCCATTGGT
This sequence comes from Protopterus annectens, assembly GCF_019279795.1. NCBI lineage: Eukaryota > Metazoa > Chordata > Ceratodontiformes > Protopteridae > Protopterus > Protopterus annectens. Next base: position 1,400,095,732 of record NC_056733.1, read on the forward strand.
GACTAGCTTGGCCTTACGATCCCTAAGGGCCATGGGGTTGAAGCCTGAACAAATAGCACACTGGGTGGACAGATGTGCTACTCCTAGACATATCACACACAGAGTGTGACCATCAGCAGGGGAAAGCTTATGGCCACACTCTGTACATTTTTTGAATACAGGCTTTGGCTGATCAGCTATAGTACTGCGTTCAAAGGTAAGGATACTACCTTCCCACAAAAAACCACACACACACAGAAGTAGGGGAAGGGCAGGCCTCAGAACTACTCTACTACCAACAAAATTTTTTTTACACTAACGACCAATGCGCTAATACAGAAGGGGAGGAAGGGTAATCCTACACAAGCACACTATATATAGACAAAAGTTTCCACTTACTATCCCTTTTTTAGCTCAGGGCAAAGGAGACCACGATGCACACTAATGGCGTGGCAAACGAGATCTGGGGGAAGATAGGAGATGGTAGGGCATTATGGGTAAGGGGAGGAGCTCGGAGCTTGGAGCAGATGCTAGAAAAAATGTTGCCGGCTCGGATCCGTATACCTACAGGTTGCAGATAAAATGAAGTTATCTACTTCAGATTTGATACTGTGTGCTAGCCATCTGGAAATTGTTTGTTTGGATATGGCCTTGCCCTCTGCCCCTGCAGCAAAGCTGACTAGCAATTGGTCAGTTTTCCTAAAAGATTTAGTCCTATCCAGGTAGACTCTGAGCTGTCTGTGCACATCTAGAGAATGCAGAATCCTTTCCCCCTTGTTTTGTGGGTTAGGGAAAAAGGTGGACAAATGAATAAACTGGTTGAGAGCCACACTGGACACCACTTCAGGCAAGAAAGTTAGGTTAGTCCTGAGGGTGACACTGTCAGCATGAAAAATGATGAAGGGCTCTACTGCCATGAGTGCTTGTAGCTCTGAAACTCTTCTAAGTGATGACCAGAAGCAAGGCTGTTTTCCAAGAGAGGAATTTTAACTCTGCTGAAGCTGCAGGCTCCAAGGGGGGTAATGTGAGCTTTTCCAACACAAAGTTAAGGTCCCAAGCTGGGGTAGGAGCTCTTCTGGGTGGCCTTAAATTGTTAGCCCCTCTTAGGAACTGTTTGATGAGAGGGTGAGAGAAGAGAGGTGGCTCTGTGCTGTAATAAGCAGAGATGGCAGAGGCATGAATTTTAACAGAAGAGAAGAATAGGCCCCTGTGTAGTAGGTCTGCTAGGTAATCCAGGATGAAAGGTAGGGAGAGCTGTGCTGTTTCAGCTCCTTTATCCTGGATCCAGGTGCAATACCTTTTCCATTTGTCAGCATAGAATTTTCTAGTGCTGGGGCGTCTGGCTTCACGTATAACATCCAGGACTTGCTTGCTTAGACTGGCAACTGGAGGAGAGGTCAGGGAATAAGCCAGGCTTCCAGGTTCAGGGTCTGCAATTGTGGGTACATGAATTCTCCATTCTGCTGGGTCAGGAGAGTTGGGATCTGAGGTAGGTGCCACGGTGGCAGGGGTACCAGTGCTGGTGTGGCCAGTCTGGGGCAATCAAGATTGCTCTTGGTTTTCCTCTCTTATTTTGAGTAGTACCCTTGAAAGTAGAGGTAGAGGAGGAAATGCATAGATTGAGAGGTTTACTCATTGGAATGATATGGCATCCACTTTCCAGGCCTTGCTGTGAGGTTCCCTGGTCCAGAATTTGCTGAACTGGTGATTGCTGTGGGAGGCAAAGAGGTCCACCTTCAGGGTGCGCCATTTCTGAGTTACACAGTTGAAGGCGCTGTGGTCTAGCTGCCACTCATGTGGGTTTAAGAGGTTTCTGCTTAAGTTGTCTGCCAGAGAGTTTTGGAAGCCTGGCAGGAATTGTGCTTGCAGGTGAATTTGCATGGCTGAAGCCATGTGCCAAAGGGTCATGGCGAGCCTACAGAGGGGATAAGAGTGAGTTCCTCCCTGCTTATTGATGTACCACATCACTGTGGTATTGTCTGTTTTGATCAGTAGAGGCCCCGGTGAGAGTAAGGGTCTAAAAGCTGTCAAAGCGTGCTGAACAGCTAGCATCTCTTTTTGGTTGATGTGCAGATATATTTGATTTGGGCTCCAATGGCCCTGAATGCACCTTCTGTCCAGGTGTGCACCCCAGGCATAATCTGATGCGTCTGTGGTTAGGGTCTGGGCGGCGTGGGGTTGTGAGAAGGGAAGACCCTTGTTGTGGTTGCATGCTGCTGCCTACCAAAGAAAATCTTTCCTCAGACAGGGTATCATAGGTATGATGGTTTCCAGGTCCTGAGAGTGTTGACACCAAAGGCTTTTTAGGTACCAGTGAAGTTTCCTCATATGGAGTCTGGCATATGGAATGAGTAGAATGCAGGATGCCATGAACACTAGAGCTTGCAGGATTTTCCTTGCGGATAACTGGGTTCTAGTGGCTAGTTGAGCGAAGTAGCCTGTCAGATAGGCTTGTTTTTCTGGAGTAACGAATGCCATCTGGGAAGCTGTGTCCAGGCTTGCTCCCAGGAATACAATTTTTTGATTGGGTACTAGTTTGGATTTCTTTTCATTTATAGTGTACCCCAGGGAGGTCAGTAGGTGCTTTACAAAGGTCAGGTGCTGTATTCATCTTTTCCTGTCTGCCTGAATCAGTAGGGGTAAATGTGAATATTCCTTTGTCTGCAAAAAGCAATGTCCAGAGCCAGGTATTTTGTGAAAACTCTGGCAGCAGTGGATAAGCCAAAGGGAAGCGCAGAAAACTGAAAGTGCATAGATCCTGCTCTGAAACATAGATATTTCCTGCAGGAATCCCTGATTGGGATGTGTAGATAGGCCTCTTTTAGGTCTAGGGTGGCTAACCAAGCATCCTTGGATAGCATAGGAAGAAGCTGCTGGAGGGTGAGCATTCTGAATTTTGGTATCACCAGGAAGGTGTTTAGAATTGACAGATCGAGGATTGGGTGCCAGGTGCCCTGTTTTCTGGGTACCAGGAAAAGCCTGGAATAGAAACCTTGGCCTATCTGGTCTGCAGGAACAGACTGTATTGCCCTCATGGAGAGCAGAGAATGGACTTAGTTTTGTGCCTCTGCCCACTGGTTTGGGGGAAGATCTGGGAACCCTTTTGGGGTAGCTAGAGTGTGGAAATAAAATTTGTATCCCTGGGACAATATGTTGAGAACCCATTGGTCGTTGCTGATAGAGGCCCAGTTTTTGGCATGGGAGAAGAGTTTTCCTCCTAGGGGCACAAGCAGGTGGGCAGAGGTAAGGGGTGGAGGCATAAAGTCATTGTGAGTTCTTTCCATAAGGGGGTGGCTTAGCACTCCCTGTTTTTGAAGTGAAGGGACTCCATTGCTTAGATCTCTGCATTCCCTGGGACTGCTGTCTGGGGGGATCTGCTTGCCCTAGGTCTTGAGGAGACTGGAAAGGACCAGTGCTTGGAGGGACAATGCCTACTGAACCTCGGAGGCTGGACCCTCAAGAAGTCTTTAACTGTCTGCATAGATTTAGCTTCTTCTTCCATCTTTTTTAAGACCTCTTCTGCCTTGATGCCAAAAAATTTGTCTTTGTTCAATGGTGCGTCCAATAGTTTTGATTTGACATGGTCTGGCAAGGTCTGTTCCTTAAGCCAAGCATGTCTTCTAAGTATAGAACTTGTGACTGCTGCCCTGCAGGATGCTTCTAGGGAGTCAAAGCCACAGTGCAAGGCGTGTCTAATAAATTGGCTTGCAGAATGCATAAGCTCCTGCAATTCTTTATTTTCTGTACAAACCGGAAAGGTAGACATTTTTTGTTAAAGGACTTCCATAGTATGTTGCTGGTATTTCAGCATGTGGAACTGACAATTTAGTGCTCTAATGGCAAGAGCTGCAGAGGTGTATACTTTTTTACCCCATCTGTCTAAAGCTCAAGAATCCCTGTCTGAGGGTTGTGGGAGTCTTAGCTGTGGTTGCTTTTATTCCTTTAGGTCCTTGGGAGATGACCTCTGAGTCAGCAGTAGGATTCTTGAAAAAATATTTGAGAAAGTCGGGGACTCTGTAATACCTGTCAGGTTTCCTGGGAGCAGAAGGAAGGGTGTTAGGAGTTAAACTGGATTCCATAAAAACATCATCCACAACATCCAGGATAGGAGGAATGGCTAAAGGTCTGGGCTGTGGTAAATCTAAGAATTCCCTGGGTCTCTTTTTGGAGTGAGGATAGTCCTGACACTCCCACTGGAAATGCTCCCTTAAAGTATGTAGGGTTTCACCAAATAAAAAATCCTCTGGAGGAGAGGCAGAAGGAATGGATTCCTCTGCATCTGAATCCTCATAAGCAGACAAGGGTTGCATGTCTTCATATTCATAAACCTCAGTCATCGGACATCTGGTCAGATAGAACAGCTGGGGACAAGTCTCTTTTTCTTTTGGAAGGGGTAGGTTGGCTTCCCCTAATAAGCAAGATAAGGTCTTCTGCCATTTTAAGCATCTGAGATTAAGGCATGGAAGCAGATGCTTGAGCTTGGGTTGTCAGTTTTTTAGGCGTAGTTCGTACCCTGGGCCTTAGAAACTTGGTAGTTTTAGAAAGAACTGAAGACGCGAAAGAAGTCGTCAGTTTGTGTTGAATATCGGTAGTGCGATTAACTTCCTCAGAAGCCGGTGCCTCCTCAGCGGCTCCGGACCCATCCAAAGTAGAGACCTCCACAGGATCCTTAGTCAAAGAAGAGTCTTGCGACATACCGGACTCTGAAAGGTCTCAGTAGCGGCCTGCAAATCCATAAAAGCGGGCAACAGGGGCTGCGAAATGCCTCACTGAGAACCGGCGAACTGGTGACTAGCTTAATGGAAGCATCATCTGCAGTTTTGGACCTGTGCAGTCTGTCTCTATCTTTATCCAAATTGAGAGTGAAAATATTTAGCTACAATAAGGGCCCGACGACGTATAGTTCTGGCATTGAACAAAGCACAAAACCAACAGCGAGGGACGTCGTGGTCTGGGCCTAAACAGGTGATGCAGTAAGAATGGAAATCTCGGTGTGGTATTTGCTTTCCCCAGGTGAGACAATTGTTAACTTTTTCTGACATTAGTTAGAGCAAGAAAAAAGGATCCCCAACAGGGTACTTAGCTTTAGAAGACTTCAACTTCAATTCAGAAACAAAAACTCAGGTAGCGGACGACCTGCACTCGTGCGAACTGCTTCTACTTCGGGCTCCTCGTCAAGAAAGACTGATGGAATGGCATTGGCTGCCTGATTTTATACCACTGACAGCCTGACGTCAGTCCTGGAGCGACAGCAACCGACGCAGAAATACTAAGCCTCTGGTATTCGGGCCGACTGAAGGCTACCCCTGGCAGGATAACCCAAGTGTGATGACTGCAACACGGAAACGCAAAGAAAATCTAATATTTGCTAGTCTGAAAAACTCTCAAGAGACCATTTGCCTTTTTGATAACTAAAGGTTGAGAGTCAGGATTATTACAGACAGCATTAAATACATCATCTAAGGCTGGCACCATAGGAGGAATGGGAGTACAATGAGGCATACCTTCTTGTAACATACACTATCGCTTCAGTTTAAGAGGAACATCTACCTGTTCCAATAAAAGCACCTCATTCATTCTGGCAAATTGCCTGAGAAAAGGAAAATTCCATGGGAGAAGGGTTATGAGGAGGACAAATTTCCTCTGAATCAGAGATCTGAGCTTGGGAATCTATGTCAAAATCCTCTGAAATGCTTTCCTCAAGAATATCTCTAAAGACATAATTCTCAGGTAAGGATTTTTAAGAACCAGGATTAACAGCTTATAACAACTACCTGACTAGAAGAAGAAAATCATCTTTTCTGACACTAGGCCTTCAGGTGAACAATGTTTAACATTTTTTTTTTTTACAGGTGTAGATGAAGACAGACTTGGACAAGGCACTTCTGCCCCCATCTAAAGCATTTTTTACCCCAGCTAAACCACGCAACATCTCCTTGACTCAAAGAAGATGGTTCTTTCATGCACATATCAGAGAGACACTGAAACAGCCAAAGAGGACATGGTTGAAAGGACTATGACAGAGAAAGCTGCCGAGGTAAGTGAATGGTCTAAGGAAAGACAAATGACCACTACAGATTCATCCACCATTGGCTGAGGCATTGACAGAGTCTACAGTGTTGGCAACTGCTCTTTGGCAAGTGTTTTTCTTTCTAGATACAATGTGAGAGAGAACATCTGGAGCAGGTTAAGTATTCGTGCTAAGTGAGGAGGTTATTTCAAAGGTAGTATGCCTTGGTGGAAGTAGTCCGTTGGAAAATAAACTGCCAAAAAGTTTTCTCAAGCAGCACACTTACATTGGCATACACAGCCCCCTATCACAAGTAATGTATAAAGCAGCACACTAAAATCCTGTCAGAAATCCCTTTGACAAACTTTTTCTGTACGTTGTCACAAAATGTACTGAAGCAGACACATACCCAGAATAAAACACTTTCCAGCACTAACCTTTTAGATAAATATCACAAAGTTTACATAAGCAAAAATACCACTTTTTTTCCCTTAAAGGGGCAACACATCTGTGTAGAAGTGTTTCCCACTGGGGGCTTATCAGATAGAAACAAAGCTGAATGCAACTGTTGCTCCTGTGAAGCTTTTGGGCTACTTTTTCACAAGGTGATAAGAATGTACTGAATAAAGCTTTACTCTGACTGCTGATTTTCCTCCAATGGGCTCTCAAATCAGCAGTTGGAGTGAAGGTGTAAGAGGGAGGCAGAGCTTTTGGTAGCTGGCTGGTTGCTGTGTCTGGGCTGGACACAACCCATATAGCCTAAAGGCTACTGCAGCAGTGGGAAGCATGAACATCTGCAAGGTGTCAACATTTAATTGCAATGCTCTTGGTGCTAAAATAGTATCGGTAGAAAGGAAATATTCTTTCTCCAGTCTGCCCCTGTCACTATAGGGGTGGGGTGGGGTCACCAAGTTCTAGCAGGGCTTTGATTAAGGCCCTCATCATTCAGTCCCGGAAAAGCTCACACAGTGATTGTGCACCAGCCCTGAGGATCTAATCCATGAGCCAAGGAAGGTCTTGACTCAAGATATTTTGACAGCTTGTTCTCGGAGGAGAGTTCCCTAGTCTGCAGAGTCAGACGGTCTTGTTACACTAAACTGAAAGACTCCAGTGAGGGAAGAAAGAATAGGAATAGGTGAAGCCCTAACAGTAGTACCCTTTCCTTTCTGGGAACCTTTAGAAGAAAATAAGCTATCCATGTTCCTGGACCTGGATTCCTCCAGTTTCCTCTTCTCCTTTCTCCTCTTCTTTTTCTTATCATTTTTATTTCTTTTGCCTGGGAGTAATCCTTTCAATTTAAGTTAATTTCTCCTCTTCTGCAAGGATATAAGAACAAAAATATTTACAAGTGTTGCATTCTGCTGCTAAGTGATCCACCATAAGGCACACAACACATAAAAATCATGTATGCTGGGAGAGGCCTGCCCACATATGGCACACAGTCTAAAACCAGAGGTCTTGCCTTTATCCACTGTACCACAAACATTAGTTCAAGTCAAGTTGGAACAAGTGAATAGAAATACAGACATACTAAACCCTTATAAAAATGCAATAATCAGGCTAGGTTAAGTTCAACAATACTAAGCTGTATCACAACAAAAATATCTAACGTGGCAAAAATAGAAAATGGAAGGAAAACCAGAACAGGAAAGTGAAATAAGGTCCAACACAAAATGTGAGGCCTAAAGTGAATGAAGGGAGGGAGAAGTTTATTAACATTAGAAAAAGCAAGAAAACTGTAGAAAGCTATCAGGTAACTGAGAGGCTATGGAGAATATGAAGAATTATAAGAAGAAATGCATTTATCTCTCACAAAAAGATTAAAATAATGAGTCTCAAATGTAAAGCGCAAGAACAATGTGGAGATCTGTGTTGATGCTAACCATGGCAAATGACATCTGGGGACAGAGCCAGGAAAGCAGTATTACGGAAGTGAGGTTAGGAGCTCAAGCTTAGGAAAACATCCTACTAAAAAAAGGTGCCTGTAGTGACCAGTTCTTTACTTGCAGTGTATGACCAGACCATGACAGATCTGATGGTTTCTATCATTGAACATTCATGTTTTATGCTATACATTTACTAACTGCAAATTTTACCCATCTTTAGTTTATATTACAAGAGTATAGATGTTTTTTCATAAAACGATTATTATATGAAATATATATAAGCTAGCATCTGTAAAAATAACTTGCAGCTACATGGATAATTAGGAGCAGCTGAAACAAAACTCTGTTGTGTTGCTCTGACAGTTGATTGGAATTATGTAAACCTGCATAGTAGGTACTTATAGAAGATCATCGCTTAAACAAAAAGAGACAGTGATGTTTACCTCAGAGCTCAGAATATGTACAAAAAATACAAATGTGATGCACACAGATAACCTGAATGCACCAGACATCAGTCGGGAAACTTTTTTTTTTTTTTTATATATATCAAAAAGTAAGATAAGAGAAAACAATAAAAAGTGTACTGGACCCAACATCTGGGTTAATTCTACTTCTCAGGAAGTAGCTTTGGACTACTGTTGCTATTCTGCTTTTTGTGAGAGGAGAAAAGTGCACTATAAATCATTTTAGAGTACTGTAGTTTTTGCCATTGCATTTAAACAGTTGAGGTGTATTTGTTTTTGCTGTAAATTGAAACACCTCCTCCTTTTGTCCCCTTCCTCTGCAGCAGCTGGTCTACATGTATGGAAGGCATTATAGCCATGCACTGCAAGGATGTTCTCCACAGTTTTAAACCATGTCTGAGTAACTGCATATAGACATCTATGTTCAATAGGGTGAGGAGAGGATGCAGGGAGTGGATTTTTTTGTTTAGACTCCTGGCATTGAGCAGTAACACCTTTAGATTTTCTTAGTTTGGTTTTGCTTTGTTCAAAGGTTTACCAGATTGGCAGTGCTTAAAAAAGGTGCTATAGGGTGGACAAGGTCTTAGCCACTATTTGAAAACCTAGATGGGGACAGGTGCAGACCATACCTGATAAATCATCATGGTCTGTCAACAGTGTCCTCCTCGGCTGACTGATATTGAACCCCTTCTAATGACAGCAAAAAGTAAATCAGTTATTAAAGTCTGTTATCTTTGTTCATATTGTGGTGATGTCCGTGGAGAAGGTAGAATGATCCTCAGTGCTAGGCCCATACTGATCTGGGACACACAGTCAGAAGGGTTGCTCTTTATGCAGCTAAGCACTGAGGACATTTCAGAGGTAGTTTTATAGGAAGATTTCAGTTCTAAGTACCTGTGTCATTACACAACACTAACCACCACTGCACAATGCCAAGCCTCATGCAAACACGACTCCTTTATACAGGCGTCTGTAACTAGTTGTGTTCCACAGAGATCAGTCCTGGGACCTCTACTGTTTGGAATCTATTTCTCTGAAGTACAAGCAAAAACTAAAGGTCTGTGACTGACAAAGTTTGCTGATGACTATAAACTGGGAATGGACACAGAATCTCCAAATGATGTCAACATCCTACAAGAGGGTCATACACAAACAAATGATTGGTGCCAAAGTCATGCCCTTAAACTCAATGCAAAAAAATGTATTATCATCCCTTTCGGTAAGGGCGATGTTCCTGCTAACGACCACATCAACAGCAACACCTTAAGTACGCAACTCAGTGGTGAGAGACCTGGGCACTCAGGTTGACAGCAACCTCTCCTTTGTCCATCATGTCTCCACAGTAGTAAGAAGGGCATTCTATACTGCTCAACTCATATATAAGGGCATTGCCTCCAGAAAAAAAAAAGTTATAACCTTCCTGTACTCTTTCCTCATCAAGCCAATAATTTAGTACAAAGTCCCTTTTGGTATGAACTGTTCCAAGCACCTGCAGAAATTGGAGTAACCACAAAAGTTTCTCACAAGGAAAATTCTAGATCTTCAGCATCTGTCTTATGTGGATCACCTGAAATCACTGTCACTTTATTCTGTTTCATACAGACTACTCAGAGGCGATCTCTTCCTTGCATACAAAAAAATGTCTGACCCTGCTTTATTGGAAATGCTGCACCTCCATAAGTCAAATGGGATACCGGTTACTTGCTCTAAAGACCTTAACCTAGTATGTGACATTAAAAGAAACTGTTTGAGGGACAGATTTGTCTCACAGAGGTTACCACACCTTTGGAACAGACTTCCAATTCATGTCAAACAGAGCACTTCATTCGCCCTCTTCAAATGCAATCTGGACGATTGGATGGGTAACTGTAAATTCACCCCGAGGGTTCCATCTGTGTCCTTCTTGGACAGGGGCAATAGGTGCTGATTGTAGAACTAAGGGTAGAACTTGGCTAGGCTTGTAAATCCCCTAGGGCCATTAGCCTAGTAACTTCCTATAATCCTATGATCAAGACCATTGGAATCATTACTCAACTCTAGCCTCCATACAAGCTTCATTCAAAGAGAATGGAGGACTGAAACGGTCATCCTTCTGCACAAGGGTCATGTATGGAGCCAGGTACATACCCATACGTTTAACTAGTCTCGTATGCAAAGCCATAGAAAGAATTATCATGTAAATGATAAACAATGACATAAGAAACCTTCGGACACAGTATCCAACCAAGTTTGGTTTTGTAAAGGGCAAGTCATATCTATTCAACCTGGTGAACGTCTTTGATATTGCTTACTTTGACCTGGCCAAAGCATTCAACACAATACCCCATTCAGACATTATAGACAAACTCATGAAATTATATATAAACCCCTATTGTCACCTGCTGGACAGCCAGATGACTCAAAGTTAGGACCCACGACGTTAGGATAGGGGAGTCTGCTTCCACAAAAAGGCCAGTAACTAGCAGAGTTCCTCACGGCTCAGTGCTGAAGCCATTCCATTGTATTAGCTGCTACTCTGAAGTCAAGGCCAACATCAAAGGCCTCTAGATGACCAAGTCGGCAGATGATTGCAATCTAGACATATTAACAGAATCCCCCTCAGACAGAAATACCCTCCGAGAAGACCTGAAACAGTCAAATAATCAGTTCCCACTGTCAATAAATGATATGATGAATTTTGGCTCAACCATTGCCAATCATATGAAAAAGATTAGAAAGGTTTCAGAAATATTACACACAACATGTTTTAGCCAGTGCCGTGGTACTGATGGATAAAGTCCTAACTATGGCACAGGTGACCTCTATTTTATTAGCGGCTTAGGAGTCTAAGGTGCTGACAAGGAGGGATGGGCTTGCCCATTGGGGGGGAATGCATCCGGGCATTCCCTGTGGGGTGATTAAACAAGTAAACACAAAGGAGGGCACACCAAGGGGTAGCTCGTAAAAGAGAAATCATCTAAATGAAGCAGCCAATGGCATGACTCCACCCTCAGGATGCTGTTAGACTCTGCACTGGCCCCAGCCATATAATGAAGACAGCCCAGGGGCTGCAGAAGAGACTGGTAGGCCCAGTGATGAACAGTGGCACTGGGGTTAGCCAGAAAGAATAAACTAGAAAGGGAACGAAAAATACACATACTATAAATACGACATGTTTTGGCCAGTAAGGATGCTTAATTATGTAGATAGCCAATATTATAATTTAAATATACATTTCTCACTATCACATACTTATGAGTGAAATTATATGAGTATATATTTAATTACAAGATAGATTCACTGAGCATGCCTTGCACATTTCTTTTTTGAACCACAACAGGAATATCAAAAATATTTAGTTGCTTGAAAGTTAAAAACCTAGGGAAACATAGGGAAGCAAATGTTTTCAGCATAGGACAGGCAAGAAGATGGAATGAACTTCTTGTGGATATAACATAAGCAGATAATCTGCACATTTTAAGAGTAAGGTTGACAGCTGATATGGGGACAAGATCTTTTGGTCTTGGTCCTCATGAAGAACTGCTTGTTATGATCTCTTGTGAAGTTCTGAGCAAGAAATAATCATAAAAACATTGACTATATGCCCTCCTAACACAATGTAAAAGTATATTCAGATTTGATGTTTATTAGTCTAATACAGTAGGGAAAGCTCATGTTTATTCTTCTCCCACTCCAAGCTGCCTAGCTCTTCAACACCCTAATCATGATTAGCCTTTTTCTACCAGTTCTCCTTGCTCTGGAACACATTTCCTTTTGTTTTCCCGCTAAAGCCTCACTCTTAAACATAAAATAGGATTTGCTCCTTTACTTCTCTCTCCCTCATTCTAAGACTTGCCTGGAAGTGCCTTATGCAGAAGTGCAAACTATGATGAAATGTTTATTTTTTTTTTGGCATCTATTTTTTTTCACATTTCAGCTAGCCATTGTATGCAGTTTTTACTCCATCTTCAATCATCATGCCTAAAATTAAGTCTCATATCAGTGCTCCTTTCTCAGTCAAAAATGATCAATTAAAAACAATCACATAAGCAAAACAAAACAGTTGCATGCAAGTAAGGCATTGCTTCCCTAAACATTTGTCAAAGCATCTCTACAGCTAACGAGACAATTCAGAAACAATTTGGATACTTCTATCCAAACATCATACAGCATAGATTCATGCAAGTGTGGAAATTACTCACTTAACCTTTGCTAACCAAATAAACTGTTAGACTCCTTCAGAAAGGACAAAACTTCAATATCTACTAGTTCTGCATTGTTTTATTTATATTATGTGACTAAATGAACTCACAAGAAATAAAGCAAATGTTTTCAGATGTAATCTGCAATAATAAAACTACAACAGTCTAGTAAGAGTATATAGCTCAGCAAGCTCCTGCCTGGTGCCCCGCAGAGTTCTACAGCAGCAGCGAGACAAAAGAGAGACTTTGGAGTGATTAAGTATCATTTTTCTGCATTTTCTTGCTGCCTTTAGCTAATTCCACCTAAAACACAATTTTTCTAGTTTCTCTGATTTAAAAAGCTTGTTTCAGCTACATATTGTACTTATTTTACTGCCTGCACTTTAACAAAGTCGTTTTTGTGTTTAAATTACCTGTTTAACTGTTGTAGGATACACACTCAAGTGTGATAGCCATTTCTGTGCATTTAAAGTTTTTTTGTTATTGTATCTGCTTTATTTTCTGAACAAAACAAAAAAAATACTTGTTTTCCCGCCTTTACAAGCTAGTATAGTCCAGTTTTCAGGTTAGTGCTGATTTCAGGGCTGTGTTACAAGTTTCTGTGTTTGCCCATACCTTACTTGGATAGAAGGAAGTTTCTCTGTTCACTGTGAGAGAGGGAGCTTTGAGCATTCTGTCCCTGGAGGAGTGGTTTCAGCCCAGAAATTAGTAGTTTACTGGCCATTTTGGGCTAATTTCTCTCTCTTTCATTTCTCTGCTATAAAACCTGCATTTGCAAGGTTTTGTGCTAGTATACAGCTCAGCAAGCTCCTGCCTGGTACCCTGCAGAGTTCTACAGCAGCAGAGAAACAAAAGAGAGACTTTGGAGTGATTAAGTATAATTTTTCTGCATTTTCTTGCTGCCTTTAGCTAATTTCGCCTAAAACACCAATTTTCTAGATGTTCTTCGTTTCCCATTGCTGCAGTCCTTACATATGGGTATTCCGCTGTCCACAATCGGCCCGAATACCAAAGGGCTAAAACCGGTGTCGGTCATCGGCGCCCGAGACTGACGTCAGTACGTGCCAGTACAAATGCGCATGACCGACGCCATAACCTCAGTCTTTCTTGCCGCGTGGTCCTAAGCAGAAGCAGCATTTGCAAGTGCCGTTCAGCATTCTGGAATTGTCGGTTTTCGAGTTTCAGACCGGAGACCAAGTTGGACTAAGTACCCCGTTGGGGACACTTTTGTCTTTTTCTTGCCTCAGTATTGACGGATGTCAGAAAAAGTTAATAACTGTATTTCTTGTGGGAAACAGATTCCTCATAGGGATTACCATTCACTCTGCATTCCTTGTTTGGGGCCTGAGCACGACATTGTTGGGTGTCGCTTTTGTGCTACTTTTAACAAGCGTACTATTAAACGTCGGTTGGACTGTGCTAGGCTGGTGTTTGGTAAACGTTGTAATTACAACATGCCGTCGGATTCTCCGACGACTGGTTCTTCTAAGAAACGCAAAGAAAAGTCTTTGCGGTCCAAACAGGATGAGTCGTCCACTCCGGACGCCGGTTCTATAGAACCACTGACTACTTCAGCGGCTCCTTCTGAAAGTTTACCCGAGTCTCTAGGGGAGCCTTTGTTACTACAGGAAGTGGCTTCTCCTGTGTTAGGCCAGGCTGAGGGTGCTTCTCTGATGTCAGTGGTTCCCTCCCCTCATAGGGTAGTTAGGCCTCCTCCTTCTCAAAGCAAAGCCCATTCTAAGTCTAAGTCTGCCCCTGCTGGTGCTAGTCCCCAGGGTCCAGCTCCTAGGAAGCACATGTTAAAGATGGCTGAAGATTTGATTACTTTAATTAGGGTTCTATGCCCCCTGCTAAGAGGCCCAGGGTAGAGACAGAGTTGGAGGGTTTGGTTCAGTCTTCCAATGAGTCAGATTCCTCTGTAGAAGAACTTCAGGATTTCCTCCCTATTCTGATTCGGAGGCTGAGGACACTACTCCCACTGCGGCCCCTCCAGAAGATTTTTCTTTCTCTGAGACTTTGCATTCCATGAGGGAACATTTCAAATGGGAGGGCCAGGATTATTCTGATTCTCGTAAAAGGCTAAGAGAATTCTTGTTTTTGCCTCAGCATAGGCCCTTGGCTATTCCCCCTGTACTGGATGTTGTTCAGGATGTATTTTCTGAGGCTGCCCTTAACCCAGATTCTCTGCCTCATGCCCCGGTTAAACCAGATAGATACTACAGGGTTCCGGAAGCTCACAAGTACTTATATAAGAGTCTTAGGGCTGATCCAGAAACTATTACTCAAGGCCCCAAAGGTGTTAGGGCTTCTGTGGTTAGGAATCCAGTTCCTCTGGACAAGGATGCTAGGGCCCTGGATAGGTGGGGTAAAAAACTGTATACCTCTTCTACTTTGGCTATGAGAGCTTTAAATTGTCAGTTTCATATGCTCAGGTATCAAAATTATTTGCTGGGCCAATTGAAATGTAAAGTAGATGCTTTAGCTGAAGGTATTGAATGTAAGGAGCTTCAGGATTTAGTGCATGCTTCAGACCAAGTTGGTAAGCATTCTTTGCAGTGTGGTTTTGATGCTTTACAGGCTTCTTCCAGGGTGGCTGCTACTAGTTCAGTTGTTCACAGGCATGCCTGGCTTAAAGATCAGACCTTGTCAGAGCATGTTAAGGCTTAAATTATGGATGCTCCTCTACAATCTGATGTTCTTTTTGGTCCTCCAGTAGAATCAGTTTTGAAAACAATGGAGGAAAAAGCTAAGTCTATGCAGACAGTTAAGGACTTTTTACAGGTTCAGCCCCCTAAGTTCAGTAGGAATTGGCCTGCTAAGGGATGGTCTTTCCCCTCTTCGGATTATCAATCTAGGGGCAGGTCGAGGCGAGGTAGAGGTAGGGCTTCCTCTCAGGGCCCTGTTACTTCTAGGTCTTTGAGTTCTTCTACCCCTTCTGCTGGGGAGGGCAGGGTCAGTCCTTCGAAACAGACCCAATGACCTGTGTCTTCAGCTGCCGGACTCTGCCTTGCTGGCAGCTCCTCTAGGAGGAAAACTGGGACTTTTCAAAAGGAATTGGCATTTGGTTACCCAAGACAAATGGGTATTGGACATAATAAATCGAGGCTACAAATTTTATTTTCACACATTCCCTCCTCTCAAAGGTATGCCGGATGTGCCTCATCAGCAAAGACTGGAAGCACAGACACAAATTTCTTCTCTGCTTCAGTTGGGAGCAATACAGGAAATACCTGCTGCAGAAAGAGGCACAGGGTTTTATTCCCGTCTTTTCTTAGTGCCAAAGAAAGGAAATACTTGGAGACCAATTCTGGATTTGTCCATTCTAAACACCTTTCTGGAAATTCCAAAATTCAAGATGTTAACACTGCAACAGCTGTTACCTATGCTGGGCAAAGATCACTGGATGGTGACTCTGGATCTCAAAGAGGCCTATCTTCACATTTCTATCAGGCCCAGTTGCAGAAAATTCCTGAGATTTCGGAATGGGAATTTGCATTATCAGTTCTCTGCATTGCCCTTTGGCTTGTCTACTGCCCAGGGTATTCACAAAGGTCCTGGCTCCAGTAATAGCTTTTCTCAGACTAACAGGAATTCAAATTTATCCTTATCTGGACGACTGTTTGATTCTGGCTCAAGGCAAGCACGAACTTCTTCAACATCTGCAGTATGTAATGACAGTTTTAAGATGCCTAGGGTATTCTGTGAACGAAATAAAGTCCAGTCTAGTACCCTCACAAGAGATGTGTTTTCTGGGTGTAAGACTGAATACAGCTGCTCAGATGGCATTTCTTACCCCGGACAAACAAAGAAATCTTCACCTATACTTCCAACAGCTATCAGTAATGTCCAGGCTGACTGCAAGGACAGTCCTTCAAGCCTTGGGGTTCATGGCATCTTGCATTCTAGTACTTCCCAATGCCAAACTGCATATGAGGAAGCTACAATGGTATCTCAAAAGCGTTTGGACTCAACACAGCCACGATTTGGACACTGTAATTTGGATTCTACCTTGCATTCAGAAAGAATTTCTGTGGTGGGCTCAGGAATGTCACCTAAACAAGGGGCTCTCTGTGACCCAACCAGAGGCAAGTCAGATATTGACGACAGATGCCTCGGAGTCAGCCTGGGGAGCTCATTTCAGAGGAAAATGGATTCAAGACCTTTGGCCCCCAGAGCTACTTCACTTGCATATCAACATGAAAGAGATGCTGGCAGTTCAATTTGCTTTGGAAGGATTCAAGAGCCTACTTCAACCAGAACTGGTGTTGATTCGAACAGACAACACAACTGTCATGTGGTACATCAACAAGCAGGGGGGAACTCATTCTTACCCTCTTTGCAGACAAGCAATGCTGTTATGGGAAACTGCTTTGAATCTGCACATCACTCTTCGAGCACAGTTTCTGCCAGGAGCACAAAATTCTTTAGCAGATGTTCTGAGCAGATAGATTGTGGATCCTCACGAATGGAAATTGGACCCTCAGGTATTTCTTCAGTTGACCATGGCTTGGGGAACTCCAGACATAGATCTGTTCGCTTCTCCTCTGAATTTCCAACTGCCACTGTTTTGCACAAGGCTATTTCATCCAAAAGCCTGGAAAATAGATGCACTATCCTTCAGTTGGAGCAACCTTCACGTGTATGCTTTTCCTCCTTTGCCTCTTCTTCCAAAGGTGCTGTTGAAAGTCAGGAGGGACAAACCTTGCATGATCCTTATAGCACCGGATTGGCCTCGTCAGCATTGGTACCCTCTGTTGAGGAGCTTAATTCATGGAACACCTTGGCCATTACCACAGATTCCTCACTTATTGTCTCAGGAAAACAATCATTTTCTCAATGTCAGGGTGCAATCCCTACACCTGACAGCCTGGCGCATTCTGTTTTAGAAAAGGAGGACCTTCAGCTCCCTCAACAAGTTTTGGATGTTATTTTGGAAGCCAGGCGTCCTAGTACTCGAAAAGTTTATGCTGGTAAATGGAAGAGTTTTTTTCTTTGGAGTTCAGCTAAAGGCTTTGATGTCAAATTGCCTAATTTGAGTTGTACATTGCAATATTTGACTATTTTATTGGACAAGGGTTTGTCCTTCTCTTCTGTAAAAGTGCATGCTGCAGCTATTTCTGCTCACTATGATTGTGACCCTCCTTTATTTTCACATCCATTGGTTAAACAGTTTCTTAGAGGGGCAAAGAATATAAGACCCCCACGGAGTGCTCCTACTCCTACCTGGGATCTTAATTTTGTTTTGGAAAAGCTGACTCTGCCTCCTTTTGAACCTGCAGCTACAGCTGAATTGCAGTTGTTGTCTTGGAAGACTGCTTTTTTTTTGGCTGTTACTTCTGCTAGAAGGGTATGTGAATTACAGGCCCTCATGGCAGTGGAACCTTTTCTGATTTTTCACAAGGACAGAGTTTCCTTACGTACTAATCCTACTTTTCTGCCTAAAGTGATTTCTAATGTGGCATTGAACCAATCTATACATTTGCCTACTTTTTATGCTAACCCCCAAAATGAAGGGGAAAAAGTTTTGCATTCTTTGGATGTACATAGGCAGTTAAGGTATTATTTGAGCAGAACCAAGGAGTTCAGAAGATCTCAACAATTATTTGTTTCGTTTGCTTTGACTTCACGAGGGAAGGCTGTCTCGAAACAGACTATTTCCAAGTGGATTGGCCATTGTATTGCTTTTTGTTACTCTCATCATGGCAAGGATGTTCCAGGTGGGATCAGGCCTCATTCTACTAGGGCTACGGCCACCTGTACTGCTTTTTTGAGAGAGGTAGCTACTAAAGACATTCTAGAGGCAGCTACTTGGAGTTCTGTACATACCTTTACAAAGCATTATCATTTACCTCTTTATTCTAGGTCTAGGGCTGGGTTTGCCACTGCAATCTTACAGGGCATGTTAGCAGCCCCTAATGCTGTTTAGTTGGCCAGCCTCCCTTTTTTCCGTTGCTCTGGGATTCTACCCATATGTAAGGACTGCAGCAATGGGAGACGAAGAACATAGTACAGTTTTGTACCTACCATAAATGTAGATGTTCGAGGGTCTCCATTGCTGCAGTCCAATTCCTCCCTCCTTCCCCTTTTCTTTTTAGGTTGGGGTTTGGGTGGTGTTTTTTGCATTCTGACGTCTGAGGCAAGAAAGACTGAGGTTATGGCGTCGGTCATGCGCATTTGTACTGGCACGTACTGACGTCAGTCTCGGGCGCCGATGACCGACGCCGGTTCTAGCCCTTTGGTATTCGGGCCGATTGTGGACAGCGGAATACCCATATGTAAGGACTGCAGCAATGGAGATCCTCGAACATCTACATTTATGGTAGGTACAAAACTGTACTTTTCTGTGATTTAAAAAGCTTGTTTCAGCTACATATTGTACTTATTTTACTGCCTGCACTTTAACACAGTCATTTTTTGTTTAAATTACCTGTTTAACTGCTGTAGGCTACACACCCAAGTGTGACAGCCATTTCTGTGCATTTAAAGAGTTTTTTTGATTGTATCTGCTTTACTTTCTGAAAAAAATATATATATACTTGTTTTCCCGCCTTTCTAAGCTAGTACAGTCCAGTTTTCAGGTTAGTGCTGAATTCAGGGCTGTGTTACAAGTTTCTGTGTTTGCCCATACCTTACTTGTATAGAAGGAAGTTTCTCTGTTCACTGTGAGAGAGGGAGCTCTGAGCAGCCTATCTGTCCCTGGAGGAATGGTTTCAGCCCACAAATTAGTAGTTTATTGGCCATTTTCGGCTAATTTCTATGTCTTTCATTTTTGCGCACCGGTTAGCTAGAGTATAACTATTCCCAGCTCCACAGAGTCTACTCTTCAATTTTTCCCTTGGAACTAGACAAACTTTCAACTTAAGCACTCAAACCATTCACTTCTCATCCCGGCACTTGCTCAAAACCCATAGCAAGCACTAATAAACCTTAGCACTAGACCCTCCCTATACTGTAGAGAAGGACAAGGCTCTCTTTTCTACCTTACCTGTCAATCAGTAAAACAGTTCACTGTACCTATCCAGCCATGTCCAAAGGGCAGTTTCAGGTGTACTCTCCAGTCCAACTGGTGAATCTGGGCATTGTAAGGTAATGCTACAATTGCCTCATGTACACAGACAACCCTCTCCTCCTTCCACCAAACACTAATACATGCAAGAGATGCAATTATACAGCCAAACTAGAGGCTAAGCTCTCTCAACCCAAGACTGGACCAGGCAGTCAAGGGGAGAAAGGGAATTACTTGCATCACACCACGAGTCTCACACAGACCTATGAAACCAGCACCAGAAAAAAAACACATAAATACATGAAAACATACTCAGAGGCTCTAAAAAAAATCTGCAAAAGCAACAGAGACCTCCAAAGCAGACATCCAAGCAACCTCCATCCCCCAACACAAACCATGAAACACATACTTCACAAAAAGTACAGTTTTGTACCTACCATAAATGTAGATGTCCGAACAGGATAGCATCTGCAGTCATAACAAATGGGTTGTCCTGTCATCAGGCAGCCCTTCGGTCGGCCGGATTCCAAAGTCTGGGTCCGGCTTCGGCTGATGTCGCACTTCACCCGACGTCATCTCTGCTGGTCTTCGGGTATAAAGGCATCAGCCGACGCCATTTTCCTCAGTGTTTCTTGCCCCAGATGCCAGTTGCCCTCTTGGAAAGCTAAATTTTGGATAAATGCCAATGTTTCCAAAAAAGTAGAAGGCAAACACAAAAAATAAGCATGTATATACATATATACAAACAAATACACCATAAGAGACTCCCCCCCCCAGCTAGCTAATAGGAGGGTAAATACCCTAGGAGTACCACAGAGGGGAAGGAGGGTGGGTAATCCTGACTGCAGATGCTATCCTGTTCGGACATCTACATTTATGGTAGGTATAAAACTGTACTATGTCCTTCAAGGTAGCATCTGCAGTCATAACAAATGGGTAGAATACCTTAGCCAACTAGGGGTGGAGGAAGAAAAATTATGGTGTAGTTAGGATCCCTTGCAGTACAGCAGTGGCAAACCCTGCTCGGGATCTAGAGTATAGAGGTAAATTATAATGCTTGGCAAATGTATGCACGGAGGTCCAAGTAGCCGCCTCAATAATGTCCTTGGTTGCCACTCCTCGTAAGAAAGCTGTGGTAGTGGCTGTAGCCCTTGTAGAATGAGGTCTTATGTTCTGTGGAATTGGTTTTCCATGGTAGGAGTAACAGAATCTTATGCAATTTCCTATCCATTTGGAGATTGTCTGTTTGGAAATTGCTTTTCCTTCCCTTCCTGTTGCATAGGCTACTAAAAGCTGGTCAGTTTTCTGTTACCTTTGGTTCTGTCCAGGTAGTAGCGTAACTGTCTATGTACATCCAAGGTATGCAGCAGTCTTTCCCCCTGTTCTGTGGATTGGGAAAGAAGGTAGGTAGGTGGATTGCCTGGTTTAAAGACACTCTGGATACCACCTTAGGCATAAATGTAGGATTAGTTCTCATGGAGACCCTATCTTGATGGAAGATTAGGAAGGGTTGTACTGCCATTAAGGCCTGTAGTTCGAAACCCTCCTTGCTGAAGTAATTGCCAGTAGGAAAGCAGTTTTCCATGATAGGTGTTGAAGATCTGCTGTTGCTGCTGGTTCAAATGGAGGGAGTGTCAATTTTTCTAGCACAAAGTTCAAGTCCCATGCTGGTAATGGTGGTTTCCTAGGAGGTTTTACATTCTTGATCCCTCTGAGGAACTGCCTGAGTAGAGGATGCGAAAAGACAGGTGGATCGAAGCTGTATTCTGCTGAAATAGCTGATGCATGTATCTTGATGGAGGAATAAGACAGGCCTGTATGTAGAAGCTCTGCCAAGTACTCCAGGATGTTAGCAATATCTATGTTCGACACATCTTTTCCTCTTTCAGTACTCCAAATGACAAACCTTTTCCATTTTCCTGCATAGTTCCTTCTTGTTGAAGGTCTGCGGGCTTCAAGGATAATGTCTTTAACCCTTTGGGATAGGTCTGGGTTAGTTGCTGCTATGTGATGTTCCAGGCAGTCAGTTGCAATGTTGTTAGGTTTGGGTGCATGATGTTGTAGTTGTTCTGAGTTAACATCAAAGGCATCAGGGGTATTGACCACATTCTCCCCCGAGATATGCTCCTCAGCAATGGGTACCAGTGTTGTCTTGGCCAAATCGGAGCTATCAGGATTATCCTTGGACGTTCCTCTTTGATTTTCAGTAGTACCTTGTGCATCAAAGGAAGAGGTGGAAATGCATATGCTGTCAGGCCTTTCCAACTGAAGGATAGAGAGTCCACCTTCCATGCAAGTGGGTGGCATGTCCTTGTGCAGAATTTTTTGAGCTGGTGATTGAGTGGGGATGCGAATAGGTCTATTTGTGGCATTCCCCATTTCTTTGTGATGGCCTTGAAGATGTCCGGGTGTAGCATCCATTCGTGAGCATCCGAGGTGGTTCTGCTTAACATGTCTGCTAGGGTGTTTTCTTTTCCCGGCACAAACATTGCCTGTAACTGGATGCTGTAGCTCAGAGCCATATTCCAAAGGTCCAGAGTCATTCTGCATAGGGGGTATGAATGAGTGCCTCCTTGTTTGTTGATGTACCACATGACTGTGGTGTTGTCTGTCCTTATCATTAAATGGCCTTCTTTGAGGAATGGTCTGAATTTCTTTATTGCTAGTTTTACTGCCAGCATTTCTTTTTGGTTTATGTGCAGGTGCAGGTGCAGCTGGTCTTGAGTCCACAATCCTTGTATGCATTTGTCCAACATGTGCGCCCCCCAGCCTAGGTCTGAGGCGTCCGTTGTGATGGTTTGGCTTGCTTGAAAGTTGTGGAAGGGTAAGCCTGGGTTTGACTGGCATGCTTGAGCCCACCATAGGAACTCCTGTTTCAGGCATGGGATTAGTGGGATTTCGGTTTCTAAGCTGTGCCTGTGTTGAGACCATAAATTCTTTAGGTACCACTGTAGCTTTCTCATATGCAGTCTGGCATGTGGGACCAAGATTATGCATGATGCCATGAAGCCCAAGGCCTGCAGTACTTTTCTTGCTGTTAGTTTGTTCTGCTTTGTTAATGCCAAGAAGTAAAGAGGAAGTTGTTTTGTTTTTCTGCAGTTAGGAATGCCATTTGTTTTACTGTGTCCAAATCCGCACCCAAGAATGTTCTTGTTTGGGATGGTATCAGTCTTGACTTTTGTAAATTGACTGTGTATCCCAGGGCTTGTAGTAAGCAAATGACTCTTTGTAGATCTGTTGTCAGCTTGCTTTTGTTGTCCGCTTGTAACAGGCAGTCGTCCAGGTATGGATAAATTTGTATTCCCTGTAGCCTGCAGTGAGCGATTACTGATGCCAGGCATTTTGTAAATACTCTGGGTGCAGTAGATAAGCCAAAGGGCAATGCTGAGAATTGATAATGCTCTGATCCTGCAAGAAATCTGAGGTATCTTCTGCAATTTGGTCGTATGGGGATGTGCAGGTATGCCTCCTTGAGATCTAGAGTTACCAGCCAACACTCCTTGCCCAGCATGGGAAGAAGTTGCTGCAGGGTCAGCATTTTGAATTTTGGGACAATGATGTATGTGTTTAAGATGGACAGGTCGAGAATAGGTCTCCAACTTTTCTCTTTTCTTGGTACTAGGAAGAGTCTGGAGTAGAATCCTTTGCCCTGTTCTGTTATTGGTACTCTTTCCACAGTTCTCATCTTTGTTAATTCTGCTATCTGCTTTAGAGCTTCTGTTTTTTGATTTGGAAGTAGGTTTGGCATTCCTCTTTTTACTGGTAAGGTGTGGAAGTGGAACCTGTAGCCTTGGTCTATGGTTTGCAAAATCCACTTGTCTTTTGTGATACAGTGCCAATTTTTCGAAAATAAGGCTAACTTTCCGCCTAAAGGTGCTGCTATTTGCTCCCTGGTAGGCGGTGTTAGAGCCAAGTCACTGTGATTGTCCTGTTGTAGTGGCAGTGGTTGTGTCTGTGCTTCGGTTATTGCCTTGCCACTGTCGTCCTCTGTAGGCACCTCCTCTGGATTGATTTCTGCCTCTAGAGCATCTAGTCCTGCCTCTTTGAGATTTTGAGGAGTCTGGAAAGGACCAATTTTTGGCAGACCAGTTCCTGCTAAACCTTGGGGGCTGAACCTGTAAGAAATCCTTAACTGTTTGTACAGATTTTGCCTTTTCTTCCATTTTCTTCATTACTTGCTGAGCAGGTGTACCAAATAGATGCTCCTATGGATAAGGCCAGTCTAACAGCTTTGCTTTAACATGATCCGGCAAGACCTGTTCTTTCAACCATGCATGTCTTCTTATCACTGTGCCAGTCATGGCTGATCTAAATGAAGCCTCCAGTGCATCATAGCCACATTTTAAAGAATGGTTACTAACCTGTTGGATGTTATTCACCATTTCTAAAACATATTTCTTATCTAAGGAGTCATCAGAGGACAGCTTCTTAGTTAACTGATCAAGCATAAACTCTTGGTATTGGATCATATGAAACTGACAGTTTAAAGCTCTAGCTGAGAGAGTAGCAGAGGTGTAAACTTTTTCCCCATCTCTCTAAGGACCTGGATTCCCTTTCAGAAGGAGTAGGGTTTTTGCTGAGGTCGAGGCTACTGCCTTAGGCCCCTGGGATATAGTCTCAGGATCTGCAAGTGGGGCCTTGTATGGGTGGTGATGAGTGTCTGGCACCCTGTAAAATCTATCTGGTTTGGCAGGGGCTGGAGGTAAAGTATCAGGAGCAGTGCAAACATCATTAAATGCATCATCCACAACAGGCAGTACTGGAGGTATAGCTAAGGGCCTATGTTGTGGTAAGTGCAGAAATGTCCTAAGCCTTTTTCTTGAATCTGAGAAATCTTGTCCCTGCCATTGGAATTGTTCTCTCATGGCATGTAAGGTTTGCCCAAAGGAAAATTCCTCTGGCGGAGAGGCAGATGGAATGGATTCTTCAGCATCGGAATCTTCATATGTAGACAAAGGAGCCTCTGGCTGGTCCGTAATGTCTGAGTCATCCGCAGAATCATCAGAGGACACTGGCTCGGGGGGCTCTGCTCTAGATCTCTTTTCTGGTGGCTGAGAGGCCCTGTCTGGGTGAGATTGGGATCCCCTAATTAAGGATATTAAATCCTCTGCCAGAGTAAGCATTTGTGAACTAGAAGTGGGCCTGTGTGAGGGGGGCTTAACAGGCACTGATTTAACAGTTTTGGCTGCTTTAGCCCTGGCAAAGGCCTTAATAGACATGGCTGCAGGAGGCCTAGCAGCACCACGTGCTGGGGTAGAGACATCCAAAGGGATGGTGTCTGATAAATCACTAGGATCCACAGTAGTAGGCAAAACTTCTGAGGCCGATTCAACTAAGGTAGCAGGAGCCTCAGTAGTAGTCATGGATTCGCTGAAGATTGACGGTATTCTCGGTTTCGGCGAAACCGAGACACTCGCTTTGCTTAACCGTGGTTTCGCGAAACCGCTGACCGCGAGTGCCGGTCTTTTCTTTGCGTTTTTTAACAATTTGGGAAGTCGGAGGATCCGACGGCATAATGTACGCAAAATCTGAGCGAAAAACTGTTCAGCAAACTCCGACCGACGCCTAAGCGTTCGTCGGTTGAAGGAAGCACAGGCCGAACAGGCTGCTACGTCGTGGTCTGGGCCTAAGCAAGGCAGACAGTAAGAGTGGAAATCTTTATGAGGTATTTGTTTCCCACAAGTTAAACAGTTATTGACTTTTTCTGACATCGGCTGAGGCAAGAAAGAGTCCCCAACGGGTACTTAGCTTTTAGAAGTCTTCGAAGTAGTATTCGGTAGTAGTAATCTCTGGATCTGACCGACCGGCACTTGCGAACAGCTTCTGCTTCGGGCGCCACGCGGCAAGAAAGACTGAGGAAAATGGCGCCGGCTGATGCCTTTATACCCGAAGACCAGCAGAGATGACGTCGGGTGAAGTGCGACATCAGCCGAAGCCGGACCCAGACTTTGGAATCCGGCCGACCGAAGGGCTGCCTGACGACAGGACAACCCATTTGTTATGACTGCAGATGCTACCTTGAAGGACATCCAGTGTGCCACACAATCACAGCCCTTAAGGCAAAATAACATACCCAACACACTAGTAATAGGTGACTCTATAGTCAGGCACACTGACGTCCCACTCACTAGGCTGAACAAGGAAAAGGTTACTATTAGCTGCCTGTCGGGTGCCAGGATCCGCCACATAACTCAAGCACTCAGGTCGCTCCAGAACAAGTACAAAATATGACTCTGTCATTGTCCATGTTGGTGTGAATGACCTGAGCTGTACCTCCCTGGACTACATGAAAACAGACATGGAGGAGCTCTCTGATCACGTAGCCCAGGCCAGTATGACCCTGACCCTGAGTAGCATCCTGCCCTCACCAAGAATGATACCACAGTATAGAGAGAAAATTATCAGTTTCAACAACTGGCTAAGCTTCTGGTGTCAGGGGATCCAGTGTCTGTCAGCCTGGGATGACATGCTCGACAAGCCATGCTGCTTCACTAGAGACGGCTTGCACCTGTCACCCTTAGGCTTTCGAATACTGGTCAAGGCTCTTACCACCCCCATAGTGCCTTTTTTAGGCAAGGCTCAAAAGACAAACCCACCGCCGTAAATAGCACAAGTAACAAAAAACTGAGGGTAATGCTACTCAATGCTAGAAGTCTAAACCTCAAAATGCATGCACTCGAGGCACTCCTCAGTATGGAGAAAATTGATATATGTGCAGTAACAGAAACCTGGTTTAAGGCTCCAGAGAGCACCCCAGCACTACCAAGCTACAACTCATACCATATATTTCGGCCACAAAACCCGGACTGAAATACAAAAGGCAGGGGAGAATCCATATTCATCTAGGATATCCACACCTCCAGGTTAGTGGCACAGCACGATGCTTCAGAGATCATCCACGTGCAACTAACAACGGGCAAAACTGCTTTTCAAATTATAGCTTGCTACAGATCACCCACCATGTCCCAGGACCCCCACTCTGCATTCCTGGAAACACTGGGAAACGTAAAGGTCCTACCAAACACCCTGATATTGGGTGATTTCAATTACCCAAACATTAACTGGGAGAACTACTCAAGTACAAACTCCCTTGCTCAACATTTCCTAGAATTTATAAACTCAAATGCCCTGGATCAACTGGTCAACACCCCCACCAGAGGTGACAACATATTGGACCTGGTCATCACCAACATGGGTGACCGGTGCTCCACACCAGAGGTCAACCCCTCGCTGGTTAGATCTGACCATAAACTAATCACTCTGGATATCCACATTTCGTCAATACCCCTGGTCAAAGAAACCACCATGAAAAACTTTTCAAAAGCAAACTTCACATTACTTAATACCGAGGTGAGAAGTTTCAAAGCCCCCATGCTAAAAGATAACGCTGTCCAAGCTGCAAAATCCTTTACTAATGCACTCTACGGGCACCTACAAGAATGCATGGATCGTGCTACCCCAGGACTCACTCCTCCAAGAAAAGGAAACCAGTCTGGTGGACCCCTGCCATAAACAAGATATACAATAGAAGGAGGAAACTAGTACAGAAAAGAGTAAAATCCCAAGAAGGGAAGACATCCCTGCTCAGTATCAGCAAGAAACTACGTTCCCTCATAAAATCATCCAAGGCTAGCTTTGAAAGAAAAATAGTCATGGACTCCAAAGATAACCACAAGGCATTCTTTAGCTATGTCAAGAATCTAAGTGGCAATTCTCAGATCTACTCAGAGTTAGTGCAGAATGGCACAAAATACACTGAACCGACTGATATAGCCAACATCCTGACAGACAGGCTCAGTGCAAACTTCACCCCCCTCTCATCCCCAAAAGGGTCCATAGTTATACCAGAAGAATGTAGTGCCCCTGAAATCACAGACACTCAGGTTAAAATACCTCTCTCCCAAGCCAAAAACACAGCATCAATGGGATCGGACGGTGTCCTAGGCTGCGTCCTACATGAGCTCAAAGATGAACTAACCCCTCACCTAAACACACTGTTTAAACTCAGCCTCTCCACAGGCTACGTGTCCACAGAGTGGCACAATGCAACAGTTATTCCACTCCACAAAGGTGGAGCCACAATGGACCCCAGGAACTATTGCCCTATAAGCCTGACTAGCTTGGTCTGCAAAGCTATGGAGCGCATCATCATGGATCTCATTAACAAAGACATTGGAAACCTCCAAACACTAGACCCTACCCAGTTCGGCTTTGTTAAGTGCAGATCGTGCCTCCTAAACCTGGTGGACTTCTTTGAGACAGTTACCAAGGCTATAGACGAGGGAAAGGTGGTCCACACAACCTACCTAGACCTCACAAAGGCCTTCGACACCATTCCCCACTCAGGTATTATAGACAAGCTCACCAGCCTGAACATAAACCCCTACGTCACGAGATGGGTTGCCAACTGGCTCACGGACAGAACCCACATGGTAAGAGTTGCGGGAGCTAGGTCTGACTCTAAACCAGTTACAAGTGGCCTTCCCCAGGGCTCAGTCCTAGGACCCCCCCCCCCTGTTCGGCATAGACTTCTCAGAGGTACAGGCAAGCACAGGAGGACTATGGCTGACCAAGTTCGCAGACGACTGCAAACTAGGGGCTATAATTGACTCTCCGGCTGACACAGACATCCTCCAAAATGGTCTCACTGAGACAGATACCTGGTGTCAAAACCATGGCCTCAAGCTAAATGCCAAAAAGTGCATAGTCATCCCATTTGGAAAAAACAAAGTACCCACAAACTACCACATAGGTGGTAGCCCCCTAAATACAGAAGATGTAATAAGGGGTCTGGAGACCCAAGTAGATCGTAACCGCCTTTGAAAAAAACATTGCCAAAGTTGTTAGAAAATCCTTCTATGTGGCCCACCTAATCACAAAACGGTTTGCATCCAGATCGAAAGAGGTCATTGGGCCGCTCTACGCATCACTCATCAGACCCATCATAGAGTACAATGCCCCATTTGGGATGTACCTTACAAGACACCTGCAACAACTGGAAAGACCACAGAAGTACCTCACCAAGAGGATCACTGGCCTCAAGCAGATGCCCTATGCAATTTGACTGAAGAAACTCCAGCTGTACGCTGTTGCATACCGCCTACTCAGAGGTGATCTCTGCCTAACATACAAGGCCATGTCCAACCTAGAATTGATGGACATGCTCCACCTAAAGAAAACCATATCCCCTCGAGCCACACGCTCCAGGGATCTAAACCTCACCACAACAATAAATAGGACGTACTAGAGGGATAGATTCCTGTCCCAGAGACTTCCCATGGTTTGGAACAAGATTCCAATCTACATTAGGCAGAGCTCCTCGCTAACTCTCTTCAATAGAAAATTTACCCCAGGGATCACTTCAATGGCTCTGTTGGACAGAGGCACAGGGAACTAATCTAAGGGGGTGGCGAAAGCCGACACATTCCGTCTAGGCTTATAAATGTCTTCAGACAGATAGCCTAGTGCCTACCTATGAACCTATAAGGCAGTAACAAACATATAACTAGTTGGTCAAGCTGAATTACAATCAGTCTGCATTTCTGCAGACTTCCAAACTGATCTCTTCATGCTTCTTATCAAGAATGCACTTAAAATGTGAAACCGTTATCAGAAATGGGGAAAAAAGAAGTTATGTACTCATCATAATGTTCCACCTGCGTTGTTCATTTTCATTCTTCCTCAACTGATGGGTTCAGATCCAATCCCTTAGATGCAACTCAGCCTTTGCTAAAGCTCATGGCAACCAAAAACTCTCAAGCTTCTCCCTTACCCATAATGCTCCAACCCCAAGTACCTCACATCTTGTTTGCAGATTTACTAGAAAGGAAATATTTGTAGAGAAATAGGAAGAAGACTATATCTGGAGCTCAATATAAAGGACAATAATGTCCAGAAAAACACTTATTCTTCCAGGAGTTTAGAAAGGATGGGGGTTGGTGGAAAGGGAGTCGAGGAAGAATGAAAATGGACAACACAAATGGAATGTTACGGTGAGTACATAAATTCTTTATCTGACGTCAATTTTCATTCTATCCTGAGGTGAAGGGAGACAATGCCCAGCTACCTAAGATCCTGGCTGGACTCAAGGAAGGATATTCCTGAGCACAGTTAAACCAAACAATGCTCTACCGCTGGAGACCAAATCCAATTTGTAATGAGCAACAAAGGTATGGGGAATGGCCCAAAGTTGCTGCAGTGCAAATATCATCCATGGACATTCTAGATTAAAAATCTAAGGAAGTTGCCATGAATCTAGTTGAATGGGCCCATAATGGTTTTGGTACGGTAATGCCTTATTTATTATAAATAAATGAAATACAATCAGTTAGCCATTTGGCTAAAGTTACTTTGGCAGCAGGATTTCCCAATTTTACTTCTGCAAATAAGACAAACAATTGGTCAGACTTTCTGATGTATTTTGTTCTATTTAGGCAAAAATGTAATTGTCTGTGGACATCCTGTAAATGTAAAATTTATTAACCCTTGTTAGCAGATTTAGGAAAGAATACTGGCAAACTGACAAACTAGCAAAACTAGGTGACGCAGTGGTGCGGTGGTTAACGTTGTTGCCTCTTAGCAAGAGGTTCTCCGGTTCGATTCTTGGCTGGGGTGCCTTCTGGGCGAAGTCTGCATGTTCTCCCTGCGTTCACGTAGGTTTCTCCCACATTCTAAAGACATGCGTCTGGAGCATTTCTCCCCGGGCCTCCACTGAAAATAAGCTCTGTCCTATTCGGACTTTCCCGGTCAACAAATGTTAAATAAATAAAATAAAATTAATTAATTAATTAATGGACTGATTGATATTTGATTATGACACCACTTTATGAAGAAATGATATGTTAGTTTGCAAGGTAAATAGTCTTATGCAAAATCAAGTATGGAGGTTTTGAGGATAAGGCTTGAATCTCAGAAATTTGTCTGGCAGAAGTAATGGCTACCAGAAAATTGTCTTCCAAAAAAGGTATTTAAGGTCACACACAGCTGCTGATTCAAATGGGAAATGAGTAAGAGCTTGCAGTACCAGATTCAGGTTCCAAGGGGGAGTAGGGTCTTTAAAAGAAGGTCTTAGAAGAAAAAATGCCTTTCAAAAAAGATATGCAGAGCTTATGAGAAGCAACCGAGAAACCCTCAAATCCAATGTGAAAATTCAATATAGCTGCTAACCGAACCTTAACTGTTAAGGAACTAGCTACTTCTTTAAAAAAAAGTATAGCCAAAAATTCCAAGATGTTATGTATGGGAGCTGAAAAAGGATCAACATTATTTTGGTGAGCCCAGTAAACAAACCTTTTCCATTTACTGGAGTAAAGCTTTCGTGTAGAGGGTTTATGGGAAGATAAAAGTATATATTAGACAGGTGAAGAGAGCATAGGTTGTCTGGTTATTAATGGAATTGGAGAAGCCAGGCCATCAGCCTGAGGTTTGATAAGTCTGAATGAATCATGCCTGTTGGACGATCTTGAGTCAGATCCATAATCCAGGGTTGGTGAAGTAAATGAGGCCAAAGGAAGGGGAACCAAATATGTCGAAGCCAGTAAGGTGCAATGACGACGGTTTTGCTCTTCAACATGGCAGCTTTCTGTAGGAATTTCAGAATTAATGGAATTGGAGGATAAGTGTAAAGAAGACTGGGGGGCCAATCATGAAGGAGAGCATCCGTTGGTGATCCCCCCTGTGGGGGATTACGGTAAGGTAGCTGCTGCATTTATTGTTTAGGGAAGAAGCAAAAAGATCACAGCAAGGCTGGCCCCAATGACTGAAAAACATTTCTGCTATGTTCTTGTTGACAGGCCACTTATGAGGTAGAAGAATGCACCTGTTCAGCTTGTCTGCTATCATGATGAATGTCCCTGGAATGTGCTTTGCTATGAGAAAGTAGTTGGATGAGATCGCCTACTGCCACACTCTAAGCACTTCTCGACACAAGGGATAAGATTTGGTTCCTCCTTGTTTACTGATGTACCAAACTACTGACATATTGTCTGTCTGAACTGCAATCATCACCAAAGGGAGAGCATTCTGAAAGGCCTGCAACACTAAAAGCACTGCTCTCATCCGTAGGACACTGATATGCAAGTTGGCCTCTTTGGAGGACCAGTGCCTTGGCCTGTTTTTTCCAGAAAATGCCCCCCCCCCCCCCCCCCCCACTGGGAAGCATCCATGGTCACTATGGCCTTGGGCTGAGTGGGAATGAATGGATGGCCTTGTAGAACCTGGTCCAATTGAATCCACTATTGAGATCCTTCTTGCATGTGTGGATGATCTGTATTGGGGTTGATATGGGTTGGTAAAGTATTGACCATTGTGTTGCTGGCATCCACTAAAGGATCCTCATGTAAAATCTGGCTAAAAGTACTAACGCTATAGCCGCTGAAATGATCTTAAAAATTGAAGGACCAAGCAGGATGAAATCCTGGCACTGCAGATTATTTTTTTGACCTGTGACTTTATAGTCTGAACCCTTGAAAGAGGTAGTGAGGCTATCACTGACTTTGGGTTGAACAATGCTCCTATATACTCTAGATTTTGAGTTGGTTCTTGCTGAGACTTCTCATAGTTCATGGTTATCCCCAGATGATAATATGTCTGGAGAACCTGATCTCTTGCCCTTGTTAACCGATGCCTGGTCAGGTGGTAATGACTGAGTCATCTAGATATAGAAACACTCGGAATCCTTACTGTCTCAAGTGAGCTGTTACAACTGCCATATATTTAGTAAGTACCCTGAAGGCTGTGGTGAGACCACAGGGCAGAACTCTGAACTGGTAAGGACTGGCTCCCCCCTGGAAGTGTACACACCTTCTGGATTGCCTGTTCATCTTTGTGTGACAGTACACATCATGAAGGTCTATTGAGCATATCAGATGTCCTTCCCCAGAAAAGGGAGAATGGACTGAACCATGACCATCTGGAACTTGGTAAGTCAAACTGACTTTATTGAAGTTGCTGAGATTCAAAACTGGTTTTCAGTCCCCTGTTTTCTTTGGCACCAGAAAGAATCTTGAGTAAGTTCCAGATTCTAACTGGTCTGGTGGCACCTCTTGGATGACTCTTTTCTAGCAGCTTTTGTACCTGAATTGCTGCTTTATCCACTGACTGGGTGGAACAGTGGGGATTTTTCATGAAATTGGAGAAGGAAGGGAGAACAGTGTCTATATTATGTCAGAGAAATGGCATTACAGCAAATGCTGTTTCGCCGACACATACAGAATGAAATATTAAAAGAGCGAAACCCCAGTTCAGTGAACTAACAAAACACAACATACCACTTAAAACATTACAAAGTGGGGGGCTTTGCCCCCCACCCCCCATGTGGAGGGCTGTGTCCCTCACATACCACCCATAACTAAATATACCAAGTCCGAGATCGCACTACAGTGGAGTAAAGGGCAATGTCATGGTTCAGGCCAAGCGATTTCCTTCCCTAGGAAAGAAATCTCTGATCTGAGCTTCCACTCTTTTCCGATTTAGTTCTATATGTGTCGGTGAAATGGCATTCACTGTAATGCCATTTCGCTGACATAATACAGACCCGGGAGAATGGTATTGTATAACCTCCAGAAATAATCCTCTGCACCTAAGTATCTGTTATTTCTATCCAGACAGGTGCAAGGATAGTTTTCCCCCCGACTGCCTCCAAAGTAGGGCAATTGGGCCTCCTTTTGGGAGTGCTGGAAGGGTCTGTGAAAGAATGAATCTCTGGACCCCTGGTTTTGCATGCCACCT
This sequence comes from Protopterus annectens, assembly GCF_019279795.1. NCBI lineage: Eukaryota > Metazoa > Chordata > Ceratodontiformes > Protopteridae > Protopterus > Protopterus annectens. Next base: position 1,400,128,986 of record NC_056733.1, read on the forward strand.
CTGCCACTGGGGTGGTGTCTACCATTACAGTTCCCCCTCTACTCCTGGGGGAGCTTCCTCCACGTGTGACCTGGAAAGGTCCCAGAGACTTTTTGAACCACATCTTTTGACTATGTCGTTGAATCCTGGAAAAGGATTTTTGCTGTGTTGAAAAACGTATGTCCATGGCAGAGAGGGTTTTCCATACTTCTCACACCTGGATAATGTGTATTTTACTTTCGGGCCAAAGACATGCTGTCAAAAGGAGCACTGATAAATGAAGACTTGAAGGGCTCTGCAAAATCACATAAGCACATCCAGGCATGCCTGTTGATGGAAATGCCTGAACCCTCTGTCCTTGAGGTCTCTTCGTCTAAATTCGAAATGAGCCTTATGGACGAATTAGAGACAGATTGAAGGATAGCCAAATGAAAAGTAAGAGATGACGGTACTTCCTCAGAAATGGATCCTGAGAGGGTATTTGAAAGCATTTTAATCAAACCCCTCTGTAACCTTGTGAAATGTGCCAAATAATTCAGTGACCTTAAGTGAAGGTGCTGAAGCATAGGCATGCTTCCCAAATCTGTCTATTTCCTGAGATTCCTTGTTGGGGAGATCAACAGCAGAACTGTCTTTGATAAATTCCTTTTTAGTGGCTGCTGACATGATCATGGCATCAACAGGAAAGTACAGTTTTGTACCTACCATAAATGTAGATGCTCGAGTGTATACCCTGCTGCAATCATCACACTTGGGTTATCCTGCCGTCAGGCGGTCCCGCAGTCAGCCCGAATTCCAAAGTCTTGGTCCGGCGTCAGTTGCTGTCACTTCTTCCCTGACGTCAGAGTGCCAGGGGTATATGAGGCATCCGACGCCATTTTCTTCAGTTTTTCTTGCCCCAGATGTCAGGTGCCCCTAATAGGTAGGCCAAAAAAAAAAAAAAAATATATATATATATATATATATACACATATAGCTATATGGGAAAAATAAAAAAAACCCTTGGGCACAAGCAAATACACCACAGAGGTAGTATAGAATAGAGTGGTAGAGAAGTTCAGCTAGTTCAGAGGGGATGGAGGGAGGGTAACCTGGACTGCAGCAGGGTATACACTCGAACATCTACATTTATGGTAGGTACAAAACTGTACTATGTTCATCGCGTTACCCTGCTGCAGTCATCACACTTGGGTAGAATCACAAAGCTAAGGATGGGAGGTGGAGTCAAACAGTGTTAGAGGAGGCTAGAAGGCCCTGCAAAACTGCAGTGGCGAAGCCAGCTCTAGTCTTAGAGTAAAGTGGTAAATGGTACTGTTTGGTGAAGGTGTGTCCTGAACTCCAAGTTGCAGCTTCCAGAATATCCTTGGTTGGTGCCCCCCCTGAGGAAGGCTGTAGATGTAGCTGCTGCCCTGGTAGAGTGGGGCCTTATGGTAGCAGGAACTGGTTTTCCATGGTGGGTGTAGCAAAAACATATGCAATGTCTTATCCATTTGGAAATGGTCTGTTTAGAGATAGCCTTTCCTTGTGGTGCTGTAGCACAGGATACAAAAAGCTGGTCAGATTTTCTGAAAACCTTAGTTTTATCCAAGTAGTAACGTAGCTGCCTGTGAATGTCCAAGGAATGCAGGAGTCTTTCTCCTTTGTTCTGCGGATTTGGAAAGAAGGTGGGTAAATGGATGGTTTGATTTAGAGCCACAATGGATACCACCTTAGGCATAAAGGAGGGGTTAGTTCATAGAGAATCTCTGTCTTGATGAAAAATGAGGAAAGGCTCTACTGCCATTAGTGCCTGAAGCTCTGAAACTCTTCTAGCTGAAGTAATTGCTAGCAGCAGGGCAGTTTTCCATGATATAAACTTTAAGTAAGCTGAGTAAGCTAGCTCAAAAGGAGGTAGCGTGAGTTTTTCCAGAACAAAGTTGAGGTCCCAAGTAGGTGTTGGTGCTCTCCTGGGTGGCCTAATGCTTTTGGCCCCTCTGAGAAACTGCCTTAGGAATGGATGAGAAAATAAGGGAGGATCCATGCTGTAGTGAGCAGAAATAGCTGAGGTGGGGATTTTAATAGATGAAATAGAAAGCCCTTTGTGTAACATCTCAGTTAAATATTGCAGAATCTGAGATATGTCAGGCTGAAGGGTATTTTGGCCTTCAGTTTGGTTCCAGGTGCAAAACTTTTTCCATTTGTCTGAGTAGGCTTTCCTGGTGCTGGGCCTCCTGGCCTCCAGAATAACATCCATAACAGCTTGTGAGAGAGGAGCTGGCTGGTTGCTTAGGTGATTTGCCATGCAGCCAGGTTTAAGGTTTTGAGCTGGCTGTGTAGAATCTGATTGTCTTGCTGCGTGAGCAGGTGGGTAATTTGTGGTAGAATCCATAATGGGCCCTGGGCCATATTCCTTAATAGTGGGTACCAGTGCTGGCGTGGCCAGTCTGGGGCAATGAGTATCATTCTGGGTCTCTCCAGCCTGACTTTCAGTAGCACCTTTGTGAGAAGGGGTAATGGAGGAAAGGCATATACTGTTAGCATTTTCCAACTGAAAGAGTGCGTCCACTTTCCAAGCTTGATGGTGAAAAGTCCTTGTGCAAAATTTTGTTAGCTGATAGTTTTGAGGGCTGGCAAACAGGTCTATGTCTGGGAGCCCCCATTTTTGAGTTATCATTGCGAATACTTGTGGATCCAGTTTCCACTCGTGGGGATCCATGATGTTTCTGCTTAGGTCGTCTGCCAATGTGTTCTTTTTTCCTGGCAGGAATTGAGCTTGTAATTGAACTTGGTAAGCCAGTGCTGTGTTCCACAAGGTCATTGCTTGCCTGCATACAGGGTAGGAGTGTGTACCCCCTTGTTTGTTTATGTACCACATTACTGTGGTGTTGTCTGTCCTTATGATAAGCTGTCCTGGATGTAAGAGGTCCTTGAAAGCTGTCAGAGCATTTTGTACAGCTAACATTTATTTTTGATTGATGTGCAGATTCCTTTGATCTGCAGTCCATATGCCTTGAATGCACCGTCCTGCCATGTGTGCCCCCCAGGCATAGTTTGATGCATCTTTTGTCATAGTTTGCCTGGCTGGGGGTAGGGTGAAAGGTTGACCCTTGTTGAGGTGACATGCCTGTGACCACCATAGAAACTCCTGTTGAAGGCAGGGAATGAGAGGTATCATAGTTTCCAAGCTGTGGCTGTGTTGAGTCCATACGCTTTTTAGGTACCACTGTAATTTCCTCATATGCAGTTTTGCAAATGGTATTAGTAGTATGCAAGATGCCATGAAGCCCAAGGCCTGCAGAATTTTTCTTGCAGGGAGTTGGGTCTTTGTTGGCATTGTTCTGAAGTATTGAGTTAATTGTAGTTGTTTGTCTGGCGTCAGATAAACCATCTGGGCCGTTGTATTCAAGCTGGCACCCAGGAATGTCATATTTTTTGAGGGCACTAGTTTTGATTTCTTTTCGTTTACTGTGTACTCTAGGCAACTTAGAAGATGTTTTACAAAAGCCAGGTGTTGTAAGAGAATGTCCTTGCTTTCTGCTTGGATGAGACAATCGTCAAGGTATGGGTATATTTGAATTCCTCTTTGTCTGCAGTATGCAATTACTGGTGCCAGGCATTTTGTGAAGACCCTGGGCACAGTAGATAAGCCAAAGGGAAGTGCAGAGAATTGGTAATGGGTTGAACCTGCAATGAAACGGAGGTATCCTCTGCAATTTTGTCTGATAGGGACATGCAGGTATGCCTCCTTGAGGTCCAACGTTACTAGCCAAGCTTTCTTGCCCAACATGGGAAGAAGCTGCTGTAGTGTTAGCATCTTGAATTTGGGTACTTGCAAGAAGGTGTTTAAAATTGAAAGGTCCAGAATGGGTCTCCAAGCATTGTCCTTTCTGGGGACTAGAAAGAGCCTTGAGTAAAATCCTTGGCCTTGCTCCTGTGTAGGTACCAGTTGAATGGCTCTCATGTTCATGAGAGCTGTAATTTGTTTTTGTGCCTCTGCCCATTGATTTTGTGGCAGGTTTGGCATTCCTTTTATCCTTGGCAAGGTGTGGAAATGGAATCTGTATCCGTGTGAGGTAATGTCTAGGACCCATTTGTCCTTTGTGACGATGCGCCAGTTGTCTGCAAAAAGTGCTAATTTTCCTCCCAAGGGAGCTGCCAAGAGAGTTTTGCTTGGCAGTTTGAGGTTTAAGTCATTATGTTTGCCCTCTAGTAGTTTGGGACCCGTCTTCTCCTCCCTTCTGTGTTGCAGTGCCCCATTGGCGCGGTTTGTAAGGGATTTGTGCTTGTCCTCTGCCCCTTGGGCGCCTGTATTTACCCCTCTGTGGTCTGTTAGAAGATGGAAAGGACCAATTTTTTGTTGGCCAATTTCTGCTGAAGCGTGGGGGCTGTACCTGTAAGAAATCTTTGACCGTCTGTATAGATTTTGCCCTATCCTCCATTTTCTTTAAAACGTCCTCTGCTTTAACCCCAAATAAGACATCCTGCTGTAAGGGTGCATCCAGTAACTTTGCTTTAACATGATCAGGCAGAGATTGTTCCTTTAACCAAGCATGCCTACGTATAACTGACCCAGTAACAGCTGCTCTAGAGGAAGCTTCCAAGGCATCAAAACCACATTGTAAAGTATGTTTGCCCACCTGTTCAGCTGCATGCAACAGATCTTGCATTTCCTTGAATTCAGACTGTTGAGGGTGCGTGCCCATATTTTGTTTTATTTGAGACATTAGGAATTGCTGGTATTTAAGCATGTGAAATTGACAATTTAGTGCTCTCATAGTTAGAGTAGCTGAGGTGTAAACCTTCTCCCCCACCTATCTAGTGCTCTGGAGTCCCTTTCTGAGGGTACAGGATTTTTAGCCATAGAAGCCTTAGCCCCTTTGGGAACCTAGGAGATTGTCTCTGGATCAGCAACAGGGCTTTTGTAAAGGAATTTGTGTGAGTCAGGCACTCTATAGTATCTATCTGGTTTGACTGGAGCAGGAGGCAGAGAATCTGGATTTAGACTAGATTCTAAGAAAACATCATCCACAATGTCCAAAACTGGGAGGATAGCAAGTGGTCTGTGCTGGGGGAGTAAAAGAAACTCTCGGAGCCTTTTCTTTGAGTCGGAGTAGTCCTGGCCTTCCCAGTGGAAATGTTCCCTCATGGTATGTAAGGTTTCCCCAAAGGAATAATCTTCAGGGGGAGAAGCTGAGGGAATGGAGTCTTCAGCATCAGAATCTTCATAAGGGGGAAAGGAGTAATCCTGTTCCTCAGAGGAACCTAAGGAAACAGACACTTGATCAGAGGAGGCATAATCCTCCTCTTGTCTAGGCCTTTTGTCAGGGGGAGGGGGTTGGGAACCCCTGATCAAAGAAATCAAATCTTCAGCCATTTTAACATCTGTTTCTTAGGCATAGGGCCTTGACATGGAGACTGAAGTGTAGGCTTTTTTTGTTTTAGAGGAGTCTTAAGCTTAGCATAAGATTTTATGGTGAGAATAATCGGTCTGAAGACACCTTCAGAAACCGAAGGTGTTTCTACAGCACCGGCTTCCCCTACTGCAATGTCGTCGGTAGGGCCTAAAGAAAATGGCTGCGTCGGCCTAGAACTCTGTGCTGGGGGATCCGAAGCGGTCTGGGGATCCAATTCTGCGGTAGCCAGGGGCTGCATAGGCGCCTCACTGAAAACCGGCGACCGGCCCAGCCGAGGCCTTGGAGTCTGGCTTGGATCTAGGCTGCCTGTCTTTATCTTTGCATTTTTTATGCACGCCAGTAGTCGGTTGATCCGACGGCATAGTGTAATTAAATTTTCTACCAAAATAGTGTTGTGCAAAATCAAAGCGTCGCTTTATAGTTCGCTTATTGAACCTAGCACAAAACCGACAACCAGTGACATTGTGGTCTGGGCCTAGGCAAGGTGTACAAAAAGAATGAAAGTCCTTATGAGGTATTTGCTTCCCACAAGAAATGCAATTGTTAACTTTTTCTGATATCGGACTGAGGCAAGAAAAGGTTCCCCAACGGGGTACTTAGCTTTGAAGACTTCGGACTGAAACTCGATTCGAAAATCTCAGGTGTTGGCCGACCGGCACTTGCGAACTTGCTTCTGCTTCGGGCACCGCACGGAAAGAAAGACTGAAGAAAATGTCGTTGGATGCCTCTGATATACCCCTGGTGCTCTGACATCAGGGAGGAAGCAACAGCAACCGACGCCGGACCAAGACTTTGGAATTCGGGCCGACTGCGGGACCGCCTGACGGCAGGATAACCCAAGTGTGATGACTGCAGCAGGGTAACACGATGAACATCTCCTTTTCCACAAAATTGCTTGTTCTCTGGTGGCACCATAATTTTGTCAGGTATCTGAGGTATTGGTTCAACTGTGTCGGGATCCTGTTGTGCCCGCTAAGAGATCAACTCAATGAGCTCGTTTGCAGGCGGAGTCACCCAGGAGGTAGACGGGCCAGTACCAAAACCCTCCAGGAATACAGAGTCTTCAGATGAAGGGTTGCTGGACATCCAGTCACATCTCTGTTTTAAGATTTCAAGGAGGTCTCCAAATGAGACATCTTCAGGAGGTGACCATCAAGACCCTTCACTCTCATTGAAGTCTGTATCTTGAGTGCTAGACTCCTCTGGGGAGTCCAAGTGCTTCTTCTTGCATGTCTTCTTCTTAAGGACCTCCTCAGTGCGATGCTCTAAGGAGGTATCAGAAGAAGTTGTGATACCCAGTTGGGAAGCCTGGGGTTTCAGTACAGGCTGTCCCTGTGGAAATGAAGGTTGAGACTCCAAGCGCTGAGACGTCAAGGCTGTAGACCAAGGATCCAAGGGGATAGGAATCATCTGTGTAGCTGAGACAGATAATGCTCTCTCCCATAGCCTGAAATGCAGACCTTCCCAGAGAGGATCTCAGATCCAAAAAGGCAAGCTTCTGTACCGTTATCCCTCCCTGATCCGAGGACAATCCCCCTCCCCCGAGGCAGAAGCTGGAGCCAAGCTAACCAGTACCGAGGCTCCAAGGTGCAGAGATGGCTCTGACAATTTTGGAGTCAACTCCAACACCTTGGAACTGACAGGGAAGCCTTGGCTTCAAGAGCTCTCAGGATCCAACTGAACCAAAGTGCTCAGAGCGAACTTCGGATATGAAGATAAAAGTATCCTTGGATCAGAGTCAGACAGAGCTGGATGGCTAGGATCCAAGACTGTGAGTCGTGGAATGAGTCAGAGGAGGAACTGGAAGAGGGGGTGTGACTGAACATCAGATCTCCTGACCCGAAAAGGTAGGAGCCCAAGGGGCACCCATCAGTTTCTGCTCCGAGAGAATTCTTCTCAACACTCTCTCCACATCATCTTCTGTTAAGCTCCTGGAAGAATGAGTGGAAAATCCTGAAGGGGTCCTAGTTCTTTCCAGAAGGGACAGAGACCCTGCAGGGAAGTGGATCTACTGAAAGGGAGTATCTAATCCTTGGAAGGTAAACGATACGGGTCTACTTTAAGTTCTCGAAAGCAGTAAAACCCGAATCGCGCGACACGGAAAGAGCAAACCACGAATACGTCGAACGAAACCGCAAAAGGGGAAATATCGAAATTGCATAGCTGGCCCGTCTGCGGTATAGCTCCGTAAGGTAAGTGTGTGACAGTTACGGACCTTAGGGTTATAGAGGGGTTAAGGTAAGTGCAAAGGTAGGTAGTGTATGTAAAGTTTTGTGTAGGTAATGTATGTAAGGTTTAGTGTAGGGTTTTGTTGAGTGTATGTGTGTGGAATATTTAGTTTGTTTGGGTATAGCTCCGTAGGGGAAGTGTGTGGTAGTTACGGACCTTAGAGTTAGGGAGGGGTTAAGGATAGTGCATAGACAGTTGTGTATGTGGGGTTAGAGTAGGGTTAACAGTAGGATTTTGGTGCTTTAATTTATGGTCAGAAGTAGGGATTTGGTTAGTGTATGTATGTTTTTTTATTGTGTTTGGGTAGGTAGTGTGTTGCGGGTGGTGAGTTGGCGGACTATGACGGTTCGAGGTTTACATTTTCGCGCTTTAGTACGTTCGACGTATCCGCGGTTCACTCTATGTGTCGTGCAATTCAGATTCTGTTTTTTCGTGTTTCGAGGGTATAAAGTAGACCCAAACAATAACGGACAGTGTAGCTGGATCAGTTGGCTTATGCATCGGATTCGAAGAAGTCTGATCCAATATGTCTTTTTGTTTTGGATCCGATGTTGAGGTCAAATCCAATGAATCTCTTTTAGTGAGCTTCAAATCCGAGGTTGAGGTCAGATCTGAAAATTTAGTCTTTTCCCCTTTAGGGTCTGAAGGAGAAGTCAGATCAGACGAAGGCCTTTTTCTAGGTTGCTCCAAAGCCTTAGAGGAAGAGATAGAAGTTCTCAAAAAAGGAGATTTAGACCTTTTAAATTTTTTAGGAGACATAGCTCCAGATAAAGTCTCTCCATAAGAAGAAGGTAGAAGCCCTTTTGATATCAACTTATTTTTTCTCTCTGCCAGTGCTCTAGAGTTAAACCCATGACAAAGAGAGCAATCTTCTTGTAGATGGAGCGGTCCCAGAAAGTACACACAAAGTGTGGACATTTTTTTAATCCAGCTGGACTCTCTACTTCCTCTGCCATGGTGGGAACAACAGTGAAGAAAACAAGCTAGAAGAAGTTGTGATACCCAGTTGGGAGAAAACTATGGAGAAAATTCAACAGTAGAAAATAAAGACATATATATATATATATATATATATATATATATATATATATATATATATATATATATATACACATTTTTTTTAAATCAAAGTGATAGGAAAGGAAATTACCAGCAATGGTAATATGAAAACTAAACAACAAGTAGAGAAAAGGATAAGAATACTTACAATAGTACTCAAAGGTACAAAAAAATGTACGGAAAGGAGAAAAGAGGGACAGAAAGATATTTTAACTAGAAGAAATGGCAAAAAAGTAGGCAATTAGGTGAGGGATTAATGACTACAAGAATGTTAAAGGTTTTGCTAGTAAAAAATACAAAATTAAAAAATGTAAAGACTTAACTGTTAGAGAGTAATGGTCACCATTTCTTCCACGTACAGCGGCAAATGAGATCTGGGGTACTTGGATTTGGAGCATTATGGGTAAGGGTGAAACTCAAGAGTTTTTGGTTGCCATTAACTTTAAGCAACAGCCGTGTCAGATCTGAAGGATTGGATCCGATCCCATCAGCTGAGAACAGAATAAAAATTAATATCAGATACATTATTTTCTCACCTGTATCGTCTCCTTTTGGAGTATTTAATCAACAGCTCCATTACTAGAAAATATCTTCAATGTTCATAGGTAGGTACTATGCTATCAGCCCAAGGGCCTAAGTAAGCCTAGCCAACAAGGTTCCCTGGCTTTCGCCACCCAAGAAAGTTATTTTTCTGTGCCCCTGTCGAGCAGAGCCACAATCCCGGGGTGAATTTCCTATTTCCCATCCACTATTCAAGATTTTTCTTGAAAAGTGCTAATGAGGAACTCTGTTTGACATAGATGGGTAACTTGTTCCAGAGTATGGGAAGTCTCTGGGACAGGAATCTATCTCTCCAGCATGTTCTATTTATTGTGGTGACAAGGTTTACATCCCTAGAACGTGTAGCTCGGAGGGACTGGGATTTCTTTAGGTGTAGCATGTTCAACAGCTCTGGGTTTGACTTAGCTTTGTATGTTAGGCAGAGATCACCTCAGAGTAGGTGATATGCTACGAAATAAAGATGGAGTTTTATGAGACTGTCAGCGTAGGGCATCTGGTTTGAGGCCGGTAATCCTCTTTGTGAGGTCCTTCTGCGGTCTTTCCAGTTGCTGCAGATGTCTTGTGAGGTAATTCCAAAAGGGGCATTGTACTCTATAATGGGTCTAATGAGTGACAAGTAGAGGGTAACAATGACCTCTTTTTTCCTGGATAAGAACCCTTTTGTGATGAAATGTGGCATGTAGAAGGATTTCCTGACCACTGTGGTGATGTGATTATCAAAGGAGAGAGTACTGTCCACCTGGGTCCCAAGGTCTCTTATCACACTTTCGGTGTTAAGTAGACTGCCGCCTATGTGGTAGTTCATGGGTACAGAGTTTTTACCAAAGGGGATGACAATGCACTTTTTGGCATTGGGCTTGAGGCCATGGCTCTGACACCAGGCATCTGTCTCAGTGAGGCCCTTCTGTAGGATGTCCACATTGTTTGGGGACTCGACTATGGCTCCTAGTTTGCAGTCATCTGCAAACTTCATTAGCCAGAGACCTTCTGTATTAGCCTGTACTTCAGAGAAGTAGATATCAAACAGGTGAGGACCCAGGACTGAACCCTGTGGTACTCCACTTGTCACTGGTTTGAAGTTGGATTTGGAGTCTGCAACTTTTACAGTGTGGGTTCTGAAAGTGAGCCAGATGGCAACCCATCTTGTGACGTAGGAATTTATACCTAGTTTACCTATAATTCCAGAATGGGGGATGGTGTTGAAAGCCTTGGCGAGGTCAAGATAGGCTGTGTGAACCACCTTACCCTCATCTACAGCTTTGGTGAGTGTCTCAAAGAAGTCAATCAGGTTCAGGAGACAAGATTTGCCTTTCACAAACCCGAACTGGGTAGGGTCCAGAGTTTGGAAGTTACCGATGTCTTTGTTTATAAGTTCCGTGATGATATGTTCCATGGCCTTGCAGACCCAGCTTGTCAGGCTAATAGGGCGATAGTTCACAGGGTATGTGGTGGCTTCCTCTTTGTGGAGTGGGATAACTGTTGCTGTGCACCATTCAGTGGGCACAAAGCCTGATGTAAGGCTATGATTGAACATGGTACTTAGGTGGGGAGCTAGTTTGTTCTGAAGTTCATGTAAAATTCAGCTTGGGATGTTGTCCGGTCCCCCATGGATGCTGTGTTCTTGGCTTTAGAGAGTGTAGTTTTTACCTGCGTAGTTGTGATTACAGGGACTTATTCTTCTGGTATAGATACAGGCCCTTTAGGGGGTGATAGGGGGGTAAAGTTAGCAATGAACCTATCTGCCAGGATGGTGGCAATATCAGTTGGTTTTGTAATTTTCGATTTTGATAATCCATTGAGATTCTTGACATAGCTATAGAATGCTTTGTGGTTGTCCTTAGAATCAGTGGTGATTTTGTTTTCATAACTAGCTTTAGAGGATTTTATGAAGGATCTCAGCTTCTTACTGAGGCTGACCAGGGAGCTCCTCCACTCATGGGATTTTACTCTCTTTTGCAAAAGTTTCTTCCTTCTGTTGTAGTGTTTGTTTATGGCAGGGAACCACCAGATTGGCTTCCTTTTTTTGGAGGATAGCATCTTGGTTCTGTTAGGGATAGCACAATCCATTTACTTCAGTAAGTGCTTACAACTGGATGGGTAATAGGAAATTCACCATGGGGATCACTTCTGTGGTTCTGCTTGACAGGGGCACAGGAAAATAATTTTCTTGGGTGGCGAAAGCCAGGGTACCTTTTTGGCTAGGCTTGTATAGGCCCTAGGGCCAATAGCCTAGTACCTACCTACCTATGAGTGCATTTGTGTATGATTCAGCAGTTGTAGCTGTATTGTCCATCTGCATGGGTGTCATGAAGTTCGCCACTTCTGTCTTAAGAAGCATGAAGTTGGCTTTGGAGAAATTCTTTACGGTGGTTTCCTTAATGGGGGTGGGGCGGAATGTGGATATTTAGGGTGATTAGCTTATGGTCGGATCTGACCAATGAGGAGTTGACTTCAGGTGTAGAACACCTGTTACTCATGTTGGTAATGACGAAGTCTAGGATATTGTTGCCCATGGTGGGTGTGTGGATAAGTTGATCCAGGACGTTGGAATTTATGAATTCCATAAAGTGTTGAGCGAAGGAGTTGGTACATGAGTAGTTTTCCCAGTTAATGGTGGGGTAGTTGAAATCGCTTATTATTAGGGTGTTGGGTTGAACCTTAATATTTTCCAGTATACCAAGAAAAGAAGAGTGGGAATCCTGGGGCATGGTGGAGGATCTGTAGCAAGCTACAATTTGGATTGCAGTTTTGCCCAGAGTTAGTTGCACTTGAATAATCTTGGATGCATTATGCTGAGCAACTAGCCTGGAGGTGTGGATATCCTTAATGAATATGGACACACCTCCTTAGTGTTTCGGTCCAGGTTAGATGGCCGAAAAGCGTGGTATGAATTATAACCTGGTAATGCAGGAGTGCGCTCTGGAGCCTTGAACCAGGTCTCAGTCACTGCACAGATATCTATGTTTTCCATTTTAAGCAGTGCCTCGAGTGAGTGCATTTTGAGGTTTTTGACTTCTAGCATTGAGTTGGATTACCCTCAGGTTTTGCTTGCCTGTACCTGTTATAGTGGGGGCAGTAATGACCATGATTACATCACGTCAGCAATATATGGACTTGCTGCCTTTGCTACTGTACAAATAAACTACCATGCATTAGTTCATGGTGTTACTTGCTATACTGTACCTTCTTTAAACAGCAAAATGAACCACTGATACAACTGCCAATGGGTAACAAATCATAACTGCTTAGTGCATTATAATCAATGTAAGTAATAAAAAAAGATCACAACATAATTTTATACCAAATATTATGAAGGGATCGTACAGTTAAATGAGTCAATAATTTTGATTTTCTAAATAACTCATTTAGTTTATTATTAAAATAAAATTACCGTAAAGGTCAAGATAGGACCATTACTAAACTGCACTGGCATAAAATGAGGTCATGGAATCAATAACAGTGCAACTTATTGTGAATCAAGATGCCCTAGTTTGTATGACAGTGATATAAAATTAAACAAAATGTTGAGATGTGATGGACGGAGACACTTAAAAGTAAAACAGATAGTACTTTTTGAGAAATACTCAAACACTAAGAAGTGCTTCCTTTTCTAGTCAGTCCACAACACTACTTGAAAACTTTATGGCATAGTGAAATACTTACTGAACCAGCATCCATAAGGTAGGCACCATCCCTACTCAGGTTTTCCACAGCAAGCTGAAGAATAGGAGGCTGAGGTACTGTTTTATCATCTACATGCAGAGAATCCTGCAAGACAGATGGGCATGTTTGTTTTATTAACATTAAAAAAAGACAATGCATTTTAATTCTATCAGTAAAATAATCCTGAATCACCTCTGCAGTATGCAACAGATAACTTCAACCCTTGCTAAGCCTACAGCTATGTAGAAAATACCTACCAGAGCTGATGTAGAAGGTGAATGACTAAAATAAAAGTAGGCATGGATATAGTGTATTACAGGTAGGTCTGCAGACCTATCTAAGTGTGAGTGTAAAATTAGGGGAAGATAACATGTTTGAGTGCAAGCCACTTTGTCAAGTGTGTGTATGATGGATCAGTTGAGTACAGTCTTTGTTGTTTAAGTGAGGTCAGGGAATGAAAGCATTTGTTTACAATTTTTGTCTGTGTGAGTGTGACAATGGCAGACAGTAGGTTTAAAAAGTTGATCCTTTCCCCACTGTTGCGTAATCTTGCAGTTAAGTATATATTAAGTAGTAGAGAATCTAGACCCTGTAAAAAAAAAAAAAAAAAACATTTTTGTTTGATATCCCTCAGAAGTTAGTGAAAGCTGCAGTTGATAAATGTTTCATTTTGCCAGCTTGGAAAAAAGGTAGTCTGTGGAACTGACATAAATTGAGACTACTGATTAATGTCATGTGCTTAGTAGCTTACATCCTTTTTTTTTTCCTAGTGGCAGATTATAATAAGGGGGAAACTGAGTGGCCACCCAATGCTTATGGTAGGCTGCCACTAACACTTTCTTTTGTTTGGATTATCTGGAAAAGTGCAGCTCTGGTGAAAAATATGGTACTATCATACTGGTAGTAAACTGCAATATTTGCCTGTGCTTGCTAGGTTTGCTAAGATGTGCTTCAGTGTTTTCAGAGAGCAAAGCACCTGGTCTGCATTCTATGCCATCAAAACATACAGACTCCATGGCTCTCCACAACCAAATACAGCATCTTGTAGTTGCATCTGAAAAGACTGCAAAGTTCTCCTTTAAAGAGGATTTGCATTGCAAATTAAAGCACCTACATAAAAAAGATGAAGGAATTTTACGCAAAATCCACACATTGTAAAACAGTGCAATAACAACATAATAATGCAAATGTTCACTTCAATCACTTTGCCTAACTTCATTGATCCCATTTTGTTTTCCTTGTTCTCTGTCAGACTGTGAATTGCAAAAAATAAAAAAAATAAAAAAAAATGCTTCTTGTAAAAAAGGTCACCAATAAAACAGAAGGGCTGACCTTAATTTTCAAAGTTCGTCTTCATTTGCTTTTAGGGGTTGAAGAAGCAGTTATAGAAACAAATAATGTCAAGGATGGGGACGGGACTGCATGCACTCAGTAGCCCATCACTTTGACAGCCACCTATAAAACATTACAATGCATCAGACTGCCACAATTAGACCTGGCTATTGCCAAATGAACCTCTTTTAGAATGGCACGACTTCTTGTTTCTAGAAATTGTAGATCTGTGTTCTAAGTATGAAACAAAATGCTTACTTTTCTTGTCCAGACAATTCATAATGAAGCTGTTACACTCTGGAAAGGTTCACTTATTGGAAATCTAGATTTAAATGTTTACATACAAAAGCATAATTTATTTTATTCTATTTATTTATTTAACATTTGTTAACCGGAAAAGTCAGACTTGGAACGTAGCCAATTTTCAGCGGAGGCCCAGGGAGAAATGCTCCAGATCCATGTCTTTGAATGTGAGAGGAAACGGGAGCACCCGGAGGAAACCCACACAAATGCAGGGAGGACATGCAGACTCCACACAGAAGGCACTCCAGCTGAGAATTGAATGGAGAACCTCTTGCTGTGAGGCGACAACGCTACCACTGCACAACTGCGCTGCCCCATAAGATAATAATGTTCTTCGTACTGATCACTGCTGCAGTAGCTTCTGCTATATAGGTTATATCCTGCCAAGGATATAACAGCGGGCCAGCTTCCAAAGCTTCAGGGCACCTTCTATGTACTCAAACTGTTGAGCAGCTCGAGATGAGCTGACTAAACGACACATTTAGGCGTGAAGCCCTTCTGAGCCGTACTGCCATGAACAGTATGCTCCTCTGAGGCTTTTGAGGATTGATGGTTGGCTTGTGCTTCCCTTTGCTGGGCAGATAAGTTCCTGTTGGGGAAAATACTTTCCATTTTCTTATATTTATCAATGTTTTATTACATTTCTCTTCAAGAAAGTTATTTTAAAGTTAGGAGTGTTGTATTTTTATAGACTGTGTCCAGACTGTAATTTTAAACAGAGCACCTTTTTTCTGTCAGTTTAAAAGTAGTGTAAAGTAATGTTTAAGAAGTGGCAATGGGGTTCCAAAAAAGAAGTCTCAAACCTTCCAAAGCCAAAGACAGCCCAACAAGTCTGAATGACTACTCAAGAAACCTTGTGAACTCCTCCCACCCTGGCCCCCTTTCCCTTCCAGAAAGTCTGAATCTCTACTTTCTTGCTTCAGACAAATGGGTTCTGAAAATCATTTTCCTGGGGATCAGTCTTCATCCTGCACATCAGACTTCTTTTTCCACCTGTTCTTCATCACATGGTGTTCCAAGAAGTGAGAGAACCAATTCCTTCTTCCCAGGTGGGGAAGGGGTTTTATTCAAGGATGTTCCTAGTGCCAAAGAAAGAAAATGCTTGGAGACCAATTCTGGACCTTTCTTTCCTAAACCTGTTTGTGATAGTGCCCAAATTCTAAATTATGTCACTTCACCATCTGTTACCTCTTCTTCCTCTTTCCTGGTAACACTAGCCTTAAAATATGCTTATCATCACATCTCTATTCATCCAAATATCAAGCATTTCTTAAGGTTTTGTGTGTCTGGATCATATTACCATTTCTCTACCTTACCCTTTGGACTATCCATTGAACCAAGAGTGTTCATGAAGTGTCTAGCCCTAATTATAGCTCATTGCAGGCTACATAGTAACCACATTTTCCATATTTATATGATTTGCTTATCTTTGCAGAGTCTTTTCCAAAATGTCAGGAATCTCTTTCTTGGGTAAGAGAGCTCTTGCACAAGCTGGGCTTCCAAGACATGTAAAAGTCTTTCTTGCCTCCCTTACACAGGATTGTATTTACTAGGATGTCAACAAGACCACTCAGTTCAGACAGCTTTTCTTCCACAAGAAAAAATAGATCTTTATTTAAATCTATTTCTAAGGTTTTCTACTCAGACTTCAATGATTGTGAGGGAATATCTCAGGATTGAGTCTCATGGCATATCTTATTCTCATGATATCCCTGACAAGATTCCACATGAGAAAGATAGAGTGGTATCTGAAATCTCTTTGGTCCCAGGATCAACAACCTTTATATTTTCAGATCCCAATACTGGGGTTTGTCAGAAGAGAAAATATTTTGGTGGGAACAACAGATATCCTTTACATCCATGACTCCCCTTCTCCCACCCTGCTCCAAAGCAGTCAGTCACCACAGATGTGTTGGACTTTGCTTGGGAAACAGTTTCAGGAGGGGATATAAGTGCAGGGTGTGGGGACACTAAGGACAGATGCAATCACATAAATATCAAGGAGATACTTGTCCTGATCAAAGCACTCAACTCTTAACCATGTTTGGTCCCTGAGACCTCTTCAAGTAGTTACAGGCAATACCACAGTCATGTGGTACATCAACAACAAGGGGGGGAACTAGGTTGTACCCCCTTTGCAGACTAGCCATGTAAGCTTGGGATATAGCTTCACAACATAATCTCACTCTACAGGCATCTTACATTCCATCAGAGCAAATCTGTGTGGCAGACAAGCTGTGCAGGACCAGGGCAGACTACCATGAATGGAAACTAGATCAGGGGTGTCTTTACAAGAGTTGATCCATCTGTGGAGAGGTTCCTCATGTTGATTTCTTTGCCTCCTGTCTGAACAATCACAATTTTGTTCCAGGGCTCCATGCAAAAAGGCCTGGAAGACAGATGTCCTTTCTTTTCTTTGGAAAGGAATGTTCTTGTATGGTCTTCCACCCTTTCCACGAATACCCAAGGTACTTCTGAAGATTCTGGAGGAATCCCCCCAAGACCACTGTGGTGACCTCCTTCTGGCCCAGGCAACCATCTTTCTCCCTTCTTATGAAAGTGACCAGGGGCAGTTAATAAAAGCTTCCTCACAGAATGGACTACTTAAACAAGAACAGGGATGTTTGATACACCCCAACATCAATCATCTTCAAATGACTGCCTGGGTGATAGGGTCTTAATTTCTTTTAGGCACCTGTTTTCTGAGGACATGCAGCAGGTACTAATGGAGGTAAGACAAACTGCTACTAGAAAATCATATATTAATAAATGGAAAAGGTTTGCCAGTTGGTGTCAACAACAGCATAACCAGCACTCTTTCAGGGGTAGTTGTTCCTTGGTTTTACAATATTTGTATGAGTTACTATTCTATGACCTTTCTTATTCCTCTATCAGGGTTCATTTATTGGCCATTTCAGCATATATCCTCCTTTTTCAATGCAGTCTCATGTCAAAATGTTCTTGAAAGGGATTTTGCATAACAGTAAACCTGTGACCCCTCCTTGGGATCTTAATTTTGTGTTAGAGAAGCTAACAGTTGCTCCACTTGAACTTGAGGTGCTTAACATGGAAGACAGTTTTACTGAGTACTCTGATCTCTGCAAGAAAGGCATCTGAGTTGCAAGCTCTTTTGGAGAGTCAACCCCATCTCACCTACCACAAGGACAAGGTTTACTTGAGAACTAATCCATCTTTTGTGCCTGAAGTGGCATCAGGGTTTCCTTTAAGCAAAACTATCTGTCATAGCCATCGCCCCATTTTCTTTTCTGAACCTACAAATGAGGAGAAAGGATACTCCATGTCTTGGATGTCCACAGATGACTCAGATACTAAATAAATGAAACATTTTTGGAGTATATCAACTCAAACAATAAAAGGCTGGAAAAAATGGAAGAAGCTTTAAAAAAGTTATTCAGATAAGGTAATACAACTGCAAAATGCAGAGCAGTGGTCAAAATGAAGAAAGGGCTGGCTGAATATGAGACTGCTCAAGAAGAGATGTTTTAAAAAATAACAGGAATTAGAGGACAGAGCACATACAGAAAACCTGAAATTTTCTGCTGTACCTGAGAAGCTGGGAGGAACAGCCTGAATTAATTTTATGAAAGCACAAATAAGCAACTGGACTAGTATTTCAAAACAGGAACTTTTAATTGAAAGGGCACATTGTGTGTATGCTCCAAACCTGGCAGTGAGAAAGCAACCTAGACCTTTAATAGTAAAGATGCTATCTTAGCAGCAAAAGGAGTTGATTTTGACAAAACTGTGGCAGAAGGACAAAGTACTAAAACTGGGAGACAAGAGTGTTTCTGCAGAATGACTACTTATTGTACACCAGGCAGAAGAGGAGTAAATTTATTCCATTATTTAGGGAATGTTGAGAAGCAGGTATGAAATGCAATCTGTTACACCCAGCTATCTTCAAAATATTTTCCCTGGAGGAACAAAATAATTTTAATGAAGTACAAGCTAAGGAAGAAATACAAACGTTTGTCCAACAATAAGTGAGCTGTGAAACAGAAGGAGATTCTTCTTCTTCTGGTAATAAAGACCACATAGAGACTGTGCCAGTGAAACCTTTTCCAGTGTTTCAAAATAAAATGCTTGAGAGAAGCAAAAAAGCACAAGAGTTGACTAGAAGAATCAAGAGTACATTAGAAATGAAGCAGAGAGAGGGTTTGGGAGATAGATATGAACAGGAATAAAACAAGAAAATCTGGAAATATTGGACTTTGTTGGACCTTGTTCAACTTGCAGGGACACTAAAGCATATGTCCTACTTCATGTCATTAATGTTCATAAAAATATTAAGGAGATGAAAAGAGGAGGAAGAAAGTTAACTGTAAGTAAAACAATTTTTTCTTAATAGTACTATTTTAATAGTGCATGATTTTCTTTGCATGTCAAAGTAAAGTGTTTTCAGTCATTTTTAAGTGAAATGGGGATACTAAACTAAACAGGTGTTCTACTTTCTTCTTTCTCTCTTTCTACTTGTTCAGTTTTAAGAAATGTAGGCACTGCAATGTAAAAAAAGATCTGGTTAAAAGAGCATAACAAAAGAAAAAATAGTGCCCTTTTCTCATTTTTGCATAAGGGAATGACTGGGTTAAGGACATTAGCTTAATCTAGTAAAACATTTTAAGAGAAAGCAAGTAAAAGAAAATGAATACTGAATATAAGGCTTTTCTTCTAGTAAACAGTTTTGTGCCTGGTTCTCATGTTTCTAGTAGACAATCTGATAAAGAGAAAAAGGCTTGGAGAAAATGTTTTCTGAAAGCATTCAAGTGTTTTTCCCAGGTGAGAGAGCTATAAAGGTAAAACAAAGCCAGACAACACTTATTAGTACTACAGGCTGTACCGTGTGTGTCTTAGCATGGATAAACTTTCTTTTAGGTTATCTCAGGTCTCTGTGTGTGGCTGTCAATCTGGAACATATGTTCCTATTAGGAGGGTAAAACTTCAATATTTGAAGATGTACATACTTTTGTGTATTATTATTAAGTTAACATGTTTTAGGGGGGTATTGGGGGTGTGTTTATATATTTGTTTGAGGGTTTTCAATAAAACAAAAAGTTCTGTAAGATGCAACATAGGCTCAGATGGAGCTGACAAGAAACAACTTTATAAAAGTTTAACATGCCAAGTACCACAAAAGCTGGAACTAGACATTTAACAAAAAAGCTGTTATACATTTCAAGAATATGATCCTTTCTGTAATGTCTTTAAACTTTAATGGTCTCACAGAAAAATACAAAAAAGCAAGAGCAGTGAACTAAATCAAAAATCTGAAGTGCAAATAGCATTGCTACAGGAGACACACTTAGAAAGAACTGAAAAAAAGGAAGCCAATCTGGTGGTCCTCTGCCATAAACAAACTCTACAACAGAAGAAAGAAACTGTTGCAAAAAAGAGTAAAATCCCATGACTGGAGGAACTCCCTGGTCAACCTCAGTAAGAAGCTGAGATCCCTCATAAAATCCTCCAAAGCTAGTTACGAAAACAAAATTGCCACTGACTCTAAAGACAACCACAAAGCATTCTATAGCTATGTCAAGAATCTCAATGGGAACACTCAAATCTGCTCTGAGTTACAGCACAATGGCGCTAAATATACAGAACCAACTGATATTGCCAACATCCTAGCAGATAGGTTCAGTGCTAACTTTACCCCCTCTCACCCCCTAGAGGACCCATCTCTATACTGGAAGAATGCAAAGTTCCTATAATCACGGCTGCACAGGTAAAAAACACACTCTCCAAAGCCAAGAACACAGCATCCATGGGACCTGACAATATACCAGGCTGCGTTCTACACGAACTACAGAATGAACTGGCACCCTACCTAACTACCATGTTCAATCATAGCCTCACCTCAGGCTTTGTACCCACTGAATGGTGCACCGCGACGGTTATCCCACTCCACAAAGGGGGAGCCACGACAGACCCCGGGAACTACCACCCCATTAGCCTGACGAGCCTGGTCTGCAAGGCCGTGGAACTCATAAACAAAGACATTGGTAATCTCCAAACTCTGGACCCTACCCAGTTTGGTTTGTAAAAGGCAGATCATGTCTCCTAAACCTGATTGACTTTTTGAAGCAGTCACCAAAGCCATAGATGAGGGTAAAATGGTTCACACAGCTTATCTAGACCTCGCCAAAGCTTTCGACACCAACCCCCACTCTGGAATTATAGATAAGCTCACTAAACTAGGTATAAATCCCTATGTCACAAGATGGGTTGCCAACTGGCTCAAGGACAGAACCGACACTGTGAAAGTAGCGGATTCCAAATCCGACTTCAGACCAGTGATAAGTGGAGTACCACAGGGTTCAGACCTGGGTCCTCTCCTGTTTGGTATCTACTTCTCTGAAGTGCAGGCCAACACAGAAGGTCTTTGGCTAACAAAGTTTGCAGATGACTGCAAACTAGGAGCCATAATAGAAACTCCTAACGATGTGGACAAACTACAAAGGGCCTCACTGAGACAGATACCTGGTGTCAAATCCATGGCCTGAAGCTCAATGCCAAAAAGTGTATTGTCATCCCCTTTGGTAAAAACTCTGTACCCATGAACTACCACATAGCTGGTAGTCTACTTAATGCCGAAAATGTGATGAGACCTTGGGACACAGGTGGACAGTAGTCTCTCCTTTGATAATCACATCGCCACAGTGGTCAGGAAAGCCTTCTACGTGGCTCATCTCATCACAAAAGGATTCTCATCCAGAAAAAAGGAGGTCATTGTTCCCCTCTACTCATCACTCATTAGACCCATTATAGAGTACAATGCCCCTTTTGGTATGTACCTCACAAGACATCTACAACAACTGGAAAGACCACAGAAATACCTCACAAAGAGGATTACTGGCCTCAAACAGATGCCCTACGCAGAACGTCTCAAAAAACTACAGCTTTACTCCATCGCATATTGCCTACTCAGGGGCGATCTCTGCCTAACATACAAAGCTATGTCAAACCCACAGCTGTTGGACATGCTCCACTTAAAGAAATCCCAATCCCTCCAAGCTACACGCTCTAGGAACATAAACCTTGTCACCACGATAAACAGAAAATGCTTGAGGGACAGATTCAAGTCCCAGAGACATCCCATACTCTGGAACAGACTACCTATCTATGTCAAACAGAGCTCCTCGTTAGCACTCTTCAAGAAAAATCTTGATGATTGGATGGGAAATTCACCCCAGGGATCACTTCTGTGGCTCTGCTCGACAGAGGCACAGGAAAATAATTTTCTTGGGTGGCGAAAGCCAGGGTACATTTTTTGGCTAGGCTTATATAGGCCCTAGGGCCAATAGCCTAGTACCTACCTATGAACCTCTGAACATGTGAATTTGATAAAGAAAGGTTTTCATGATGGTTATTCAGCAGAGTACCTGGGACAAAGGAAGAGAGAAGTATTTATATTAATTGCAACAGGAGCTCCAATAGTGACAGAAGAGGACATAAAAGACAATAGTGGTAGACTTGTAGTACTAAGGGGCTATTGGCAAGGGAGGAGGATTACACTGGCATGTATTTATATTCCACCAAAAACTGCTATTACTGAGCTTAAGAAAATTCTTGGAAAAATAATCAGCTTTCAGCAAGGAATATTACTTATAGGCGGGGACTGGAATTTGATTTGCAACAGTCAGTATGTGTTTGGGGGTGCAGAAGGGAAAAGATAACAAAGGATGGTAGATTTTTAAAGACTTTTATGAAAATATTTGGCATGGAAGATCATAAATTCAGTACTAGGAGTTCAGAGTGAATTTACATATTATTCTCAAGATACAAAAACTGGGCTAGGCTAGACAGAAGTTACATTTCACAGGAATATGTGCATTTACTTGAAGGTCTTGATAAGCACCCGATAGCTATTTCAGACCATGCACCACTAATAACCAAAATAAAAACACAGGGTAACGAAATAAAAATGAGACACTGGTCTTTCCCAGCTATCTGTTGAAAAGACAGGAATTTAAGAAATGGGTAATGGAAATTATTCAGGAGCTATAAGCGGCGAAAGAAATTTCTTCTAAACATATAAAAAAAAGTTATGTTCTAACCATAACGTTCCATGTGGAGTGTTAATCTCGCCTTTGTTCTTACACACGGGTTCGGAGCCGATCCTTGGCTCCGAGTCGGCCACATAGCAAAGCTCTGCATCTTAGAGAAGCTCGAGACCAGGCTATATCCCACAATCCTCCCTGCCATTACTCAGATCTAGTTTGCAAGCAAACCAGACTAACAATAAACCTGAGGTGCTAAGGCTACATACTGCCACAAAAATTCAGAGACACTATCTCACTGACAAATTAACTAAAGAGTAACGAAATATACCCCATGAGGTAAGAGGCAATATACCCAGAAGAGGTAAAGACATGTGGACCAGACTCTAGTCCTACTCGTTCTGCCAAACACGTGAGGGAGGGAAGGGGGGGAATGTAAGAACAAAGGCGAGATGAACACTCCACATGGAACGTTATGGTAAGAACATAACTTCTTTATGTGAGATTGTTCAATCTCGCCATTTGTTCTTACACATGGGTAGCGTCCCTAGCTCCGTCACCCTGAGTGACTCATGGAAGAACGTTCCTGAGCACAGTGGAACCAAAAGATGTCCTGTCTTTGGAGGCTTTGACAACTCTATAATGAGCGATGAAAGTATGTGGTTTAGACCACGTGGCTGCTGCACAAATCGTGTCCAAAGGCAGGCGAGCTGCATGAGCCAAGGAAGTGGAAACGGATCTAGTAGAATGGCCCTTAGGTTTGGTGGGCAAGGCCTGATTCGACTTAGAATACACAAAGGCTATACAATCAGTAAGCCATTTAGAAAGCGTCGTTTGTTACTGTCATGCCCCTTTTGTTGTCTGCAAATGCAACAAAAAGTTGATCTGTTTTTCTGTAATCCTTAGTCCTGTCCAAATAAAATCTTAGCTGTCTGTGGACATCTAACTTGTGCAGCATATATTCCAACTTGCTGGTATGGTTTTTGAAGAAAGTAGGGAGTTCAATGGACTGATTAATATTTATGACAGAACATACCTTAGGAAGGAAAGACGGGTTTGTTCGTAAGGAAACTCTATCTGGGTGGAAAATTAAGTAAGGTGGTTTAATTGATAGTGCTTGCAGCTCTGACACTCTCCAAGCTAAAGTAACCGCTACAAGAAAGAGTCTTCCACGACAAAAACTTCAGGAGGCAAGAAGAGGCTGGTTCGAAGGGTGGCAACATTAGTTGCGACAATAACAAATTTAAATTCCATGGGAATAAAGGGTCTCTGACGGGCGGTCGAAGATGGAAGGAACCTTTCATAAAAGCCTTACAAAGCCTGTGGGACATAATAGAAGAACCGTCCTCACCAACATGGAAGTTGGATATGGCCGCCAACTGTACTCTTATTGTGGAAGTAGAGGCTCCTTCGTGGAAAAGGATGGATAGAAATTCTAGAACTTTATGTAAAGGAGCAACCAGGGGGTCCAAGTGTTGGCTAGATGCCCAGTACACAAAGCGTTTCCATTTACTCCTGTAGAGTTTTGTAGTGGAAGCCTTATGAGAGGCAACCAAAATGTGTTGAACTGCCGGAGAAAGTAGATCAGACCTGGCTAGGCGGGGAAGTGGAGCAGCCAAGCCGCTAGTTTGTGGGATAAAAGAGACGGGTGAGGAACTCCCGACGAATGTGTCAGTAGATCTGGTACTGGGTCCAGGATCCACGGTTCCTCTGTTTGATGGGCTCGAAGAAAGGGGAACCATATCTGTCGGGGCCAGAATGGGGCTATGAGTATAATTGTCCTTTCCAGGTTCATGGCTTTCTGAAAAAATTTGGGAATCAAGGGGTAGGTGGAAATGCATATACTAGACCCGGGGGTCAATCGTGTATCAGTGCATCCCTGGGGACATCCCCTGGAGGGGGTAGAAGGGCAAAATAGCTTCTGCATTTGGTATTCATCGGGGAGGCAAATAGATCGCAGCAAGGTTGGCCCCATTCGCGGAAAATTCTTTCCGCCACCTGTAGTTTGAGGGACCACTCGTGAGGTAACAGGATGGCTCTCTGCTCAACCTGTCCGCAATGACGTTGGATGACCCCGGGATGTGCGTTGCTATCAGAAAGCGACCCGTGGACTCTGCCCACTGCCAAATTCTCATGGCCTCTCTGCATAATGGGTAAGATCTGGTTCCCCCTTGTTTGTTTATGTACCAGACTACAGACATGTTGTCTGTCTGAACTGCTACTGTTCCTAGAGGTAGGAGGGTTTGAAAGTGTTGCAACGCCAAGAACACCGCCCTCATTTCCAGAACATTTATGTGCAGGTTGTACTCCATGTTGGACCATTACCCTTGGACTGTTCTTCCCTGAAAAAGTCCCCCCACCCTATCAGAGAAGCGTCCGTGGTTATCGTGGCCGTCAGATTCGGTAGAACAAATGGACGACCCATAGTGAGATCCTGACTGGACACCCACCACGAGAGGTCTCGCTTGCAAGAATCTGTTATCAGAATCTCGTGCGTTAGGGGTAACTGCTGGAACGACCACTGCGTGAACAGCAGCCATTGGAGGAGCCTCATGTGCAATCTCCCCATAGGAACTGCAATCAGGGACGCTGCCATGAGTCCCAAAACCTTCAACACCAATTTGGCCGGGGCTTTCCTGCATTGCAGTAGAAGAAGAACCTGTTCCTTGAGGGATGAAGCCCTTACTTGAGGGAGCTTTACCAGTGTTAAGCGCGTATCTAGGTCTGCTCCGATGAATGAAATATGCTGTGAGGGCAGTAAGGCAGATTTTTCGAAGTTTATGGAAATCCCTAGGTGGGAACAAAGGTTGACTGTATAGTCTCTGGCTTGTATGAGGCGATGCTCGGTGGTGGCGGTGAGGAGCCAGTCGTCCAGATAGGGAAACACCCAGAATCCTAGACATCTCAAGTGAGACGCTACCACTGCCATGCATTTGGTGAATACCCTGGGGGCTGAGGTGAGCCCAAAGGGCAGGGCTCGAAATTGAAAATGACTGGCTCCCAGCTGGAAGCGCAGGTGATCTCTGGACGGTCTGGCCATCTTGATGTGGTAGTACGCGTCCTTGAGACCTATCGAGCACATCCAGTCATCCTTCTGCAAAAATGGAAGGATCGATTGAAGCGTGACCATCCGGAACTTTTCCTTCTTCACGAAGGTATTGAGATTGCTGAGATCCAAAATGGGTCTCCAGTCCCCTGTCTTTTTTGGAACTAAAAAGAACCTTGAGTAAGTTCGGATCCTTTTGGTCCGCTGGGACTGGCTGAATGACTCTTTTTGAGCAGCTTTGAAATTTCTATTGCTGCTGGGCCTCGCAGACGGGGTGGCACATCTGGAAACCTTCTTTGTTGGGGTGGAGTTGACATAAAGGGGATTTTGTATCCTCTGGTTACAATGCTTTTTACCCAGGAGTCTGAGGTGAGAGTTAGCCAGGCCTGTGGGTGTAAAGGCCAGCGACCCCCGACTGCCTCCAGAGCAGGACAGTCGGGCCCCCATTCAGGAGTGCTGGAAAGGCTTACCAGGGATAGGATCCCTGTCGCCTTGGTTCTGCGGACCCCCTCTGCCGCCGGGGCGACGTCTTCCATGTCTGCCCCCCCCTCTGCCTCTGGGGGGGGGGTCACTCTGTGTGGCCTGGAAAGATCCCTGAGTTTTACGGAACCACATTTTTCCGCCTCATTGCCCTTTGGGGTACGGTCTAGATGGAACGGAAAAACGGACTCCGACAGCAGACAGAGTCTTTCCTTCTTGCTCACACCGAGTTAATGTCTCTTTCACTTTGGGCCCAAAAAGAGTGGCACCATCAAAGGGGGCGTTGGCGAAGGAAGACTTGAAGGCTTCCGCAAATGAGCACAGCCGCATCCAGGATTGTCTTCGTAGAGCAATTGCTGAAGCTGCGGCTCTACTCGACCCTTCAGCCGCATACGAGATGAGCCTCATGGACGAGTTCACTATGGAGGTAAGGGTGTTAAGCTGTGCTGTTACCTTATCTGAAACAGCAGCATCTGTGTTACCCTGGAGGGTATCTCCCAGCTCCTTGATGAGATCCCTCTGTAGACGTGTAAAATGTGTCAAATAGTTTAGCGAATGCATGGAAAAAGTCGCTGAACTAAAAACGGGCTTCCCGTATCTGTGCATAGTCCTAGAATCCTTATTAGGAGGATGAACAGAAGAGGAATACTCCGACATCTCCTTTTTAGTGGCTGCAGCCACCACCATTGCGTCAACCGGGACTCCTTTGGTGAGATAAGTCTTGTCCTGGGGAGCGGTAATAAATTTGCTTGGTTTTCGAGGGACCGGTTCCACTGTGTCCGGTGTCTCCCACGCCCTTCGAACAATCAAATCCATTAACTCATTGACGGGCGGAGTAACCCAGGAGGTAGAAGGTTGAGCACCAAAAGCCTTCAGCAACACCGACTCGTCCTCAGTGGGGGCTAGGGACTGCCAATCACCCCTCTGTTTTAAAATCTCCAAGATGTCCGCAAATGAGACATCCTTGGAGGGGGATTTTGGGGACCCCTCTGACTCATCCAAGTCAGTGTCAGAAGTTAGAGATTCCTGTGGGGAATCTAAGTGCCTCCTCTTGCACAATCTTTTCCTCGGAACCTCATCGGAGGGGGATTCCGGTGAGGCCTCCGAGGAACAGGGGGCACCCTCTGGGGATGGCTGAGACAATGGTGCTCCACGCTTTGGATGTGTCGTGGGAACAGAAACAGAGAGCGGCTCCTTAGGGGAGGGAGAAGACGCCTCCGATGAAGTGGTTGTCTGTGTAGACAAAACCTTCCTCATAAGATCAAAAACCCCTGAACCTCGGGTCGAGGACTCCCCCGGTTCCGAAGAACATGGAAGAATCCCAGACACGGGGCCCATGGGTCTCAACCCCGAGGACGGAGCCGAGCCAATCTGCGCCGAGGCCCCGAGAGGTAGAGTCGGCACCGAAAGGTCGGTACGACTCTCGGTCCCGGAACCAAGGAGAGATCGTCAACTCCGCGACTCACCTATAGGCTCCGATGGAGTCGAGGTCAATGGTGTCGATCGTGCAATGGACGGTTTCGGCACCGAGGGCTGCACTATCGGCTCATCCTCTTCCGGCTCCGAAGACTGGATGGGTCTCGAAGAAGGACCTGTTGGAGATAAGGGAAGGCCTTCTAGTTTCGACACCAATTGGGAGGAAACTGCAATCAACTTGGAAAGGGCCATGTTCTCCATAAGTTTCTGCACGACACGATCCACATCAGTATCGGATAACGGTCTGGAAGATCAGGTCGAAGGGGCCGAAGATGGCACCGACCGAAGAATGGAAGGTGGCGGTAGTTCCGACACCGGTTCCAAGACCTGGGGCTCAGTGAGAGATAAATGTTCGACGCTCGGCCCCGAAGTCTGTGGAACCAGCGAACGAACTTTAGAAGATGAACTCTGAGCCGATGACATGGGGTCTGACATCTTCGTCCCCTTCGAGGACTTAGAAGCCTGGTCAGACTTGTCCAAGGCCTCCTGGAAAGCAGGCTTAAGAAGTCCCCTGTCTATAAGTTTCCTGCGTCTATCTGTCATGACCCTCCCACTGAAGGAATGACAAATAGAGCAATCCTCTTGCAAGTGGAGAGGGCCAAGACAGTAGACGCAGGAAGTGTGGTTGTCAGTGATGGACATTTTCTGCCCACACTGACACCTTTTAAAACCAGACTTGGCTTTCTCAGACATAATAAGCAAAAAACTATTTCACTGTAAAAAAGAGAAAATTTAACGCTAGCTATAATTAAGAGGAAATAATATAGCTATAGGTTATAGAAAGGTAGGCCCCAAAAGGAAACCTATAAAAAAACTAACTACACTACACACACACACACACACTATAGTATCAGAAACTAAATTTTCAATATCTAGAAGAACTATAAGAACTATAGAACTATAAGAACTTTTAACAAAAATAACTATCTTATCTGTCAATAACAGTTTTCTCTGGTCCGAGCTCTCTTAACGATGTGACCCGTTGCAGCGGCAAACTAGATCTGAGTAATGGCAGGGAGGATTGTGGGATATAGCCTGGTCTCGAGCTTCTCTAAGATGCAGAGCTTTGCTATGCGGCTGACTCGGAGCCGAGGATCGGCTCCGAACCCGTGTGTAAGAACAAACAGCGAGATTGAACACTCTCACATCCAGGGATTAGGATAAAATTAAAGTGGAGTTTAAAAATAGGGTGAAAAGAAAAGGAGATATTGTTAAAAAGTAACAAGGATTATTTAGAGGGACTGACAAATGTTAAAGTATTGCAAAATGGGGGGAATCTCACATTACAAGAAGAGCATCAACTGTAGAGTGCTAACCAGAAAATAAGGGATTACCTCAATAATATGCGTGAGTTAGAAAAATTGCTGTTAAACAGCTGTTTTTTGATAACTGTAGAGCACAAAAACTTTTAGCACAACGACTCAGGCAACAGAAAGTAGAAGGGGTTGTCACCAAGCTTAGGGCACCCATAACAGGGAAGATATCAAGGGATCCTGTAGAAGTATTAGAAATATTTCGGAAATTCTATGAACATCTGTATAAAGAAGAGAAATATGGAAATCAAGAAAAGATACAAATGAAAATGTTTATGGAATAATTAAATATGTGAAGGTTAGAGGTAGAGGAGGCTCAATTATTAATAGTTGGGATAAGAGGAGATGAGATAAAAATGGTGATGTATAACCAATCTACAGGATAGTCCCCAGGAATAGATGGTATTCCAGTGGAAGTTTGGAAGCTAGGAGAGAAAACTGATAAACATCTGGAATGTTTTGTTTGACAGTATTTTAGGTGGAGGAGAGGTGCCAACATCCTGGAAGAAAAAGGTGGTAGCTGTAAAACCTAAAGAGGGTAAAGGTCCATCAAATCCAGATTCATACAAGCCAATTTCAATACTAAACTATGATTACAAAGTGTTTATGTCTATAATGGCAAACGAATGGCAAATGTGATGCTAAAATTGATAGATATGGTTCAGTTTGGTTTTGTGGAGGGGAGGCAAACATTTGCCAACATTAACCTGCATCCGCAGCTCTGGTGATTTGAAAAGCTATTAAAAAATCCATTATATCTACAGTGGAAAGGCACTTGTATCTATTATTTTTACCTGCACAAACTTCTGAATGGTTAAATGTGTTTTAAGTTTTTGTCCGTCGAAGGGCTTTTGTTATCTCTGGCATAGCTACAGCGCTAGGGTACATCAAACTACCTGTAAATGAGTTTCTAGCCAAAATGACCGTACAAGTGAATGTGTTCTACTTATTTTTTAGCCATTGACTGTCTTGTTATTGTTGGCATCTGTGCAAACTACAGCACAACTTAAAGACTGATTGTAAACTGAACTTCATGCTGTGTTTCAGTTTCATTGTTGCAGCGACTATCTTTGTTACCTGGTTTTTAGTACTATGAAATTGGTTGCAGTTAGATGTGATGATTGAATCTAGTTATACTAGCAAGTTCTGCCAGTAAATTTGTAGCGTATCCGTGGGTAGGTGTATATGGTTTTACTAAATACTGCTTTACTGAAGGCTGCATGTACAGTGGACATAAAAAGTTTACACACCCGTTAAAATGCCAGGTTTTTGTGATATAAAAAAATGAGACCACAATAAATAATTTCAAAACTTTTCCCACCTTTAATGTGACCTATAACCTGTACAATTCAATTGAAAAACAAACAAATCGGTTAGGGGGGAAAATATAAAAAAATGTACAATAAGCTGGTTGCATAAGTGTGCACACCCTTAAACTAATACTTTGTTGAAGCACCTTTTGATTTAATTACAGCATTCAGTCTTCTTGGGTACACACCTGCCATCAATTAAAGAGACTCTGATTAACCACAAATAAAGTTCAGCTGTCCTAGTAGAATTTTCCTGACATTTACTCAGTTGCCTGCTACAGCAAAACCCATGATTCACAGAGAACTTATAAAGCATCAAAGTGATTTCATTGTTGAAAGGTATCAGTCAGGAGAAAGGTACAAAAAAAAGTTCCACAGCATTGGATATACCATGGAACACAATGAAGACAGTCATCAAAAGTGGAATAAATATGGGACAACAGTGACGTTGCAAAGAACTGGACATCCCTCCAAAATTGATGAAAAGAGAAGATGAAAACTGGTCAGGGAAGCTGTCAAGAGACCTACAGCAACACTGAAGGAGCTGCAGGAATTTCTGGCAAGTACTGGTTGTGTACTACATGTGGCAACAAACTCTCATATTCTCCATATGTCTGGGCTATGTGGTAGGGTTGCAAGACAGAAGCCTTTTCTTACACAGAAAAGCATCCAGGCACAGCTAAAATTTTCAGAACAATACATCAAGTCTCTCAAAAGCATGTAGGAAAATGTGTTATGGTCTGATGAGACCAAGGTTGAACGTTTTGGCCACAGTTCTAAAAGGTATGTTTGGCCCACAAAAACAACACTTTGCATCACCAAAAGAACACCATCTCTACGGTGAAGCATGGTGGTGGCAGTATCATGCTTTTGGGTTGCTTTTCTTCAGCTGGAATTGGGGCTTTAGTCAAGGTGGAGGGAATTATGAATAGTTCCAAATACCAGTCACTTTTGGCCCAAAACCTTCAGGCATCTCGTAGAAAACTGAAGCTGAAGAGGAATTTCACCTTTCAACATGACAATAACCCCAAGCATACATTCAAATCAACAAAAGAATGGTTTCACCAGAAGAAAATTAAAGTTTTGTAATGGCCCAGCAAGAGTCCAGACTTAAATCCAATAGAAAATCTGTGAGGTGACCTGAAGAGGGCTGTCCACAAGAGATGTCCTTGTAATCTGACAGATTTGGAGCACTTTTGCAAGGAAAAGTGAGCAAATATTGTTAAGTCAAGATGTGCCATGCTGACAGATTCCTACTCAAGAAGACTGAATGCTGTAATTAAATCAAAAGGTGATTCAACAAAGTATTAGTTTAAGGGTGTGCACACTTATGCAACCAGCTTATTGCACATTTTTTATTTTTTATAGTTTTTCCCCCTAACAGATTTGTTTATTTTTCAATTGAATTGTACAGGGTATAGGTCACATTAAAGGTGGGAAAGGTTTTGAAATGATTTATTGTGGTCTCAATTTTTAATATCACAAAACAAAACGGCATTTTAACAGAGGTGTGTAAACTTTTTATATCCGCTGTACAACGCGCATCTACGTTAGGCATGAGTATGTCCAGCTATTCCCTAACTATGGTAGCAGTATGTTGTATTTCAATACACCAGTGCTTTGATTTTTACTGGACGCATATCTAAAACATAAAATGGATAAATCTGATAAAGGATGGTTGCAATACTGTAACTTACTACACTAGTTTTTTGTTTTTACTGCTCACATATTTAATATATAAAAGCCGAGAAAATATGTTAGCAGGGCTGTAGTTTACTACACTAGTGATTTGGTTTTACAGCTTACATATTTAAGATTTAAAACAGATAAAGCTGATAAAAGAACAGAAAGGCTTTTGTTAATGTACAGGCTTTACTTAAAATCTCTATATCAGCTGTTGTAACAATAACTTAATACTGGATTTAGTGAAGGTTAATAATTAAGAATCACTGGGTATTTTCATTATTTTTTGCCTCATTTACTGAATGGAATTTTAGCTGTAATTACTGCATTTCTGAAAGTTAGTACCCAACCAACACATAAGACCTACTACCTAACTATTTTCACTTTCTATTCACTGTATTACCTGTAAATTAACCTCATAGCTATTTAATGCCCCCTCCCCGGTCCTCTTGCTCTTTCTAACTCTGTAGTTCCTGCTTTTCTCTCCTGAGCTCCTACACATTCATCTTAACTTTTTAATCTGTAATGTATTCTAACCTAATATCTCTCCTCTTTCAGGGAAAAGTGTCTGCATTAGTCCACTCTGGTTCTAAACAAAACCATAGCATCTAACTATTGCAAGTTACAGCAAAGTGGTCCCATTTATGGCAAACAAGATAATCTTTCACCAACGGGCAGCCTCAGGTCTTATACCTGAAAATTAACTCCTAAGTATGTGTAAATACAGCTATTTGAACTGTACTTGTTAAATTACTTTTCCACTCTGCATATAAAATACGGCTCTTGAAAAACCAACAGATCCTGCAACTGCTATCCCCCCCCACAAAATTTAACACTACCTCCAAAAAATAGCAGTCAGTCTGATCTTAGACATCTTTAAATAAATCAGCATTACAATACCCTCTATTTCATCCTTGAATACAGTTGCTTAGTACTTGAATATGATTTGCATCAAGTAAAATTATCTACAATTCAACCACTTCTATCAATTACTACAATACTGTTTGCCTGTCTCCTTAGTTCTAAGTGCTTCTATAAACTACCTTACTTACTGATTTTTTTTGCATAAACATCCTACGGGTGTAGCCCCTCCATTTAACCTCACTGCGTTCTGGCTCACTTTGCTCCCTTACCAAACCCCTATTCCCACCAAACCCCTCTTCAATTACATTTATTCAGCCTAAGGCTCCAACCCTGATCTCTTGTTGCCCAATCCCAGACTATTTCCTACTTTTTTATTAGTAACCTTACACCAAACATATTTCTCTCCCATACAAACATTATCTCATTATTACCTGAATAGTACTCCTATCCCCCATTTCCCCTTACAAATCCATCCCTCTAAACACACCTAACATTTTTTCTTCTTAATCTTTATTCATTGCGTACAATACAAAATATTACAACTTAATTACACTACTCCTCACCTTACACACAACTGTAATTCTTATATCTTAAATCAGAGATAGAGCACGGAAAGATTGGCTAAAAAATAGAAATGATTCTAATCTCCAAAACTACAGGCAACTATGTAATAAAAAAAAAAATTCACTGAATGCAGATAAAAAAAATATTTTTTACAGCAATTAACCAACCATAAAAACAACCCAAAAATTTTCTGGAAAACCATCACATCACTTCTTACTCCTGGGTCCACACAAAACCCTTCTGCATACACAGACAAGACACCAACTGAAGTGGCTAATATGTTTAATACCCACTTCATTGACAGTATTGCCACATCAGTCAGAGGCTCTCACTCTAGTACAAATTCTAACTCTGACAGTAATCCCACCATCCCTCAAACATCCAATAATGACAAGAATATCTCTTCAACCCACTACCAAAATCCTTCAACACTTAATACTCCAATACCTCCATTCCCTCTGCAACCAGTTTCTACTACAGTAATTTGTAAACGTCTCAGACTAAAACCTTGTTCCTCTTCCTCTGACAATCTTCCACCAGAATACTTAAAACTTGCTGCTGACTCAATTGCTTATCCTGTCAGCATTCTTATCAATCGATCCATTATGGAATCACATGTCCCTACCCTTTGGAAGAAATCAATCATAACCCCTTTGCACAAAGGAGGTAAATCTAATGAGCTAGACTCATCTCTATCCTTTCCCCTCTATCCAAACTGCTTGAAAAGTGCATTCATATACAACTGCTAAACCATCTTATCCATAACAATCTCCTTAGATCCACCTAACATGCCTTTAGGCTAGCACACAGTACGACAAGGGTCTATATTAGAACATCAAATGTTCTAATATCGAACCCTATTCAGCGAATGCTGAAAATAGCGAAGCTGCAGAAAACCAAATTTTTTTCCCAGGGAAAGAATTTGGTTGTACGTTTCTGTCGCTTTGCTATTTTCAGCGCGGTGGTAGAAGGTTACGGGTCAGGTTCAGGTAAGTGTGCGATTGTGTGGACGTGAGGGTTAGGGCGCGGGTCAGGTAAGCGTGCAATTGTGTGGACGTGAGGGTTAGGGCAGGGTAGGTGAGTTAAGGTTAGGGTGAGGGTGCGATAGTGACGGACCTTAGGGTTAGGGTTAGTGGTGTATGTACAGTTTAGTGTAGGGTTAGATGTAAGATTTTAGGTACATGTGTGTGGATTGCTGTTTGTTTGGTGTGCTTGTGTTGTGTGTATGTGTTTCGGAACAGCAAGTCTTTTCCCTAGGAAAAAATTTGCTGTTCTGAATGTTCGATGTTGTCAGCGTTCGCTGAATTGGGTTTGATATTAGAACATTTGAAGTTCTGACACTTCGATGTTCTAATATAGACCCGTACGACAACCTCTCATCTCTTTTACTGACATAGTAAACAAAGCTAGGGACTCCAACCTACACATCTCTGTAATACTATTAGATTTGTCAAAAGCTTTTGATACGGTGTCACATGACAAACTTCTTCAGCAACTATTGTCACTAGGTTGTACACTACCCTCTAAGCTATGGTTTAATAGCTACCTATCCAATAGGCAACAATGTGCAAAGTGGCAAGGTTGCCTAACTCAATGCCAAGGTAACAAAACTGGTGTCCCACAGGGGTCCATTCTCAGACCCCTCCTCTTCAACATATTCATCTATAATCTACACACTGCCTGCCATCACAGCACAATAATCCAATACGCTGACTATTCCACTATCATCTCCTCCTCTAACAACATGCCTAGCCTGATGCAAAAAACAGACCACATTTACCTCAACAGAATCATGGCTAAACAATGCACAATTACTGCTTAACCCTAACAAAACTAAACTTTACTTTTGACTTCTAAAACACTCGCATCTGAATTCAAAATTTATTCCATTAACAAAATTGAGATTCAAGTCGTAACAAGTGCTAAACTACTGGGTATTATCATAGAAAACAAACTCACATTTGACAAACACATGCATAATGCTATTAAAAAACTAATTTCAAACTAGGGACACTTTATAGACACAAAAACTTTATGGATCCAAACACCAAAAAGACTCTAGGCAATACCTACCTGATCCCTTCTCTACCCTACGGTGTTCCCATTTTTTATTAATCTACACGTCACACTCAAAACCAAACTTCAGTCTTGTCATTACTAAATTTGCTACAGGTTTATCATACTGCACCCACCAGTGCAATGCTCTTAAAGAGCTAAACTGGCTAGAATTCCCCCACTATCTTGAGTACCTACAACTTTCAATTGCACAAAAACTAATATACAAACCTGACAGCTGTCCTGCCTTAAAAACTATCCTGCATACCCATATTCCCACCAGAAACCTCTGTTCTGTTAACAGACAACACATAGATGTACACAAACTCAATAAAAGAGCCGGACAGTGTCTCTACTCTTATGCCATAGCTAAGTTTTGGAACAACCTACCAAACAATATTACCAGTATAGATAATACCAAAATGTTCAAGCTTACACTAAAAAAAACTAAGTTTTCAACTCATTGATCTGCCTTTGCCCTACAACCAACATCTAATCCCCCTTCCTGTGTTTTGTCTCTTTCCTCTCATCTTTCTCCCCACCCTTTGAACGTCCTACGAACTTTAGTTTTTCTCTTTTCATCCCCTCATATACTTCCCTCTCCTTCTACATACCCTTCCCAATATTTCTTAATTTTCTTAATATAGCACATCTCACAATCTCCTTAATAATCTATCCTTACATTTAAACTTTAACTTTTACTTCTACCCTTCTTTACTACTTTCACTTGCACTAATTTTCCTAAATCATTAACCTTTCCTCTCCAGAACCATGAAATGTTTGTGTTTTTTTTTCTAATGCCTATTATTTATATCTTGTAAAAATATATTTTACATGATGTTAATTTCTTTCTATCCAAAATGTAAATTAGTATGTACATTCTCTACCTCCTATTGCACCTCTTGTATCTATGCAATGCTGTTTATAATTTGATGACATGTTTACTGCTGTCAATTTTTAAATCACTGTTGGAGCTTTACGTCCCTGTCCTCTACTGAAAATGGGTTTCTGACCCAGTCGGACTTTCCCGGCTACAAAATGTCAATAACTAACTAAATAAATAACAGAACAGTGGGGGTGGGAATGTATTGGAGAAAAATGGCAAAGGAACCAAGGTATTAGGAGCAAATAACTTGAGAGGGAAAGATAATAGAATGGGAAGATACCAAGATCTTGCTTAGACTGCAGGCTAAAGATTGCCTTCCATATCAAGGATTGATATCAGAATATAGGCAAAGAGAAATAAATGGGGGGTGGTCCTCAATGAAAGACCAGCAATGATAGAGGTTTTAGTAAACTCTAGAACAGAAGTTGCCATTAAGAAAGGTATAATCAGTACAGCATAAAAAATATTGCATGATATCTATAACAATCAATCAGAGGAGGTTTAGAAAGGACTGAGAAGGGAGATTAAATAAGCAAGTCACAAAGAAACAATGGGGGATATATGTATGTCTCCAAAATATGCAACAAAATCTAGAAGGTTCTGGACCTTTTCCTGGATGTGCTTACATGGGTATTTTTATACCCCAAGCAGACTTCAAAGAATATTTCCTCAGGTAGACAGCAAATGTTGGAGGTGTGATGGGCAGAAAGAGATAACTGGGAACATATTTTCTGGGAGTGTAATGAGTTGGCAGACTTTAAAGATTCCCTGCAGACTGCTCTGTCAGAGATGCTGGGTTAGCAAGTTTGAGTAACTAAGGAGACTAAGATACATGGGTAGATTACCATAGTTAACTGGAAACATTCCATATAATGGAACGTTCATAATCTTAAACATATTTAACACTGGCAGAAGTGACCCAAACTCATTTGATTGCTTCTGCTGGTGTTAAGTCCATGCAAGATTGTGCATGGTCGAGGTGAGGACAATTGCCTTTTCCCCCACTGTAAAGCGGTCTTGGAGTTGGTATACATAATTAGAAGGGGGGCAATGCCTCCACTTGGAGGGTTTGGGGGGCTTGCCCCCCTTGCAAAAAAAAATCAGTGTTTTGTTTTTTCACTATTTTGGGTTTAGATCTTTTGATATCGATCACTAGCCATTTGAGATATGTGTATTTGGATGTGTAGAAGTACATCCAGCTAACTATGTTTGGGATGAGAATGGTCCTAGCAAAACTTGATCTAGACCTAGAGAAGAAATTAAGCTTACAGTGTTTTGTAAAAATATGTACAGAGGACCAAGTAGCAGCTTCTAGAATATTTCTAGAATCCAACCCTTTCCAAAAAGCCATAGATGAAACCAAGGCCCTGGTAGAGTGGGCCTTTAAAAAAAAATCTTTATTAAATTACCACGTATGACACAGGCAATCTTACATTTATATAAATGAAAATAAACCATACCAAGACAGTTTCAGTTGCAAACATTATACATTACAAACCATGCTGCCAAAACTGCAGCTGCAAACATTGTACATAACTTAATATATCCAGCCATTGTAAGTCAAACATTACATAGCTCATTCAAATTCTGCCTTCTTTTAAACCTTGTTTCCCTTTTGCATGTATTGATCCCACACTTCCCATTTTTTCTATGTAATTTGCTCCTACCCTTTTCTAAAGATGCCAATTCCAGTTGTTTTATCTCTGTTACTATCTTCACTACTTCTACTAAAATTGGTTTGGACTTCGATTTACATTTTCTAGTAATTGCCTTTTTGGTAGCCATCATAATTAAACTCAATAAGGCCTTACTCTGTCTAGGCAATTACAATTCTGTATCATAGCACAAAAAATAATTTCCCTAGTTACACCAATTTGCTCACCCAGTATCTCCAACAGAGGAGTCTGCAGGGAATCTTTAAAGCCTGCCAACTCATTACACTCCCAGAAAATATGTTCCCAGTTACCTCTTTCTTGACCACCACACCTCCAACAATTGCTGTTTACCTGAGGAAAAATTCTTTGAGTCTACTTGGGTATATAAATACGTATGTAAACACTTCCAAGTAGAGATCCTAAATCTTCTAGACATTGTGGATACGTACACATATCCCCTCATTGTTTCTTTGTGAATTTCTTATCCAGTCTCCCTTCCCAATCCTTTCTAACTTTCTCTGATTGATTCTTACAGTCATCATGCAATATTTTACATGCTCCTCTAATTATTCCTTTCTTAATGGCAACTTCTGTTCTAGATTCTACTAAAAACTCTAGCAGTGCTGGTCTTTCATTTAGGACCCCCCCCCCAATTTCTTTCTCTTTGCCTGTACTGTGATATCAATCCTTGATAAGAAGGCAGTCTCTAACCTGCAGTCCAAATAAGTTCTTGGGGTCTTCCCAGTCTATTACCTTTCCCTCGCTAGTTATCTGCTTCCAATAACTTGGCTCCTTATGTCAGTTTTCTCCAGTACATTCCGGCTCCCTCTTGCCTATTGTCTGTACCCCTAATTGCAGTCATCCCTATCTTCAGAATCTCCTTTCTCCATTCTCATGTTGGCTTAGTTCTCAGAATGCTTTCTGCTACTTTATGAATATAATATTCTGTACGATTGTTATTCTTCTTAAAGGTCTGCATCCAAAATCCCAGTCTCTTCTTGACTCTTGAGCTTCCTCCGTTTCATCAAGCTCTCTTTGCACTTTGAATTACAGTTTTCTGCTGTGCTGTGTATATGGACTTTAACTGTGTTGCTCTGACATACCCCTTCAAATTGGGTAATCCCAATCCGCTTTGTTTTGTTGGAATAAGTTTATCCCACTTGACTCTTGCCGTCTTCCACTCCCAGATAAAATCATTCAACTGATTATTAATTGCTATCCACAACTTCTCCTCTGGTTGATAAAATATGCCTGATCTGTGTATAAGACTAAAGTGACTAAAAACATTTTAACTGTTTGTATCTTACTATCGATATCCATGTAACAGAGCTTCCATTTTCTTAGTCCTTATATTACCTTTTGTTTGGTCTTTTCCTACATGTCCTTAGCTACCACAGCAGAATCATTTTTAATCCATACTCCATTATGTCATCCCCCATAAATATGGATATTGGGGAACAAATTTGTGTGTGGGTACATAATTTAACCCTGTTGCCTTTGTTTTAGCTTCATTAAGTTTGGATCCCAAAAAGATTTGAAACTGTCTCAATATGTTTCACAACACTGCAATGTCCCTTTCTGGTTTTATCAGGTATAAAATAATAGCATTTGCAAATAAAGCCAGCTTTTCTTGACTAAAACACCAATTATATCTTTGAATTTCTGAGTCCCCTATTTTCCTTGCCAGTGGTTCTAAATATAATACAAATAACAAAGAAAGGGAGGACACCCCCCCCTTGCTGGTTCTTCTGCTCAAGCAGAAATTATTAGAAAGGACCCCACCCACTTTAATTTTCATGTCTGATCCCTCATACATCCTCCTTATCAACATTATAATTTTATCAGGGAATGCAAATGCTTCCATTGCTTTCTTCATAAAGTTCCAGCTTACTCTGTCAAATGCTTTCTCTGCATCAACACCCACCAACAACAGTGGTATTTTCTTACATTCTGCTTCCCTCTGGATCATCAGTGTTCTGTTATTTTTTTTTTATTAAAGAAGAAACATCTTTATTAAATTATCATGTATGACATAGGCCATGTTACATTTATATAAATGACAATAAACCATAGCGACACAATCTCATTTGCAATCATTCCAAATCGTGCGACACAAATGTAGCTGCAAATAATATACATCACTTTTAACATATCCAGTCACCATTAGTCAACCATTACATAGCTCATTCAAATCCTGCATTCTTTTAAACCTCCTTCCTCCTCTGCATGTATTGATACCAGAGTTCCCATTTTTCCAATGTAATTTTCTCCTATTATTTTCTAAAGATCCCAATTCCAGTTGTTTTACCTCTGTTACTATATTCACTACTTCTAGTAAAGTTGGTCTAGACTTTGATTTCCATTTTCTAGTAATTGCTTTTTGGCAGCCACCATAATTAGACTCAGCAAGGCTTTATCATGTCTAGGCAATTCTGATTCTGCATATCATAACTCAAAAAAAATCATCTTCCAAGTCAATCCAGTCTGCTCATCCAGCATCTCCAACACAGTGGTCTGCAGGGACTCCTTAAAATCTGTCAACTCATTACACTCCCAAAAATATGCTCCCAGCCACCTCTTTCTTGCCCGTCACACCTCCAACACTTGCTATCCACCTGAAGAAAAATTCTTTGGAATCTACTTGGGGTATAAAAATACCTATGTAAACACTTTCAGGCAAAGATCCTAAATCTTCTACACTTTGTTGCATATTTTGGAGATAAACATATATCCTCACAGTGTCTCTTTGTGAATTGCTTATCAAATCTCTCTTCCCAATACTCTCTAAGGTCCTCTGTTAGATTCTTATAATTATTATGCAGTAGTTTATATCTGTTAGAAAAATATGTATTAGTAATATGCATGCTTAGTGCATTTGAGGTTTAAAAGGGTTAATACATTTATTCTGTTCACACTGCATGAATCTGCACAGCTATTAGAAACTTAACAAGAAGCATTCTATTTTCTGCTAATGTCAGCAAATAACAAGTAGTAATTCATTTCTACTAGTGTCATGAGACTTATTGATTTTCTGCTTATGCCTTGAGAAAGTACACAGCTGCTAGAAGCTTTGATAAAGAACACAATGGATGCTTGAAAGTATAAACTGTAGTCAGCATTACTTGTACCTAAGCTAGAAATGTAACACATATATTAGAACTGCACAATTGAAGAATTGAAAGTTTGTGGTGGGCTAAAATAAGCCCCAAGGCCAGGTTGTTTTTCTCAGATGTTTTGTAAATCAGCAGTTATTCTCAATTAGTCAGCAATTAGTCTAGTAACATTTTCTGTAGAACAATACAGAAAGCTGTGTCTAACTACGTCAGCAATAGAAGTAATATTTCTGTGTGACATGGAAAGAACTGTATAAAAATGCCATACTAATTATTAATGTTCAGACAAACCATTATGCCAGCATGCTTTGTCTCCTTGCTGCAAGTTAATAAAGGGTGCCTTACTTGAACCCTACGTGAACTGGTCCTTGAAATTTTTTCCTTTGATAGACTGGTCCTTCGAACCGGAACCCTCTCTTCACCCCGGATCAGACGGGCCAGGTGGTTGAAACCATACGGAGAAGAAACCAAATAGGTTCTTCTTATTTGAAAAGCCCAGGAAGAAAGGTAGATCCAAAGCAAAAAAACGAACCAGGATAAAGTTGATACTTTATTGTAGACAACCAGCAGTTAATAACAAGCGCTTTCGCTTGGTTGTACCGAGCTTTATCAAGTTAAAATGAAAAATGTCACAGAAAGTTTAAATACTCACTAGTGAGTCGCTAATTAATTAATTAGCATATTAAATTAATATATTGAATTATTAAATTGTTAAATTACAAACCAAATAACCTAAAATCAGCACTCCTTGAAAACAGATGAAGTCAGAAACTTCAAAGTGCAGTCACAAAAATATATAAGAATACTTTAAAACAATTCTACAGAATTAGTATAGATAAAACAACTACCAGATCTGAAAATCATATTAGTTAATGGTGTTCTGTGATTAAAAACATTCAGTATAACATTCAGGAGAAAATACATCTAAAAAAAATACATGTAAAAAAATATATATATTGTGTATATAAAACAAATGTATGTGTATTGTATATATACACGTACACATAGCTTGCAAAAAGCAAGTAAAATGAAAAAAACAATTTGTTAATTGCGTTCCCAAAAAGGGGTAATTTTAAAATGTGAAAATAATTCTATTATAATCAAGCCATTCTCAACTTGAAAACACTGCTTATATTTATATTATCGTTTAAACCGGGGTGTCTGCCTGCATCCAACTTTAGTTGCCATAGGAGTTCCTTGTACTCAAGAGTTGTTTCCCAATCTCCTCCCCTGACGTCTGGCATCACTTGCTCTAACACAATAAATTTAAGGTCTAATTTGGGGCATGAAAGAGAATGCTTGTAAACTGCATTAGATTCCTTGTGCTTGCCTATTTCATAGAAATGCTCATATATTCTTTTCCTAAGTGGCCTCTCGGTTTTACCGACATAGAAACTAGAGCAGGTGGTGCAGAAACCCAAATACACAACCCCTTTACTTCCACAGTTGTAATAACTAAAAGATTTTATGTTGAAATTCCTAGAAGGGATAAAAAGAGTGGAAGCATTAATAACAGCATGGCACTGTTTGCAAAACCCGCACTTAAACGTACCCAGTTTTAAACTGCGGGTATTGGTCAGATGGACAGGTTTCCTTTCGAATATCTCCTTAAAACTGACATCCCTTTTTCTTATAAATTTGGGGTGTGCTGGCAGTAAGTCCTTGAATTCATCATGGAAAGTCAGAACAGGCCAATGCCTCCTAATCACCCCCTCGACTTCAATAGAGTTAAGAGAGTAAGTGTAAATAAAACTGTTCTTAGATGTATCAAGTGCCACGATTGTGTTACATACATCAAGGTGTCCCCCTTTACCAAGAAGTGGGGGTATTTTGTTTCTCTATTGTCCATCACGTCCTGTGCCAATGAGGTAACAAGCAAAGACGGGTAACCCCTCTCAATAAACAAAGAGCTCAAGAAGTGAATTTCTTCTAAAAAATCACTAGGAGTACTACACATCCTAGAAGCTCTGATGAATTGGCCCTTAACAATGCCTTTTTTCTGATAGAATGGATGCCCACTCTGAAAATGCAGGTATGAATTCGAGAAGGTGGATTTTCTAAATAATTTGGAGTGAAATGTTTGATTATTATAATCTTTATATAAAGTGAAATCAAGATAGTGAAGTTCATTTTCGCTAATGTTGTGAGTGAACACTAAAAAGGAGGTGGTGGAGTTAATGTAACGAGAAAAATCATGAAATTGGTTAAGGGTGCCATTCCATAGGATACAGATGTCGTCCAAGTATCTCGTGTAATGTGTTAGGTATTGGACCCAAGTAGTGGAAAAAATAAACATCTGTTCCCATTTATGCAAGACTACATTGGCATACAGGGAAGCGCAGGAGGCGCCCATAGCCACACCTTTTTTCTGTCTAAACAACTCACCATTGAAATAAATAAAGTTGTTTTGTAACAAAGTTTCCATGAACTCAACTAAAAGACCAGTCATTTTATTGCTGAGACTAGCTTCAGTAGTCAAGACATCGTTAAACCACTCCAATCCAGTAGTGTGGTATACTAGGGAATAGGTCTTTAATGTCTATAGTTATCATGAAAAGTTCAGGCTGGAAAAAGGAGGGCTGAATACTTTTAAAGAAATCCCATGAATCCTTACAAACATGGTCCAGGGATGAACTTAATTGTTTGGTGCCATAATCAATGAATTTACCTAAAGGTTCAGTGATGCTTCCTGCTCCTGAAACAATAGGTCTAAACCTCAATGGGTCTAGGCCTTTGTGGATTTTTGGGATTCTGAAAATTACTGGTATTTTGGGTTTCTCAACATGTAAATAGTTGAACAATCTCTCATTTATAGCTCCCTGTAGCAAATGATCAGTAAGCATAAATTTAATCTTGGAAAAAGCTAAGTTAACTTCATTCCTGGAAACAATCTCATATTGTTCAGAATCTTGTAACATGTCATGGATGTAACTATCATAACTGGAATTGTACATCAGA
Source organism: Protopterus annectens (assembly GCF_019279795.1). Lineage (NCBI taxonomy): Eukaryota > Metazoa > Chordata > Ceratodontiformes > Protopteridae > Protopterus > Protopterus annectens. The sequence continues at coordinate 1,400,172,923 of NC_056733.1, forward strand.
ACCACTCCACCTCCCTTGTCTGGTTTCATGACCCTGATGTTCTCTTTTTTAAGGTGGTTAATGAGCCAGACTCCGTGTTCATCTAGATTAGTGGGCGAAGAATTTGTTCCTTGTGGGTGCAAAATTCTAAAATCCTTCTCAACTAATTCTTCAAAGAGCTTAATCAAAGGATGTGTAGGGGGATTAAATGTACTAGCTCTACTGAGCCCGTTGTTGATATAAGGCTGTCCTTTAAAATGATGTACTAAATTTAAATTTCTAACAAAAAGTTTGAGCTCTACTAGAGTTTTAGGCAAATTAAAAGGGCGTGCAGGAACAAACTGAAAACCCCGGGTAAACAATGTAAAGCATCATTACAGCCGTCAACTGGATCCATGGGTTGAGGAAGACCATCTCCTTCGGGTATACCAAAAACCCCGATATCATTTTTGTCGGCACAAAGGCCCTGAAGTATTTGTTCAAGATCCATGACAATAAGCTGATCTATATGAAATCTATTCAGATCTCCAGATAGAATAAAAGCTGATATACAATAATATGCCAGTAATTGACACTAGCATATGTATGGGGGCAGTATTGTGGTGGTGAACAAGTGTATAGGTACATGTACATCATCTCACCTATAATTTTTTGGTGGCACTGGGATTGCCCCCCTGATAATTGGAATAATTTTGGTTACACATTTTTGTTTAACTTTAGGCTTACTATCATTTGACAGTTTACTGGCATATGGATCCAGTTGACGGCTGTAATGATGCTTTTTATAAACTCAGCAAAGGCATGAAGAATTTGAGATCTAACATTTGGCATTTGAGGCTTTTCAAAGCCTATATGAACAAACAAATTACGCCTAGGGGCTTAAGAATCAAAACTCAACCTTTGGTGAGCAAGATAGATGACATCCTTAGCAAAGAATGGCATTTGGCACAACAACAGGCATCTATGAATTTTGTTCAGATTTTAAGTTCCTATTATGAACGGACTATTGAAATTAATATTAAAGAAGTTGGTGATCTGTGTGGACCAGATAAAACATATGATGGTCACCCACAATTTTCTATATGCCTTAATAAACTGCCAAAGGAATTGCTTTTGTTTGAAAAACAGACTAAAGAAAAAAAGATTAAAAAATTCAACAGAGATATTACTATCAGAGGGGCCGACCCTTTGAGGCCACCAAAAATGTTAGGTTCATGGAAACTGGCCAGAGGTCTGGTAGATATACCAACCCCAAAAAAAGACCTAGATCCATATTCAAGGGGTCTCACACATATAGTAGCACCTCAGGAGATGATTCTTCGACAACGGATACGGAGGGTTATTTGTACTGGTGAGTCTCATCGACTCCCAAAAAGATTAAAAGCCAAACACATTCTTTAAACTCGCTAGGATGAGGGGTGGGAGAAAGCATAGGAAACACCAAGACAGATACAATCGAAGCACTTATTCAAACATTCATGACACGATAGATGACAATATTTTGAATATTTCCAAAACTGTCTTGACAGAAGTTCAAAAGAGAGTGTTAAATAAAGGTTTAAACTTTGTTCCAGGGTTTTTTGTGGATGAATTTCATATTGTCAAAAATGTTAATGATTTTTGTTGCAGAATCAACCTCAAATTGTTTTTTTGGACCCAGGTCTGATTCTCAAAGATCCACAGAATTCAAATTCCATAAATCCAATTTTGTTCCACATATGAATCGGAATGTGGCTATCTTTCAGAAAGCTGTACTCAAAGACATACATTTTAAACTAGATCACTTTTCACCTCTGAAACATAATCTCTCTACCCCTGAATTACAGGCTTTACAACACCTCAGGGACAACAAAAACATACAGATTATTATCTGGGGGAGGGAAATGGACAATTAGCCAACCCATCCCACTACATGAAAATGCATATTGACCCCACCCCGAACTTTAAAAGAGAAATTGACAATTTTCTTGAGTTAGCAGTTTTGGAGGGCATTATATCAAACGCAGTTAAATCACAATTAATGGTACGGGACCCACAACAACAGATTCTTTATTTAATACCCAAGATACACAAGTGCCTGAACAAACCACCTGGTAGACCCATTGTGTCTGGTATGGGGTCATTGACGGAACCACTGTCTGGGTTTTTGACTTCATACTTGAAACCACTACTAAATTTGATTTGAGCAAGGATACAAGATACCACCCAATCCTTATCCATTACAGATGATAACCAATTAGAACCTGAGTGGTTACATTGTACATTAGATGTCAAGGCTTTATGCACCAATATACCACATTGGGCTGGACTTGAGGCCCTCAAGTTTTGGTTAGATAGAGCCAAATTATATCCAGTTGGTTTCAATACGCTTTTGGTTTGTATGGCAGAACATGTTTTGAATAAAAATGTTTTCTATTTTCTAGGTTAATGCTATTGGCAGTTGAAGGGTACCGCTATGGGAGCCTCTTTTGCTCCTATATATGCGGACTTATTCATGGGCTACATTGAGGAGCAACTCATTTATGATCAAACACATAACATCTATCTTGGGGAGCTGGATATTTGGCGACGTTATCTTGATGATTATTGGTTAGTTTGGCGTTCCGATGAAGAATATTTGGCTGAATTTGTGTCATACCTCAACCATAACAAATGGGGTATTGAATTTACTTCAACTTATCACCAAAATCAAATCAACTTTTTAGATGTAACCGTCATCAGGAACCCAGATGGTACTTTACGAAGCAAAACATTACGTAAATACCCGCAATACAATACTTTATTACATGCAACTAGTATACACCCTAGCCACATCATCCGGAATATACCCAAATCCCAGTTCCTCAGGATATGCAGGATTTGTTCCGCAGAAAATAACTTTGAAGAATCACAACAAGATCTAACCAACAGATTTAGAACCAGGGGATACAAGGAACCTGACATTCAGTTGGCACATCACTTTGCAACCAATTCCACCAGAACTTCCCTTCTCAAATATTGTGACAGAAATAGGGATGCACAGGATGGAGGATTACGGTTTATTACTACCTATGGGCGTAACATCAATTTGATTAGAAATACCATGATGAAACATTGGAACATCCTCACTGCCAATGAGGATATTGCCTCCTTAGTCGGTAACACTTGTCAATATGGTTACCGTAGAGGGAGAACACTAAGTTCATTTTTTTCACATTATAAGAGGATGGGTTCAGGTGGCATTATACATCAACAACTTACGATGACTGGTGACAAACTTTGGGGCACTTATCAATGTGGCCATTGTTCAACATGTCCATTTATATTCACATCTAAACAATTTTCCAGTAAAAATACTGACAGGATTTTTAACATGAACTTTTTGGCAACTGTAATAGTGATTGGGTGGTATATCTTGCGACTTGCACATGTGGTTCATTTTATGTGGGTCAGGCATCACGGGCGTTGAGATTATGCATGTCGGAACATCGTAGTGACATTCGAACCAAAAGAGAAACCAACGCTCTGTTCAGGCACTACACACATCATACTGCTAGATTTCAATTTTGTATTGTAGATAGAATTCTGGGTGACAGATCCAACAAACAGGGATGGCATTCCATTCTCAACCAAAAAGAGAAATACTGGATTATCAAGCTAGGGGCACTATTTTCTCCTGGTTTAAATGATCATTTATAGCCAATTAATATATCCAATATTGAATGTATTATCATACTTATGTTTTATTACCATATTTGCTATTTGGATCATCTATTTTTTACTTGTTATTTTTTATTTTCTAGTTTGTATTTTTCCTTCCAGTTTTTCTTTCAGGCAATATTATGGGCATGTCTAAAATCCTTTGGAAGCACCTCATTGGTCTATGGATAAACCTGCATTTGTGCATCATTTCCTGTTTGTACTTTTCTTGTTCCACTGAGGAAAGCCATGTTAAGCTGAAACCGGTCTGGATTATTGAATTGTTCAATATGTATTAAAACACTTAAGTTTTACCTTAGTGTTGCTGTAGTTTTGTTGCTGATATATACTGAGTTTTGTGCTGGCATTTTTTCAGTTACTGATAGTTTGTTTTGCCTTGCACTTGGATCCTACTTGCAGGGCTTTTCTCTTTATACATTTCTTTGACCCAGCTTTTAAAACAAACAAAAGGTCACATGACAAAAAAAAAAAATCACATGACATAACTTAAGCACACTTATAAAAATACTAATGGTTTAACTTCTTCATTTTTAAAAAAGCAACGTCTTCCTTATTATTAAGTCCTGGTGGATGGCAAGCATTTAATTTTACCTGCCAAAAATATTCTGTCCACCCTAGTTCATCTTCAGCATTGAATAACTTATCATATCCCTGTATCTCATCTAATACAAGAAATTTAAAATTCACTCTACATGTCCCTCTATTGTAATGTTTAGCCAATGCATTTTTTTCATCACCAATACTTACTGCATGTTTATGTTCATATATACATCTAAATAACTCTCTACAAGTGGAGTACCACAGGGTTCAGTCCTGGGTCCTCTCCTGTTTGGTATCTACTTCTCTGAAATGCAGGCCAACACAGACGGTCTTTGGCTAACAAAGTTTGCAGATGACTGCAAACTAGGAGCCATAATCGAAACTCCTAACGATGTGGACAAACTACAAAAGGGCCTCACTGAGACAGATACCTGGTGTCAAAGCCATGGCCTGAAGCTCAATGCCAAAAAGTGTATTGTCATCCCCTTTGGTAAAAACTCTGTACCCATGAACTACCACATAGCTGGTAGTCTACTTAATGCCGAAAATGTGATGAGACCTTGGGACACAGGTGGACAGTAGTCTCTCCTTTGATAATCACATCGCCACAGTGGTCAGGAAAGCCTTCTACATGGCTCATCTCATCACAAAAGGATTCTCATCTAGAAAAAAAGAGGTCATTGTTCCCCTCTACTCATCACTCATTAGACCCATTATAGACTACAACGCCCCTTTTGGTATATACCTCACAAGACATCTACAACAACTGGAAAGACCACAGAAATACCTCACAAAGGGGATTACTGGCCTCAAACAGATGCCCTATGCAGACCGTCTCAAAAAACTACAGCTTTACTATGCAGACCGTCTCAAAAAACTACAGCTTTACTCCATCGCATATCGCCTACTCAGAGGCGATCTCTGCCTAACATACAAAGCTATGTCAAACCCAGAGCTGTTGGATATGCTCCACTTAAAGAAATCCCAATCCCTCCGAGCTACACACTCTAGGGACCTAAACCTTGTCACCACAATAAACAGAACATGCTGGAGGGATAGATTCCTGTCCCAGGGATTTCTCATACTCTGGAACAGACTACCTATCTATGTCAAACAGAGCTCCTCATTAGCACTCTTCAAGAAAAATCTTGATGATTGGATGGGAAATGGGAAATTCACCCCTGGGATCACTTCTGTGGCTCTGCTCGACAGGGGCACAGGAAAATAATTTTCTTGGGTGGCGAAAGACAGGGTACATTTTTTGACTAGGCTTGTATGGGCCCTAGGGCCGATAGCCTAGTACCTACCTATGAGCCTATAAAAGTATGCCTTACTGCATTGTCTTGTTTGGCCAGCCTTGAGGTATATTTATTTCTGATGTAAATAGAAATACCTTAACCTTTAATCCCTGTCTGTGTAGTAGCTGGTCTAAATGTGTTGAAAACATTATAACCTTGCACAGTTGGTGTGCACTCAGCTGCTTTAAACCATGTCTCAGTGATCACACAGATGTCAGCATTCTCTAGAATGACGACAGCTTTTAGGAAGCTGAATTTTTTGTTTAGGCTCCTAGCACTGAATAGTATCAACTTTAGATATTCTTGGATTTGATTTGCTATGTCAGAAGTATTTTCAGTTTCATTCTAAGGGGATGCAATGTCTGTCTGCCTGGGATGACATGTTGGACAAGCCACGCTGCTTCGCAAGGGATGGCTTACACCTGTCACCACTGGGCTTCCGGATATTGGCTAAGGCTCTTGCCACCCCCATAGTGCCTTTTTTAGGCAAGGCTCAAAAGACAAACCCACCTCCTTAGAAAACAAAAATGGAAAAAAACTAAGGGTAATGCTGCTCAACGCCAGAAGTCTAAATCTCAAGATGCAGGCACTCGATGCACTCCTCAGCATGGAGAACATCGACGTCTGTGCAGTAACTGAAACCTGGTTCAAGGCTCCTGAGAGCACCCCAGCTACCAGGCTATACCTCGTATCATGCTTTTGGCCCCAAAACCCGGGCGAACCACAAAGGGAGGGGAGTGTCCATATTCATCAAGGACACCCACACCTCCAGGTTAGTAGCAACACATGAAGCATCAGAGACCATACAGGTGCAACTAACCATAGGCAAAACTGCTATACAACTGGTAGCATGTTAAAGACCACCCTCCCAATCTCAGGAACCCCACTCAGCCTTCCTGAAGACATTGGAGGATATGAATGTATCACAAAATACCATCATACTGGGAGACTTCAACTACCCAAACATAGATTGGGTACATTATTCTAGCCCTAATACCCTAGCCCAAAGGTTCCTGGAATTCATAAATTCAAATGTACTGGAACAACTAGTCACCTCTCCCACTAGGGGAGATAATATACTAGACCTGATCATCACAAACATGGGGACAAAATGCTCCACACCGGAAGTATACCCCTCACTAGTGAGATCTGACCACAAACTAATCACCCTGGATATACATATCCCACCTCCACCCCCAGCACAAAAGACCACAGTGAAAAACTTCTCAAAAGCAGACTTCACTCTTCTTAAGACTGAGATGGTATCCTTTAAGCCCACTGTGCCAGTGGATACCACATCCCACAAAGCCCACTGTGCCAGTGGATACCACATCCCACAATGCCGAATCCTTCACAAATGCTTTCTATGGACATCTCCAAGAATGCATGGATCATGCAATCCCAAATAAATCCAAGTCACTCTCCACCAAAGGCAAGCGTCCTGTCTGGTGGACCTCAGCCATTAACAAATTCTATAACAAAAGAAAGAAGCCACTGCACGTCAGAGCAAAATCCCATGAAGGGAAGACATCTCTGATCAACATTAGCAGAAAACTACGTTCTCTCATAAAAACATCCAAGGCCAACTTTGAGAGAAAAATCGCCAAGGACACTAAAGATAACCACAAAGCCTTCTTCAGCTATGTTAGAAACCTGGGCGGAAACCCTCAGATATGCTCAGAGTTAGTTCACAACAACAAAAAATACACTGAACCCACAGATATTGCCAACATTCTGGCTGACAGGTTCAGTGCAAATTTCTCCCCTCCCTCACCCCCAAAAGAAGAGATACTTATCCCAGCTGAATGTAATCTCCCTGTCATCTCAGATGTCCAAGTGAGAACCGCCCTAAACAAAGCTAAAAACACAGCATCAATGGGACCTGACGGTATCCCGGGTTGCATGTTACGTGAACTCCAAGAGGAGCTAAACCCACACATAAAAATGCTATTTAACCTTAGCCTTACTTCAGGATATGTACCTGAACAGTGGCGTACAGCAACAGTGGTCCCACTCCACAAAGGGGGTACCTCTACAGATCCTGGAAACTACTGCCCCATAAGCTTAACCAGCCTGGTCTGCAAAGCTATGGAAAGAATCATTATGGAACTCATAAACAGAGACATAGGGGACCTACAGACACTTGACCCCACCCAGTTCAGCTTTGTAAAGGGCAGATCCTGCCTTTTGAACCTGGTTGACTTTTTCGAAACAGTCACTAGAGCCATTGATGAGGGCAAAGCAGTCCATACAGCCTACCTGAACTTGGCTAAGGCCTTCGACACAATACCCCACTCAGGCATCATAGATAAGCTCAACAGCTTAAACGTAAACCCTTATATCACCAGATGGGTTGCAAACTGGCTAAAGGACAGAACCCATAAAGTTAAAATCGCTGGAGCAATGTCAGACTCAAAGCCAGTCACAAGTGGTGTCCCACAGGGATCTGTCCTGGGACCCCTCTTGTTCGGCATTTATTTCTCAGATGTTAAAGCAAACATGGGAGGGTTGTGGCTGACAAAGTTCGCAGATGACTGCAAACTAGGCGCCATAGTCGATACACCAGCGGACACATACATCCTACAAAAAGGCCTCACAGAAATGGACAACTGGTGCCGGAGTCACGGCCTTAAACTAAATGCCAAAAAATGTACAGTCATCCCCTTTGGGAAAAACAAAGTACCCACAAATTTTCACATAGACAGCAACCCACTGAGTACGGAAAAAGTAATCAGAGACCTAGGGACCCAAGTCGTCAGCGACCTCTCATTTGACACCCACGTTGCCAAAGTGGTTAGAAAAACATTCTACCTTGCACACCTCATCATGAAGGGATTCACATCCAGATCCAGGGATGTCATTGTACCCCTATACTCCTCTCTCATCAGACCCATGATTGAGTACAATGCCCCATTTGGTATGTACCTCACCTGGCATTTGCAACAGCTGGAGAGACCACAAAAGTACCTCACCAAGAGGATCAAGGGTCTCCAACATGTCTTATTCTGCCAGACTAAAGAAACTTCAGCTCTATTCAGTAGCATACCGCCTGCTCAGAGGTAATCTCTGCCTGACGTACAAGGCCATGTCCACTCAGGATCTGACGGACATGCTCCACCTCAAAAGATCCAAATCCATCAGGACCACGAGAGCTAAAGACTTAAACCTCGGCACAGGTAAGAATAGGACATGCTGGAGGGATAGATTCATAACCCAGAGGCTTCCCATGCTTTGGAACAGGATCCCAGTTCGCATTAGGCAGAGCCCCTCACTGACTCTCTTCAAGAGAAATCTTGATGAGTGGATGGGAGATCGTAAGTTTACCCCAGGGGTCACATCTGTGTCACTGCTAGACAGGGGCACAGTAAACTAATTCTTTTATATAAGGGGACCTTCACTGTGTCACTACTAGACAGAGGCACAGTATTCTAATTTTATTCTGTACATTTTTGTACCATTTCATGGGATGGCAAAAGCCACATCACTATGGCTAGGCTTACAAATGCCCTAGGGCAGATAGCCTAGTACTATACTATGAAACTATGAAACTATATATCTTTAAATATCAACCTGATTTATACAAGATGCTTGTGTTACAAATGTATTAGAATTGCATGTCATTTGTATATCAAACTGATTTGCACAGATGTTTGTACTGAAAATGTATTTGTGGGGTTTGCTTGTGCTGAACTGTATCAACAGTGCACTCTGCTGAAATGAAGAGAAATGTACATGTATTATTGTAGCTGAATTAAATGTATATGTCTTAATACAGGATACTGGGACAGAAACAGTTAAGCAGCTAGCTTGCTTTAAGAAAAATAAAGGAAATGTAAATGAGCTGTTAAACAGTTAAAACTGCATCCCACAGTGCTGAACAGTACCAGAGAAACTAGGTATGGGAAAAACCCTTTGTTCCTTAGCTCAGTAAAAAGCGGGGAAGCCCCAGGCACTGCCATAAACATTTAGATGTGTATTGTAGCCATCTATGCTAAATTCCTGTCTCCAAAGGGGAATACTGCGAGAACTAGAGTCAGGTGACCAGATGGGGTCATTCCGCCAGCCCTCTTGGAAATTATGTTAGATATTACAAAGTGAAATCTCAGAGTATTGAGTATTCTGTTTTGTGAAACCTGACTAGAAAGACCCTCACCCACAGCATCTTGCTGTGTGGAAATTAAGTAACTTAAATAGGGAAAGTAATTATTTTAGATTAGTCAGGAATATAGTGAAGCTTGGTTTAGATGCTTTTCTTTATTTATCTAAATCTGTCCGTCACTGTTCTTTTCAATATTTCCTGTGATCTGAACTCTGTGATTTACTGTGAATATGTATTCAGTATTTTCATGTTCTTTTATTATTTATTATTAAATATATTTAAAATGTTCATTGTGGCTGGCCCTTGTAGAAATTATCTAACCTTTGAGAGTTCTTATATTTATTTTGTGACACTGTGTCATGGTCAACTACTATCATTTGTACTAGTATTAATATTACACAGTATACTTGGGCACCCTTTGTTAACGGCCTTAGAGTAGCTGATTATGGAGTGTCTTGTGGCGGTGATAACTACCTTGTACTCGGGTAGAAGGGGGCACAGCAGGTAACTTTCTGTACCAGCCTTTCCCATGTGTTTGTGTGTGGATAATCAAATCTCAGTGTGTGTGTGTCAGCTACTTGGGGCAGTGACACAAAGCACTGGGTTCACAGAGAGGGTGCTGGAGAACTTGGCTTGGACAGTCGGCTGAGGACCTAACCCTACAGCTGTACCAGTGGGGAGTCTAACTAGGGACTTGGAGGGAGACAGATATAGAGACTCCCTGTGTGCTCTTAAGGGAAATTGTACTTAATGCAGGGAGGTTTGCGCCTGGAAATACTGAGTGTATCCATTTGTAAAACACGTGCACGCCTCTCTCCAGTGAAAGTGGTGAGGATTCAGGCTCCTTGATTTCCGGCCCAGTGTGGGGACGTCACATATTGGTGGCAGTGGTGGCTATCACATATTGGTAGCAGTGGTGGGCATCACATATTTTCCTGTCTTGAGAGCCCATCTGAACTGGTATTGCTGACCTCACTACAGTGTTGTGCTGTCATGTCATAGGCCTGCAATGCTAAGCTCCACCTTAATAACTTGGCATTTTGCTGGCTGGCTCTATGTAGCCATGTTAAGGGATGGTGGTTGGTAACTATAGTGAACTTCCTTCCATACAGATAAGGGTGAAGTTTCTGCAGTGCCCATACTATGGCTAAACTTTCCTTTTCTACAGCTGCATAACATTCCTCCCTGGGTTAGAGTCTATGGCTAAGATACACCACTGGGTGCTCTTCTCCCTCTGAGGAAACCTGGCTAAGTACACCCCCCCCCCACACCCCATGGTTTGAAGCATCCACCTGCATAACAAATCATTTACTGTAATCTGGACTGGCTAACACAGGGGGTCCTCCCAAAGTTCATTTAAGCTTCTGGAATGCCTGATCACAAGCTGGGGTCCACACTACCTTATCTGGCCTGTTTTTCCTTGTCAGGTCTGTGAGGGAAGCAGCTATGGTAGTATAATTGGTGACAAACTTCTATAGTACCCTAATGTCCCTAAGAATGCCCTCATCTGCTTTTTGGTAAATAGGCTATGCCATGCTTGAATGGCATCTACTTTAGCAGGTTCTGGCCTGATCTTACTACTCCCCACTCGATGTCTCAGGTAGGAGATCTATGCCATACCCACATGACACTTACTGGACTTAATGGTCAACCCAGCCCTCTGCTGTCTGCCCAGCACCTCCCTGACATACTGAAGGTGCTCTTGTCAGGAATGGCTGTAGATGGCAATATAATCCAGGTAAGTAAGGACATAATTTCCTGCTCCTGCTAGGATATGATCTACCAGCCTCTGGAAAGTCACTGGGGCATTTTTCATCCCAAAGGACATATTCATGAACTCATACAAGCCAAAAGGAGTAATAAAGGTTGACCTCTTTCTAGCCATGGAAGTCAAGGGCACCTGCCAATAGCCCTTGGTAAGATCAATAGTGGTCAAATACTTAGCCCCATCCAGCTGCTCTAGGGCTTCATCTGTCCTAGGCATGGGTAAACATCTGACTCTTTGTGACTATTTAATTTCCTGTAGTCCACACAGAACCTGGTGCTGCCATCCTTCTTTGGTACTAGCAACACTGGGGAGGCCCAGGGACTGCTGGACTCCTGGATTAGTCCCAGTTCCAACATCACCTGCATCTCCTCCTTCAGAGTCTGTCTGACTTGGTCACGCACCCTGTAAGGGGCCTGCTTTATAGGTCTTTGGGGGCCTGTAACCACATGGTGCTGCCCCAGGTGGGTGCACCCTGGTTTCCCAGTGAACATGTCCCCAAACTCATGTAACACTGCTCGGATTTCTCAAACCTGGCTAGGGGACAGCTGTTGGGATATTGCTACCCTTCTTCCACTGAGGTGTCAGTCTGAGCATCACTGAGGAGATCAGTCACCAGCGATCCCTCTCAAACTTCTCCTGCCATCCACTACAAATACTTGGCACAAGGGTCTCCCTGTCATGGTAAGGCTTCATCATGTTAGCATGGTACAATTTGTGCCCCTGCCTCCTGCCTAGCAGTTCTTCCATGTAGTTAACATCACTGATCTTCTTTACCACCCTGAAGGGTCCCTGCCAACCTGCCTGTAGCTTACTGTCTTCACAGGAATGAGCACCATCACCTGCTGTCCCACAGCACATACTCAGGCTTGAGCATTCCTGTCACACCAGACCTTTTCCTGCAGTTGGCCTCTGGATAGGCTCTCCTAGGCCACGCTCATGAGCTCCCCGAGCCTTGTCCTGAGGTTTAGCACATATGCCACAACAGACTCCTTGTGGGATTCACACACACCCTCCCACTCATCACGAATCAAGTCCAGAAGTCCCCTCACCCTATGCCCATACAGCAACTCAATGGGTGAAAAACCTATGGATGCTTGGGGTACCTCTCTGTAAGCAAACAGCAGATGGGGCAAATATTTGTCCCACTCTCTCTTAAACTGGTCTGTAAATGCCTGTAACATAGTCTTTAGTGTAGAGTTTAACCTTTCCAAAAGACCATTAGTCTGGGGGTGGTAGGGGGTTGTCTTTAGGTGCTTCACCCCACAGAGCTCTCATAGACAAGCCAGCAGGTCTGACATGAAATGGGCACCAATGTCAGTCAGTATTTCTCTTGGGAAACCTTCCCTGCTGAAAGTCTCTAGCAAAGCATTTGCCACCTTCTATGTCTCGATGAAGGACAGAGCCACTGCCTCAGAGTATCTAGCAGCATAATCTACTACCACTAGGATATACTTCTTCTCTGTGGTACTTGGGGTTCTCAGAGGGCCCATAAAACCCATAGCTACCCTCTGAAATTGCCTCTCAATCACAGGCAAAGAAGACATTAAAGGAGCTTTGACCTTATCTCCTGCCTTGTCTACTTTTTGGCACTGCTCATAGGTCCTGCAGTACCCTGTTACACCCCTCGAAATCCCAGGCCAACAAAAGTTCTGCGGAACACATCTCTTGGTACATTTTATCCCCATATGACCTGCAAAAGAAATGCCATGGGCTACGGCTAGAATTGCCAGACAGTAGACTCTGGGCACTACCAACTGCTGTTACCTCACCTTCTAGCTCTCCCTCAGGGGTCCACTCTCTATGTAGTAATCCTTTGTTCCAGTATACAGATTCCCCCTTTTCCTTGAGAATCAGGTGCCTCCCTAGCTACCTCCCTTAGGCCTCTTAGCGTAGGGTCTGACAGATGAGCCTGTCTCAACTCTCTCTTTGTAACTCTTCCCAGCTTCCCTTCCACAGGAAGCCCGGTATCCTCTGACAGCGGTGCCTCACTGTCAGCCTGCGTACTGCTATTTACCTCTGCCCCTGCAGTCACTCTGTCCAAGGGAACATCAGTACCCACCAGCAGCTGTGAATCACCTTCCATCTCACTGCTATAGGGTAGCTCCTCCCTTGGGTGAAACACCAAGCTTCACTTATAGGAATAGTAAAAATCTGAAGAGACTGCTATGTTCTGATTATAGCCCTAAAAACACTAGGCAACCATGCAATAAAGTGAAGGTCTATGGCACATTTGCTTGTGGTAAATGTAGCTCTTGTGACTCGATTAGTGTTAAAGAGTTCGTACATCCCACTCTGAATTTTAAGTTTATACCTAGGTTTTCTGCAACTTGTGATAATGTTAATCTTATATATCTGGCAACCTGTAAACAATGCCAGGCCTTTTATGTTGGCCTGACAACAAGAAGACTAAAAGATAGAATATACAATCACTTATATGACATTAGGAAACAGAATCCATTAAATGCTTTGGCTAAACATATTATGATGAATGAGGGGCATATATTTACATTTAGAGTATTGCAGTTAGTAGTCCCAAATAAGAGAGGAGGGAATAAAATGAATTATTTGGAGACCATTGAACTTCAATGGATTTTCAAGTTATGTGCACATCAAACACCAGGTCTTAATCAATTCATCACGATAAAACCTGTTCTTGAAGCTCGTAGCTTAAAGTAGTTCACACTATCTCATAGTTTATGTTCTTATGTTTAAATATATATATATTCTTATATTAATTTGTATTTTTATATTCTATAGATGTATGTTGTACATATGCTTTATACACATACATTTATTTCCATATATTTATAGGCTAGTTGTCTGTGTTATTCTTTATTATGCATTGCCATGTCATTGCTTCATAATATAAATGGGCTTTTAAAATGCTTGAAATCTTAACACTGTGAAAATCTTAATGAATTGTCAACTAATTAATTAATTGATTGATTGAATATGATTAATTACTCTGCTTTTGTATATAAAATGAGTTTATACTGGTTGTGTTTTAAGATCTGATGAAGCGTACATTGATGGTACGTGAAAGCGCTTATTTTTGTCATTAAAAGTCTATCTATTTCATTTTATGTGGTGGTCCACCTTCGTTTTGTTTTACAATATTGAATTTTCATCAGATAGTAGCGTTTCTTATTATTTTCATCTTTGTTTGCTGATTTATTTTGTTACGCTACCATCACACAATGGATCCTGTTCCCATTGAACTGGATTATAATCCTGAAGCAAGAGACCTGAAGCGGAAATGGATTTCTATTACTGAACAACGGACTAATCCCTTACTTAACTTGGAGCTGCAATTACCACCAGCAGCACCTAATACAGGTACTATAGAGAACTTAAATGAATTTAATACATTAATCAGAGAATTGGAGAACCATCTCTATAAACTACAGAGACTCACTTGGCAGAGGAGACACATGGAAGCTTGCCTCCACTTCCATGTTATACCTCGTGGCATGAGAGTGCTTTGTATGCCCTCCTATGGCAATAGTCACCCTGAGCTGTTAAAGAGGTGGCAGAAACTAAACATTGAATTAAGTAACAACTATATCAAATTCCTTATTGATTATTTCTCACCTTTTGAGACTGAACTGATAGGGAAAGTAGAGGCTTTGAATAAAGATCTACATGACCAATTCAAAGGTGAATCTTTTGAAAGGAGACCTGAAAGTATGTATTCTCAAATAGTCATGTATAGCGATAAATTGCAACAAATAAAATATCGCAAGCTACAACGTGACTATAAGGACTTTACAACTGGCCAAGTTTTTGTATGGTCTAAAAATGCTATTACTAGTCCGATTCAAGAAAATATGAACATTAATATGTCTCAGTCACAAAATGCACACATTGATAATGTTACTATTCCTTTAAGTGCTCCCACTACGTCAACAGCTGATATGAATGCAGCTATCACTTTGACTTCGTCATCACGTAGAACAGATGAGTTGAATTCTGTTACGTGGAGAGATACTCCACCACCTAACCAACAAGCTCTTGCTACAAATCATAATGAACATTTTTTGGGAGCTAGACCAAAACAACCTACTGGGAACATGGATTGTTTTTTACCGCTTCCAGTGAAAACGTGCATTCAGTCCAGAAGCAGATCAAACAGCCGTGGCCGCAGAAAAAGGAAGTTTTCAGGCGGAAACTTCGAACAGAGACGCCGAATGAGGGACTAAATGACCTTGTATTTAATTATTCCAGGTTTGACTTTAATTCAACTGATTTATCTCTATTAAATAGAGGCCTTACTTTTATTCCATCGCAGAACAGTTGTTTAAGTGAGTTGCTTACTGATTTACAAGTGTTTGGACGTACTGTTGCCTTAAAACATTTGTATAATAATAAGCAAACTACTCTATTAACAGATCTGAAATTTTGTCCTAAACGGAAAAGTAACTTTATACCTATGTTGCCTAATGTAGTTGACTGTTTTGTGAAGTTATGTGAAAAAGATTTTTATGCTTATTTTTCAAAACGCAGATGTTGCTATTTTAATATAAGCAATGCAGAATGGCGTTCTCTACAAGCCCTGAGTAGTAATACAGAATTAACCATAAAACCAGCTGATAATGGGGGGGGATAGTATTGCTTAACACCCAGGATTATTATGATAGTATGACTGAAATGCTACATGATACTGATACTCATTTCAAGATAGATCAAGCCACATTAGATAAATTAACAAACAAGATATATGATGATTTATATGACCTCTTGATGTGCAGACAGATCAATTTTGATCTATATAACTATTTTCTAATAGAATACCCTCTGGTACCTTACATAAAAGGCCTACCTAAGGTACACAAGAAAGTCTCACCTTTACCAATGCGCCCTATTGTGGCAGGTGAGAGATGGATAACAGAAACCATGTCAATTTATATAGAAAAAAACACTTAGTCCATTAATGAAGGAAATACCTACTATACTGAAGGACACCAACCAATTAATTGATACAATTGATTCTCTATTTATGGAAGGTCTATCCAACACATGCCTACTAGTTACCTTAGATGTAAAAAACTTGTTTACCTCGATTCCTAATGATTATGGAACAGAGGCTATTAGAGAGTTATTAAATCATGTCCCTGATTTTACTAATGATGAACAAATGCTAATTTGTACTTTATTAGATATTACATTAAATACCAATGTTTTTATGTTTAATAATCAATTATATTTACAGAAATGGGGTGTTGCAATGGGCACCCAATGTGCCAACACATATGCAAACTTGGTAGTCTATTACTGGGAAAAGAAACATGTTTTTAATACTGTCTTCTATACCAAGATTTTAATGTATAGGAGATTTGTAGATGACATTTTATTCTTTTGGAATGGCACCGTTGATGAATTAAATGACTTTGTTAACTATTTGGAATCTACCACTGACTTCCTTAGATTTACAATGGAATTTTCCATCTCTCAAATTAATTTCCATGATATCACGATCACTAAAGATCTACATGGAAATTTAACTACTAACTTATATAGGAAGACATGCTGGAAGAATACATTACTTCATTTCAACAGCATGCATCCACGGTTTATATTTCCTAATATAGTCAAGAGCCAGTTTATTAGACTTACCAAGCTATGCAGAGAAATTACACAGTTAACTGCACAAGCTGACTTGCTGGAACACCTTTTTGTTAAAAGAGGCTATAATCATTCTATGGTCAAGAATTTGAGAGAATCTATTATTCCTAATGAGAACATTTGCAGAGATGAATTGGTCGATACTAGAATTAAAGGTTTGAGACGTGCTAGTCGCATTAAAGGTGATCAAAAGGTGACCTTTACAACAAGATTTACCAATGATAATAAAGAGATAATGAGAATTGTGCGTAAACATTGGCATGTACTCACAATAGATCTTGATATCAATAAATTGGTGGGTGAAACACAAAGCTTCACTTATAGGAATAGTAAAATTCTGAAGAGACTGCTATGTTCTGATTATAGCCCTAAAAACACTAGGCAACCATGCAATAAAGTGAAGGTCTATGGCACATTTGCTTGTGGTAAATGTAACTCTTGTGACTCGATTAGTGTTATTCAAGAGTTCGTACATCCCACTCTGAATTTTAAGTTTATACCTAGGTTTTCTGCAACTAGTGATAATGTTAATCTTATATATCTGGCAACCTGTAAACAATGCCAGGCCTTTTATGTTGGCCTGACAACAAGAAGACTAAAAGATAGAATATACAATCACTTATATGACATTAGGAAACAGAATCCATTAATTGCTTTGGCTAAACATATTATGATGAATGAGGGGCATGTATTTACATTTAGAGTATTGCAGTTGGTAGTCCCAAATAAGAGAGGAGGGAATAAAATGAATTATTTGGAGACCATTGAACTTCAATGGATTTTCAAGTTATGTGCACATCAAACACCAGGTTCTTAATCAATTCATCACGATAAAACCTGTTCTTGAAGCTCGTAGCTTAAAGTAGTTCACACTATCTCATAGTTTATGTTCTTATGTTTAAATATATATATATTCTTATATTAATTTGTATTTTTATATTCTATAGATGTATGTTGTACATATGCTTTATACACATACATTTCCATATATTTATAGGCTAGTTGTCTGTGTTATTCTTTATTATGCATTGCCATGTCATTGCTTCATAATATAAATGGGCTTTTAAAATGCTTGAAATCTTAACACTGTGAAAATCTTAATGAATTGTCAACTAATTAATTGATTGATTGAATATGATTAATTACTCTGCTGTTGTATATAAAATGAGTTTTTACTGGTTGTGTTTTAAGATCTGATGAAGCGTACATTGATGGTACGTGAAAGCGCTTATTTTTGTCATTAAAAGTCTATCTATTTCATTTTATGTGGTGGTCCACCTTCGTTTTTTTTACAATATTGAATTTTCATCGAGTCGGACCTTCAGATAGTAGCGTTTCTTATTATTTTCATACATTTTATCCCCATATGACCTGCAAAAGAAATGTCATGGACTATGGCTAGAATTGCCAGACAGTAGACTCTGGGCACTACCAACTGCTGTTACTTCACCTTCTAGCTCTCCCTCAGGGGTCCACTCTCTATGCAGTAATCCTTTGTTCCAGTATACAGATTCTCCTTTTCCTTGAGAATCAGGTGCCTCCCTAGCTACCTCCCTTAGGCCTCTTAGCGTAGGGTCTGACAGATGAGCCTGTCTCAACTCTCTCTTTGTAACTCTTCCCAGCTTCCCTTCCACAGGAAGTCCGGTATCCTCTGACAGCGGTGCCTCACTGTCAGCCTGCGTACTGCTATTTACCTCTGCCCCTGCAGTCACTCTGTCCAAGGGAACATCAGTACCCACCAGCAGCTGTGAATCACCTTCCGTCTCACTGCTATAGGGTAGCTCCCCCTCCCTGCAGTAGCCACATCACCAGTTCTGGCTTCAGGTGTGCGGTCTGTCTGGGTCTCCCTCAGGCTTCCAGACCCACATGCTTGTCTCCAAGCCTGACTGCGTGTCACTGCATGCACAGAAGGTACATATTATCAAAATCATTTCCTATCAAGACATTCGCAGGGGATATCCTCCAACATGCCTACTTGCTTACTTCTTTTTTCCACCCTCACAGTCAAGGTGAACCCTGGCCAAAGCCATCTGGAATGATATCCCTCCTAAAGCTCTGACTGGAGTGGGAAGCCCAAGCAAGTACTGCTCCTCTTTAACCACTGCAGGCTTCACAATGGTTATATCAGAGGCTGTCTCGCTGTTGGCAGTAGCCTGCTTTCCATTCACCAAGATTGGATATAAACTCTGTTGGTAGTTCTGTACTCCTGTTGTCTACAGACAACTTACCACTGGTATTCTGTTATTCCCACTTGCTGGCTCCCACACCTTTTGTTCCTCACTTTGCCTCCTTGGACATCTATATGCTACATGGCCCCACTGGTTACATTTAAAACATTTTACCCTTGATCTGGGCTGTGTACCTGAACTAGTGGCTTCCCCTGTTACTGGCAGACTCTGTTGGGGTGGTTTCGGCTGCCTGGGTATCCCTTTCCTGTGCAGTGATGCCTTGGTTGCTAGGTATAGGCCCCCTTTTTCCCCCAACTCATCTGCAGAGTTGCATTCCCTGTCTGTCAACCAGATTCTCATGCCTGCAGACAAATTGCTAAGAGCTTGTTCTCTCACCAAAAGGTCTGTCAGCTCTTGAAAAGTGGTGACTCGACACCCACTCACCCACCTATGAAAAATAAGTGCTTAGTTCAGCAATATAATCACATACATTTTCATCTGCCTTGCGTCCATGCTCACAAAACGTTTTTCTATAAGCTTCAGGTGTTAACTTAAAACATTGTAAAAGACAGTGCTTAACTTTATCATAATCTAAACAATCAGTATCAGACAATTTAGAAACAGCAGTTACAGCTTTACTATGGAGTAAGGGGGTCAGGAACCATACCCAGACCTCTGGTCATCATTAAACTGTTTACAAACCCTTTCAAATGTATGACTAAAACTATTAAAATTATTACTCTCTGTAAATTGTGGAAGAAATTTACTGACCTTTATTGCTTCTGGGGTTCGGTTATATCGTTCCCCATTACCTCCATGACCCTGATGAGTCAGCATCTCCCTCTCATGTTGACGCTGCTTCTCCTTTTCGTCGGCCTCCAAACACCGCAGTCTCTCATTTTCTTCAGTCTCTAAATGCCATAGTTTTTCATTTTCTTCAGCCTCCAAACGCCGCTGTTCATAGGTTCATAGGTTAGTACTAGGCTATCAGCCCTAGGGCCTATACAAGCCTAGCCATAACAATTCCCTGAATATTTCTTCCCACATTATTTACTTTCCTGGACCCCTGTTTAGCAGGGCGACTGACGTGATCCCTGGGGTGAATTTCCTTTCTCCCATCCAATCGTCAAGGTTCCTCTTGAAGAGGTCCAAAGAGGCACTCTGCTTGACATGTATGGGCAATCTATTCCAGAGTCTGGGGAGTCTCTGGGTCAGGAACCTATCCCTCCAACATGTTTTGTTTATTGTGATGACAAAGTTTAGATCCCTGGAGCGTGTAGCTCTGAGGGATTGGGATTTCTTTAAGTGTAGCATGTCCAACAGCTCTGGGTTTGACATGGCCTTGTATGCTAAGTAGAGATCGCCTCTGAGTAGACGATATGCGACAGAGTATAGCTGGAGTTTTTTAAGGCGGTCAGCATAGGCCATCTGCTTTAGGCCTGTGATTCTTTTAGTGAGGTATTTCTGAGGCCTTTCCAGTTGTTGCAGATGTCTTGAGAGGTACATACCAAATGGGGCATTGTATTCTATAATGGGTCTAATGAGGGATGAGTACAGTGGGACAATGACCTCCTTTTTTCTGGATGAAAAGCCCTTCGTGATGAGGTGTGCCACATAGAAGGATTTCCTGACTGTTGTGGCGATGTGGTTATCGAAGGTGAGACCACTGTCCACCTGTGTCCCTAAGTCTCTTATCACACTTTCTGTGTTTAGTGTACTGCCACCTATATGGTAATTCATGGATACATGTTTTTCCCAAAGGGATAACAATACATTTCTTGGCATTGAGCTTGAGCCCATGGCTCTGGCACCAAGCATCTGTTTCTGTAAGGCCCTTTTGTAGAGTATCCACATCATTTGGGGATTCAATAATGGCTCCCAGTTTGCAGTCATCTGCAAACTTTGTTAGCCAGAGTCCCTTAGTGTTGACCTGTACTTCAGAGAAGTAGATGCCAAACAAGAGCGGCCTCAGGACTGAACCCTGAGGTACTCCACTTGTCACTTGTCTGGAACTGGATTTGGAGTCGGCTACTTTTACAGTGTGGGTTCTATCAGTAAGCCATTTAGCAACCCATTGGGTGACATAGGGATTAATGCCCAACTTAGTAAGTTTATCTATGATTCCAGAGTGGGGGATGGTGTCAAAGGCCTTGGCAAGGTCTAGATAGGCTGTGTGGACCACCTTACCCTTGTCCATGGCTCTGGAGACTGATTCAAAGAAGTCAATCAGGTTCAGGAGACAAGATCGGCCCTTCACAAACCCAAACTGGGTGGGGTCCAGTGTTTGAAGGTTGCCAATGTCTTTGTTTATAAGTTCCATGATAATACGCTCCATGGCCTTGCAGATAAGGCTTGTCAGACTGATGGGACGGTAGTTTCCAGGATCCAAGGTGGATCCCCCCTTGTGGATTGGGATAACTATAGCTCTGCGCCACTCAGTGGGCACGAAACCTGAGGTGAGGCTATGATTAAACATGACACTTAGGTGAGGTGCCAGTTCATATTGTAGTTCATGTAGTACACAGCCCAGGATGTCATCTGGTCCCATGGATGCTGTATTCTTGGCTTTAGAGAGTGCGTTTTGTACCTGTGTGGCTGTTATTACTGGAATATGGCAATCTTCCGGTATTGAGATGGGCCATTTAGGGGGTGAGAGTGGGGTGAAGTTGGCACTGAATCGATCTGCCGGGATATTGGCAATATCCTTCGGATCAGTATATTTAATGCCATTCTGTTTTAGCTCAGAGCAGATCTGAGCATTGCCATTTAGATTCTTGACATAATTATAGAATGCTTTGTGGTTGTCTTTGGAATCTTTGGCAATTTTATTTTCGTAACTAGCTTTCTCTGATGAGTTTAGTTCCAAACGTTTGGCCTCCAGTTCAAGTCTCTAACTCCAGATGGATTTTTAAGTCCTCTGAGGAAAAGTTGAACTGTCCTGTTTCTGAAAGCTGCAAGTCCCCATTAACAGAGTGATTAGCCTACTGGTTGCTGGTCTGCGCTACAGCTGTGATTAAGGCTGCAATCATTTTGCCTTTAGTCAAGTTGGCATGCCCCAGTTCTTCGGCTTGGCACAGCTCAGCCAACTGGTTCCTTGTCAGCTTGCCATAATCCTCTGCTGACATTCTTGCCTGCTTTCCCTGACTAAACTAAGCTAACAAAAAGTAGATAAATAAAACAACTGGGATAGAAAACTCTTAAAGTCTACTTTGTGGCTGCTTGAGAGTACACCTTTCTTTCGTAACAACTGCTTACAGGCTACAGGAATTCAATATCCACACCATTGCTCAACAATATGTGAGCATGTGATGATCCCTCCACTGCCAATCAATATGTGATGCTCACCACTGCTACCAATATGTGATGTCCCCACGTTGGGCCAGTAATCAAGGAGCCTGAATCCTAAACACTAACACTGGAGAGGGACGTGCACTTGGAATACAAATGGCTACGCTCAGTACTTTCAGATGCAGAACTCTTGCATCGAGTATAATTTCCCTTAAGAGCACAAAGGGAATACACTTAGCCTGGGGTACGGATGTCTCTATATCTGTCTCTCTCCAGGTCCCCAATAAGACTCCCCACTAGTACAGCTGTAGGGTTAGGTTCCCAGCTGAGTGTCAAAGCCAAGTCCTCCAGCACCCTCTCTGTGAACCCAGTGCTTTGTGTCCCTGCCCCAAGTACCTGACACACACCCACTGAGAGATGCGATTTTACACACACACACACACACACACACACACACACACACACACACACACACACACACACACACACACACCTGGGAAAGGCTGGTGCAGATTTACCTGTTGTGCCCACCTCTGCCCAAAGTATAAGGTAGTTATCACCTCCAGCAGACACTCCACAATCAGCTATTCTAGGGCCCTTAACAAAGGCTGTCCACTTATACTGTGTAATATTAATACTAATACAAATGTTAGTAGCTGACCAAGACAGCTAAGCCTTCTGGAGTGTCCCACACAATGTCACTAAATAAATGCAAGTACTCTCAAACGTTAGATACTTTCTAGAAGTACCATCCACAATAAAAGTTTTAAATATATTTAATAATAAATAATAAAAAAGCAAGAAAACACTGAATATATATTCACAGTAAAGCACAGAGTTCAGATCACTGGAAATATTGAAAAGAAAACTGATGGACAGACACTGATAAATAAAGAAAAACAATATCTAAACTAAGCTTCACTATATTCCTGACCAATCTAAAATAATTACTGTTCTCTAGTTAAGTTACTTAATACCACAAGGCAAGATGGTGTGGGTGAGCGTGTTTCTACTCAGGTTTCCCAAAACAGAATACTCAATACTCTGAGATTTCACTTTGTAATATCTAAACTATAATTTCCAAGAGGGCTGGCAGAATGATCTCATCAGGTCACATGACTCTACGTTCTCAGAGTATTCCCCTCTGAAGCTGAGACAGGAATTTACCATAGATGGCTATAATACACATCTAAATGTTTATGGCACAATGAACAAAGGTGTTTTCCCAGACCTAGTGTCTCTGGTCCTAATGGTTTAACACCTCATTTACATTTCCCTTTTTTTTTTTTTAAAGTAAGCCAGCTGGTTAACCATTGCTGTCCCAGTATCCTCTATTAAAACATATACATTTAATTCAGCTACAATAACACATGTACATTTCTCTTCATTTCAGCAGGGTGCACTGTTGATACATTTCAACACAAGCAAACCTCAGAAATATATTTTCAGCACAAGCGTCTGTACAAATCAGTTTGATATACATATGACAAAGTTTTAATACATTTGTAACACATGTACCCTGCATAAATCAGTTTGATATTCAAAGGACATATCACTATTTACAAAACTCCAGCTGGCTATGCTGGCACTTGTCCATATCAACACAAGATCTATACTAATTACCTGTATGCTTCCCCCTGGCAATGCCTGTGAGAAGGGATTTATGCACGGAGGTACATTTTGGCCATGTGAAATCGTGTAACATTCAAATATCTGGGAATGTAACAGTGAGGTAGTGGTGGGGGTGTGTGAGTATGCGTATGTGCTTTTGAAAAGGTATGGGAAATCTTGAGTGGAAGTGTGTACATGTGAGTTAGTGTGGGTGTGGATTTATATTTACCTGTGTGGTTGCACAGGGAGGGTTAGTTGGGCGATTGGTAGAGCGACTGTGTAAGGGCCTGACTCAGGATTCTTGAAAAGGCCTAAGGGGAACACTATCAGACTCTAGGGACATTTTCAAATGTGCTATAAGCACTTGAATCTCAAGTGTTCAAAGATTAACAACCCAAAACCAGGGATTTGAGCATCTGGCAGTTTGGGTAGGCTGCTGTTTGTCTTGTGTTCAAACTTGAAAATGAGCTCAGGCAAGTATCTGCTTCAGCTTACCTTCACACATTATTTGAGTCTGAGTGAGCCATGTTAAGGGAGTGTTAGTGCAGATTACTGCAGCAGTGAGGAACGGAGGGAGGTGGGTTAGTTTTAAGGAGCAGAAGCAGAGATTTTAGGTTTAGAGAGAAGGAAGGGAGTCTTAGAGTTGGGAGTGAAAAGGGAGTCCTTGGGTTAAAGTTAGGGTTCTGGTCATCTATACAGTTTTGTAGGATAGAGTGCTGGCAGAGATAAGTAGTTACTGTAAAATAAGTTAGTGGGAATGAGCACTTGCATTTCTGAACAAGTGGCAGTGAGCAAGTGTGTTGCAAACCCTTTTTAAATATGACTCTAAATCACTTAAAAATCTAACAGAACAGTGGGTTTTGCATCACAAAGCATTTTTTTCAACAATAAGAAGTATGAAACACTAATGTGTGGCATTACTGATGGACTGTAATCCTCCATAATTTATAAGGGACATGGCAAAAATCAAGGATGTTCTATAAAATTGGGGATAGTTGTGAGGGGGTAGGGTGTGTGTGTGTGTAAATGGATGACTGTGCCGAGGACTGCAATCGAGAGTGTGTGTGTGTGTGGGGGTGGGGGGGGGGGGGGGTGCAAGATGACTGCCTGTGCGCTGATAAATGTCTGCATGGTCAGAGGTTCATAGCTGCTTACTAGGATAACAACCACAAGGGCCTTTTTAAGCCTAGCCATGCTTCCCATATTTCTGACAAGTTCTGACAAGTGTAAGAAGGGGCTTGGGAGATGAAACCTTTACAAGCAGGGCACTCCAACATTTGCAACGAACATGTCAATCCCCTCGTCCATGGGGTAGGTATTAAGAAAGTTTCTTTTCCCACCAAAAACACTTAAAACACTTACCACACCCCCAAAAATAATTTAACACACATTTTAATTAGAAAAAAAGAGAACATTTAGTTTAAGCAACTTTTTTTCCCCACAAAAGTAAAAAGTTGCGCTTCATGGTAAAACGTGACTTTAAATCATATGACAGTCCACAAAAACACTTTTTTCCTCGTATAATTTTATTAATTTGTCAGAAAAAGTTGCTTTCCTGATTAAAACATTTTTTTCCCAAAGAAACATATCTGCCCATCAATGGAGAACTGTTAGAAGATTGTTAATCCTTGAAAGGCTGCAAGATGAGTGCTCTTCAGCAGCAGGAAAGCTCTAGAAGGTACTGAGTTCAAACTACTGATTTCCATCAGCTATGATTGAGCTGACAATGGTTTGAGCAGGAGCAGAAGCTCAGGAAGCTGCCTGGCTTTTATATCCTATGCAGGATATAACCCATATAGCTAAAGCTACTGCAGCAGTCATCAAATGATACAGATTATTTAATTTACCAGTGAATTCTTCCCATATCCAGTCAGAGCTACAATTGGCTTTCCTGAGATTAGGCTGCCTAATGGTCTCTGAATGGCAATGACTGTCTGTCTAGCCAACCATTCAGAACACGGGACATATTGCTTTGCAGAATAAGTTGCCTATTACCAGTTTCCTTATAGGGCCAAAAAAATAATCGATAAAGGATTATATGGAATACACACTGGTAAAAATACATTTTATATTACATGGATGACATGAGTCTTTAAGTCAAATAATCGGTGCATACATATATATATATATATATATATATATATATATATATATATGTATACATATATATATATATATATATATATATATATATATATATATACATTTTATATGTATATACATACATATATATATATATATATATATATATTTATATACACACACACACATATATATATATATATATATATGTATAGAGACATATATATATATATATATATATATATATATACATACACACACACAAACACACACATACATACATAAATAATGCATGTTAATCCTAACCTTGACATGCTGCTTACCTTAAAAATGCCTTTCTCATAACATTATTACTATTCAGACAAATTTAAGCTGAATGTGTGGTAGGGTTTTCAGTAGTGCATCAGGTAAGGAAATGTATTTCGTTGCTCAAATTATTTCGTTGCTCAATGTAGTGTGTATCACTCTGTGCTGTTGCTTGTATAATGAATCATCAATCAAGCCCTTTCATTAAGTAATAATTTTAGATATATATATAGGTACTTTTCCGTTATCGGGGCAACACTTCTAACTTGCACGCAATGATCACCCATGTGCATACCTTATTTTATTCACTTGTTGACCGCCGGATAAGTCCACGGGGTACAAGTATTAGCCAGAAATATTCAGATTTCAACTTGATTGGTCTTCTGGAACGGTAGCTGTTTGTCAGTTATTGGGAATCATTATCAGTGTGTGTCTTCGTCTTTGGATAAAGAGACATAGAGCTTGTGTCTATGTTGCGCTCATTATCTGTCAACTTCTTAGCTAAAAAATATAATTGGGGGGGGGGCACATAAATTCCAAAATCATGGATGATTTTTGTAATTATTACTCCGATTTACTTTGAAAATTAGAATAACACTTTTTGCATCAACACGCACTTTCTGAAGAGTATAAGAAGTATGAAACAGTACTATTGAACAATCAATTAACTAAGCTTCACTGATTTTACCACAAAATGAATGTTTTACGAGAAACAGGGCAAAATCGGGGACAGGTGTGCTAGAACTTGCGCACACTTCATCAACTGCCGGTAATGAGATATTTATGAAGCAACCAACATGTTTACTTGTGCATGTTCATCCCTCTCTATTATTTTGTGCTGCAATATAAGAAAAGCTTGCCCAGTTACTACAAACATATACATGCATATGTTTTGTTGTTTTGTATGGGCTGTTCACTGTGGGATATATCAACTTCCACCAAACAGCTTACTATAGCAAATAAAAAACGCTGTGTTTTTCTTTTCCACCCGGAAGCAGATTTATTAATAGTTATTGTCGCCTCACAGTAAGATGCTGTCCGGTTCGACTCTCAGCTAGAGCGTCTTCTGCGTGCAGACATGCGTGAATGAGCGTACCTTCGTTGAAGGTTGTGCATCAGGGCTGGTAACTTGGCACGTAAAAGTCAACTACCAATCATTAGCGGACCGGAGTTCCGCTGTAGCGACCTCTAATCAGGAAAAGCCTAAAGACACAACAACAAAAATACTGTGCATCTGGTTTTAGGCACTTTCGAGTTTGTTGGTGCTTTTAGGCATTGCTGGTTGTGGTACATTGGTCTTTTTCATAAAAATTTTTCCATTTGTTGCACTCTTAGTACGCCGTGTGGGGAAGATAGCACTTCACTTCACTGGTTGACAATTGTTAATATGTTCTCATTTACCAATAGAAATTGATATTTCCACAGGACGTGTGTGCTAATTCTTTAAAAACTGGGTATGTGTTCTCATTAAGAAACATGGATGATCATTGCATGCGCGTTAGAAGTGTTGCCCTGATAACGGAAAAGTACCTATATATATATATATATATATATATATATATATATATATATATATGTGTGTGTGTGTGTGTGTATAAACACATGTATGTATATATATATATATATGTGTGTATGTGTGTGTGTGTGTGTGTGTGTGTATAAACACATGTATGTCTATATATATATATATATATATATATATATATATATGTGTGTGTGTGTGTGTGTGTGTAAATATATATATATATATATATATATATATATATTTTTTTTTTTTTATAGAAACACACACACAACTACATACATGTGTATAGGGATCTATGTCAAAACAACGAATGACCATAACATTGACTCGTATATCAGCAAGATGACATCACCAAACATTTAAATGAACGAACTCCTGGAACAGAGTATTTTGCCTCCAGGAAACTAACCACTTGGCCACCAATAAGTAAAACCCAAACCGAAACAAATTAAACCTACCAAAGTGGGCCCCCCCCCCCACATCCCACCCCTAACTAAATATACCAACTCCGCGATTGCACTACTGTGGAGAAAAGGGCAAAGTTCGCCATGGTGGCCAAATAGTTAGTTTCCCAGAGGTGAAATATGCCGTTCCAGGAGTTTGTTCATTTAAATTTTCACCAAAGTCGTCTCACTATTATGTGAGTCAATGTTATGGTAATTCATTGTTTTGAAGGGAATCCATGTATATATGTGTGTGTGTGTGTGTCAATGTATGTAACTACACAGGGACAGTTGATCAAGTTTTCAGAAACTCGAAATTCATATCAAGCCCCCTGCACCCCCCACACCCCCTGCAAATTATGTATGTCAACTCTGAGACCGCACTACATCGAGGAAAATGGTAAATTTTATGATCCTCACTGTACTGTGATCTCCATTCAAAAGCTTTGAGTTTTTGTAAATTTGATCATACCATCTCGCCAATATGAATTTCGAGTTTCTGAAAATTCAATCAACTGATCCCTAGGGATCCCTACAAAGGAGAAAGATCGATCTATATGTTTATGTATGTCTGTGTGTGGCTGTATATGTGTGTGTGTGTGTGTTAAATAGGTAAATGAATGGTCCTTCCTGGATCGTTATTAGCCACGATTCAGCTACAATAGTTAAGGGTAAATACAGTATATTGGGAAAAATTTAGAAAACTTTCAGAAAGTGGGATTCATATGACTACCTGGAAAAATCCCATGCAGGCAGGGGAAGAACATACAATCTCCACAAAGACGGGTCTTAACCAGTAATAAAACTGCGGTGCTTTTACATCTGTGTATTACCTGATGAGCTCTTGCACTCTGATCTGTTTACAAATGCTTTTGATTTTTTGCCTTTGAGTTTATGCTCTTCTGTTGGGTTTATTGTTTTAACTTGGTTATTTACTGCACTTTGGGCAACATAGCCAGCTTTAGGAATCCGCTGAATGTGAGATTGCGGGGTTCCCCCTGATTATCTCCCTGCATACATGGGCCCTCACTGACAACATGCAGCTAACTCGTATGCAGGCAGCCATGGGCTTTTCCTTCTTCCTTGCCGTCCACTATTTGCAGGACCAAAATGTTTCATGCATTTTTCCCCTTCCCTGTAATTGCCTGTGATGTCAGATAAAAGCTGCACACCATCAGGTTCTCTTCAGTGAAGCAAGTATCTGATTGGTTGCAGCAGCCAGAGAAGTAAATTGTATTTTTTATTTATTTATTTTTTTAAAGAAGTGAAGAAGCAAGGCCCTGACTGGTCTTTGTAAAGCACCTCCTGTGTTAGCTGCCTTTAAAAAAGCACATGTGTAGCAAGCAGTCTTTCTTGTTTTTCAAGAGAGGTTTGCTAGGTGACTTTTCTGAATTAGTGTTGTGACATATCGTGAGGAGAGGACCAACCTAGCAGGACAAGGACTTGGGAAGGAAGCTGTGATCACTGGGACAAGGAGCTGCATTTTCAACTGCCCTTGTAAGGGCAACATTTAAAGATTTGAAAAACTGTCCTTTTAAGGACAAATTAAAAGGGCTGGACTGGTCTGCGTGTAAATAAGCAGGAGTCAGCTTACAATTGTGAAGAGTGAGCAAAAGATTAGTAGCAGCATTCCACTGCAGAATAGGTAAGTTGCCCTTTTTTTTTTTAAATCTTTACTGGGGGGAGGGGTTGATGAAACACATTAAGATGAGGATTGTAACAATTTTTTGCAGAATGTTTGTACTAAGGAGATTGGGGGGAGGGCTGTGGTTGAAAAAGTTTCATTTTAGCTTTTTCCTGTTATCTGTGATAATGGATCTGTTTTAGTCTTTTAGTCAATCCCGCATAAGAAGATTCTTGTTTTCATTCATTCATACTTTGTCCAGAATTGTGATGAAAGGTTGGAAGTGGGGAATGGAGCTGTGAGACTGTTAAAGAATGTACATATATTGTTTTAATGCAAACCTGGTTCTTCAAATGTTTCTAAATTTATAACAGCAATGTTTAAAACTATCACAGACATTAAGCCCTTGTTCTGCAATGTTTGGTTTTGTCTAGACTAGAACTGTTGTGATCAGAGGTTAGGAGCAGGTAAGGGCTGTGAGAATGCTTCACAATGTTCAGATGTTTGGCTGATATTTTTGGTCTGTTCCTCATAAAAAATGTGGGTTCACTCAATGAATTTTACTGCAAAATCTGGTATTCTAGCATCTTTATTAGTTCATAAGCCCACTGTTTTAAATCCCTAAGGTTATGCCGTTTTTTTTTTTTTTTTTTTTTGCTTCATCTAGCACTATGCTGAGTTGGTGGTGGGGGTATGGGCTTTGAGAATGATGCGGACTGTTTGCTTGATATTTGTGGTCTGTCCCTCAAAACAATTTGAGGACTGAAATAAACTAGTATCAAATTTTCCCAGATGCTTACCCATCTGTCCTTTGCCTTCTTGCTTTGTCCAGAATTCTTGTGCTGAAAGGTTTGGGGGACTGAGAATGTTGCAGAATCTATAGGCATTGTTGTAATGCACGCTAATGCACATTTTTTTCTATTATCTTTCTAAGTTTATAATAATGTTTAAAACAAAAATGGTAACCTTATCACTTGCATTGTTATACTTTTGCTCTAGAATTACATTTTAGCTTGATCCAGAATTGCTGTGTTGAAACACTGGGGGACAGGCACTGAGAATTCTGCATAATGGACTGATGCTGTTTTAATGCATACTAATGTAAACCCTGTTATTCTAGTATCTAAGTTTATAATAGCAATGTTTAAAACTATCCCTGAGGTCACGCCTTTGTTCTGCGATTACTTTTTGGCTTTGTCTTGAACTGCTGTGCTGAGATGTTAGGAGTGGGGTAGGGGTTGTGAGGATGTTGCACAATGTACAGCTATTGGTTTAATGCAAACCCTGTTCAATATGTTTCTAAATTTATAATGGCAATGTTTAAAATTATCCCTGATGTTACACCTTTGTTCTGCAATTATTTTTAGTTTGGTGAAGAACTGTTGTACTTAGAGGTTAGGAGGGGGGATAGGGCTGCTATGACGGTGGCACAATGTCCAGATGTTTGCCTTGTATTTTTTTTGTTCTTCACAAAATGTGGGTTCATGCACAGCATGCTACTGCAAAGTCTATTATTGCAGCATCTTTATTTGTTCATAAATCCAAGTGTTTTACATCACTAAGGTTGCACCTTTGTCCTGTTTTTTATTTGCTTTATACACAATTGTGCTGAAAGGTTGTTTGTGGGAGATAACAGCTGTGAGAATGTTGCAGAATGTAAAGATGCTGTTTTAATGCATACTAATGCCATTCTTTTGTGCTTACAATAGCAATGATTAAAACTATTCCTGATGTTACGCCTTTGTTCTGCAATTAGTTTTGGCATTGTCTAAACTGTTGTGCAGAGAGGTTAAGACAAAGGGTAAGGGCTGAATGTCAGAATGCTGCAGAATCTACAAGCATTATTTTAATACACGCTACTGCAAAACTTGTATCTTTATAAGTTGATGGTTTTAAGCAATGTTATCACTGATGTAATGTCTTTGCTCTGCGATTTTTGGCTTTGTCCAGAATTATTGTGTTGAAAGGTTACGGGGTATGGACTGTGAGAATGTTGCAAAATGTTTGCCTGATATCTGGTCTGTCCCTTGCAAAAATGTGGCTTTGTAGCACAACTTTGAGGATTGAAGCTACTAAAAAACAGACTTCATATTCTTCACATAATACACTGTACAGTCCCTATTCTTACTCTCTTGTCCAGAGTTCTTGTGCCAAGAGGTGAGGGGGTGTATCAGAATGTCAGTATCCAGATGTTTGCCTGATACCTTATATCCCTCATAAATGAGGTTTTCTACAAATCCCTAATTTTACACCTCTGTTCTACCAATAATTTTGGTTTCTTTCATAATTCTGTATTAAGAGGTTGAGAGGTAGTAGATAGGTGTATAAAAATGTTGTACAGGTTATGCAGTGCATGTCATTGTGTCACTGCATTCCTGAGGTTTGGCTAGTTTGTGTTATGAAAGTGGGAATAGTCTTGTTTTTGCACCATAATTTTTTGATTATTGTCTCATAGTTTGGTGTGCTTCCCTTAACGTGTGTCTTTCTACCTAACAAATTGTTCTTTCATATCTGTCACCTGTTCCAGACAGCTTGTAATAGCAATATTTTAAATCTTTTTTGGGCCTCTCCACATGTTTGGCAGGGGCAGAGAATGAAAAGGGAAGAATTTTGTAGTATATCCTGAGGTTTGCTTCCAATGTTTAGTATTTGACTTAAAACTCTGTGATATGGGTCTTTGTCATAGAGTTCTCTTTGCCTGCTAATCACGGTCATTCTTCAGTCTTTCTGCCTGCAGTACAACAGTAACCGATATCAACGAAAGTCATTTTGCGATATGGGTGTGTACCATTTTGTATAACTTCATTTGTGCCTACTTCCTGCACTGAAGTTCTTTTTGCCTATTGGTCACTGTTATTCCTGCTTACAGTACAACAGTAACAGATGTCAACAGAAAATAAATTTTGTAATCCATTTCACTTGTGCCTATTGTACAACTGGGTATATATTAGAAGACCGAAGATGCATTCGAAAGAATGCATCTTGGTCGAACTTAACAGGCTGAAAACGCAAAATATCGAAGCGGTTGTTAAGTGAATTCTTTCCCTGGGAAAGAATTTGCTTGGCCACTTCAGTACTTTGCCATTTTCGGCACTGTAGTGCGGTCTTAGAGTTGGTATATTTAAGTAGGGAGGGTGGGGGGCAAAGCCCCCCACTTAATGTAATGTTTGAAATTTATTTTTATTTTTTTTGTTGGAACAGCAATTTTTTTCCCTTGGAAAAAAATCGCTGTTCTGACACTTCGACATTGTAAACTTTTGCTTACATAGGGTTGATCAATCACTGTTCGCTTTTTCAAGCGTTCAGTGATTTAATATAGACCTGTACAACTTGTCCTTATGGACAGTGTTCAGTATTGGTCACCCATTATTTTGTGCCTGCAGTCAAACTACCACACGTTTTTGGAAGCTAATCCATTTTTTTCTGGTTTATGATCTGCTTGCACTACAGTTCTTTTGCCTACTGGTCTTTGTTTCTCTTCAGTTTTTCTGCCTACAGTGCAAGATGGAATCAACTGGTCACTTTTCTTGTTGGGTGTGCATTACACCATGGATTGTATAGCTCTTAGCTGACTGCTTAATCTGAATGCATTGGATTAGTGGTCAGGCCTTAGCACTGCAGTCAACATGTGGGCCACTGAGATACAAGTCAGACAGATGACATCAAATAATTTGCATTTTGTAAAACTCCTCTTTCATATAAAAATGTAGTATTACAGGGGATGGTAATTCTGCCTGGTTACAGACCATACATTTGGGGTTATTTCCTTTTATTATGATTTTTGTAGCTAGTGCAATACGCTAGAGGACGCTAGCAGAATAATGCAGGAAAAATTAGATATACTTAGCGACTGTATGTAAGCAGAGGAGACAAGAGTCACAGGCAGTGTGCTAAGGGATAGGGTGTAGGATTGCAGCTTCAGCTTACAGTTAACACACTTATTGCTTACACTGGTTAGCTAGTCTGGAAATTGTTTTCTCCATTTTATGTAATGGGGCACCTCAAAGCTGAGGGTTTGCCTCAGTGGGTCCATCATGTAAATCTGATGGGTAACATTCCACGACTGTCATATGAGAACCGTTTCTGTGTAATGCTGATTTTTATGGATGTAATCTGGAAAATATCATCATCCTTAGAATAAGTGTTCAGAATGCTAACCTCTTGGTCAGAGTTTCACTTTGAATTATGTAGCCCCAGGTTGCTTAAAGAAAGTGGTGTTGTAACATGTACCTGGAAGTGTAGTGCTTTTTACTAACATAACAAAAGGACTGGGTGTGTGAACACATGTAGTAATTCTGCTTTAATTCCATTCCCAGTTAGAAATGAAGTGTACATATTTGTCAGGAGCAGCAAAAAGAAAGCTTCAGCAGCAGAGGAATGAGAATGCAGAGATAAGAGGGTTCCATTAGGAAAATTTTCTGTGGATCATCTGAGAAGTGAGAGTCAGCAAAAGGTCTACCTGTAGTAGAACACTGTGGTTCTGCTATATAACCTACCCACTATTGTTACCATAGAAAGTGTTCACTCTATTGCAGCTGCACCACAGGCTGCCTCTTGTGAACCTACAGCCACTACCAATGGAAGAAAGTATGTCAACAAATGAAGATTCAACCTTACAAGTGAGGCCAAGATCACCAGAGTTTGATATAGAAATGGCCCATACTTTTGTAGTAACAAATGTGGCTTGTGACTTGCAGGTAGTGTCAGGTATATCATTAGAGGATCAAAGAACTTGGTCAGACTTGATAAAGGATGAGTTTAGGGCAGCTGCAATCCCTCATGGACCTGTGCAAGTTGTGTTGTCACAAATCCCAGTCAATGAACAGAAAAGAACATTTACATCAGAAAACTACTTTCATATGCTGCCTAATGGGGAGAGAGCAAAACACACTTGACCAACATAGTCTGTCTTAAGATATGCACTGTTTTGTTTTGCATGCAAATTATTTGGACATTCTAGCTACTCTCTCTGATCAAGTGGTTACAGAGTGTGGAGAGAGATGTCCAAAACTTTACACTGTCACACCAGAGCATGCATACTGAAGTGGAAGGAGCTGAAAGATACATTGAAGAGTAGGCAGACAATGGATGATAGGAGAAAAGCAGTGGTTGAAAAAGAGAACTCACAGGTGTGGTATATTAAAACACATTATAACTACTGTCCAATAACCTGGCAGAACAGAACACAGCATTTTGTAGTACGAGTGATGCCTTGTAAACCTATGGCAATGGCAATTTCTTAGTGCAGCTTTTGTCACGGTTTGATTCCATCATGGCTGAACATTCACGTCGTATTAAGAAAAAAGTAGTAATGAATCATTTTGGGAAGGACTTACAAAATGAAATTATCAAGCTGATTGCAAATGTTACTTTGAGGACTATTGTAAGGCACTTTTCTGTGATTCTTGATAGCATGCTAGACATCAGCAATCAAGAGCAAATTATTGTAGTAGTTGAGTATATGGACATTTCAAGGACTGCAGCCACAGTTGAGGAACATTTTCTGAGGTCTGTGCCTGTGAATTATATGACTAGAGCAGGACTTATGGAAGCAATTCATCTAACTTTGCATCATTATCAAATGGACATTAATGACTGTCACGGATAAGGGTATGACAACGGCAGCAATATGAAAGTGAAATGAGCTGGAGTGCAGGCCTGGATAACACAGATGAATTCAATGGCTTTTTATGTGTCATGTGCCTGCCATAACCTAAATAGTACAGTTGTGTACACTTACCATAAATGTAGATGTTCGAGTGTATTCACTGTTGCAGTCATCACAATTGGGTTATCTGCCTGCAGGTAGCCCTCAGTCAGCCTGAATATCAGAGTCTTGAATTCCTGTGTCGGATGCTGTCTCTTCTTCCATGACGTCAGGTCGTCAGGGGTATAAAACATGCAGCCAACGCCATTACATCAGTTTTTCTTGCCCCAGATGTCAGGTGCCCCCACAATGGGAAGCAATTACATGTTATGGTACTCCACCAACAAAAAGCAAATACACCAGAAAGCTTAAATACACCAAACAAGAAGGAAAGGTAAAGCCAAGAGAAGTCAGGGGGCTGGAGGGAGGGTAACCAGGACTGCAACAGTGAATACACTTGAACATCTACATTTATGGTAAGTTTATACAACTGTACTATGTTCTTCGTGTTTCACTGTTGCAGTCATCACATTTGGGTTGATTCCCAAAGCTAAGGAAGGGAGGAGGAAGATAGAGAGCATTAGGGCCAGCTATTAAGCCCTGCAAGACTGCAGTGGCAAAACCAGCTCTGGATTTAGAAAAAAATAGGCATGTGATAATGCTTGGTGAAGGTATGTACAGAGCTCCAGGTAGCAACTGGATGTCCCTTGTAGGGACACCTCTGAGAAAGGCTGCAGAGGTAGATGCATCCCTGGTGGAATGTGATCTTATCCCATGTGGGGTAGGTTTTCCATGGTGCTTATAGCAGAAATGAATGCAATGGGCTATCCACTTAGAAATGGCTTGCTCTGAAATGGCCTTCCCCTCTGACATTGCAGCAAAACCAACTAGCAGCTGTTCAGATTTTCTGAGAGGCTTAGTCCTGTCCAAATAAAATCTAAGTTGTCTGTGCATGTTCAAAGAGTGCAGTATTAGTTCTCCTTTGTTTTGTGGATTCAGGAAAAAGGTAGGCAAATGAACGGACTGATTAAGGGCCACACTGGACACCACCTTTGGCATAAGGAAGGATTGGTTCTGAGGGAAACCATGTCTGCATGGAAAGATAATGAAGGGCTCCACTGCCATGAGGGCCTGTAATTCAGACACTCTTCTTGCTGAAGTGATGGCTAGAAGGAAGACTGTTGTCCAAGAAAGGAATTTCAACTCTGCAGTTGCAGCTGGCTCAAAAGGAGGGAGAGTGAGCTTTTCCAATACAAAGTTAAGGTCCCAGGCTGGAGTAGGGGCTGTCCTGGGGGGTCTTAAATTTTCAGTCCCTCTGAGGAACTGCCTTAGCAGGGGGTGAGAGAAGAGGGGTGGTTCAGTATTATAATGTGCTGAAATGGCACAGGCATGAATTTTAACAGATAAGGATAGGCCCTTGTGGAGCACTTCTGTTAAGTACTGAAGAATATGAGGTAAGCTGGGCACTGTTGTGCCCATCCCCTGAGTCTGGCTCCAGGAACAGTATCTTTTCCACTTTTCAGCATAGGATTTTCTAGTACTAGGCCTCCTTGCCTCCAGAATGACATCTAGCACCTGCTTACTGAGGGATGCTATTGGAGAGCTCAAGGAATTAGCCAGACTGCAAGGTTCAGGGTTTGAAACTGAGGGTGCAGGATCTGACCCGCCTGCTGGGACAGCAGGGAAGGGGTCTGAGGTAGGTGCCATGGTAACAGCAGTGTCATACTGCACAAGAGGGGGTACCAGTGCTGGCGTGGCCAGTCTGGTGCAATCAGTATTGTCCTTGGTTTGTCCTGTTTGATCTTTAGCAGAAAGTTCAAGAGGAGAGGCAGAGGGGGAAAGGTATAAACTGAGAGGCTTTACCAAGTAAAGGACAGGGCATCCACTTTCCATGCTTGACTGTGGGAAGTCCTTGTGCAGAATTTGTCCAACTGGTAGTTTTGAGGGGAGGCAAACAGGTCTATCTCTGGGGTCCCCCATTTGTTCCTCAAGAGGTTGAACATTTTTGGTTCCAGTTTCCATTCGTGTGGGTCCATGAGATTTCTGCTTAGGTCGTTTGCCAGTGAATTTAGCTTGCCTGGCAGGAATTGAGCTTGTAGGTGCACTTGGTAGCTCAAGGCTGTGTTCCACAGAGCCATGGCTACTCTGCAGAAAGTGTACGAGTGGGTTCTCCCCTGCTTGTTTATGTACCACACAATTGTGGTGTTGTCTGTCTTTACCAGTAATTGTCCTGGAAGAATGTGGTCCTTGAAGGCTGTCAGGGAATTCTGTACAGCTAACATTTCTTTTTGGTTGATATGCAGATCCATCTGTCTCGGGTTCCATTTGCCCTGAATGCACTGCCCTGCCAAGTGAGCCCCTCATGCATAGTCTAATGTGTCTCTTGCTAGGGTTTGGGCGGCAGGGGGTAGAGTGAAAGGGAGCCCCTTGTTGTGGTAGTAGGCCTCTGCCCACCAAAGGAACTCTGTCTTTATACAAGGAATGACAGGAATCATTGATTCCAGGTCCGGAGAATGTTGACACCATAGGCTTTTTAGATACCACTGCAGTTTCCTCATATGCAGTCTTGCATATGGAATTAGTAGAATGCAAGAGACCATGAACCCAAAGGCTTGCAGAATTTTTCTTGCAGATAGCTGGGTCTTTGTGGCCAGAAGTCTGAAGTAGGTTGTCAAATAAACTTGTTTCTCTGGAGTGAGGAAAGCCATCTGGGAAGTTGTATTCCAGCTTGCTCCCAGGAATACAATTTGTTGGCAGGGTACTAGGTGAGATTTCTTTTCGTTTATGGTGTACCCCAGTGAGTTTAGAAGTTTCTTTACGAATGCCAGATGTTTTAATAGCAATTCCTGGCTTTCTACCTGAATCAAACAATCGTCCAAGTATGGGTATATTTGAATATTTCTCTGCCTGCAAAATGCAACGGCTGGAGCTAGACACTTTGTGAATACCCTGGGCGCAGTAGATAAGCCAAACGGAAGTGCAGAGAAAGTACAGTTGTGTACCTACCATAAATGTAGATGTTCAAGTGTATTCACTGTTGCAGTCATTACACTTCGGTTATCCTGCTGGCAGGCTACCTGCAGTCGGCCTGAATTCCAAAGTCCTGGTCCGGCGTCGGTTGCTGTCGCCTCTTCCCTGACGTCAGTGCGCCAGGGGTATAAAAGATGCAGCCGACGCCATTTTCTTCAGTTTTTCTTACCCCAGATGTCAGGTGCCCCCAAAAGGGTAGGCTAAAAAACATTGCTTATAAAAGCATGCAGTAAAATAAACAATACCTTCATCTACAAGCAAATACACCACATAGGTTGTATAGAATAGAGAAGAACAGATGAGTCCCAGCAAAAAAAGGGGGATGGCGGGTGGGTAACCTGGACTGTAACAGTGAATACACTCGAACATCTACATTTATGGTAGCTACACAACTGTACTGTGTTCATCATGTTTCACTGTTGCAGTCATTACACTTGGGTTGAATCCCAAAGCTGAGGTTGGGCGGCTGGGTCTAAATAGAATTAGGAGTGGCTATAAGGCCCTGCAGAACTGCAATGACAAAGCCTGCTCTGGATTTAGAGTAACGAGGTAAGTGGTAGTGCTTAGTAAAAGTGTGCACTGAAGTCCAAGTTGCAGCCTCCAAAATATCTTTGGTTGGTACTCCTCTGAGGAAGGCTGCTGAGGTGGCTGCTGCTCTGGAGGAATGTGGTCTAATGCCCTTAGGCACTGATTTGCCATGTTGTGAATAGCAGAAACGAATGCAGTGTCCTATCCATTTTGAAATAGTCTGCTAGCTTTTCCTTGTGATCCTGCAGCATATGCCACTAAAAGTTGCTCAGTCTTTCTGAAAGCTTTAGTTTTGTCCAAGTAGAAGTGTAGCTGCCTGTGTATGTCCAAAGAATGCAGAAGTCTCTCCCCTTTATTCTGTGGGTTTGGGTAAAAAGTAGGCAAATGAATGGTTTGGTTAAGAGCCACAC
The DNA here is from genome assembly GCF_019279795.1 of Protopterus annectens. Lineage (NCBI taxonomy): Eukaryota > Metazoa > Chordata > Ceratodontiformes > Protopteridae > Protopterus > Protopterus annectens. The sequence continues at coordinate 1,400,212,590 of NC_056733.1, forward strand.
TGGACACTACCTTAGGCATAAATGTTAGGTTTGTCCTTAGAGAAACCTTGTCCGGATGGAAGATAATAAAAGGTTCCACAGCCATTAATGCCTGTAACTCTGAGACTCTTCTTGCTGAAGTTATTGCTGGGAGCAGAGCTGTTTTCCATGATAAGAATTTTATCTCAGCTGTATTGGCTGGCTCAAAAGGAGGCAGTGTGAGTTTTTCCAAGACAAAATTGAGGTCCCATGCAGGCACTGGTGCTCTCCTTGGAGGTCTTATGTTTTTGGCCCCCCTGGGGTACTGCCTAAGCAGTGGATATGAAAATATAGGTGGGTCTGTATTGTAATGAGCTGAAATGGCAGAGGTGTGGATCTTAATTGATGAGAAGGATAGGCCTTTGTCCAGCATCTCAGTTAGATATTGTAAAATCTGAGGAATATTTGGAACAAGCGTGTCAATTCCTTGTGCCTGGTTCCAAGCACAGAATCTCTTCCATTTTTCTGCATAAGATTTTCTGGTGCTGGGCCTCCTGGCCTCCAAAATAACATCCATAACCGCTTTAGAGAGAGGTGTATTCTGAATGGTTACACTATCTGCCATGCAGCTAGATTTAGGGTTCTGAGTTGGCTGTGCAGGATCTGATTGTTTTGTTGGGTCAGTAAATGAGGAATTTGAGGCAATGTCCAGGCTGGGCCTTGAGACAAGCTCCTTAGGATTGGGTACCAGTGTTGGCGTGGCCAATCTGGGGCAATCAGTATCATTTGTTGCTTCTCTTGTCTGAGCTTTAGGAGTACCTTGGGGAGGAGAGGCAGTGGAGGAAAGGCATATACTGTAAGGTTGTTCCAGCTGAATGACAAAGCATCCACTTTCCATGCTTGTTTGTGATAAGTCCTTGTGCAGAATCTCTGAAGTTGGCAGTTGTGAGGTGAGGCAAAAAGATCTATGTCTGGGCATCCCCATTTCCTTGTTATCATGTTGAAGATTTCTGGATCTAGTTTCCACTGGTGAGGATCCATGAGGTTTCTGCTTAGTTCGTCTGCCAGAGCATTTGTTTTTCCTGGCAGGAATTGTGCTTGCAGGTGTACTTGGTAAGTAAATGCTGTGTTCCACAAAATCATGGCTTGTCTGCAGAGGGGGTAGGAATGGGTGCCCCCCTGCTTGTTTATGTACCACATGACCGTGGTGTTGTCCCATCTTTATCAGCAGCTGTCCTGGATGAAGTAGGTCCTTGAAGGCTGTCAGGGCATTTTGTACAGCTAGCATCTCTTTTTGATTGATGTGAAGATGCCTTTGGCTTGTGGGCCATGTGCCCTGAATACATTTTCCTGCCATCTGGGCCCCCCAGGCATAATCTGATGCATCTATTGTTAGTGTTTGCCTGGCTGTGGGTAAAGTGAATAGCTGTCCCTTGTTGTGGTGACAGGCCTGTGCCCACCATCAAAACTCCTGTTGCAAGCTTGGATAGGAGGAAGCTTCTCTGTTCACCAGTGAGAGTGGGGAGCTTTGAGCAGCCTATATGTCCCTGGAGGAGTGGTTTCAGCCCTGAAACTAGTAGCTTATTGGCCGTTTTGGGTCAATTCCTATCTCTTTCAGTTTCCCTGCTTTAAAACCCGCATTTGCGCGGTTTTGCACCAGTATACAACTCCGCACAGCTCCTCGTGGTGTCCTGCAGAGTGATACAGGCAACAGAGAGACCCAAGAGAGACTTTTCCAGATTTAAGTATTTTTTTCTCTGTTTTTTTGCTCCGACTGCCTTTTCCCGCCTAAAAAGTGAATTTCTAACTGATTTGTGCTTTAAAAAGTTTAAATTGCATTTGCCTTCTGCTCTTTACAGTTTTTGCACTTGTTTTATATCAATTTAAGTCATTTTTGTATTGTATAACTGTTGTAGGCTACACACTAAAGTGTGCTAGCCTGTTTATAGCATTTACAGTGTTTTCTGTCTGTTTTTCTGCTGTTTCCTGAAAAAAAACAAAAAAAAATTCTCTTTTCCCGCCTTTGCTGAACTAGATTAGTCCAGATTTCAGGTTTTGCTGAATTCCGGACTGTGGTATAGTTTCCTGTGTTGCCCATATCCTTACTTGAATAGGAGGAAGCTTCTCTGTTCACCAGTGAGAGTGGGGAGCTTTGAGCAGCCTATCTGTCCCTGGAGGAGTGGTCTCAGCCCTGAAACTAGTAGCTTATTGGCCGCTCTGGGTCAATTCCTATCTCTTTCAGTTTCCCTGCTTTAGAACCCGCATTTGTGCGGTTTTGCATGATTTTGCGCATAGCGCAGCATCGGGCAGTGCCGCTTAAATGGGTTTAAACTATTCCCGGCTCAACAAAGTCTGCTCTTCACTTTTTCCCTTAGAACTGTTCTAAATCTCAAAGTAAGCACTCTATTTTCATTCTAAAGCCCTGCAGTTGCTCGTATAAGTAATATTATAAGTAAGTACTAATAAACTAAAGCACTACATCCTCTTATACTCCCTTTAAGTACTTGGCTCCCTATTGGTCCTTTTTGATCAGTCAAAAAGTAGTTCCTTATACTATTCTGGCATGTCCAAAAGTCAGTTTCAGGTTTACTCTCCAGTCCAGCGGGTGAATCTGGGAATCTTGAGGCAATGTTACAACTGCCTTATGTACACAGACCACCCTCTCCTCCTCCCAACAAGCTCAAATATATATGAGAGATGCAACTATATAGCCAAACTGGAGGCTGAGCTCTCTCAACCCAATACTGGCGCAGTCAGGAGGAGAAGGTAACCACACACACCACAAATCCAGCCTCACATAGACTTATCGCAACAGAAAACCAAACACAAACACACAAAAACATACTCGGAGGCTCTAAATAAAAATCTGCCCAAGCAGCAGAGACCTCCAAAGCAGACATCCAAGCAACCGCTACAACACAACAATACCCACGTATCACATAGTTCACAAAGTCAGTGTGCCACACAGTCACAGCCCTTAAGGCTAAACAACACACCTAATACACTTGTAATAGGTTACTCTTTTGTCAGACACACTGACGTCCCACTCACCAGGCTGAACAAGGAGAAGGTCACTGTAAGCTGCCTGTCGGGTGCCAGGATCCGCCATATAACACAAGCACTCAGGTCACTCCAAAGCAAGTACAAATATGACTCCGTCATTGTCCATGCTGGTGTGAATGACCCGAGACGTACCTCCCTGGACTACATGAAAAGAGACATAGAGGAGCTCTCTGATCACGTAGCCCAGGCCGGTATGACCCTGACCTTGAGTAGCATCTTACCCTCACCAAGAATGATGCCACAGTATAAAGACAAACTGATCAATTTTAACAACTGGCTAAAGTATTGGTGTCATTCAAAGGGGATCCAGTGTCTGTCAGCCTGGGATGACATGCTCGACAAGCCTCGTTGCTTTGCTAGGGACGACTTGCACCTATCACTCCTGGGCTTTCGAATATTGACTAAGGCTCTTGCCACCCCCATAGTGCCTTTTTTAGGCAAGGCTCAAAAGACAAACCCACCTCCATAGACAACACAAAGAAAAAGAAACTAAGGGTAATGCTGCTCAACGCCAGAAGTCTAAACCTCAAGATGCACGCACTCGAGGCTCTCCTCAGTATGGAGAATATCAATATCTGTGCAGTAACAGAAACCTGGTTCAAGGCTCCCGAGAGCACCCCAGCACTACCAGGTTGTACCTCATACCATGCTTTTCGGCCCCAAAACTCGTATCCATATTCATCAAAGATACCCACACCTCCAGGTTAGTGGCACTGCATGAAGCATTGGAGACCATCCATGTGCAACTAACAGTGGACAAAACTGCCTTTCAAACTCAGGAACCCCACTCGGCTTTCCTGAGAACACTGGAAAATATGAAGGTCTCTCCAAACACCATTATATTGGGTGACTTCAACTACCCAAACATAGACTGGGAGCACTACTCAAGCCCCAACACCGTCGCCCAATGGTTCCTAGAATTTATAAACTCAAATGCTATGGAACAACTGGTCACCACCCCCACAAGAGAGGAAAACATATTGGACCTGATCATCACCAACATGGGGACTCTATGTTCCATACCAGAGGTATACCCCTCATTGGTAAGATCTGACCATAAATTAATCTCACTGGACATCCATATACCGTCCCCACCCCCAGCCAATGAAACCATAGTGAAGAACGTCTCAAAAGCAAACTTCACACTTCTCAAAACCGAGGTGGAATCCTTCAAAGCCCCCGGGCCAGTGGAAAATACGGCCCAAACCGCAGAATCCATTACAAACGCTTTCTATGGACACCTACAGGAATGCATGGATCGTGCTATCCCAAATAAAACCAAGACTCATTCCACCAAAGGCAGGAGACCTGTCTGGTGGACCCCAGCCATAAATAAGCTATACAACAGAAGGAGGAAGCTACTATATGATAGAGCAAAATCCCAAAAAGGGAAGGCATCTCTGATCAGTATTAGCAAGAAAGTACGATCCCTCATAAAATCATCTAAGGCCAGCTTCGAAAGAAAAATTGCACAAGATGCTAAAGATAATCACAAGGCCTTCATTAGTTATGTCAGGAACCTGGGTGGCAACTCCCAGATATGCTCTGAGTTAGTTCAAAATGACAAAAAATACACTGAACCCACAGACATTGCCAACATCCTGGCAGACAGGTTCAGTGCAAACTTCTCCCCCCTTCCCCCCCAAAAGAGCAAATGTCTATCCCTACAGAGTGTAGCCTCCCTGACATCACAGATGCACAGGTGAGAGCTGCCCTCTCCAAAGCAAAAAACACAGCATCAATGGGACCGGACGGTGTCCCGGGCTGCGTCTTACACGAACTCCAAGAAGAACTGAACCCTCACATAAAGTCACTGTTCAATCTCAGCCTTTCTACAGGATATGTACTCAAGGAATGGCATACAGCAACAGTGGTCCCACTCTACAAAGGTGGTGCCACAAAGGACCCCGGAAACTATCGCCCTATATGATTGACTAGCCTGGTCTGCAAAGCTATGGAGCATATCATGAAACTCATAAACAAAGACATTGGGAACCTCCAAACACTGGATCCTACCCAATTCGGCTTTAAGGGCAGATCTTGCCACTTGAACCTGGCCGACTTCTTTGAAACAGTCACCAAGGCCATAGATGAAGGGAAGGTAGTCCACACAGCCTACCTGGACCTCGCAAAAGCCTTCGACACAATACCCCACTCGGGCATCATAAATAAGCTCACCAGCTTAAATATCAACCCCTATGTCACAAGATGGGTTGCAAACTGGCTCAGGGATAGAACCCACATGGTCAGAATTGCAGCTGCCATGTCAGACTCTAAACCAGTTACAAGTGGCATCCCACAAGGTTCAGTCCTGGGACCTCTCTTGTTCGGTATATATTTCTCTGAGGTACAGGCTAACATGGGAGGACTATGGCTGACCAAGTTCACAGATGACTGCAAACTGGGTGCCATAATCGACTCGCAGACTGACAGAAGCATCCTCCAAAAGGGTCTCACAGAGACAGATAACTGGTGCCAGAGCCATGGCCTAAAGCTAAATGCCAAAAAGTGCATAGTCATCCCCTTTGGGAAAAACAAAGTGCCCACAAATTACCACATAGGTGGTAATCCATTAAAATCTGGAAGAAGTAATTAGGGATTTGGGGACCCAAGTAGATAGCAATCTCTCCTTTGACAATCACGTTGCCAAAGTGGTTAGAAAGACCTTCTATATAGCCCACCTTATCACAAAAGGGTTCACATCTAGATCAAGAGAGGTCATTGTGCCCCTCTACACATCACTCATCAGGCCCATAATTGAATACAATGCCCCATTTGGGATGTACCTTACCAGACACCTGCAGCAACTGGAAAGACCCCAAAAGTACCTCACCAAGAGGATCAAGGGACTCAAACAGATGCCCTATGCAGTTAGGCTAAAGAAACTCCAGCTCTACTCAGTTGCTTACCGCCTACTCAGAGGCGATCTGTGCCTGACGTATAAAGCCATATCCAACCCAGAATTAATGGACATGCTCCACCTCAGGAAATCCAAATCCCTTAGAGCTACACGCTCCAGGGACTTGAACCTCAGCACAGAAATAAATAGGACATGCTGGAGGGACAGATTCATATCCCAGAGGCTCCCCTCACTCTGGAACAAAATCCCAATCCATGTTAGGCAGAGTCCCTCAATGACCCTCTTCAAGAGAAATCTTGACGACTGAATGGGAGATCGTAGGTTTACCCCTGGGATCTCTTCTGCGTCCCTACTAGACAGAGGCACAGTAAACTAACCTCAAAAGGGCTATCTTCTGTGACCTACTATACAGAGGCACAGTCAACTAATCTAAAAGGGTGGCGAAAGCCAAACGCACTCTGGCTAGGCTTATAAATGCCCTAGGGCAGATAGCCTAGTATCAACCTATGAACCTATGAGTGAAATTAATGATCCCAGGCTGTGGCAATGTTGAGTCCAAACACTTTTTAGATACCATTGTAGTTTCCTCATGTGCAGTCTTGCATATGGAATTAGCAGACTGCAGGATGCCATGTAGCCCAGAGCCTGCAGAAATGTTCTTGCAGATAACTGGGTCTTTGTTGCCATGCTTTCAAAGTAAGAAGTCAGTTGCCTTTGTCTGGCGTGAGATAAGCCATCTGGGCAGTTGTATTTAAGCTTGCACCCAGGAATATTATCTCTTGAAAGGGTACTAGTTTTGATTTCTTTTCGTTTACTGTGTACCCTAGGCAAATTAGTAATCTTTTTACAAACGCCAGATGCTTTAGTAGAATGTCTTTGGTCTCTGCTTGAATAAGGCAGTCGTCCAAGTAGGGATATATTTGAATTCCTCTTTGTCTGCAAAATGCAATCACTGCTGCCAGGCATTTTGTGAAGACCCTGGGTGCAGTAGATAAGCCAAAGGGCAGTGCAGAGAATTGGTAGTGCATTGAGCCAGCTATGAATCTGAGGTATCTTCTGGAAGATTGTCTGATTGGGACATGCAGGTATGCCTCTTTGAGGTCCAAAGTTACAAGCCAAGCCTTCTTGCCCAGCATTTTGAATTTCAGAACATCCAGAAAAGTATTTAGAATAGACAGGTCCAGAACTGGTCTCCATGCTTTGTCCTTTCTTGGTACTAAGAAAAGTCTTGAGTAAAATCCTTGTCCCTGCTCTTGTTGTGGCACTGGCTGAATAGCCCTCATGCCCATGAGAGATTAAACTTGTTATTGTGTCTCTGCCCATTGATTGTTTGGCAGGTCTGGCATACCTTTTGCCTTTAGAAGGATGTGAAAGTGGAACCTGTAGCCCTGAGAGACTATATTTAAGACCCATTTGTCCTGGGTGATCATGTGCCAATTTTGTGAAAAAAGTGCTAGCTTTCCCCCTAAGGGTGCTGCCAAAAGATAAATGCTTGGCATTGGCAGTGGGAAGTCATTGGGACTGTTTCCTAAATGGCTGTGATTTGTCTTCTCCGCTTTTGGAGGTAGAAGCACCCCATTGTTTGGGCCTGTATGAGCCCTGGGGCTGTTGTCTGCCTCTAGGGCATCTGTATCTGCCTCTTTGTGGCCTGTCTGAAACGGGAAAGGACCAGTTCCTGCTAAATCTGGGTGGCTGTACCCGTACGAAATCCTTTACTGTCTGCATAGATTTAGCTTTATCCTCCATTTTCTTCAACACCTCTTCTGCCTTAACACCAAAGTATCATGCTGTAATGGAGCATCCAATAATTTTGCTTTAACATGATCAGACAGAGTCTGTTCCTTTAACCAAGCATGCCTTCTAATGACAGAACCTGTTACCGCAGCCCTGCAAGAGGCCTCCAGTGAATCATAACCACATTGCAAAGTATGTTTTCCCACTTGTTCAGCTGCATGCAATAAATCCTGCATTTCCTTGTTCTCAGAACATTCAGAATTTGTCAACATTTTCTGTTTTAGCAGAGACATTAAGTATTGCTGATATTTAAGCATATGAAATTGACAATTTAAAGCCCTTACAGCCAAGGTAGCAGAAGTGTAAACTTTTTTCCCCCATCTGTCCAGTGCCCTAGAATCTCTATCTGAGGGGACAGGGTTTTTTTTGCAGTAGCAGCCTTGACCCCTTCGGGACCCTGAGAAATAGTTTTAGGGTCAGCAGCAGGGTTTTTATATAGAAATTTATGAGAATCTGGAACTCTGTAGTATCTGTCTTGGTTAACAGGTACAGGAGGTAAAGAGTCGGGAGACAGGCCGGACTCTGAAAATACAACATCTACAATGTCTAGAACAGGTGGAATAGCAAGAGGTCTGTGCTGAGGTAGTAAAATAAAGTCGCTGAGCCTTTTCTTAGAATCTGAGTAATCTTGGCTCTCCGAATGGAAATGCTCCCTCATGGTATGCAGGGTTTCCCCAAAAGAGTAATCCTCAGGAGGAGAAGCTGAAGGGATAGATTCTTCAGCATCAGAATCCACATAGGGAGGAATAGAGTATCCCTGTTCTGAAGAGGAGTCAGAGGAAATGGAAACCTGATCAGAGGAATCATATTCAGTGTCTTGCCTAGGCCTCTTATCAGGAGGGGGATGGGAACCCCTGATCAAAGTAATTAGGTCTTCGGCCATTTTGAGCATCTGTTTCTTAGGCATGGAAGTCTGCCCTGGAGAATGCTGTGCTTGTTTCCTTATCTTTAAAACTGTCTTAGTCTTTGTCTTGGATGCCGAAGTTGGCTTGATATAAAGTTGTGTAAGGTCTGAAAACACCCTCAGAAGCTGATGCCTGCTCAGCGGCTCCGGACCCATCTGAGGGATTAGTTTCCGAAGGCCCAATTAACTTGAGTATCCAGAGGCCTAGTTGTCTCCAAGTGGGAGTCGGAAGCGGCCTGTGGCTCTGAGGTAGCGGGTGTCAGGGGCTGCGAAAGCGCCTCACTGAGCGCCGGAGAACCGGCGACTGGCCTAGAAGAGGCTTCGTCATCGGTTTTGGACATCGGAGGCCTGTCCTTTTCTTTTTCTTTGCGCTTTTTATGAACTCCGGTCGTCGACTGTTCCGACAGCATTATATAGTTAAATCTTCGGCCAAAGTAATGAAAAGCAAAATCGTACAAACGCTTAATAGTGTGTTGGTTAAATCTAGCACAAAACTGACAACTAGCAACGTTGTGGTCAGGGCCTAGGCAAGGAATATAGTAAGAATTAAAATCCTTATGAGGTATTTGCTTCTCACAAGAAATACAATTGTTAACTTTTTCTGACATCGGTCTGGAGCAAGAAAAAAGTTTCCCCAATGGGGTACTTAGCTTTATTGAAGACTTCGGATCTGAAATTCAATTTCGAAAATCTCAGGAGTCGGCCGACCGGCACTTGTGAACTGCTTTTGCTTCGGGCACTGCATGGCAAGAAAGACTAAAGAAAATGGCATCGGCTGCATCTTTTATACCCCTGGCGCACTGACGTCAGGGAAGAGGCGACAGCAACCGACGCCGAACCAGAACTTTGGAATTCAGGCTGATTGTGGGTAGCCTGCCAGCAGGATAACCCAAGTGTAATGACTGCAACAGTGAAACACGATGAACATCTGAAAGTGCATGGAGCCTGCCCTGAAGCGTAGGTATTTCCTGCAAGATTCCCTTATTGGGATGTGCAGGTAAGCTTCTTTTAAGTCTAAGGTTGCCAACCATGCATCTTTGCCTATCACAGGAAGCAGCTGTTGAAGTGTTAGCATCTTGAATTTTGGGATTACCAAAAAAGTGTTTAGAATAGAGAGGTCCAGGATAGGATGCCAGGAGCTGTCTTTTCTGGGTACCAGGAAAAGTCTTGAATAAAAACCTTGTCCACTTTCTTCTGTTGGGACAGGTTGAATGGCCCTGATATCTCTGCCCACTGATTTGGGGATAGGTCTGGCCAACCGTTTGGGGTTGGTAGGGTGTGGAAGTGGAATCTGTACCCTTGGGATACAATATTCAAAACCCATTTGTCCTGGGTAATGAGTTCCCAGTTTTTTGCATGCAGGGCGAGCTTTCCTCCTAAGGGTGCAGGCAGCTGAGCAGGGCTTGTGAGGGTTAAAGTTAAGTCATTGTGCCATTTTCCCATAGGGAGGTGTCTTACTATTCCCTGCTTTGGATGTGGGAGCCCCCCACTGCTTAGGCCTGTGCGTAGCCTGAGACTGTAACCTAGGTGGTCTGCTGTTCCTGGGTTTGGACTGAGAAGGCCTGGAAGAGGCTGGAAAGGACTAATTCTTTGAAGGCCAATGCCTACTAAATCTGGGAGGCTATATTTGCAGGAAATCTTTAACAGTTTGCATAGATTTAGCTTTTTCCTCTATCTTTTTGAGGAGTTCTTCTGCTTTGTTGCCAAACAGGCGGTCTTGGTTTAAGGGAGCATCCAGTAATTTAGCTTTAACATGATCTAGCAAGTTTTGCTTCTTAAGCCAAGCATGCCTTCTAAGTACAGACCCAGTGACAGCAGCCCTGCAAGATGCTTCTAAACAGTCAAAACCCCATTGCAAAGTATGTTTACTAACTTGTTCTGCAGAATGCATTAAATCCTGTAATTCTTTGTGTTCAGCACAGTCAGGAATCAACATCATTTTCTGTTTAAGTAGTCTCATAATATGATGCTGCTACTTTAACATATGAAACTGGCAATTTAATGCCCTAATGGCCAAAGAAGCAGAAGTATATACCTTCTTACCCCATGTGTCCAAGGCTCTAGAATCTCTATCAGAAGGGGTAGGGTTTTTGGCAGCAGTAGCCTTAATGCACTTTGGTCCTAGGGAAATGGTCTCTGGATCCGCAGTAGGATTCTTGAAGAGGAACTTGTGAGAGTCAGGTACTCTGTAATACCTGTCAGGTTTTCTGGGAGCTAGAGGTAAATTGTCTGGGGAAATGCTACATTCCAAGAAAGCATCATCCACAATGTCCAGAACAGGCGGGATAGCTAAAGGCCTGTGTTGAGGGAGGAGTAAGAATTCCCTAAGCCTCGTTTTGGAGTCAGAGTAATCCTGGCTTTCCCAGCAGAAATGCTCCCTAAGAGAGTGCAAGGTTTCACCATAAGAAAAGTCTTCTGGAGTTGAAGCACAGGGAATGGAATCCTCTGCATCAGAATCCTCATAGGTAGATAGGGACAAATCCTGGTAATCAGAAGAAACATAAATATCAGATTCCTAATCATAAGTATCAGAAGGAAAATCAGTTCTAGGTCTCTTAGAGGGGGAAGGCTGGCTTCCCCTAACTAAGGTAATAAGGTCTTCAGCCATTATAAACATTTGTTTTTTTGGCATATGGGCCTAAGCATGCGGTTTGGACGTCAGTTTTCTAGGCGTGGTTCGAGTTTTAGGCTTGGATGAAGAAGATGGCGTTGGTTTAAAATGCAAATCTGTAGGCCTGAATACACCCTCAGAAACCAATGCCTGCACAGCGGCTCCGGACCCAACCAAGGTAGAGACATCCGCAGGTTCCATAGTTGAAGAAGCATCTCGCAGCATACCGGACTCCGAATGGGTCTCAGTAGAGGCCTGCGAATCTGAAGTAGCGGGTATCAGGAGTGTGAGTACCGGCAGACTGGCAACTAGCTTAACGGAAGCGTTGTCGGCAGTTTTGGACCCATGTGGTCTGTCTTTATCCTTACGTTTTTTCAGAATATCGGTAGTTGGATGGCTTACTGAAGCCATTTCTGGATAGTTATATTCAGTACCAAAATAATTTGCTGCAAATATAGACCAACGATGAATAGTTCGGGGGTTGAACAAGGCACAAAACTGACAGCGAGGGACGGCGTGGTCTGGGCCTAAGCAAGGAATGCAGTACGAATGAAAATCTTTATGAGGTATTTGCTTTCCACAGGTAATACAATTGTTAACTTTTACTGACATCGGTTAAGAGCAAGAAAAAGGATCCCCAACGAGGTACTTAGCTTTTTTGAAGACTTCGGTTCTGAAACTCGAAAACGAAAATTTCAGGAGTCGGCCGACCGGCACTTATGAACTGCTTCTGCTTCAGGCACCGTGCAGCAAGAAAGACTGATGTAATGGGGTCGGCTGCATGTTTTATACCCCTGACGACCTGACATCATGGAAGAAGAGACAGCATCTGACGCAGGAATCCAAGACTCTGGTATTCAGGCCGGCTGAGGGCTACCTGCAGGCAGATAACCCAAATGTGATGACTGCAACAGTGAATCATGAAGAACATCTTATAGTTACTGATGAACATTCACCACTACAGGCAATGTTTTTCTTTGGATATCTGCACAAAATTGATACACTCTGTTCAGCATCAATGAGCTGATGGCAGATCTTCAAATGACACATAAATGCCACTGTGAAGTCACTGTCTGAGATTCGCTGGGAATCCAGGATAGACTCCATCAAGGTAGTAGGAGCTTTATGTGTAAGTGATGTCGCAAAATATCAACAGGGAAGGGGACTGTGCTCAAAACTTATGTCATATCAATTCATTGTATGTTTAATGGTTTGGTTATGATGTGATAGAGGTAAACTGTGCAGGCTAAGTGCTGCAGCGTCCATCGGTTGTTATTTCTACATGTCAAAGTGCTGGCATCAACTATGGACTTGCTGAGGAGCTTCAGAGAGACAGGATTTCAACATGCCATGGGTGAAACCTCCAAGACAGCAGAAGAAAGCACAGTTGTGTACACTTACCATAAATGTAGATGTTCGAGAGTATTCACTGTTGCAGTCATCACCTGTGGGTTATCCCTGCTGTGGTAGCCCTCCGCCGCCCGAATACCAGAGTCAATGTTTTCCTGCGTCGGCTGCTGTCACTTGCTGACTGACATCAGGTCGTCCGTGCTATAAAGCAAGGCAGCTGACACTATTACATCGTTTTTTCTTGCCCTAACCAGTCAGAAACCCAAGTAAATATGTTAAAGTGGTCCTGGTGGCTAAAAGCCACCGTGAGAGAAGGATGGAGGTAAACCAGGACTGCAACAGTGAATACACTCGAACATCTACATTTACGGTAAGTGTACACAACTGTACTAAGTTCTTCGTGTTTCACTGGTGCAGTCATCATCTGTGGGAGGATTCCCAAAGCTGAGGAGAGGGGTGGTAGGATTAGTAAGAGACCCAGGCATGAGTCAGCATGCCCTGAAGAACTGCAGAGGCAATCCCTGCCCTAGCCTTGGAAAATAGAGGCAGGTGGTAATGCTTGGTAAAGGTATGGACAGAAGTCCAGATGGCAGCTTCCAGGATGTCCCTGGTGGGAACTCCGCTGAGGAATGCTGTGGAAGTGGAGGCTGCCCTAGTGGAATGGGTTTGAATAGGCTTGGGGGGGGGGGTTCCCATGTAATCTGTAGCAGAAATGGATACAGTGTGATATTCATTTGGAAATGGTTTGCTTGGAAATGGGCTTCCCCTCTGCCGCTGGGGCAAAGCTGACAAGTACTAGGTCAGTTTTCCTGAAGAGTTTAGTATGGTCCAGATAGTATCTGAGCTGTCTGTGCACGTCTAGGGGGTGCAAAATTCTTTCCCCCTTGTTTTGAGGATTAGGAAAGAAGGTGGGTAGATGTATGGCCTGGTTGAGAGTCACATTAGATACCACCTTGGGCATAAAGGCAGGATTAGTCCTCACGGAGAAACCTGTCTGCATGGAAAATGATGAAAGGCTCAATGGCCATCAGTGCCTGAAGTTCTGAAACCTTTCTGGCTAAGACGATAGCTAGGAGAAAAGCAGTCTTCCAGGAGAGTTATCTTAGTTCTGCTGAAGCAGCAGGTTCGAAGGATGGTAAGCTTAGTTTTTCCAAAATATAATTCAGGTTCCAGGCTGGTGTGGTTGGCCTTCTGCGAGGTCTGATATTAGAAGCCCCTCTGTGATACTGTTTAATCAAAGGATGGGAGAACAGGGGCTGATCTGTATCAAAATGAGCTGAGATGGCTGAGACGTGGATTTTAATATAAGAGAAGGTGAGGCCACTATTAAGTAGCTCTGCTAGGTAGTCCAGGATAACAGGGATGGAAGGTTGTAAGGTATTGTCCCCTCTGGATTGGCTCCAGAAGGAGAATCTTTTCCATTTTCCTGCAAAAGATTTTCTGGTGCTGGGCCTTCTGCCCTCTGTGATAATGTCTAGGACCTGTTTGCTTAACAGGGGCCCCTTGTTTGCCTATAGAGTATTAGCCATGCTGACAGCTTGAGAGTCTGCAAGTCTAGGTGCAGCATTTCCCCCTCCACCTGAGTCAAAAGGTTTGAAATCAGGGGAGGCTGTAATATCAGGCAGTGCAGTAAGGGGTACAAATACTGTCTGGGCCACTCTGGAGCAAAGAGGATGGCCTTTGGTTTCTCCTCCCTTATTTTGATTAGTACCTTGGGAATAAGAGGCAGAAGAGCGAATGCGTACACAAAGAGGGTGTTTCAGGGGAAGGTCAAGGCATCCACCTTCTATACTAAGTGGTGATGCTCCCTGGTACAATTTTTTTTCAGCTGATGGTTGAGATGCAAAGCAAAGAGATCCACGTCTGGAGTGATTTGTAAAAAGATTTTTCTGTGGAGCTGCCATTCGTGGGGGTCCAGTAAGTTTCTGCTTAAGTGGTCTGCCAGGGTGTTTTTGATCCCTGGTAGGTATTGGGCTATTAGGTGTAATCCCATGGAAGAAGCTGTCAGACAGAGGTTCATGGCTAGCCTGCACAGAGGGTAAGTTTGGGTCACTCCCTGTTTGTTGATGTACCACATTACTGTGGTGTTGTCTGTTTTGATATGGATAACCCCTGGCTTGAGATGGGGTTTGAAGGATATCAAAGCCTTTTTTTACTGCCATCATCTCCTCCTGGTTGATGTTTAAGAGAACGTACTGAGCACCCCAAGCAATGTCTGAGGCGTCTGTGGTAATGGTCTGCCTGGTTGGGCGGATGGGGAAGAAAAGATCCTTGTTCTTGGCACAGGCCCCTGCCCACCAGAGAAACGCGGACCTTATACAGGGGATCAGAGGGAGAGAGGTCTCTAGAGGTTGAGAGTGCTGACATCGAAGGTTCTTTAGATACTACTGAAGTTTTCTCATCTGAAGCCTGGCCAGAGGAATTAGAAGGATGCAAGATGCCATGTACCCCAAGGCTTGCAAGAACTTCCTTGCAGTGAGGTGACTTCTGGAAGCCACCTGGGTAAAGTAGAGAGGCAGAAAGCTCTGCTTTTCTGGAGATAGGAAGGCCATTTGGCATGCTGTGTCCAGCAGTGCTCCCAAGATAATTATCTTTCTGGAGGGTGTTTGCTTTGATTTCTTCTCGTTGATGGTGTACCCTTAGAAGGTTAGGAGGGTTTTAATAAAGAGGATGTCTTTGAGGAGCTTTTCTTTGCATTCTACCTGAATGAGGCAGTCGTCCAGGTAATGGTAAATCTGTATATTTTTCTGTCTGCAAAAGGCTATGGCCAGGGCTAAGCATTTGGTGAATACCCTGGGAGCAATATATAAGACAAAGGGTAGTGCAGAGAACCGAAAGTGTTGCGAGTCTGCTCTGAAGTGAAGTAATTTCATGCAGGATTCCCTTATGGGGATGTGGAGATAGGCATCTAGGCATCCTTTTAGATCTAGGGTAACCAACCAGGCATTTTTTGTTAGCATAGGCAGTAGCTGCTGCAAAGTTAGCATTTTGAATTTGAGGACCATCAGGGAGGTGTTCAAAATGGATAGGATCCAGGATGGAGCAGAAAGTGCCCTCTTTTCTGGGAACAAGGAATAGTCTGGAATAAAAGTCTTTGCCTGTTTGATCTGAGGGGACAGGTTTGACTGCCCCTTGGGATATGAGAGTTTGGACTTATTTCAATGCCTCTGCCCACTGATTTGGAGGTAAGTCTGGGTACCCCTCTTGGAATTGGGAGTTCGCTGAAGGAGAATTTGTATCCCTGAAAAATTATCTTTAAGACCCATTGGTCGTTTATTACAGAAAGCCAATTTTCTTTGCAGAGGGAGAGCCTTCCTCCTAATTTTTGGTGAGTGAAAAGAGGGCAGAGGTGGGAGAGGGAGTTTTTGCCATAGAGGGATGGCATAGAACTTCCTGCCTTTGGAGCAGAAGTGGTCCACTGTTTGATTCTCTGCTGTTCCTGGAACAGGAGCCTGGTTGGTCTGTCCCTGCGGGGCTTACCTTGCCCCTGTCTGCTAGGTGCAGGAAAGGACCAGTGTTTTGAGGGAAAATTCCTGCTGAACCTAGGAGGATGTACCTGAAAGAAATCTTTTACTGTTTGCATAGATTTTGCTTCGTCTTCCATCTTTTTAAGCACCTCTTCTGCTTTTACTCCAAACAAGTGGTCCTTATCCAAGTCTGCATCAATTAATTTAGATTTGACATGATCAGGGAGAGGCTGTTCCTTCAGCCATGCATGTCTCCTTATGACAGATCCTGACACTGCTGCCCTGCTTGAGGCTTCTAGGGCATCATATCCACGGTGTAATGAGTGTCTGGCCACTTGACAAGGAGAGTGCAGTAAATCTGCTAACTCTTTCGAATTCGCACAGTCAGGAAAGGTTGAAGTCTTTTGCTTTAATAGTTCCAAAGTGTGTTGTTGATATTTTAACATGTGGAACTGACAGTTGAGTGCTCTGATAGCTAAGGTTGCAGAGGTGTATACTTTTTTACCCCATCTGTCCAGAGCTCTGGAATCCCTGTCAGAAGGAATATGATTCTTTGCAGAACTAGCCTTAGCTCCTTTTGGTCCCTGAGTAATGACCTCTGGGTCTGCAGCAGGATTTCTGTACAGGTACCTGTGAGAATCCGGTACTCTGTAATACCTGTCAGGTTTAATGGGAGCAGGAGGGAGGGCATCAGAAGCTAAGCTGGATTCATGGAAGACATCATCCACCACCTCTAAGATAGGGGGGATGGCCAAGGGTCTGTGATGGGGCAGGTCTAGAAACTTTCTTAATCTTTTCTTAGATTGACGGAAGTCCAGAGATTCCTAGAGGAAATGTTCCCTGAGGGTGTGAAGGGCTTCCCCAAAGGAAAGATCTTCTGGTGGAGAGGCAGAAGGAATGGATTCCTCTGCATCTGAATCCTCATAATTAGTCAGAGGTTGTTGTTCCTCTTTAAAATCTGAATAATCAGACTCCTCAGAATCCTGTTCTGTCAGTATTTCAGGAGAAGGGTCTCTTTTCCTTTTAGAAGTTGTGGCCTGACTACCCCTGATAAGGGAAATAAGATCCTCCACCATTTTAAGCATTTGAGCTTGGGGTGGTGGAGCAGGAGTGAGATGGTGGTTAGAGTTAGATTTCCTAGGAGTGGCCTTGCTTCTAGGCCTAAGAGTATCCATCGGTCTAAGAGAAATGGTAGTCAGATGAGAAGATGTCTGTTTATGTCTAGATTCGGTAGTACGAAAAACTTCCTGGGAAGCCAGTGCCTGCGTCGCGGCTCCGGACCCAACCGAGGCAGAGACAACCAAAGACTCGGAAGATGATGAAGATTTCTGCGGCATACTGGACTCTGAAAGAGTCTCGGTAGAGGCCTGTGTAGGTATCGGATCAGGCATCAGGGGCTGCAAAGGCACCTCACTGAATTCTGGACAAATGATGATCTGCTTAGCAGTAGAGTTATCGGAAGGCTTAGCCTTGTGTGGTCTGTCTCTATCTTTATCTTTACATTTTTTCGGAATGTCTATGGATTGTTGGCTGATGGATGCCATTTCGGAATGTGAAGATGGGAGACAAAAATACCTGGCTACAATAAGAGCTCTACGATGAATGGTTCTCCCGTTAAAGAGGGCACAGAACTGGCAAAGGGGGACGTTGTGGTCTGGGTCTAAAGAAGTGACGCAGTATAAATGGAAGTCTCAGTGTGTGATTTGCTTTCCACAGGCGAGACAATTGTTAACTTTTTTGGACATTGGTTAGTGCAAGAAAAAAGGGTCCCCAATGGGGTACTTAGCTTTAGACGTTTTCAGTTGTAATTCAAACTCTGATAGCAACCAACCGGCACACTTGCAAACTGCTTCTGCTATGGGCTGCATGGCAAGAAAGACTGATGTAATGGCGTTGTCTGCCTTGCTTTACAGCACTGACGACCTGACATCAGTCAGCAAACAACAGCAGCCGACGCAGAAAAACATTGACTCTGGTATTCGGGTCGGCCGAGGGCTACCAACAGGGATAACCCACAGGTGATGACTGCAACAGTGAAACACGAAGAACATCTGGATGTTAGCTCTACATTTCAGGAAAAGAGGAAGGGGAAAGTAAAGTGTTTCTTTGATGATGAAGGGAGGATGAGAAGGTACAGGAACCAGCAATAAAACTGTGTGTAGAGTTCTTCAATATGTTGTTGGACACAACAATACAGTCATTTACTGACCAGTTTGAGCGGTTTTCAGAGTTTGATAAGGCCTTTGGATTTTTATCAACTATTAAGGTCTTGAGTGAAGCTGCAGAAGAAACCTTAATCTAACACTGCAAGGCTCTGAAAGAACAACTGACAGGATAAATGGCCACTGTGACACTGATGACTATGACCTTGGACACGAACTGAAAAGCCTTTCTCGTATGCTTGAAACTACATTTCCACCACTGACTGTTAAATTTCCTCATTCTCAATCAATTCCAGGCTGTCCATATAAATACTTATGTTTCCCTGCAGGTTTATTTGACTGTACCTGTTACAGTGGTTACTGCAGAACGCAGCTTTTCTAAAATGAAACTCAAAGACATACCTACGTTCATCAATGAGGCAGGAGAGACTTTCAGGCTTAGCAGTGCTCTCAAATGAGTTGGACAAGGTTTTTTGTACAGCAGTCTCAATGAAGATTTTATCCGGAAGAAAATTCATAAGACAACACTAAAACTCTAAATATGTTCACATCTTTCCTTTCCAGTAATCTTTCAGATTGCTGTATGGCTGTAAATTTCAGGTTGCACCTTAGCCTGGCTTTTATCATATTATGCTGTGTAATCACTGATTTTGTTTACTACAGCAGGAAGAACCAAGTAGGACAAGGAGGAAGAAAAAGCTGCAAGACTTGTTGAGGCAAGGGAAGCTAGGTGATGCAGGATTTCTTGAGGTGACAGGAATGTCAGGATTTGTTGTGAGGCAAGGGCAGTTACGAGCAGCAGGATTTGTTGTGAGGCAAGGTCAGTTACAAGTGGAAGGATACGAAGAACAGTGCAAAAAGACAAAGCTGGAGGGTTTGACTTCAAAATACTTTAATGAAAATAATCAGAGTTCATATTAAATAAACACAAAGTTCATAATAAAAAACAAAGTCCATTTTAAATATTTTTGT
Organism: Protopterus annectens; assembly: GCF_019279795.1. Taxonomy (NCBI): domain Eukaryota; kingdom Metazoa; phylum Chordata; order Ceratodontiformes; family Protopteridae; genus Protopterus; species Protopterus annectens. The sequence continues at coordinate 1,400,231,731 of NC_056733.1, forward strand.
CTCATATGGGAGACTTCTTCAGAATGGCATCTTCTTGACATCACTTCCTTCTATAACATCCCTTCATAAGATCTAAAAAGACAGCTTGATTCAATAAAAATACTACCATAAATAAAAACCTTTTGATAGATCATTAATGTTCTTCTTATTAATATCGTGGTAGGATTTACCATGAGGAAAGGACAGTTAGGAACGGCAGGATTCATTGTGAGGCAAGGACACCTACATGTGGCAGCATTCATCATGCGGCAAAGACAGCTAGAAGCACTAAAAGTGGCAGCAATCTAAAAAGTTGAGAAGCTAACTGCATACTGAAGATAAATGACACTCTGCTGCCTGTCATCTGTGCACTTTTTGACTTCACCTGTTTCTCTTTGGGTTTGAGTCTGTCTGTAGTCTCTGTAACCCACATTGCCTTCTCCTTTATGTCTTGTGTGTCTGTCCCACGGCTGTCCTGTGTGCCTCTGCAGTGTGACTATTTTAAATGCCTGTTACTGTCTTGTGTGGTGGTGTCAGTTTGTCTAAAGCATCTTGTGTATTTTAGTCTTACTATAGTGCTGCCTTTGTCTTGTGTGGGTCTCTGTTCAGCCGTGCTGTAGTTTTTTTGTTGGTCATATGTGGGTGTCTCGGTCCACTGTGTGTGGAAGTCTGTGTGGGTGTTTCTGTCCTGTGTGTTGGAGTCTGTGGGTACCTCTGTGGGACTGGCTACCTTGATGTGGTGTAGAGGCATGTTGTAATGTAAGACTTTTGCTACTAAATGCCAGTCAATGTGCGCATATACCTCTGTAAGTGGCTACCTTCCTGTGGTACTGAGGCTTTTCATAATGTAACATTGGCACTAAATGTCAGTCAGTGTGAGTACCCTGATGCAGTACTAGTGGCCCTAGAAATCTTTGAAATGGTCTGAGTATACCAACACTTTATATATTAATCTTTAAAGGGCGTTGTGTGAACTCTACAGACAAAGAGGTGTGGCAGCAATGTGGTCACATCTTACATCCTCATGGGCAGTGCCCTTAACTTGAAACATGCTGGTGGCCCACAAAATGCTAGCACCGGCCCTGCTGGACAACCTCTTACAAGTCTGTTGTTTTGAGACTTCCTGTAACTGTATAATCTTGGCTCATTATCTTGGAACATCCGAACACTCAGCAGCTATGCCACTGATTGCTGTGGCTTTCTGCTGAACTGAATCTTGACCCATCCACTGCTAGGTAAGTACTTTACATTGCTCAGTTGTTTCTTTCTCAGAATATAAGAGCTGCTGTCATACTTGTGCACTTTTTGGAAAATTTCTGCACTACAAACTGTATTTTGGTGTTGTTGCTTTTCTCACTGCATTTGATCTGTATACAGAATCCATATACATCAAGAGGCAAACATTTGCTCCACATTGCTGTTTTGCATTTTATCTTATAATACACTTATGCTGCTTTTAAATTGGTGTATTATATGTAGAGTTATTTATAAGTGCTTTTGATTTTTTTTGCCTGTGCATTTTATCACTTCTGTCTGGTTTATTGTTTTAACTTGGCTATTTACTGCACTCTAGGCGACCTCTTACACTATTTTTACAAGAAGATGACTTTGGTCCGGATGCTTCGAAGATGACTGCATAATGAGTAACAATGTAATTTCAACTCCCCAAGTGTGAAAGCAGAAACTCAGAATAGAGAGCCAGTGAATTTGTGTTTTTGGGTAAAATTCAGTAGCTGGGTAGTACATGTACTGCAAGGATGCCTACAAAAAAAGTAATTCAGAGCACCTGATAAAAAAATCAGTCACAAAAAGTGAGAAGAAAACACTGGCTGAGAAGAATCCTGCAGCTAGCTGTTCAGTAAAAACATTTCAAGCTCCAGCTTTGGTACAAGCCATGACTTCCATTAATCTAAAAGTAAAAATAAGTCAAATGTGCTATGAGCATATTAAAAAAAAAAAACACTGAAGGAAAATATCAACTCAGATAACAAAAGGCTGGAAAAAAATGGAAAAAGCTTTATACAGCTATTCAGATGAGCTTATTATACTGCAAAAATTAGAGGTCAAAATGAAGCAAAGGCTGGCTCAGTATGAGACTGCTCATGAAGAGAGGCTTCAAAAATGGTAGAATTAGATGACAGGGCACACAGGAAGAATCTACGATTTTCTGCTGTACCAGAGAATCTGGAAGGAACAGACTGGACTGGTATTCCACAACAGGAGTTGTTAACTGAAAGGGCACATTGTGTGTATGCTCCAAACCTGATCATAACAAAGCAGCCTAGACTTTTATTAGGACAGATACAATCTTACCAGCAACTGTGGTAGAAGGACGAAGTACTAAAAGTGGGAGACGGTAGAGTGTTTGTAGAAAATGATTACCCGCTGTACACCAGGCAGATGTCGAGAAGCAGCTGGGAGATTCAAGCTGCTGTAACCAGCTATTTTCTGAATATTTTTTCCTGAAGGGTCAATGTAATTTTTGTGATGTATAACATTCTAAGAAGGAAATACAAAGGTTTGTCCAACAAAAATTACCTATCAGACAGAAGGGGATTCTGCTTCTTATTCTTCTGAAAATAAATACCATAGACTATGGCAGTGAAACCCTTTCCAATGTTTCAAAGGAGAATGCTTGAGATACAGAAAAAAGCGCAAGAGTTAACCAGAAGAATCAGGAGTATGTTGGGAATGAACTGGTGACTGGGTTTGGGACATGAAGATCAAAAGGAAGAAAACGAGCAACTCAGAAACTGATGATTAAGTGTGGGATTTATGATGGAACAAGAAAACCTGGAAATACTGGATTTTTTTTTTACTTTGTTAAACATATAGAGGACTCCAAAGCATATGCCCAACTTCATTATTAATGTTTGGAAGAACATTTAGGAGAGGGGAAGAAGAAGAAAAGAGTTAACTGCAAGTAAAACAACATTTTGTTCTTAACAGTATAATACATGGCATATACTGCATGCTAAAAAGTAAAGCTTTTTCACTTATTTTTGTGGGTGGAATAGGAATAATAATGTAAACTTGTCCCTATGTTACCTTCTTTCTCTCTTTCTTTATTTCTTTTTTCTTGTTCAGTTTTAAGAAATGTAAGCACTGCAATGTAAAAAGAGAAGAAAGCCTACACAAAAAAAACAAAAAACAAAACAAAACAAACCAACAAAAAAAACATGATATATAAGAAAAACTGATATTTTTTTCCTTACTTTTGCACAGGGGAATGACAGCTTTAAGGCCACTGTCTTGTTTTAATAACAAGGTTTAAGAGAAAGCAAATAAATAAAAGACCACTGAATACAATGAAAAGTTTCCCTTCAGCAAGTAAATGTTCCCAGTGCAATATGTGTAGTGGAAGGCAACTGTGTATCTTCTTTTCATGATTCTATGGAGACAATCTGTAAGGGAGGCAATAAAACAGAATACTTATTTCTTTCAATGGCTAGATCATCAGGTTTTCTGAAAGCATTCAAGTTGCTTTCTATACTCTACACTTCGGAGAGGAGTAAAGACAAGATAAAAACAGACAGCACTTAGTATAAGCAGAAGCACGAGTGTACCATGAGTCTCAGTATGGATAACCTTCATTATAGGTTAATTCAAGCCTCTAAGTGTGGCTGTTAGTCTCGAACAATCATTCCTATTAGGAGGGTTAAACTTTATTATTTGAAGATATAAATAGTTTTCTGAGTTATTATTAAGTTAATAGATTTTGGGTGGGTTTTTTTTTGAGGATTTTCATTAAAACACATCTTTTATAAGATGTGACCCCAGGTTCAAATGGATATGACAAGAAACAATTACATAAAAGATCAATCTACCAAATTTTAGTGTATACATGTAACACAAAAATGAAAATAGACACTTAAAAAACTGTGATACATAATGGGTGGGAATAACTTCTTACCATAATGACACTTTCCATATTATCTTTAAATGTGAATAGTTTCACAGATATGTACAAAAAAGAAAGAGAAGTGAACTATATTAAAAATGCAGACTGAAAATAGCTATGCTACAGGAGGCATATTTGGAAAGAACTGAGCATGTGAATTTGATAAAGAAAGGATTTCAGGATATTTGGGATAAAGAAAAAGAGGAGTACTTATATTAATTGGAAGAGGAGCTCCAATAATGATAAAAGAAAAAAAAAAAAACAATAATGATAGATTTGTAGTATTAAGGGGCTAATGGCAAGGGAGGAGGATTACACTGGCATGTATTTATATTTCACGTAAAACTGCTACAATGGAGCTAAGAAAATTCTGGGAGAAATAACCATCTTGTTGCAGGTAATATTACTTATAGGTGGGGACTGGAATTTGATTTTCAACAGTGAGGATGTATCTGGGGGGCTAGAAGTGAAAATCTAACAAAAAAGGGTAGATTTTTGAATAAATTTATGAAAATATTTGGCATGGAAGATGTGAATTCAGTAGTAGGAACTCTGACAGAATTTATACAAAATTCCCCAAGGTACAAAAACGGCTAGATTAGACAGAAATTATATTTCACAGGAACACATGCATTTAACTGAAAGTTTTGATAAGCATCCAGTAACTACTCGAGATCATGCACCAATAACAACTAAAATAAAAATGCAGGGTAATGAAATAAATATGAGATGCTGGCATTTCCCCGCCTATCTGCTAAAAAGAGAGGAATTTAAGGAATAGGTAGTGAAAATTATTTGGGAGTTATTAGAGGAGATATAAATTTTCTTCTGAAAATATAGCTAGAAAATGGGATAAAATTAAAATGGAGTTTAAAAATAGGGTGGACATAAAAGAAAAGAAAATATGGTTAGGAAGTAACAACAATTATTTAAAGGGACTGACAAACGTTAAAGTATTGCAGAATAGAAGGAATCTCACAGAACAAATGGAGACAATTGCAGAGTGCTAAAGAGAAAATAAGGGACTACCCTCAATAATATGCACGAGTTTAGTAAAATTGCTGTTAAGAAACTGTTTTTTGATAATACTTTCAGAGCACAAAAACTTTTAGCATAAAGGCTCAGGCAATATAAAGTAGAAATGGTTGTTGCCAAGCTTAGGGAGCCTAGAACAAGGAAAACAACTAGAGATCGTGTTGGGGTATTAAAAATATATTGGACATTTTATGAAAATCTGTATAAAGTGGAGAAATGTGGAAATCAAGAAAAAGTACAAAAGGAAATGTTTATGGAAGAATTATATATGGCAAGGTTAGAGATAGATGAGCCTCAATTACTAACTGTTAGGATTGGAGAAGATGAGACAAAAATGGTGATGTATAAAGAAATCTACAGGGAAATGCCCAGGAATAGCTGGTATTCCTGTGGAAGTTTGGAAGCTAGGAGGGAAGAAGGAGATAAAGATCTGGAAGGTTTTGTTTAACAGTATTTAAAATGAGGAGAAGCACCAAAATCCTGGAAGAAAGATGTGGTGACTGTAATAATTAAAATACAGTAAAGACCTATCAGATCCAGCTTCATATAAGCCCATTTTCAATTCTAAACCATGATTACAAAGTCTTTATGTCTATAATGGCTAAAAGCATGGAAAGGTGATCCTAAAATCAATAGATATAGATCAATCTGATTTTGTGGAGGAAAGGCAAACACTTGCAAACATTAATAGAACAATGATGATCCTGAGAGAAGCAGAATATAAGAAAACACTTCTGTTGTTCCTGGGTCTTGATGCAGAGAAAGTATTTGACAGAATAAGCTGGGATTTTATGAGTCAGGTAATGGAAGCATTTGCATTCCCTGAGAAAATTATAAGGTTGATTAGGAGGATTTATGAGGGACTGGAGGTGAAAATTAAAGGGTATGTGGGGGGGGGTCCCTCTAATTAAGTTCTCTTTGAGCAAGAGAACCAGGCAGGGGTGTCCTCTTTCCCTTTTGTTATTTGTGTTATATTTAGAACCATTGGCAAGGAAAATAAGGGACCGAGAAACTCAAGGATATAACTGGTATGGTATTCAAGAAAAGTTGGTTTTATTTGCAGATGATATTTTACACCTGAAAAAAATAGAAAAGAACATTTCAATATTGTGGAACATTGAACATTCTCAGACAGTTTCATGGTCTTTCTAGGATAAGAAAATGAATGAAGCTAAAAAAAGGCAATAGGTGTAAACTATGTACCCACACACAAATTGGTTCAGCAAACTCATATTTACGGGGACATGATAAAATGAAGTACTTAGGACTATGGATTGAAAATGATTATTTTATGGCAGCTAAGGATATGTGGGAAGTGACTAAACAAAAGATGATACAAGAACGGAGAAATTGGAAGCTCTGTTTTATGGATAAGGACAGAAAGATCCAAGCAGTGCAAATATTTTACTCCCTTAAGTTTTATACACAAGTCATTTTTTTATCAATCAGGGGAGATGTAGATAGCAATTAATAAAGAGTTGAAGGATTATATAAAGAGGGGAAAAGGGCAAAAGTCAAGTGGGATAAGCTGATCCTTCTAGTACAACAAGGTGGTCTAAGATTACCTTATTTGAAGGGGTATTTCAGAGCTACACAGTTAAAGGAGAACCACTCCCACAGACTCAAAAACATGTTTATTTCATAATGGTTTGGTGTTTCCTACATTTTAACACCACTCTGGGACCATTTACAGGTTTTTAAATATTTTTATACCTAATTTCTGAGTCTGACCGCATGGGGTCTGGCATCTTGAAATAATTTTGATAGTTTAGTCTGCCCTATAATGCAGTGCTTGTCTGTAAAAAAAATTATGTCATGCATGCCTATTTCTTCCTAAAGCTCATGTCACTGCATTGATTATACATGCATACACTGCTGTCTTTCAGTCAGTTTTAAGTAACATTTCATGCTATTCAAGGACTACTTAAAACACAAACAGTGCAAATGCCACAGAACAGACTTTCAAAGTGCTTTTTACTGCTGATTCTTTTTAGAATGGCTAAACTGCAGTGTTTTGTGAAGCCTCAATTGTACTACATTGACTCATCTCCCATTCCCTCTTCACAACTAACTTCTATAGCTGTCAAAGTGCTAAGGGTAATTTCAGATGTTACCACCTGTGATCGATAGCCCACAGCAGGAGACTTGACTCATGTAGAGTTTCCTTGTTCTAGCCTTTACTTTCTGTATGGGTAAGGGAAGGACCAGGGAGCTGTGACATCACAGCATGGGTGGGTTTTAGGAAGGTCATGTAGATGTCAGTTTGGGGAAGGAATTGGCCAGAAAATTACCTGTATTCACTGGTGTTGATGACATCAATGAATTGGAGACTGCAGCAAGCTTTTCCAGGGTAGGACAAAAGTTTTTTGAAAGTGAAACCACCACAGTACAATAAGGTACTGTTCTAGTGATGAGAAACAGTTGATTTAAAATACTTTAAATGCTGTACTGTTGTTTATTCATAGCAAGGACAGTAAATAGGGAGGAAAAGGACTGAGAAGTTGAGCATTTAATAAGAGAATCCCACTGCTGTCCTTTAAGGCTGCCATACATAGCACGAGCAGAAAACTATAATTCAAAGTGGAAAAAATGATGACGAAACAGGAGGGACTAAAGAAACAAGGAAAGACTGGGATTCTGAATGCAGATCCTTTAGGAGAATAAAAATAATAATCACAGAGAACATTATATTCATAAAGTAGCAGAAAGTGTTCAAAATCTAAGCCAACATGAGGATGAAGGAGATTCTGCAGGTAGGGATGACAGCAATTAGGTGTACAAAGAATAGGAAAATGGGGATGGAATTTATTGGAGAAAACTGGCAAAGGAACTAAGGTATTGGGAGTAAATAATTAGAGAGGGAAATGTAAGAGAATGGGAAGAGTGGGAAGAGACCAATAATTCATTTGGACTACAGGCTAAAGACTGCATTCCCTACCAAGAATTGATATCAGAGTATAAGCAAAGAGAAAGAGCTAGGGGGATCTTAAGCACTAGTAGAGTTTTTAGTAGAATATAGAACAGAAACTGCTGTTAAAAAGCGATAAATAGAAGGGTATATAAAATATTACATGATAACTATAGGAATCAATCAGAGGAGATTACAAAGAATTGGGAAGAAAAATTAGATAAGCTAAACAAAGTGGTGACATATGTTTGTCTCCCAAATATGCAACTAACTCTAGAAGATTTAGGATCTTTGCCTGGAAGTGTTTATATAGGTACTTTTATATCCCAAGTAGACTCCAAAGAAATTTTCCTCAGGTGGATAGCAAGTGTTAGAGGTGTGACAGATGAGAAAGAGGTGGCTGGGAACATATTTTTTGGGAGTGTAATGAGCTAGCAGACTTTAGGGATTCCCTGCAGACCGCTCTGTCGGAGATGCTGGGTGAGCATACTGGATTGACTTGGGAGATGATGTTTTGAGTTATGATACAGAATTGGAATTGTCTAGGCAAAGTAAAGCCTTGCTGAGTCTAATTACGGTGGGTGCCAAAAAAGCAGATACTAGAAAATGGAAATCAAAGTCTAACCAACTTTACTAGAAGTACTGAATTTAGTAACATGGACAAAACAACTGGAATGGGGATCGTTAGAAAAGGGAGGGAGCAAACTACATAGGCAAAAATGGGAATTGTGGGAACAATATATATACAGCAGGAAGGAGGTTTAAGAGGCTGGATTTGAATGAGCCATATAATGCTTAACGGATAAGACTGGATAGATTATATGTGATGTATAATGTCTGCAACTACATTTGTTTCAATGGTGTCTGTGGTGTATACGGTTTGCAACGAAAGTGGTGTTATGTTGTTTGTTTTTCATTTGTATAAATGTAAGATTGTCTATGTCATGTGTGAAAATTTAATAAAGAAGTTTTATGGGAAAAAAAAAGAAGAGTGGGATGGCGATGTTTCTTCCAGCAGGATGTCCAAGATGGCTGCAGAGTGAGTAACAGCTTAATTTCAGCTCTTCCAACATGAAAACAGAAATTCAGAAGAGACAACCTGTAAACTCATATTTTGGGGTACATTTTAGTACCTGGCTAGTAAGTGCACTGCCTGGATGCCAGCAAAAAAAAAAAGAAATTCAGAGAATCTGAAAGAAAATCACTCACAAAAAGTAAGGAAAAAACACTGAGTGGGAGGAATTCTGCAGCTGTTCAGCAAAAACCAGTGCAAGCTCCAGCTTTGGTTTCAAGACATGACTTCCAGTAACCTAGAGGGAAAAAAACAGTCAAATCTAATCAGATCTGATTAAAATAAATGATATAATGATGAAGTATATTAACTCAAATAACAAAAGGCTGGAAAAAAATGGAAGAAGCTTTAAACAAATATTCAGATGATGTGATAAAACTGCAAAAATCAGAGATCAAGATGTTGGCCGAATATGAGACTGCTTAAGAAGATATGTTGAAAAAAAATAACAGAATTAGAAGGTCAAGCATATAGAGACAAAAATAAGTTATGTACTCACCTTACCATACCAAACGAGTTGTTTCTCTTCATTTGTCTTCACCCTGTGGGTTACTGGATCTGGCACGGATCCAACTCAGCCACATATCCAGCATTGGATCCGAGCTCCAAGCTCTTCCCCTACACAATAACACCCCTGTCTCCTTCCTTCCTTCAGATCGAGTTTGCTGCCTAACTTAGCATCCCAACCCAACCCAACCCAACACCTTGTCCCACGTTAAATATCTCCATAAGCAAGAAAAGGAGAATTAGAGGCACCCTTGTGGAGACCACATCCTCTATTAGCCAGACCACCACACAGTCTATGCAAGGCATAGGGAAGGAGAGAGGGGGGCAGTTGAAGACAAATGAAGAGCAACAACTCAGATGGAACATTATGGTGAGTACATAGCTTCTTTATCTGAAGTTGTCTTCACTTGGTCTTCAACCTGTGGGACAGAGTTCACAGCTACTAAACACCTGGGAGGCCCTCATGGAAGGATATTCCAGAGTACGGCAGAGCCAAATGATGCCCTGTCCCTGGATATGATGTCCAACTTATACTGTGAGATGAAGGTATGTGAAGAAGCACACGTAGCTGCAGAGCAGATGTTATCTAATGATACTCTGGAATAAAAGGCCGCTGAAGTAGCAATAGATCTAATGGAATGCGCCTTCACATGACCTGGTGGGGATAAACCCCTAGCAGAATACTCCAAGATAATATACTAGGAAATCCAATGGGCAATGGTGACCTTCGATACTGGTTTCCCTAAAAAGGGCTTAGAGTAGGATTTGAAGAGTTGGTCAGACTTACAAAAGGATTTAGTCCTGTGCAGGTTAAACCATAACTGTCTGTGTACATCCAACAAGTGCAATTTGTATTCTCTCTTATTTTGAAAATTTGGGAAGACCACCAGAAGATTAATCACTGGATTAATACTGGACTCCAAAGCTACCTTAGGAAGAAAGAATGGATTAGTATGCAAGGATACCCTATCCTTATGAAAGATCAAATAAGGGGGCTTGACCAAAAATGCTTGAAGCTCCGAAACCCTCCTTGCAGATGTAATAGTAACCAAGAAAGCTGTTTTCCAGGACAAAAACTGGAAATCCACCGAGGCTGCAGGCTCAAAGGGGGATGATACTAGAGCTTGCAGAACTAATGTAAGATCCCATGGCAGCGTAGGGTCCTTGATCAGTAGTGGAAGTAGAAAGGTGCCTTTTAAGAAGGCTTTGCAAAGCTTAGAAGATGCTAAGGAAGCCATGTTGTCACCTACATGAAAGTCTGAAATCACTGCTAGTTGGACCTTCACCGTAGAAGAACTGGCCCCTTGCTGAAAAATGCCTGCCAAGAATTTCTAAAACAGCAGAAACTGGGGCAGTGAAAGGATCTGGGGCACGCTACAAAGCCCAGATTAAAAAACATCTCCATTTGCTGCAGTGCACGTTTCCGGTGGAAAACTTATGAGCCGCAACCAGAATCCTTGTGACTCGTGAAGGTAACCCAGGTGTCCTGAGTATCATGGGAACTGGAGCAGCCAAGCATTGAGCTTCAGACTGACCAGGTCTGGCTTGGAAGCCCTGAAGGATGAGAATGAGATCTGGAACCAGATCCAACATCCATGGTGTAGTCACCAGATAAGATCACAGAGAGTGGAACCAGACTTGGTGAGGCCAGAATGAGGAAATGAGGAAATGAGGATGACTAAGCTCCCCAGCCTGTGAGCTTTCCGAAGAAATTTTGGTATCAAGGGAAGAGGAGGATAAGCATACAGAAGACCGGAGGGCCAAGCATGAATCAGAGCATCTCTGGGGGCATCCCCCAGTGGGGTGTTCAGAAAGAAAAACTCGCTGCATTTTGCATTGCAAAGGAGAGGTGAAGAGATCACAGCAAGACTGACCCCACTTGGGAAAGATCTGTTTTCCTACCGAAGGATTCAGAGACCACTCGTAAGGCATCAGAATAGACCTGCTGAGCCTGTCCACTAGAATGTTGGACCCTCCCGGAATGTGTGTTGCCACCAGAAAACAGCCGGCGGAGATCACCCACTCCCACACTCTCACGGCTTCCTGACATAGGGGATAAGACCTGGTTTCCCCCTGTTTATGTACTAGACCATAAACATATTGTTCATCTGGACAGCAATCGTCCCTGGGGTAAGGACAGGAAGAGCCTGCAATGCTAGAAGCACCACTCTCATCTCCAGGACACTGATATGCAATCCAGTCTCGTAGGAGGACCATGTGCCTTGGACTGTCCTTCCCAAGCGCTGCCCCCCCACCCTAGCAGGGAAGCTTCCATAGTCACCATGGCCGAAGGGGAAGGCGGAAGAAAGGGGCGACCCCAGACAAGGTCCCGGAGAATGAATCTACCACAGAAGAGAGTCCCTGCACACCCAAAAGACTTGAATGGGGTGAGACAATGGAAGATCTGACATGGACCACTGAACTGTGAGGGTCCACTGAAGTACCCACAAGTGAAAATGAGCCATGGTAAAAGATTGATCGTAGTCACCATGGAGCCTAAAGCCCTTAATACCATTTCCACTGTTGGTGACTGAGCTTGAAGAATGCAAAAGACATGTAGCTTCAGAGACTGGATTCTCTCCAAGTTAGAAAGACTGGTTTGAATCATGTCCAATCGAGCCCAATTAAATCTAACAGTTGAACTGGGGCCGGTGATGATTTGCTGAGATTGATGGTAATGCCCAACTGCTGGGTAAGAGAAGAAGGGAATCCCTCACTTGACAGGGCTGATGCCTGGAAGGGGCAGCGAGCAGCCAATCATCCAGGTAAGAGAAGACCTGGATGCCCTCTAGTCTCAGGTGAGCAGCTACCACTGCCATCACTTTGTTGAACACCCTGGGAGCTGTGGTGAGACCAAAGGGGAGCACTCTGAACTGGTAATGACTGGCTCCCAGCCGGAAGTGGAGAAACCTCCGAGAGCACCTGTCCCTTTTGATGTGATAGTACACATTGTGAAGCTCAACTGAGCATATCCAATCGCTCTCCTGCAGGAAGGGCAGGATAGATTGAATACTGACCATCTGAAATTTCATCTTGGCAACTGACAGGTTCAACATGAAGAGATCCAGAATGGGTCTTAATTCCCCCATCTTCTTTGGCACCAAAAAGAACATGGAATAAAAGTCTAATCCAGACTGGTCTGGGGGGGACAGGTTAGATGACTCGCTTTTCCTCCCTTTGCATGGGTGGAACGTCGGGGAGGTGTCTGGGTGGAGCTGGTGACTTGTGAAAGGGGACTGAATAGCTTCTGGATATAATTTGCAACACCCAACTATCTTCCGTGATGGACTCCCAGGCCGCTGGGTGTAGAGAGAGGCGACGCCTGACTGCCTTCAGGGTTGCTGCGCAGATCTCTCTGAGAAAGGTTCTTGAGACCCTTGGTTTCTCAGACCCCCTCTGCCTCTAGGGCAGCATCTATCAAATTCCCCTCTGCCCCTGGGAGATGGCCAGTCCTGAGTGTCCTGGGAATAGTTCTGAGATTTCTGGAACCACCTCTTCTTGGCCCCTCGCTGATTTCTAGAGAAGGTTCATTGAGGGGCCGAAAAGTGGAGCCTGATGGCAGACAGAGTTTTCCCATCTTTCCTACTCTGAACTAAGGTGTCACATACCGACTTCCCAAAGCGGGTGGAACCATCGTATGGGGCATTCATAAAAGACACCTTAAAGGCCTCTGAAAAGGCCAGAGCTGGAGCCAGGCATGACGCCTTAAGGCAACATCTGTATTGGCAGTTCTAGCGGTGCCCTCAGTTGCATGGGAGGGGAGATGCATAGAGGTGTTAGCAATAGATGTCAGGTTGGCCATTTGAGAGAACACTTTCTTGTCCTCCACTGACATGGACCCAGGGGTAGACTCAGCGATCTCCTTGACCAGATCTCACTGCAGGCTAATCAGGTGCACCAAGTAATTCAGCGCACACACAGAAAATGTAGCTGAAGAGTACACTTGCTTCCCAAAACGGTCCATCGTCCTGGACTCTCAGTCAGGTAGATGAACTATAGAGCTCTCCTCCTTAGTGGCAGCTGACACCACCATGGCATCAACTGGGGATCCCTTGGTCCAACAGGTCCTGTCCATAAGGGCACTCAAAATTTTGTCCGGGGATTTTGGGGATGGGCTCCACCATGTCCAGCTTCTTCCACGCCCAAGATGTAATAAGATCCACTAGTGGATCCGCAGGAGGGTCCTGCCCCAAATGCCTCCAAGAACACCAATTTGTCCGGGTTAGTTTTTTGGGCAGACCCCCCCCCCCATGCTGGCAGAGGATTTTCATGATGTCTCCAAGTGCTTCCTTTTGCATGTATGTTTGTGAAGTTCCTCCTCAGTGGAGGTCTCTGGGCAGGACTCTTCAATGTCTCACTGTTCTCAAGTGGGAGCTCCCTGGAGCAAAGAGGTGGCAGGCTGTCCCTGAGGTAGCAGGATGGCCGGATCCATGCCAGAAACTGAGAGAGCCGGGGTGGACTCCAAAGATGAGAGCATCAAGTGTCTCGATGGGATCAAGAGGACCCTTTCCACCACGTTGAAAGATGAAGGGGGACAGACCTCCTGAAAAGGGACTACCAAAGAAGCCGTAACCCTCTGACCCAATGGGGGAGCCAGAGCTGAAACTCCAGGTGCTAAGATTCCAAGAGGAAGGCTCTGCTCCAAAAAACTCGGAGCCGACACCATGCCCTCGGATCTGGCGCTGAGGCTACAGCTCAGAATCAGATGGATATAAGCTGGTTGGATCTAACCTACTCAAGGCCATGGACAGCGCTGAGGTACAAGGTACCATTGGAGCCAACCCCTTGATGCCAGTCCGAGGACTCCGAAACCAAGGGTTGGATCAGAGAAGGAGTAATAGGAATGAACATGGACTGCTTTTCCCCCGCTCCAGAGGGAGAGGGGGCAGGCAAGACTCCCATCTGTATCTGTGCACAAATAAACCTCTTCATTATCCTGTATACCTCCGCTTCAGAGAGACTGCGGGTGGATCGGGAAGAGGAGGCCACCGACACAGGCCTAGAGAGGCGGTGAGGGGAAGCCTGTGCCAGCTACCATGTCCAAAGCTCCTCCAGCTCTGAGGAGAACCAAGAGGAATGGAGGCAGGGGGGACTGCGTCCTCGGAGCTGACCCTATTTTTACTGGAGGACCCGCTGAGGACAAGTGATCCGGAGTTCACTTCCACACCCTGTCCTTAGACTACAAGACTTGTCTCTGCTACCGGACCACTTGGTGGGAGGTTGAGTCCCAGAGGATGGGGCAGAGATGGAAGCAGATGCCGGGGCAGAAGAGACCTGGGCCCCCAGTGGCAAGAGGGGGGAGAAGGCCCTTCAAAATTAACTTATTCCTCCGGTCATCAGTGCCCGGGGATTAAACCCAGCTCAGATGAAGCAAGAGGTCTTCAGGTGGGCAGCCCCAAGGCATTCAAGCTGGAGACAGCCTGTGGCCAACACTCTGCAGGTTTGGGGGTCTCAGACATACTCAAAACTGACAGGCCCAAACACATACATATACACATGCTCTCTCTCTCACACACACACACACACACACACACACACACACACACACACACACACACACACACACACACACATGTGAATAGACAAGGAAAGAGGGTTTTTTTTTGGAGAAGAACCAACACAAAGTGCAGGAGGGGAGGTAGAAGAATAGAAAGGGGAAAATTTAAGAGAAAAGTGTCATGTACCCTACACTGTAGCTCAGAACATGGATCTCAATGCAGACATGAAGAGCAGCAAATGAGATCTGAAGGGAGGAAGGAGACATGGGCATTATGGGTAGGGGAGAAGCTTGGAGCTCAGATCAGATGCTGGATATGCAGCCGAGTCAGATCCATGCCGGATCCGGTAACCCATTGGTTGAAGACCAAATGAAGAAAACAACTTCAGATCCTGAGATTTTCTGCTGTACCAAAGAAGCTGGAAGGAACAGACTGTATTAGTTTTATGAAAGCACAGATAAGCAACTGGACTGGTATTCCACAGCAGGAGTTGTTAATTGATAGGGCACATTGTGTGTATGCTCCAAACCTGGCCATGAGAAAGCAACCTAGACTTTTAATAGTAAAGATGCAATCCTACCAGCAGAAAGAGTTGATTTTGGCAAAACTATGGCAGAAGGACAAAGTACTAAAAGTGGGAGACAGTGGAGTGTTTGTCGAAAATGATTACTCACTGTTCACCAGGCGGATTTGGAGTAAATTTATTCCAGTAATCAGGGAATGTCGAGAAGCAGGCATGAGATTCAAACTGCTCTACCCAGCTACCTTCAGAATATTCCTTCATGGAGGAACAAAGTAATTTCAGATGCAAAACATGCTAAGGAGAAGATACAAAAAATTGTCAAACAAAAAGCAAGCTGTGAAAACAGAAAGAGATTCTACTTCTTTATCTTCTGCTAATAAAGATCATAGAGAGACTGTGCCAGTGAAACCTTTTCCAATGTTTCAATGGAAAATGCTTGCTGGACAGAAAAAAATCACAAGAGTTGACAAGAAGAACTGAGAGTATGTTGGCAATGAAGCAGAGACTGGATTTGGGAGATGTACACAGGAATAAAACCAACAACTTGGAAATTGACAAATAAATGTGGGATTACAAAGCATTAACTATATCTGTGAATCATGACAGAACAAGAAAACCTGAAAATATTGGACTTTTTTGACTTTATTAAACTTGTAGGGGACTCTAAAGCATATGCCCTACTTCTGTTTGGAAGAAGACTTAGGAGAGTTGAAGAGGAGGGACAGAATAAACTGTAAATAAAACAAAATGTTTTAACAGTAGTATTTTTATAATGCATGATATCTGCATGCTATAAAGTAAAGTTTTCTCAGTTATTTTCAAGTATAATGGGGATACTAAAGTAAACAGGTGCACCTGTTTTTTTTTGTCTTTTCTCTTTCTCCTTGTTCAGTTTTAAGAAATGTAGGCACTGTAACATTAAAAAAGAAGAAACATCTGGCCAAAAGAGCATGACACAAGAAAAATTTATGTGCTTTTTCTCATTCTTGCATAAGGGAATGACTGAATTGATGCCCTTGGCTTGATCTAGTAACAAGTTTTAAGAGTAAAGTAAATAAATAAAAAGAACACTGAATATAATAAAATGTTCCTCTAGCAAATAAATAAATGCTTACAGAAGCAACTCTGTATCTGGTTTTCATGTCTCAGTGGAGAAAATCTGATTAAGAGAAATAAAAGCAGAATACGTTTTTTTCTTTCAATGGCTAGGAGATAATGTTTTCTGAAAGCATTCAAGTGATTTCTCAATCTGGGAAATCAATGAAGACAAAACCAAACAGCATTTGGTACCTGTAGAAGTACAAGCTGTACAATGTGTCTGTGTTTGTGAGTGTGGCTGTCAGTTTGGGACAATTGTTCCTATTATGAGAGCAAAACTTCAATATTTGAAGATGTACATAGTTTTGTGTGTTGGTATTAAGTTAATACGTCTTAGGGGTGTATTTGTTCTTTTGTTTGAAGACTTTTAATAAAAAAAAAACATTTTGTAGAATGTGACATCGGCTCAAATGGATATGACAAGAAACAACTGTATAAAAGATCAACATACCAAACATCACTGTATGCATGTAACACAAAAGCTGGAACTAGACACTTAAAAAGTGGTTACACATAAAAGGTGGGCATAATACCTTTTAAACAATGATGACTTTGGTATTATCTTTAAATATTAATGGTTTCTCAGACAGGTACAAAAAAGAAACAGTAGTGAACTGTATTAAGAAATGTCAAGTGCAAACAGCTGTGCTACAAGAAACACATTTGGAAAAAAGTGAACATGTGAATTTGATAAAGAAAGGATAGAAATTTCTTCTGAAAATATAGACAGAGTGGGATAAAACTAAAGTGGAGTTTAAAAATAGGGTGGAAATAAAATAGAGAGATACGGTTAAGAAGTAACAAGAATTATTTAGAGGGACTGACAAATGTTAAATTACTGCAGAATGGGGAAACTCACAGAACAAGAGGAGGAGCAATTGCAGAATGCTAAATAGAAAAGTGACTACCTTGATAATATGTACGAGTTTAGAAAGATTACTGTTAAGAAACTGTTTTTTATTTAACTCCAGAGCACAAAAATTTTTAGCGCAATGACTCTGGCAACAGAAAACAAAGTGTTATTGCCAAGCTTAGGGAGCTTATAACAAGGAAGATACGAGATCCTGTAGTGGTACTAGAAATATTTTGGAAATTTTATGAATGTCTGTATAAAACAGAGAAATATGGAAATCAAGAAAAGGTACAAATGGAAATATTTATGGAAGAATTAAATATGCCAAGGTTAGAGGTAGATGAGGCTCTATTGATAACATTTAGGATAGAGGGAGTGAGATAAAAATGGTGATGTATAACCAATCCACAGGAAAGTCTTCATGAATAAATGGTATTCCTGTAGAAGTTTGAAACCTAGGAGGGAAACAAACTGATAAAGATCTGGATGGTTTTGTTTAGCAGTATTTTAAGAGGAAGAGAAATACCAACATCCTGGAAGAAAGCTGTGATGGCTGTAACACCTAATTATGGTAAAGGCCCATCAGATCCAGCTTTATAAAGGCCCATTTTGATTCTAAACTATGACTATGAAGCGTTTATAGCTATAATGGCTAAAAGAATGGCGAAGGTGATGAGATAATTAACAGATATGGATCAATGTGGTTTTGTGGAGGGGAGGCAACCATTTGACAACATTAATAGAACAATGATAATATAGAGGAAAGCAGAATGTAAGAAAATACCACTGTTTTTAGAGGGTCCTGACGCAGTGAAAATGTTCAACAGAGTAAGTTGGGATTTTATGAGTCGGGCAATGGAGAATTTGCATTCCCTGCACAATAATAAGGTTAATTAGGAAGATATACGAGGGATTGGAGGCAAAAATTAAATTTCTGTTTGAGCAGAGAAGCCATACAAGGTGTCTTCTTTCCCCTTTATTTGTATTACACTTAGAACCACTGGCAAAGAAAATAAGGGATTCAGAAATTCAGGGATATAATCAAAGAAAGATGGCTTTATCTGCAGATGATGATATTTCGTAAATTATATGAGAGAGTTTCAAGTCTTTTTGGGATACAAAAATTAATGAAGACAAACCAAGGGCAACAGCAAGAAACTGTATACCCACACAAATATTGGTACAGCAATATCCATATTTATCGGAACATGATAAAATGAAGTAGTTAGGCTATGGATTAAAAAGTGTTCTGTTATGACAGCTAATGATATGTGGAAAGAGACTAAACATAAGATAATACAAAAACTGAGAAAATGGAAGCTCCTGTCTATGGATAATAATAATAAGATACAATCAGTAACAATGATTTATTTCCTTTAGTTTTATACACAGGTCAGGCATATTTTTAGCAACCGGAGGAGAAGTTGTGAATAGCAAGTAATAAGCAGTTAAAGGATTTTATCTAGGAAGGGAAGAGGGCAATGGTCAAGTGGGATAAGCTGCTCCTTCCAATAGAACAAGATGGTTTGGGATTACCTTCCCTGAAAATTTATTTTACAGCTACACAATTAAGGCTCTTATACATAACACAAGCAGAAAGCTAAAATTCAAAGTGGAAAAGGATGATGACAACCTGGGGGGTAAATTCAAGAAATAAGGAAAGACTGGGATTTTGGATGCAGATCCTTAAGAACAACAGTCATATAGAATATTATATTCATAAAGTAAC
Source organism: Protopterus annectens (assembly GCF_019279795.1). NCBI lineage: Eukaryota > Metazoa > Chordata > Ceratodontiformes > Protopteridae > Protopterus > Protopterus annectens. The sequence goes on from NC_056733.1 coordinate 1,400,250,834, forward strand.
AAAGTATGCTGAAAACTAAGCCAACACAAGAATGAAGAAAGGAGATTCTGCCTATAGGGATGACTACAATTGGGATACAGAGAAGAGGCAACAGGGGGGATGGAATTTCCTGGAAAAAACAGCATAGGAACCAAGGTACTGGAAGTAAATAATCAGATAGGGAAATGTAATATAAGGGGTATAGGCCAAGGATACATTTGGATTGCAGGCTGGAGATTGCCTTCCCTATCAAAGATTGATATTAGAGTATAGGCAAACAGAAAGAAATAAGGAAATCTTAAATGAATGACTTGCATTGATTGAGTTCAATCTAGAACAGAAGCTGTTGTAATAAAAGGTATAATTAGTAGGCCATACAAAATATTGCATGATAACTACAAGAATCAATCAGAGGAGATAAGAAAAGATTTGGAAGAGAGACTGCATAAGCAGTTCACAAAGAAACAGTGGGAGGATATATGCACGGCTCCCAAATATGCAATACAGAAGATTTAGGATATTTGCTTGGAAGTGTCTGCATAGGTATTTTTATGCTCAAGTAGACTCCAAAGAATTTTTCCTCAGGTAGACTGCAAATGTTGGAGCTGTGATGGGGAAGAAAGAGGTAATTATGAACATATTTTTTTGAGAGTGTAATGAGTTAGCAGAGTTTAAAAATTCCCTATAGAGTACTCTGTTAGGAATACTGGACGAGGAAATGACTGCAGCTAAGGAACTTATTTATTTTTTGAGCTGGGATGTGGGATCTGAATTGACTACACATAAGTAACACCTTGTTAAGATTAATTCTGCTGGCTGCCAAAAAAGCAATTACTAGAAAATAGAAATTAAAGCCTAAACCAAATATACTTGAAATAGTGAATATTGTAACAGAGACAAAATAATAGGAAGTGGGATCTCTGGAAAAGGGTAGGAATAATTTACATAGAAAAAACATTGAAACTGTGAGAAAAATACATGCATAAAATGTTTTGGAGGAGGAATACAGTTTAAAAGAAGAAAGGAATTAAGCAATTTATGTAATGTTGGTTTGAATTTACTGTGTACGATATATATGATGTATAATGCTGTATAAATGTGAACTTGCTAATATGGCTTGATCACGTTTATATAAATGCAAGTTTATGTACATAAGTGATAATTCAATAAAGGTATTTACAAATGTTAAAGCAAAAACTATGGAAGTACTATACAAAATGCTTAGATAACAGCATAACACGCTTAATACAAAATGGGAATCTGCTGTCCCACTGATGCAGTGGCAGAAGAGCCTAAGACCTAGTACAAACAACAAGCTTTCACCAACCACTGAGCAACAGCTAAAAAAACTCAGGCTATATTGCATGTAACTTAGTTTAAATTCTTGTTTTATTTATTTTAAGGGAAGTTTATTGCTGTTGTTGGTCCAAAACATTCTTATCCTAGCACTATTCTGGTATTCTTGGGTTGACAATCTCATTGAAAACAATGATGAGAGCAAAATATCCTGTGAAACATTCTCACTCTTTCATTCAATGAGGAGCAACCTTTCTTTTTCCTTTTTTTTTTGAAAAGACTAATAAAGAATCACAACCTCTACTTCTATGAAACCTTCAAGTGGCAAGCAGACAAATGGGGAAGGAGGGTTAGGGGAATGATAATATATGTGTATATGTGTATATCAAAGTAAGTACAACAGCTTCTTTTGCCATTAATGACAACCCCAAAAGGGATGGATTTACTGCACATCAGCAAGTCAAACTGCTTCAGAAATACTTTAGGGACCTAAACCTCTTCTGCAACATTAACAGAATGGTTTGAAGGGACAGGTATATCTGGTAGAGGATACCACTGCTTTGAAACAGACTTACCATTCACATAAAACCAAGTTATCCCAGTCCATATTCAACGGCAACTTGGATATATGGATGGGAAACTGAAAATCTACCCCAGGGATGCCACCTCTACTACTAATGGACAGAGGCAGCTCCTAAATGCTTTATTCATTGCATATGTCCCCTCAAATTATCTATGGTACACACAATGTTATTCCCATTAGGGGTAAATAAATAATTATTACCCATGGGATGGTTAAGACCAATCTCTAACCTAATGGAATACATTAATTTGAGCATAAAAAGGGAAACTGGCAGGCTTAAAATGGCCTGCAAGGGCAACTAGCCTAGTAGTTACCTATGAACTTGTGACTGCCAAGCATAATGTGCCTGAGTGCTGCTTTGCACTGTACACTTGTGTTAGGAGTTGCGTACCCTGTGTTTTAGTTACACTGGTTTGCCTACGCTGAAGAGACCACAGCTACAACAACAAGTGAAGGGAACTGTAAATTATTTGCTTTTCTGCTGTGTTGACATTGGTAGTCCAATGCCAATAACTCTGAAGCACTTAAATAAGAAACCTAAAGATCCTAGCACAGAAGAAACAGCACTACTGTGTCAAATAATTTCTTACCACTGTACAGCTGAGGTAGCACAGAAAGAAAATAGCCTGTCCTCCAGCAGCAAGCCACACTACACTACTTTCATAAGATGATTACATTCAATCCATTTCTTTATCTGAAGACTGCATCACATTGTACAATATTCTAAACTGCATCAACAAATGTAATAATAAAATTGAAAAATTTAATCATATTTAAAAAATGATAAAACATTTTACCATGCAGCTAAACTACAAAGCCAGAATTTTTCATAATTTATATCTTGTTCTGCAATATTACTGTCCAAAACTTCTATTCTTGAATCTCACACATTTAACAGACACATTATAAAGCCAGTTTTTCCATCTGACAAAGAAGTTCCAGTCTACCATTCTACAGTAGCATTACATATTACCACTTCTTACATTCCATGCACTTTCTTTTTTTTTTTGTGCATCATTTCTCTTTATAAATCTTGCATAAGACTTCTGATTAAGTCTTTCCCAGTAAATCTATCATTTGTATTCAGCATAATTTCACATAACTCACTTTGTTGGCATTTACATATGGTGACCATTGAGGTCTGATAATTTATTTAAAATGTGTAAATTGGAATTTGTTTTCTTGACGTTTCCAAGGGGGGCAATAATAGTTTTTTTTCCTCATATATTACTTCTGTAAACTTCAGTTTTAATTGCATATGCATAGAGATGCACACAGTGAAATATTTTTACACATTTACATACCCACACAAGTATGTTTTCCTGTTTTTTAACAATATGAAAATAATTTCTATACATATACTAGACATTCAAAATTAAATAGTAATTATAATTTTCTGATAAAAGTCACTCATTGTTATTGATTTATTTTTTGACCACAGTAAATACGTTACCACTAACTGTGACATTTTTGCTAAATAAAGATGTATTCCTAAATGTTATAGTTTCATCCAGCCATCTAATGCTGTCAAGTTACATCCATACCCTACAGTGACCAAATAAATAGCCAATGCTGTCCAGAGTCTTCCTGGCAACCAAGGAACAGTAGCAGATTGCCAGCCCTTTCTTCCATAACACACACACACACACACACACACACACACAAACACGTAATTCAGAATAAGTTTCTGCTATCCTATTTTTGGTTCTTGCACCTAACAGCTGCCTCAGTTCCTCTCTTCTACCAGGCCTACTTGACCCAAATTAGCCACCACTGGGCTATACATTACGCATGCCCAGGGCCAGTGAGGAGATCAAAGACCATGGGGTAGCATCATACAGCTGCCAAGGTGTGTTTTCTTTCTGTTATCTCCACCCCTACATGTTCCCAGTACCATTCCATGGCGGGTTTTGAGATGGATGTCAGTATCAGCCCTCACATCTGCAACAAGGAGCTGACAGTGGCTGGATGCTCCACCCATCTCTGGGAAGCACCTTGCAGTTGTTTCCCTGGTCTCCACCAAGGACATCAAATAACTCCAGTGTGTCCTGAGTGTACCCAGCCCCAAAATTGGCCCATTCTCTTCTGCCAGACCGTAAGAGACCACAATCAGGACTTTATACCTCTGCAACATGCTGCTGGCTATTTCAGAGTAAGTTAATCCTGCAAAAGGTTACTGTGGTGTCACACCATAATGACTCCTACATTACATAGTTCCAACTCATATTTTATATGTAACAAACTGAAGAACTAAGGTTTTAAATATTATCTGACACAAAGTGCCTTCAAATTTAAATTTTAATAAATTACGTTGTCTTATTTTGCTATGGTCGGGACTACAGCACTTCTAGCACACATATACAAGAAAACAAAATGAAACTGTAGGTTGTAATGATACTTTGGGAATGTTAAAAACAAACTGCATAAATGTTTTCACATACCTCCTCTGTGAGATTGTCAATCCTATACAAATTTGGATGGATCATAGGCATAAGGTATGCAAGAGGCTGGCTCTTCATCTGACACATGGCAAACACTCTGTCATCTAAACGTGTGCTTGTTCCAGTCCGGAAAGCCTTCTGTAACAAATACATTCATATTTAACATTTAAACAAAATAAAAATAATGTTTAACTTACGTTTCTGTGAGGAGTACTGTACACATAAAGGCTAAAAATAAATATTCACACAACATAAATGCAATATAAAATAGTGAAATAAATTAACTGAAATGAAAATGAAAAATGGTGAAATTGGATAAGCTGTCAAGCAGTACTGGGAAACTCTTAATTGTATGGAATTTTTCTGCTACGTGTTCAAATCCTCTTACCACTAAAGCACTATAGCACACTGCCTAAGTAATAAGAAAGTGCTGCTTTAAATTTAGAATTTTTACTTGCCTTGGTGCCTCAGAAATTGTCATCCCACATCTTCTGTAAAAATCAAAAGAAAGGCCTAGCATAAATTCGGCAACTCTGGTGTTGTCACTTCCAAACACCTCCCCACTCTTATATTGACTTTAAAGTTATTTTAATGTATAATTTTTAATCTCCATCATTAAAATGCTATCCCAGATCTATGAAAAAAAAGTCCTTGTCATAAAACTACCATTTTGATGCTGCTACTTTCAAGAACCACCACACCTGTATGGTGTTTCTACTACTTATCAATGGAAGAAGCCTGCTAGGTAGTATGCAGAATCAGAAATTCATGCTGCCTCAAATGTGGGGAGTTGTGCAACAGTTTCTGTTGCTAACACCCTTTAATGTTCCTGGTTTAGGAGGATAATTTACAATGCCAGTTGGGGGTACAGCCTGGAGTTTTGGAATTGAAACATCAACTTACAGACTACTCCATCCCCAGAGGAATAGCTAACTAGCTGTCACATGCACGGCAAATTCTTGTATTCCTACCTGAAAATATTTGTTTTTCTATGTTACATATGCTAACTACAGAATTAAGAAAGCAGCACACATGGTAAAACGTGTACATCAAAAAGCTGTTATGTATTCTAACCACATATTTCAGAATGCAGCAAACATGCTACAACTAATGTATATAAAGGCTATAACTGGAGAGCTAGTAGTACATGCATGTGCCACTCCGGATACAGTTACCTTTATTAACCGGCTCACTTGTTTCAATCGTGTTCATAGGAGAGACATCTGGCAAACTTGTGGTGCATAAAATGTCCCATCAAAATTAATCTATGTACCACTGCAGCATAAAGTACAGAGCTGGTTATAACCATGAGAAAAGTTTAAGGATAATGTGCATTTCCAACTGTACTACATGGCCGTCCAACAAAATGGAACCCTCCTCTTTCTTCATTAACTTAATTTTGTTAGCACCAACAAGATTTTCCACTGTCACCTTGTTTCACAAATGGCTAAATAGTGAGCTAGGCGTTATAACACACCACTGAAGCATGAAGTCACACAAGTTCAGTAAAGGTATCAAGTGCTTGTTTCCAGAAATATTGTAGTAATTGTCCAAAATGCCTAGATATCACCAATAAGTGACAAGAATACTCCGTTAACCGAGAAGACTTTATTACCTTAAAAACACAAAACGTTAAGCGTTTTCACCCAGCAAGAAGTGGGCTTCATCAGAACGTAATGATTACTAAATGCTGGTGCTTAAATTCAAAACTTGGCGCCAAACATTATTTCATTAAAGAAACATACAAGATTTTTTAGAACCTTTAGTAATTGATTTATTTATATATATGTATTAGTTATACATTGGATATTATATGTTATTTTATTAACACTCATACATTTCATACTGAATGTTATGATGAATTTATGTATAAGGAATTATAAGATGAATTAAGTGCATATTTTCAAGTAACGCACATAAGAGTTAAATTATTATTTTTTTTTTTTTTATGGTTGACAAATATATGGGAACAATGTTTTGTATCGGTTGAACATTTTTATTAAGTGTATATTTCTTTAATGAAATAATGTTTGGCGCCAAGTTTTGAATTTAAGCACCATCATTAAGTAATCATTACGTTCTGATGAAGCCCACTTCTTGCTAGGTGAAAGCGCTTAACGTTTTGTGTTTTTAATGTAATAAAGTCTTCTCGGTTAACGGAGTATTCTTATAACTTATTGGTGATATCTAGGCATTTTGGACAATTACTACAGTGGTTTATTAGTTTGTGGTTTATTCTTGTTTCCAGAAATCAAATAAAAAAATGTTAGAGATGCAAATAATGCTGAAAAAGGGGAATCCCTACTACATTCTCTCAAATCTAGCATGCTGAGTCAACTAAAATCACTATATTTTCAGAAATACTCTGACTATATTCTAAGTATGACTGAAGATGCAAGAAGAAATATGCATACCTGACTATACTGTCATTATAGTTTTGCCTAGGAATGCAAACCAGATTTGCCTATCAATCTCTACTACTTGTAAAGCGATAGATGGTGAAGTTCTGTGTCTGTACTAAAGATATTCAATATTTTATGCCACTTTTGTTTAACTTCTGCCTGTCCCTTCTCAACCCTATTATTTTGTTTTTAAACATTTTTTTTGGAAACATCACACTGTAAAATATGACAAGCACTAATAGTTTAATAGAAAATAAAATGTAGCAAAATTTCCCATTACTTTCAAACTATGTACATATTTTCTTTTTAACAAATTTCATTCATTCTAATATAACAAACTGCTTGCTCCTCCTCCAAAATATTATTCAGCATTTATTGTTTCAACAAATTCCATTTATTTATATCCAATTTGCTCCTTCTAGTTTCTAAAGATCCTACCTCTAGTTCTTTTATCTTCTGTACAAAACATTAAATACTATACTTAATGTTGGGTTGGATTCATATTTCCATTTTCTAGCAATTGCTTTTTTGGCAGCCAATAGTATTAAACTTGTAGGCAATTTAGATTCTATATCCCAGCTCAAAAGAATTATTTCCTCAAAAAACAACTATTTGTTTCTAACAAAATACTTTGCAGTGAATTTCAAAAATCTGCCATGTCACTGCATTCACGAAAACACAGTGGCTCTGTGGCACAAAGGATAGCCCATTGGACTTCTAATTACCTCCCTCTTTCTCATCACAATTCCAACATTTGCCAACTACCCAAGGAAAAAGTATGCCTGGGGAATAAAAATACCTATGAAACTACTTCATGGAAACATTCTACACTTTCAAGACTTTGTAGAATATTTGTGAGCCAGATAAATGCCCTCCCATTCATCAACCACCCCTTTTTCTCATGTTCTACATGGGGTCAAGGTACTGTGTCAACTGTCACCATCTCTCTCCATTTAATATCACTTTACCTTCTTCAACAGTCATGCCTGACTGTTAGATGTATGCCCTCATACAATCCAGCCATTTCTTTGTAAGACACTCTTGTTTCCTCTTGTCTTCTTCATACCTCTCTCCAATCTTCTTCATATTCTGTTTTCCTGTACATGTGACCAAACCACTTTAATGCATCTTTTTTGCAATTGCAGCAACTTTGGCTTCTGCTCTGATGTCCTCATTTTTTGTCTGTCCCACAGTGTGCAAACTACCACCCATATCTGGGACATCATCTCCATCATCTCTAGCTTCCTGAACTTATCTGCCTTCTTTGTCTACGTTTCTATACTATACCACAGTAAAGGTTGTACCACTGTTTTTGTAACCTTATTATTCAGCTTCTTTGGCATTATTTTGCCACACAATACTCTTGAAATTCTGTGCCAGTTGGCTACAGCCTCTCTGATTCTACTTTTGACTTCCTCATTGACACTTTACGTATCCTCAACCATTCCACCCTGATACTTGACGTTGCCAAGCTGTTCTTCTGTTTTCTCTTCTGTCTCAGTTTTTAGCCTCTTCTGATTTCCCCCCCTTTGCTGTCATGACAACTGTGTTGTCTGTACTCAACTTCATCCAGTTTGCCATCAGATTTGCATACCATTCTGCCATCATTTGCTGACGGTCTTGTTCAGAGTTTGCTTGTAATGCCACATCATCTGCATATAGCAGTTTTGTTGATTTGTCCCCTCCGACCTGTTTGTTAATGTAGTTCATCACCAGTATGAACACCAGTGGGCTACTGGAGAACCCTGATGCACCCCCACAACATCCCCCCACTGGGAACTGGGAATATCTCTGCAAGTCCAAATACTGCTTGTACTTGTGTCAGCAGGTCCTTTTAAATAGCCTGCAATACTTCTGCCAATATTTCCAGGACTTCAGCCCATCTTAAGACTGTCCAAATCAGCTTTTTTGTGACCTAATTTGTTTTCTCCAAGTCTAGGAATGCCCATTTGGACATTCTGCTCATCTCAAGTTTCTTCTCAACTGTCTCACTACTAACACAGAGTCAGTTTTGCTGTTTCCTAACTGCTCATCTCCCATCTTTCTTCGTCTCTGCACATTCATTTGCCAAATACCCTTTCCAGCACTTTCATGCACTGTGACAGCAGTTTGACACCTCTATGCTGCCTACAGTTGTGAATGTCTCCTTTGTTCTTGTACACTGGCAATAGAATGTTAATTCTCTTGTCATCTGGGTTACACCCCTCTCTCCACACTGCTATAAGTACCCTCTGGAACCATTTCTTCCCCATCTCATCCAACATGTTGATCATATCTGTCATGACCTCATCTGAGCCTGCTGCTTTCCCTGACTTCATTTTCCTTAGTGCTATTCTTACTTCTTCTATGGTGGGCTCTTCTTCCTCTTTAATCATAGGCTGTGTCTGGGACCATACAGCATCTGTAGGGTTTTCTTCATTCAGAAGCTGCTAAAGTACTCCTCCATCTGCCTCTGATGCCTTGCAGACTGGTAAGTAGGTTATTGCTGGTATCCCTAATGAAGGGTGTCTGATTACTATATTTATCTTTCTATCTTTGCCTTGCAAACTGATACAAGTTTCTTTGTGTCATCTGCTGAGTCACTTTCCAGAAGATGGCAGAGTTCCTCTACTGTCTTGTTCTTTGTTATTGTTACTGCAATCTTAACCTCTTTGTTAGCCAACTAAAATTATTTTTTAGCCTGGTCCATCTATACTATCTTCCACTTTTTTTGTGCACTTCTTTCATTAGACATCTTCCTGGATGTCTGCATTCCACCACCAGCCTTCCTTGTGCATCTTATTTTCATATCTGGCTCAGCTGCAAAACTGTTCTATAATCTTCACACATGCTGTTTTGAGAAACTGCCATTGTATTACCAATGTTCCTTTTTAAACTACCTTTCTGTTCTCTTTTCCTACTTTCTCTAACCTTCTCTGATTGATTCTTATAATAATCATGCAATATTTTATATGTCCTACTAGGTATCCCTCTTTCTAATATACCATCTATTCTAGACTCAACTAAAAACTCTACCAGAGCTGGTCTTTTACACAACACTACCCTGTCCCTTTCTCTTTGTCTGTACTCGGTTATCAAAATCTAAGAGCAAAGATGGTCTCTAACCTGGGATCCAAACTTCTGACTATCCACATCAGTCTATTACTTTTCTCTTCGTAGTTATTCATTCTCAATACCCTGGTCCCTTTGTTATTTTTTTCACAGAAATTCCAGCCTCCTCTTGCCTGCTTCCTAACCCCCTACTTGCAGTCATCCCTATTAATAAAGTCACATTTCCCACTTTACCATGTTAACTAAGATCACATAATACTCTTTGTTTCTGTATAAAACTAATGTTATGTAGTCATCATAACTACCCATCCGTGTTGTCCATTTTCATTTTTCAACTACTGGGTATCACATCTGACCTTGGATCCAACTTGGATGCATTTACTAGACTCTCAAGCTCCTCCATTTACCTATAATATCCTGGTTAGCCTATTATACCTCAGATCGAGTTTGCTGCCTTATAAGCTACAGAAGGAAACAACCCTAAGTTAAGACAGAGTAAAACTAGTAGTAGCAGAAGTGTGGCTAAGACCTGGAACAGACATTTCTCAATAACCATTAGGTCACTCCAATAGTTAATATGAAGGGAGACAGGGAGTTGAAGAATGAAAATGGACAACATAGATGCATAGTTATGGTGAGTACATAACTTTAATATCTGATGTCCTTTTCATTCAGTCCTCAACTACTGGGACAGAGTCCCCAACTACGTGTAACTTGGGTGGCCCTCATGGAAGGATATTCAGGAGTACTGCAGAATCAAAGGCAGCCCTGTCAAATCCAATTTGTAATGAGCAATAAAGGTATGAGCAGTAAACCAGGTAGCTGCTGCACAAATGCTATCAATATAAGTTCTAGACCAAAAGGTGGAACATGTAGCCATGGAGCTGGTAGAGTTTGCTTTAGAAGGCCTGGGTAGGGACAGGTCTTCCTGACTAAACAAATGAAATGCAGTCAGTAAGCCATTTGGCTAGGGTAATTTTAGAAACAGGACAGCCTAATTTGTTTGGGGAAAAAGAGACAAACAAGTGCTCTTTCTGAAATATTTTGTTCTGTTGAGATAAAAACATAATTGCCTATGTACATCCAAAAGATGGAGCATAAGGGGCATGAATTTGCCTTTATTAGCACAGCTGGGAAAGAAAAGAGGCAAATTAATGACTTGATTCATTTTGGAGGCTACTTTAGGCAAAAAAAGATGGATTGCTCTGCAATGCAACACTTTCTTGTGAAAAATGAGATAAGGAGGATTTGGAAGAGAGAGCATGGAGTCCAGAAACTTGTCTTGCAGATGTAATGGCTACTAGAAAGACAGTTTTCCAGGACAAAAATTTCAAATTATATTTAGTTGATGGTTCAACGGGTTTCAGAGATGTTCCTTGCAGTTCAACTGTTAAATGTCAGGGAAGGGTGAGGGTCCTTCACTGGGGTCTAAGCAAAAAAGTACATTTGAGAAACACCTTGCACTATTTTGAAGAAGCTAATGAGAAAGCATTTTTGCCTAAATGAAAATTAGATATGGTTGCCAACTGCACTTTGATAGTAAAGAAACTAGCTCCTTTTTGAAAAATAAATGCTAAAAACTCTAGGAAAACAGAGGTAGGAGCAGGGAAGGGGCCCAATTCTCTCTGTAGAGTCCAAACAGAAAATCTTTACCATTTGCTTTTGTAGATCATCCTAGTAGAGGCCTTGGGGGAAGACAGGGGCTATCAGTGGAACTGAAGAAACCATGCAGTCAACTTGAGGCCTGTTATGTCCGAAGATGCATCCCCATGGGATGAGACAGAAGGTCTAGACTGGGGCCCAGCATTTAGGGTGGTCAGCAAAGATGAGACCAAAGGAAGGGGAACCACACTTGACAAGGCCAGAAAGGGGCAATGAGGATAACAGTGCTCTTCAAAGTATCTTCTGTAAGAATTTGGGAATTACAGGTATCGGGGGCTAAGCATAAAGGAGACTGGAGGGCCAAACATGGACAACAGCATCTCTCACAGACATCCCCAGTATGGGGATTAAGGCAAAAAACTTGTTGGACTTGTTGTGGAGAGATGCAAAGAGATCGTTGATCCCATCGACGGAAAATCCTCTCCACCACTGACTGACTGAGAGGCCACTCGTGAGAAATCAGAATGGACCTGCTGAGTTTGTCTGCTAGCATGATGAATTTCCCCAGTATGTGTGCTGCCATAAGAAAGCAGTTGGAGGGGATCACCTACTGCCACACTTTATTTGCTTCTTGACAAAGGGGATAAGATTGGGCCCCCCCCCCCCGTTTGTTGATATACCAAACCACAGACATGTTGTTTGTTTGAATTACAATCGTCCCAAGGGGAAGAGCATCCTGAAAGGCCTACAACACAAGGAGGGCCGCTCTAATCTCTGAGACACTGATGTGTGGATTGGTCTCTTCTGGGGACCATCTGTCCCAAGAAATGTCTCACCGCATCCCAGTTGGGAGGCATCCGGGGTTACCGTGGCTTCTGGGGGTGGAAGTACAACAGGGCATCCTAGGGAAACTTTGACTAAATCCACCAATGTATATGGTCTTTGCATACTCGAGTGAAGAACTGACCACTGAACAGCTAGGGTCCACTGAAGAATGCACATATATAAATGGGCTATAGGAACTAAGGTTATGGCAGCTGTCACTGACCCTAGAGCCTGAAGAATAAGTCTGGCTGGGGGAGAAGGGTGTGCAATAATTTGCTCCACTTGGCACCTGATGTTCTTAGTCAATGTTGTGGAAGACAGGCTATCTGTCTGACTGTTCAGCTCAGCACCTAGGAATTCCAGGCACTGAACAGGATGAAGATGAGACTCGCAGATGCTGACTGAGATACCTACAGATTGACATAACTGGAGCACATAGTCCCTGGATTTCTCTAGAAGTTGCTTGATTGGGGCGGTGAGGAGCCAGACACCTAGGCATGGAAACACCTGGAATCCCAGCAGACTCAAGTGAGCTGTTACAACTGCCATACATATGGTAAACTCCATGGGGTTGTGGTAAGACCAAAGGGCAGGGCTCTGAACTGGTAGTGACTGGCCCCCAGCCGAAAGTGCAGAAACCTTTGAGATCATCTGTTCATCTTGATGTGACAGTACACATTCTGAAGATCAATGGAGCACATCTAATCATCCTTACACAGAAATGGCAGAATGGACTGAACCGTGACCATTTGGAAGTCTGACTTCTCCACAAATTGATTCAATTTGCTTATATCCAGAACTGGTCTCAGGTCCCTGGTTTTCTTTGGCACTAAAAAGAATCTTGAATAAGTTCCGAATCCTTTCTGGTCTCGTGTGACCTCTTGGATGACTCTTGTCAAGCAGCTTTTGAACTTCTTGAGCCACTGCCTCTCTCTGACTGGGTGGGACATTAAGAAGACTTTTTCTTTTGGTTGGGGGAATCTGGAAAAATGATATGAAATAACCTCTAGATATGATTTCTAGCACCCATGCCCAGCTATTCCAGTCAGTGAGCACTAGCAAGCAAGAGTGCCACTTTCAGTGAGCAGCCAGAGTGAAAGCATGAATGTGTGTACTAGTCAATCAGTTAGTTAAAGCACAAGTTTAATGATACCGTTCTCAATTCTGATGTGTTTGTGTAATAAACTACTTAAATGAACACCCAGCCTTATCGTCTTATTGAATATACACAAGACGAGTGACATGGTGCCAGAATGGGATAGAGAGTAAAACTTCTTCTTCAAGACCATGAGGCAGGTAGTTGCAGTTGGAGGAACATACAGATGTTAATCATCTCTGCTCAAACGACTGACAAACATGTCAGAAAGACAAATCCAGGCACTAAAACTTGCTTAAATGATTTTTTTGGGTCTATATTATAATCTCGAAGGTTTAAAACTTCGAATCACTAAAGATCAAACTTTAGTGATTAAAGTCTTAAACCATCGAAACAAAAAAAAAAATACTAAATTAAAAAAAAAAAAAAAAAACTAAATAGTGTGTAGGAAGGGGGGCAAGCACCCCCTCACCCCCCCCTACTTAAATATACCAACTCCGACAACGCACTACATTGAAATAAATGAAAATCTCCCCCTACGGAGATTTTCCGTTTAAACATTTGATGTAGTGTGCTTTCGGTATTCTCGTGTTGACAATATCGTATTCGATATTGTCAAACTTCGAGATTTTAATACAAACCCTGATTTTTTAGTCCATAAATATAAAACAGAACATTAAAACCATTCAAAATTATTTTCTAATTAAACAAAATGTTCAAAATTATACGTTGATAAAAATACTCTAAATGCTTACAAAAAGTGCCTGAAATAACTTCCAAATCGCATAAAATGTATAAAAAAAGGAAAATGACCATATTTTTTTGCTGTGTGCTTCTTTTTCGTATTAACTAAAGCTATCCAAGATATCCAAAGTGTGCAAAGTGTTTGCACGTTTGTGCCATATTACAGTACAGTTATTTCACAAAGTACAATCATTTTGAAGAGATTGTGGTGCAGTTGAATATTTTTCAAGCACCATATATGTGTATTGAACATAATTAAAAATTATTTTGTTGGCATGGCAGAAGAATTTCGCAGACCTGCTCCACTAGAATTTGATAATAATGTAGCTAAAAACTGTAGAGTGTATGAGCAAGAGTACAATATTTTCATTCAGGCTTATTCTGACAAAGACACATGTACAAAGGCATTTATTCTGCTTAATGTAGCTGGTTCAGAGGCCACTGAAAGGGAGTGTTAATTTGTGTATGCTCCAGCTGTGTATGCAGGGGAGGGGAAGACCGACACAGTAGTAGACTGAAACCTGGGAAGACCCTGAGTGCTTAAGATGTAAATTTAGAGAAATGTGTAACCCCAAATGAATATTACAATGGAAAGGCACATATTTTACAAAAGGGATCAAAAGCCTGGTGAAACTTTTGCAGCATATATAAATGACTTGAGAAACAAGACAAAAACATGCAGATCTGGTGATTTAAGAGATGAGTTAATAAAAGACAGGCTTGTTTGTGGTATTAAAGATGACGCAGTGAGAGAGGGTGGCCTAATGGTTAAGGTGTTTGCCTTACAAACACAAGGTGCAGGGTTGGAGTCTCACAAGGGATAATTGGCTAGGCTTAAAATGGCTCGCAAGGGCAGTTAGCCTAGTACTAATCTATGAACCTATGAACCTATGAGAAAGATTTTGCTTCGAGATAGTGATCTAATTTTGAATAAGGCCATAGAGATTTGTCAGATGTATGAGCTCACAGAAAAGCACAAGAATATCCTTACAAACAAGAAATGCACGATTTCAGTGCCTTCCAGTGTTAATGTTGATAGTATGCTGCACGTGGTTAAAGGATACAGGCCTAAGGATGTGGCAGCTTCAGTGAAACTCAGAGCCTTTTTGCAAGTTCCAGGGCAGCTCCAGTAAAATCCAGAGCATGCTCAGTGAAGCAGAGGGGTGACTCAGCAAAATCAAAGAATGTGCCCCCACCTAGCCTCAAAGCCAAGTGTCATAATTGTGGAGGTAGCCATGAACCTAAAAGAGAAAAGTGTCTAGCTTATGGTCAGCAGTGCCACACGTGTAAAAAGTGGAATCATTTCAAAAGATTCTGTAAATCAAAAGAGGCTCATTCTTTTATTAAAAGAGAACATTTAAAAAGACAAGTTGATCAATTAGAAAGCTCCGACCCTACTTTTTATGTTGATGGTGTACCAGTGCTTGATAAAACAGTCCATGCTGTAGATTTGTGGGCAAAGAATGAAGTAGTTTGTACTGTTCTGATTAATGGGAGACCTGCAGAGCTCATAGTTGATACTGATTCAAAGTACAATCTTATGTCAGCAGAGATGTTTTCCAAAGTAAGTGCTGGTGAGAAGCTTGATCTGGCAAAGTGTGCAAAGGCTGTTGCTTATGATAGTGAAGACATTCAAACCAAAGGCTCAGTAATGCTTTCGGGTTACTTTGTTGGGAACAGCTATGACTTGCAATTTTATGTAAACAAAAGGCACGTACAGTCACTGTTAGTCCTCAAAGACAGTTTGAAAATGGGACTTCTTTCATTTAGTGCAGAAGTCCACCATGTAAGCACGTGCAACAATGAAAATTTCGCACAAACTATTTTTTCTGACTATGCTGACCTTTTTGAAGACAAGTTAGGCAAACTGCCAGTTGTGTATTCGATGAAGTTAGACCCTGAAATTTGCCCAGTTATCAGACCAGCAAGAAAAGTTCCAGTAGCCCTGTAAGGCAGAGTCAAAGCTGAGCTAGACAGAATGGTGCATTTAGATGTAGTTTGTCCAGTAGAAGAACCAACTGAGTGGGTATCCTCCACTGTGGCAGCTCATACGAAAAGCTCAAATGATATCAGAATATATATATATATATATATATATATATATATATATATATATATATATACTGATTCAAGAGATTTGAACAAACCACTAAAATGACCTTATCATCCAATGCGTACAGTCAAAAAAATTGCTGCTCCTATGCCAAATGCCACTGTTTTTTTCTGTCTTAGATGAAAAAAGCTCATTTTGGCAAATTTTGCTTGACCGAAAATCTTCAATGCTAACCACTTACAGTACACCATTTGGAAGGTACAGATTTTGAAGAATTCCATTTGGGATAAATTCTGCCAGTTAAGTCTTGCAACGTAACAAATTTTTTTGGCTATCCATGTCCTATTATAGTATATGATATTCTTGTAGGTGGCAATGGTGAAGTTGAACATGACAGAAACCTCAGGAAAGTTCTGGAATGTGCTCATAAGGTGAATCTTAAGCTGAATCCTCAGAAATGCAAAATCACGCTAAGACAAGTTATTTACCTTATCTGCTTACCAGTTCAGGCTTATGACCAGATCCTTCCAAGTAAACTGGAATTCTTGAGATGCCAACTCCGGAAAATGTAACTTCCTTTCAATGTTTTCTTGGTATGGTCAACTATTTGGGCAAGTTCATTCCAGACTTGAGTCAATTTTCAGCACAGCTAAGAGAAATGACGAGCAAAGATGCAACTTGGTCCTGGTCAGTACAACACCAAACTGCATTTGATGTCCTGAAACAGAGAATTGCCAGTCGACCCACTTTTAAGATATTATAATGTTCACAAACCTGTAACTCTTACTTGTAATGCTTCAAGGTTTGGCCTTGGTACTGTCATTCTTCAAGAGGGCAAACCAGTAGCCTATGCATCTAGAACTCTAAACCAAACCGAGATGCAGTATGCTCAGATAGAGAAAGAGCTCTTGACGATTGTGTTTGCATGTTTCAAGTTCCATGACTGTATTTATGGCCAACCTATTCAAATTGAGACTGATCAACAACCTTTGGTCACTATTTTGAAAAAGCCAATGCACACAGCTCCTGTGAAATTGCAATGTGTGGTGCTGAAACTGCAAAAGTACAATTTCCACATAGTTTACACAAAAGGCAATTTTCTTAAACTTGCTGATACTTTATCCATATCACCCAGAAAAAACATTGAACAGCATGAAAATGAGAAACCGGATTTTGAAGTCATGGAAGTGAGAAATTTTTCTTCCACGTCTTGATGAGTTTAGAACTCACACAACTTCAGATCCAGTTGTCCATCAGTTGAGGATGGCTGTCAAAGCAATCTTGTTTGCCACCAGAAGTGCAGCAGTATCTTCCTTACACAGACGAGGCTCTGATGGAAGATGGTATCATCGTGAAAGGTCCAAAAGTGAATGTTCTAAAATCCTTGCAACATGAGTATATTAAGATCTTGCATCGTGGCCACCCAGGAACTGAATCTACCAAAAGAAGGGTGAGAGGACTAGTATTTTGGCCTTCTATGTCAAGGGATATTGAGAAAGAACTTTCAGCTTGTTCTACCTGTAATAGTACTAAACCACATCAACAAAAAAGAACCACTTCAGCTAAGCCAGACTCCTGAACTACCTTGGTCGATAGTGGCTACAGACATTTTTGAATGGAATGGTCAACATTACTTGGTATTAGTAGACTCTTATTCAAATTGGTTAAAGACTGACCTGCTTCCTAATCTGACGTCCAATACTGTCATTACTAAGCTGAAGAGACATTTTTCTGTCCATGGTTGTCCACATAAACTAATTTCTGAAAAGGATGGACAGTTTACCAGTCAGCAGTTTAAAAGATTTGCTGAAACGTGGAACTTAGTACATGTTACGAGTAGTCCTGAATACCCACAGTTAAATGGCTTGGCAGAACATGCAGTTCAAAGTGCAAAACACCAGCATGAAAAATTTAAACATGGCAAAACTTTTAGTTATGTACTTACCATAACTTCGGATGTATGGGATCCATCTCGCCTACATTCATAACTGATGGGATCGGCTCTGACTCGGCCAACTAGTACACTAGAACGAAGTCTCTTATTGGCTGGGCTACCCTCTATCCCAGGATGCACCACACCTGCTTCCCCAGATCTTGTTTGTTCGCTTTCATACTTACATGCAAACACAGAAAAATACCAGTTACTCCAACCAACTAAAGTTCTTCAAGAGAAGATCTCCAAATGGAGCAACATTTCTTCTAAATCCGAATGGAAGGGGGAAAGGAGGGTGGGTACGAATGAATGTAGGTGAGATGGATCCCATACATCCGAAGTTATGGTAAGTACATAACTAGAAGATGTAATGGGATCCTATCTCGCCTACATTCATAACTGATGGGACAGCGTCCCTAGCACCTAAATCCCGGGTGGCTCATTGGAAAACACTCCTGAGAACTGTGGAACCAAAGGAAGCCCTGCCTCGAGAAGCCACATCTATTTTGTAATGAGAAATGAAAGTGTGCGGAGAAGTCCAGGTAGCCGCAGCACAAATATCATCCATTGATAATTTGGAGTGGAATGCTACAGAAGTAGCCATTGCCCTGGTAGAATGAGCCCTGACTGGAAAGGGAAGCTCTTTGTCAGCCTGCGAATAAATGAAACAGATGCAATCTTTAATCCATTTGGCTATGGAGGTTTTAGCCACTGGTTGACCCAACATGTTTACTGCAAAAGACACAAACAGTTGATTTGACTTCCGCGTCTGAGTAGTCCTGTTAAAATAAAAACGCAGTTGTCTATGGACATCCAACTGATGAAAGATATATTCTGCGTTATTGGAGAATTTGGGAAAAAATACAGGGAGCTCTAGGGACTGTTGAATGCAGAAAGAAGATGCTACCTTTGGTAAAAAAGAGGGATTTAATTTAAGGGACACTCTATCTTTGTGAAAAATCAAATAGGGAGGATTAGAACAAAGAGCCTGGAGCTCTGAAACCCGCTTGGCCGAAGTTATGGCCACTAAAAAAGCGGTCTTCCAAGACAGGAATTTCATATCACAGGTAGCTGCTGGTTCAAAGGGGCGGGCAGTTAAGGCAGCCAGGACGATATTTAGGTCCCAAGGGGGCACAGGATGAGATATCGGGGGCCTAAGGAGCCACGCTCCTTTAAGGAAAGCCTTGCAAAGCTTGTTTGCCATTAATGAAGGTTCAAAAGAAACATGAAAATTAGAGATGGCCGCTAGCTGAACCTTAATCGTGGAAATTGAAGAGCCCAACTGAAAAAGAGAGGCCAGGAAATTTAAGACCTCTGGTACTGGGGCAGTAAGAGGGTCTATACCTCATCGCTGTGCCCAAAGGGCAAACCTCTTCCATTTGCTGGAATACAGTTTGATAGTGGAAGGTTTGTGAGAAGAGGACAAAATGTGGATAACCTCCGGAGAGAGGGAACTGTCCCTGACTAAGGATGGAAGTGGAGTAACCAAGCAGCCAACCTCAAGGACCTGAGAGATGGGTGAGACTGTCCTGACTGATGAGTCAACAGGTCTGGCACCGGGTCCAGAAACCATGGACCTTCCACTGCATACCTCCGAAGGAAGGGGAACCAAACCTGACGAGGCCAGTGTGGGGCAATCAAAATCATGTCGCTCTCCAGGTAAATTGCCTTCTGTATCACCCTCGGCAGGAGGGGAACCGGAGGGAAGGCATAAAGGAGACCGGGGGGCCAAATGTGGGTTAGAGCGTCCCTGGGAATCTGTCCCTGAGAGGGAGTCAGAGTGAAGAACTCTCTGCACTTCGCATTGTGGGGGCTGGCAAACAAATCGCAGCAAGGGAGACCCCAGTTGGCGAAGATTTTCGCAGCCACTCTTTGGTTGAGGGACCACTCGTGGGGTAACAGGATAGTCCTGCTTAGTCTGTCCACAATCACATTGGATTTCCCCGGGATGTGCGTTGCCATTAGGAAGCGGTTGGTAGCTACCGCCCATTGCCAAAGTCTCATGGCTTCTCTGCACAATGGGTACGACCTGGTCCCGCCTTGCTTGTTTATATACCAAACTACCGACATGTTGTTGGATAGGATAGCAATCAGACCTTGCGGGAGAGCGTGATGGAGAACTTGTAGTACCAGTAGCACCGCTCTCATTTCCAGGATATTGATGTGTAAATGCGCTTCCTGGGGTTGCCATGTGCCTTGGACAGACCTGTCCAGATAATGACCCCCCCACCCTACCTGGGAGGCGTCCGTGGTCACAGTGGCAACAGGGGAATGAAGGCTAAAAGGTCGCCCCTGGTCGGGATTGGATTGGAGGAGCCACCAACGCAGATCTCGACGGCAACTTTCCGTAATCATAACCAAGTGGTTCAAGGGAAGTTCCTGATAGGACCATTGAACCGAAAGTAGCCATTGCAGCACTCGCATGTGCAGTCTGGCTAAGGGGACTAGGAGAATAGTTGATGCCATCGACCCCAATACCTGCAGAATCAGATTGGCCGGAGCTCTTGATAGGGGGAGGCAGGATCGAACTTGATTCTGCAAAACCTGAATCCTTGCTGCCGGTAAGAAGGCGCGCATCCTTTTTGTGTCTAACTCTGCGCCTATAAAGGTAATACGCTGAGATGGCTGTAGCACAGATTTTTCCCAGTTGAAAGTGATTCCTAGGAAACGGCCCAAGCTGACTGTAGCCATGAGCGACTGAATTAGTAGATGCTTGGAGGTGGCAGTAAGGAGCCAGTCGTCTAGATATGGAAACACTTGGAATCCTAGACTTCTCAGGTGAGCAGTCACCACTGCCAGACACTTGGTGAACACCCTGGGGGCTGTGGTGAGACCAAAGGGCAGTGCTCGAAACTGGAAATGACTGTCTCCCAGGCAGAAGCGTAAATGACTCCTGGACTCTTGACTTATCAGAATGTGATAGTAAGCGTCCTTGAGATCTATGGAGCACATCCAGACATCCTTCTCCAATAGTGGGAGAATGGACTGAAGAGTGACCATTGAATTTGGACTTTCACAAAGCGATTCAATGAACTGAGGTCCAAAATGGGCCTGAAGTCCCCTGTCTTTTTTGGCACCAAAAATAGTCTTGAGTAAGTTCCTGATCCGATCTGATCGGCGGGGACAGGCTGGATGACTCCTTTTTCTAGCAGCTTTGAAACCTCTATTGCTGCTTGATCCCGCTGACTGGGTGGCACGTCCGGGATTTCCCTGAAGGAAAGGGGGGGCTTGATGAAGGGAATGATATAGCCTCCGGTAATAATCCGGAGCACCCACTGGTCGCTGATAATAGCTTCCCAAGCTTGTGGGTGTTCCGCAAAATGACCCCCGACTGGCTCCGGAGCTGCACAGTCGGGCACCAACTCAGGGACGGTGAGCGTAGGAGGAACCACGAAAGGAATCGCGGTCTCCAGAGTTACGGGGGCCTCTGCCACCTCTGGGACGGCGTCTTCCCGAATCCCCCCCCCCTGCCTCTAGAGGGGGGATCACTGGGTGGAGTAGGAAAAGACCTCTGAGTTTTCCTGAACCACATTTTCCCTCCTCTCTGGGCCTTGGGGTAAGGCCTAGAGGGAGCGGAAAAACGGGCCCCAACGGCAGTCAAGGTCTTGCCCTTCTGCTCGCACCGAGTCAGTGTGTCCTTCACCTTGGGTCCAAACAAAGAGGACCCATCAAAAGGGGCGTCTGTGAAAGAAGACTTGAAGGCCTCCGCAAAGGAACACAAGCGTAACCAGGCGTGTCTCCTAAGGGCCAAGCCTGTTCCCGCTGCTCTACTCACCCCCTCGGCCGCATACGAGATGAGCCTCATGGACGAGTTCACAATGGATGATAAGGTAGTCATCTGGGCGCCAACAGTGTGGGCTAACGCCTCAGGTAGATTACCTGTGAGGGACTCACCTAGCTCTTTAAGGAGGTCCCTTTGGAGCCTAGTAAAATGACACAGGTAATTCAGCGACCGTAAGGTAAAGGCCGCTGAAGAAAGGGTACGCTTCCCGTACCTATCCATGCTCCCGGAATCCTTATTAGAAGGGTGGATAGACGTTGAAGCCTCTGCCACGTCCTGCTGTGTGGCAGATGCCACCACCATCGCATCTACAGGAACTCCTTTCGTTAAAAATTCCTTTTGAGGGGGAGCTGAAAGGAATTTGTTGGGTCTTGCAGGCACCGGTTCCACAGAGTCAGGGTGTTCCCAAGCCCTTCGAGAAATTAAATCAAGTAACTCATCGAAGGGCGGAGACACCCAGGAGGCAGAGGGCTGGGCCCCGAAGGCCTTGAGGAAGACTGACTCCTCAGCGGAAGGGGTTTTGGCCTGCCAATCTCCTCTCTGTCTCAGAATCTCAAGGATATCCGAGAAAGAGACATCATCCGAAGATGATTTTGGGGACCCCTCCGCATCATCGAGGTCAGTGTCAGATGTGATAGACTCATCTTGGGAGTCCACGTGCTTCCTCTTGCACAATTTCTTCCGAGGAGGCTCATCCGAAGCGGTTTCGGACGGACCCCCCGGAAGAAGGGAACCCCCCACAGGGGTATCCTCAGGCCCTGGGGCCCCACTGTCATGGGACTGCAGTATGCCAGAAGCACCAGTCTCTAGGTCTAGGGACGGTGAGATGGAAACCTGCTGAGCCGGCAAGGACATGGCCAGCGCGCTCCTCATGGCCTCAAAGGCAGGACCTCCAGACTCCATGGAGGTCACTGGCCGAGAGACCACGACGGCACTAGGAATCCCCGCAGCCGATGCTCCGAGGGGAAGACTAGGCACCGAGGCACCTAGCTCCAAGATGTTCCCCTCGGCCCCAGCTGAGGAAGTCCCAGTACCGAACCCCGAACCCGAGGACAGGGTAGGAACAATGGTCAGAACCGATAAACTCCGAAGGGGTCTCGGTTCCGACTGTACGGCTCCGCCTTGCTCCACCATCACCGACTCCAACGGCTCCGAGGAAGTTGGAGGAGGAATCGAAAGCTTCAAGGGGGGGATTGGCTCCGGGGCCGAATGGGCTGGAGCCGAGACCATTTTTGCGAAAACCGGAGACTGGAAAAGCCTCTGAATAACTCTATCCAAATCCGAATCAGATAATTTGGAGGATTTAGAAGAAATAGAAAGGGGCCGAGACGACTTCTCTCTCAGCTCAGACAAGGTAGGGGACCGGCTCGAAGGGCTCCAACACTATCGGCGCCGGATCCGACACAGTATGAATAAGGATCGGCGCCGAAGGAGCTGAGCCGAGGGGAAGAGTCTGAGCTGCACACCTCCATCGGCTCCGAGACCAATGGAACCGAGGGAGGTGATTCGCCTCTCGATGCTCCAACCTGCGGCTCCGAAACTAATGGAGCCGAGGAAAGAGGCATCGAGGCAGACCCTTCGACCCTCGGCTCCGAAGTCAGTGGAGCCGAGGAAGAAGAAGTCGGCCTATGCTTCTTAGTAGTCGGCTCCGACGGACTGGTCGGAGCCGATGACCTTTTCTTTTTAGAAGCAGTAGCAGAAGATGAAGCCAAAGCTTCCTCAAAGGAGGGCTTAACAAGGCCCTTCAGGATTAATTTATTTTTGCGTTCTTGAAGAACCCTAGCGGAAAAGGCATGTCAGACACTATATGTCTCTTGCAAATGCTTTGGTCCTAAACAATAAACACAAATGGCATGACTATCCGTGATAGGCATTTTATAATTGCACTTAGTGCACTTTTTAAAACCAGATTTCTGCTCTTTAGACATTTTCACCAACAAACTAATGGAATAGTGGAACAATCTAACTGCCACACAAAAAGCAGTACTTCACCAAAAACTTTAAGCGCGAGAATAGGGCGCGAGCCCTCTGAACACAAGATTTACCTCACAAGGAGAAGGACAACAACAAAGGGAACACAACAACGGGCAAAAGCCCTCTAACTTAAACGGGCTTTACCCGAAGAAGAAAAAGTAATAAAACAGACAACACACTCACTCCACTAAGAAGGGCAAAGGCCCTCTAACTTAAACGGGCCTTGCCCGAAGTACCAACAGATACCAAAAATGCCAATAACACTCAAACAATACACAAACTTAAGAATAGCTGTTAAAACAGCTGTTGATTGAATTTATAGGAAACCCCAGGTCAAAAGACCAGAAAAAAGAAGAAAATACACTTAGCTCCAGCCAAGTCGAGACCACATCTAGCTTGATAAAGCGGCAAACGAGATCTGGGGAAGCAGGTGTGGTGCATCCTGGGATAGAGGGTAGCCCAGCCAATAAGAGACTTTGTTCTAGTATACTAGTTGGCCGAGTCAGAGCCGATGGATCGGCTCCGAACCCATCAGTTATGAATGTAGGCGAGATAGGATCCCATTACATCTGATGTTTTTCTAAACCTCCTAAATCTCAGAAACATACCTTGTGGTAATCTTCTTACTTCGCCCGCCCAGAGGTTAATGTTGAGACAAACAAGAACCCCACTGCCAATCAGTACGGATTTGTTGGTTCCAACTGATAAAAACAACACAGCAGTAAAAGCTCAACTCCTAAAGTAGCATCTGTCCCAAAAGTCTTCCTATGATAAAACCAGCAAACCTCTAAATCCATTAAAAGAAGGAGAGAGAGTGAGAATGCAGACAGAAAAAGGATTTGACAAAACAGGACATGTAAAACATTTCTGTGAAGAACCAAGATCATACATCATTGAGTCACAAAGCATGGAATTCAGATGGAATCGGAAATATTGCTTGTAACAAAGACTCTAATTCTCAGAGTGATTTTCCCAATGTTCCTATTCCAGAAAACATTTCATTGCCTGTTCCTGTTACTGAAAGTATCCCTGAAAGTCCTCAAGAAGAACATTCCTCCAGCGACTGTCCCTGTTGCTAAACCCAGTTCTGTTTATTACATTGCGAGGTCAAATCATATCTCAAGACTTAATCCCAAATACACAACATGGGCATGATTGTTGTCATTTATATAAATCTGTATAATTTGCATGCTCATATGATTTTCATTGTTATTTGCATGACCAACTTGTCAAATAGTGAGGCTATAGATCAAAGTGTGTATGTTCCTTTACGAGCTATTACAGTCAGTGAACATGTGCATATAAGTCCAGAGCATGTGCAAGCAAGAGGGCCATTTTGAGTGAGCAGCCAGAGTGAAAGCAGTCAGTCAGTTAAAGTTTAATGTTACCACTGATGTGTCTGCATGTAATAAATTACTTAACGAACACCCAGCCTCATCGCCTTATGAAACAGACACAAGACAAGTGACAATACCCTTCACAGCATGGAAAATTAGCCTCATGGACACATTAGACATGGATAAGAGACAGAGTGTGACTGGTTATGAGGACTACTACTTGTTGTTCTTCATAGACATGGACTCAGAGCTGGATATGGTAATCTCCTTGGTCAAATCCTACTGTACTCTAGTGAAATGTGCCAAGTAATTCAGATACTACAATGCAAAGGAAGCCAAGGCAAAAATGCACTTACTGAATCTGTCCAACATCCTGGAATCTCTGTTAGGGGGATGGACAGAGGAGGGCTGCTCTGCCAACTCCTTCTTTGTGCCTGCTGCGACAACCATAGCATCAACAGGAACTTCCTTGCTCCAGTGTGGCCTGTCCTTGGGGGGGGGGGGGGGCAAGAAACCTATCTGGATGATGGGGGGATGGGTTCCATTGTATTTGCTGCCTTCCACCCCCGGCAACAGGCTGAATCCATAAGGGCATCTGTCAGAAGAGTCTCCAAAGACATAGATGGGCTGAACCCAAAAGCTTACAAGAACACAGACTCCTCCTGGGAGGGAATATCAGAGGATGAGCCACCTTTTTGCTTGAAAATTTTTAACATGTCTCTGAAGAAAATGTCAACTGGTGGAGATCTGGGAGACTCATCTCCTTCCTTGAAGTCCATGTCTTCAGTGAAGGACTCTTGAGAGGAGTTTGTGTGTCTCCTCTTGCAAACTATCTTACAAGGAACCTGCTCAGTGGGATCATCTGGAGATGTATCCGAAGAGAAGGGAAAATCTTTGAAGGGGACTGTCTGGACGGTTGATTGGGCTGGCTGTCCCTATGTATTAGGGCTGAGAGGATCAGAACTCCACCCCAAAGGAAGCAGGCCTGTACAATCCAAACAGGAAAGAGTAGTCAAATCTCTCAGATGAAAGGCAACAGTCTCCAACTAAAACTCATAGGCACCAACACG